>NC_044277.2:110458934-111103934 GCF_004027225.2 Strigops habroptila | reverse complement strand
TTTCCTATCTCAGTTGATGCTAAGACTTGATTTACATAGTGTTTATTCAGAATAAGGATGTTTGTAGCTACTTACTAGCATAGTATGCTTTATCATTTGCAGACAAGTAGTTCACAGACGTTTTAAAGGACTGTGTCATTTATTGCATGCCTGGGAAGCTGACAGCTAAATAGCTTTTGTTGTGATGTTCTCCCCCTGAATTCTAGAGCTGGAACCATTCATTCTCTTGAACATGTTATTGCACCTGACAATAAAAAAAAATATTTATCTCTTAAATCTTGACTTCTGGAGACAATAAATAGATAATCCAGAATTAAATCAAGTTTAGAAACTTCTTTCAGGGTTGCACTGAAGGTTAAAGAAAGATCTCAAATTTGCTGTAACTGTTAGAAAAGTTATTTAAATTATTTGTTAGTAGTATAGGCTCAATTTTTTCCATAATGCAGAGGGGAATTAGTTGTTTATTTTCATTCTGGACTAAGAGTTTTTTATTTCAGGTGCATACTTTAGTAGATGAGTTGCTCAGCTGGAAAACCAAAAGAGAAGAACCTGCTTTTAAAATCGTATAGTGGTCAGCTATGAAGCACAGTTCCTGTTCCTCTAAATTTTTTGGTATAAAGCAAATACAGTATAACATTTCTTGAACATGTTATGAAGCAGATGGGCAGTGGGCATTCTCTGTATGAATTGTGTTATAAATGGTGCATTCAAAAAATATTAAGATCCAAAAATTGAACACTTGAAAAATAGGAAATGTCAGGAATTAAAGCTTCCTCTCAAACTTAATTAATCTTGCTATTTCCCCCTTACTATGCTAATTCCAGAACCACAGACTCTTTCCTACCTTATTCAGTAGCATAGGTCACATAATGAACAGCTTTTCTGCATCTTTCACTGTGGGCCCGGGTCTTCTGCTATTCAAATCTTGTTCCAAGGTAAATAGTGCTTGTGAACACAAGTGGTTTTCCTAGTCTTCAGGAGCTTTGTTAGGTTTATCCTCAACACTGCAGATGGTGGTTTGATATACAGAGTAATTTTGGAAAGGCCTGCTAATTTAGTGCTCATTTTTAAGTGCTGAGGAACTCATTTTTCCAGGTACTAAGAGTTATGTAGTGGTTCATGTAGTTACCAAAACTGCTAAATTGCTGTTTGAAGGTTGCAACTCTAGAGTATTCTGGCAACTTTTTAATCAGGCCTTAGGAGGAGTTGGACATGCAGAATATGAGGAACTTGCAGCCAGGGGTTCGCCTCTAAGTTTGGGTTTTGCCTAGCAGCAAACAGGCACTGTCTGGAGGCAGAGGAACTGTTTTTTTCTGCCATCATGAGAGACTGGTTTCTCTTTTTGTAGTCTTTTTACACCTTTTTTTGTGTGATGAGAGGAAAAGGTCCTTCTAATAACTGTTATCTTCATTCGGTGCTGCAGATTTGTTCCTACAGGTGGTGTATTTTGTGCATTGTGTCTAGTGCGCCTGTAATCACTTGGGGAGAGGGAAGTTTGCACTTGGGATGAGTAAAAACTGTCAAAATGAAGGAGGCCTGATTAAAGATGCACATGGACCAAACTGCTTCGGTTGACATTCCCAAAGTCTGAGAACTGTGCTGAAAGCTTTCTGGTCACTTAAAGTTTTCCAAAGTTTTGAGTAGTAGGTCAGAGTCTGCATGTTGAAAACATAAGCTGACCAGCTGAGAGGGTTGGAGAGGCTATTGGTCTAGGCAAATACACATTTTTCAGAATACAGTATATTAAAAAAAAACATACGTAAACCAATACGTTGTGTATTGATTTCAGTTGTGAGGCTTTACCTTCACTTGAATGAGTGGTGAAAGTTTCCTTAGTCCAACAAATGGGGGCTACCAGGATATCTCAGGATATTTAGGGTAATCATTTAGAATATAAGTATAATGATTCAGGATATTTCAGGATAATAGAAATTAACTGGGAGCTCATGCTGTGTAGTTTACACCTTTCACTTGTAGTGTTATATGCCAATTATTTCTAATCCTATTACTGTACATTTTCTTGGCTCCCTTCGGAGAAAGGAGCCTGTTGTACTTTGTGCCCTGATTTACAGACGCACAGGTGAACCTTTTGAGGACAGCCTCAGAGAGGTAGTTCATTAAATCCCCCTTGTCTGTGGCGTGGGAGTTACGCCTGAATTCTTGAGAATCGCGTAAGTTGAGTTGTGCATTACCATCTGTACTCCAAATGCCTTTCTTGATCTGTGTCATAACTGGCTACAGGTAAACTGACCATTCATTCTGTAGTCACAGAATGAAAGAATTTGGCTCTTTTGGACCTTCCTCTGTCCAGTTTCGAGACTGCTTCTCTTAATATTTCACGTGAAGAAAATAGTAATTTCAGTAAGGGAATACAGGAAAGTATGATAGGAAGTAGGTAAAAAAATTCTGAAGGGAAAGCAGAATGGAAAGGAGCATTTATGATGTTTGGTTATCCCTCTACTGCAGAACCTGGTTTTAGTAACAAAAGCATTCATATGAAAGTTACACTCAGTAGTATAATATTCATTCTTGATAGCCTCTGTATTGCGGAACAGAAATCTTGACTGGGGTGGTGTGGACCTCTGAATGATAACCTTTCAGACTTCAGTAGCATATCATTGGCGCCCTGACTGGCATATTTGAGATCAAAATCTGCTGTATCATGTCATACCATCAGTCTGCCAGCTTGGGCACCTTTCTTCCACAGCATCCGCTTAGTACTTCAGGGTTCAAAGTGAGATGAATAAATGGTCTTCTCGCTAGAATATCTGATAAGTCAAGGGGAACACTCTCCTGAATTTATGTCCTGTAGCGTGATGCTTATGTTTCCAGCATAGCATTCATAACTGTAAATGTTATTAGCCTTCAGAGTATTCCATCTGTCTGAGCTGTGCTGCATTTATTTAGTTTAAATAGAAAATATATCTGTGCAGTGATTATGTCATGCATTAGGAGGATAAATTGTGTTTGAAATTTTGTTACAGTAGCAGATATTAAATGTGATTGTGAAATTATCCTTATGGGCTATGTAAAATTACAAGCTAACTTTTTTTTTGACCAGTGAAATTGATATTGGTAGTAGCAAACTAATACTTAGAGTGAACACAGAATATATATGGAGAAATCTCTGAAAATACTGGAGGTGTTTCAGCTTCTCTGTAAACTGGTGGGGAAAAAAATAAAGAATAAAATGCATAATTTCCCTTAGTCTATCAACTATATCTCTCGTTTTAGAACAGAACATTGTATTGTATTACACTTTTTTGGACGAATGTATGTGGTTTGGCTGAGTCTGATGTGTTCTACCAGTAGCGTTTATTTACTTTATTGTACAAAACCCCCCAGACAGTTTGCCCTACTTCATGCAAAGCATCATAAGATATAAAAAATATTCTTAATATTCATTACTAGTTTATGTTGCCTTAAAATATTTTAGCAATACTGAGCAAAGAAAAATTTTGTGTTGTTATTAAAAATACGTTGTAAGACAAGCTGTTAAATCTTAACTCTCTTAACGGAGATAAAAATTACAGAGAGAATAGTGACATATTGTGTACCTGTGTAATCTACAAAGTTGTTTGAGCCTGTTTATTTAAGGAGTATTTTCCTGGTGTGGCATGAAGGAGAAAGTGTTGCTGTGTGCCTTACAGTTGCAAGTAGAAGGGTAGCAGCTAGAAGAAACAAAGAACCAAGCTACTTTTAAAGCAGCCAAACCAGCTGACTGACTTTTTATTAATTATTCATGAAGAATACATTCATGTGAAGTCCTTCATTGTCTGAAATGTCAGACTTCCTGCTATTTCAAAATGAAATATAATAAACCTTTCGGTGAAAAGCTTCTATTTATACACCTTCAAGCTCCAGAAAGAATGATTGTGGTAAATAAGACCCAGTATCTTTCTGAATGCCTGATTTGTTATTTTTCTGAAATCTGCTTTGTAATTATTTTCACCGTTAGACTTCTAGTTTTCTGATCTTCCAACTAATCAACCAAATCTGTATAAATCTGGAACGACTGTGCTGAGATTGTTATTTAGTATAAAATTTTTCTCTGGTGGCTAAAGGGTTTTGGGTTTTTTTCTTCTTTATTTTTCTTAAAAACAAGCAATCCCGCTACAAGAAAGTGAAATAGCCTTGTGGTTTTTTGTGTTACGTAAAAAATATTATATCCCTTCCAATGGTAATTTCTAGGGTTTTTTTTTCCTCTCATTTTTGTCATACCTTATTTCTTTATTAGCATATTCAACATCTGTACTTCTTTTAATATTGAAAATAGTTAGATTAATTCATCTTTCTTATATTTGTCTATCACCATATCGTATCAAAAAAGGTCAGGGAAGAAAGTAAATAAGGAAGAGGGGGAATGTTGATGCACCTCCAGTCACTTTCCTCAGTGACTGACTGTCCTAATTGCTAAGTTACCTGTAAATTCTACTGTCTTGGTCCTCTGATATTTTTTTCTGTGGTGCCGCATTTGCTGTTTTCAACTGTCTGAAATGGGGGGCTGAGATTTGGTAAATGTTGGTTTATTTGCATTTGCATTCCAGATTCCAAGGTTGCATTTTCTTAGAAGCAGAGCTGCAGGGTGCAAGATTTTCTCAACCTTCATGAAAAAAAGAGAACGTTTTAATTTCATGGCACTGAGAAGACGTATGGCAATCTTTATATGTAGTGAGACCTGTACTGAGAGTCATTGGCAGAACTGAGAGGATGATGCAGGAGTAGTGCAGTGCTCTGTCCGCTGGGGAATCGTCTTTGCATTGCTGTTCAACCTAGTAGAGAGTGGACCAAGAGCAAAGCTTTTCATTACACCAGGAGAACAAGCAATTTGCATTTTCATTTCATTTCATTTGCATTTTCAGTCACTGCAGCCTACTGCCAGCTATCAGGATTATGCTAAAAATCAATTATTAGAGAAATGCTTGATGAGAAGTACAAATGAATGTCTTTTATTTCTTTTTTTCCTCCTTTTCCTTCACATCCTCCAGTCAGTCCCTGCTCCTTGTTGATTTTGTTCTTCCTGCTGTTTCTGTATGTTGCAGGCTCTTGTTGTCATAATTTTCCTCTTGAGCTGTCTTTGCATGCTCCTTGTGAAAAATAAAGCAGAATGGAGAAAGCCCTCTCCATGCTTGCTTGCTTGTTATTTTGTTTATTTTTAATGTAATATACTGTTGTTCCTCAGAGCTAATAGACTTGTGGGAATTCAAGCAAGATGAAAAAGAGAACAACCTAACAGACGACTATCATTTTTAGTTGAAAAATCTTCCTGAACGAACTCCAAGATCTAATGATAGTTCTGTTAAAACCAAATAAACAAGGATTATTGGACATCTTTCACCAACACCTGATGGTTCTAAAACATCTTGTCAAGGAAAAAAAATTAAAACAGAGCAAGGTATCAAAGCTAGAAAGTGAGAGAGCCATATATTCCTATCCACTTTCACTAATGATTGGTGACATCTCGCTATGAAATAATAAGGCCACAACATGTGTTTTTGTGATTTAAAAATAGAACTATTTGCCAGTCTGCTGACATAGTCATTCATGCTATTGATCATTGTCGTTTAAAAACAATAGCCTGTTCTCTAGCCAGCATTGTAGTATGGCAGAGTGATAGTAGAATGCCAGTTCATCTGATGCAAATTAAAATTAATAGGGAATTTACCTGTATAGCGCTACTTGTAATGCACGATAAATTTCAAAGGTGCAGTAGAAGTGATGTTCTAAATCTTTACTTTATATTTTCAGCTATTTATTAATAGAAACTTGATTTTGGAGAAGTTTTGTATCAATATGTCTTTTCCAGTAGCAACTGTAGATAGTGGTGTAAACGGTTGAATATGCTTTCCTGTGGTAGTTCTGAAGAGGAGTGTTGTGGTCATTGCAGCTATGTAGCAATAAACTTCTTCAAAGCTCGAACAAAGTCTAGAAAGAAGTAATAAAAAATTGGATGCTATTTTGAGTAAGGCTGTATATTAATCCTTATTCAAATAAGGAAATTGGAAACTTGGGTTTAGATTCATGTTTACATATTCAGTTTTCTCAATGAGAATAGCTTGAATATGGTAATAGTTTTTCTTGGCCAGAGAAGAAAGATCTACAGGTTAGATAAGCAACTCTATAGTTTAATCTTTAATTGATTACAGAGATTATTCTTTATAGTTGTTAAAAGATGCTAAATGATCTTTTTTTATTTACAAGAAAATAAGGTTCCCCAAATATATGTGTCACTAACAATATGCAGACTGCTTCAGAATGATAAGCTGTCTGATATGTAGCAAGGATGACTACTAGTGACATTTCATGCTGTCTTCCAAGGTACCAGCAGGGATAGTTGTGCTTGATAAATATAAAATATATATACTTGAAACATTGTGCTAACACACAACTCACTTTTAAATGTGGTATATGTCAGGTTCTATTTTCAAGGGATTTAGGATTTAAAAGAAATGTATAAAACCAGTTAAAAATATCTTACTGGATAAAGTAACCCATATACTAAGAATGGCAAGAAAGGGGAAGTATTCATGTATTTCTTAAACTAACTTCTTAAGGAGGAAGATAGAGCAGCTATTGTGGTGTTTCTAGAGCCTTTCTCCATATGAATTTCAGAACTAATAGTTTTATCTCTGCTGGTTTTATCTATAGAGTAAGTTAGCTTTCCTGTTTCAAATCAAATTTGACTTCTTTACTCAGTTATGTTAATGAAAATAGCTTCTGCACTTACAGAAGAAGCCATTAGTTGACACAAACCGGTTTAATGTTTGGCCAGCAGCTTGTATTAATTGAACGTTTTTAAAGCATTGGTTGAAAATGTAAGGGAAAACTTAAGCAAGCACCCTGAGGCCTTAGCCTAGGACAGACAAAAACTCTCAAGTTATTTAATGGTTAGTTTTTAAAAAAGGGAAAATTTTAATTTAAATACCTTCCTTTGACCCTTACTTCCCTTCCATTCAGCTTGCATAGATTTCTACCCAAGTTTTGACTGTGAACAGCAATGCAGGATTTTACTGTGGAACATACCTTTGCCAGTCAGAGGACACCGAAGGATAATATTATTCCCAGACTCTTGGAAATGGAAGTATGAAATTTGTTCTCACCAAGAACTAGTCCATGGATTTAGAGCTGTATTAACAGCTGTGTTTCTAGAGTTCTGTCTAGCACTGGACAGGAGCAGGTTTTGTTTGGCTTAGACTTTTTTCCTTTCTGTTACTCTCCCTTCTGTTCTCATTTGCACCTCACACTGAATTTGTAGTAGGATCATCTGCTGTTGTTGGGCACCCTCTGACCATCTTGAAAATGTGTTTTCTACCAACTTACAACTGTTTACTGGTTTATTTTTCTCAGGTTTTTCCCCTATACAGTTATGTCTGAAGTTGAGGCATGGGGACTTGCAAAGTGCACATATTACACTTTTTAATACAGAGAATGGAATCTTCTGGCCAAGATTTTCTGGTCTGTTGTGGTCTAGACAGTATTTAGAGAGGCATTCTCCAAATGTTTTATTAGCTAGTAAGATGCGATCAGAAAAAACATTCAAAGCTGGGCAGCTTTGAGTGCGTACTAGAAAACATGCTTGGATGGAATGGGACATGTGAAAGGGGGGAGAATGGTAGAATAAGTGTTTGGAAGAAGCAGCAGGGTAGCAAGTGATGGATGATCACAGGCTGCTACTAATTAGACAAACTTAGTTGTAATTGGACATGGGGTAATTACCATATTGGTTGCAGAAGGGGATACTTTTGAAGACTTGGATAAGATCATCCTTTTTCAATTTTTTGTTTGCTTTACTGAAGACCAAGTAATAATGAAGTCCTGTTTGAAGGGTAACTTATCCAAAATATGTCACAATGTTCAATTTTACACGACCGAAAGCAGAAGAGTTGTTTTTTCAGCAGTATGATAATATTTCTACTTCCTAAAATAATGTGTGTATACAAATGTCTTAATTAAAAGACTAATAATCTCCTCAAGAGAACAGAGCAGACCCTTAACTAGCAGCTGTGGGGACACCAAACTGCACCAGGAGTGTTGAGAATGAAAGTATTTGCAGAGATGTTGGAGTGAACTAGGAAGAGGGTATTCCATAGCAAGAAATTTCTTCAAGCTCTGCTTTTGGCCTGAGTAGAAACCAAACAATAATGGCATTTTAGGCTCCTCTTTTAATTTAGATTTAATCAAGGGCATTTACCAATGAACTGTATGAACCTTCGTCTGCCTACAGATAATGAGGGCTTCAGGTAACTGACTGTGGTAGAATTCAGTTCTCCCTGCCAGAGGCCTGTCATTTAGTTCATCATTACTGTTGAGTTCTTTATGAATAGAAGACAATCGAAGCTTGGAGTTGCCAGTGTTGAAATGAGAAAGTCAGAAATGAAGTAAATAGGAAATGGGTCTAGATTTTGTGAGTACAGTGAAGACTAATGCTGCCTGGATTACTGCTAAGTGTCATTTACGTGAAACGACAGTATTAGCTGTCTTAAGGCTTCTGCACTTCATTTGTTGATGTGTTCATTTGTAATTTTTTAAACGTCCTTAGAGAGTTTTGTTTGACAGAAAAGCATACGTCTTAAGGAAAATTAATATGCAATCAATCATCTGTCTGTAAATTGTGAAATTTATAGTGCTACAGAGGTTATACATAGCTGGCAGAAACTTGCATTCACATCCTTTTTTCATTCCAGGAAATACGAAGTTGGCTTTAAAAATGCTGTTGGTGGTGTTGATTCTTTTTTCCTTGGAGAAATCCAATAAGAAAAATTCATCTTAGTAAAAGAAAGGGAGGTAAATAAAGATACTTTGCAAGCTCGTGTTCTGTGCTAATAATGCCTTTATTTTTTCTATTGCTTATTGCTTTCTGTGGTGGATTGAAGGGAACAATTTTCCACTTGATTATATATGCGTTACTGTATGACAGTTGGAGACGTCCTAATTTATTACAGAATGGATATGAAATTTTTCTAGTGATGAGAAGTGGGAGGGAGAGCATAGAGAAAGATTTTCTTATGACAGTTAAAAATAATGAGAAAAAATTGCTTGGGGAAAAAAACCCCCAAGATTTCAGCAGAACTTTCTGACACCAATTTACTTGAACACTCCTCAGTCTGCTCTCAGTCTCAGGGTCTCGGCAGTGCTAGGACATCTGCTGTGCTTCCTGTGTCTCAGGAGGCCATGGTATTGTTTCTTTCTTGGCACATCAGAAAGATTTCCTGGTTCTAGGCTTATTGTTACCCTGTCACAAAATGGAGCTTTACATCTCGACTGCCAAGACTCTCAGATCTGTGCTAACTTTCAGGGTAGTTGCGGCTTAAACACTAGAGTGTCCCAAATGTCCGCCCATATTGGCTTTCTGGGGCATCCACTGCATGTGTAGGTGTGTGTTATGTGTGACCCTATGAAGAATTTTAGGACATCAATGCTAGTTACTTAGTAGTGTAAAATACTCACAGATTAGGTAAAAGCATATGCCCTCTGCTCTGTTTCCTCTTCTGGAACAGTTTGGACTGAAGAGCAAGATCCAGAATTCTTTTGCAAGAGCACCCATGTTCATCTCTTCTCCCTGCCAAATGTGCCCAAAGCCTGCCTGTGTCAGCTCTGTCCTCTTGCCTCCTTTGGTATCTTCCAGTCCCCAAACTCATTTTCTTAGCTGAAAAAGTAGCTTTTTCAGCCACTCTCATTAGTCTTTCAAATACTTGGTTTAAGTACAGATGTCTTAATTTGGTGAGTACCTGCTAGGGTCCTCTTCAGGAAGGATAGACTAAGGCACTCCAAGGTATGGCAGCTTTCTTAGTAGCAGGTTCTTAAAATCTGAAAGTTTTCATAAGCTCTGTGTAAACTCTTCTCCTGAATCACACATGGCTATTGATTTGAAATTCATTTGTGTTGCTTTAGTGCAGACAGTCTTTGACAGACTGCTGTATGAGCCTTGAGGTGCTACGTGGCATAGTTAAAGCAACAAATAATCATCCTTCCAAAAGGTTTAAAAGTGTGAGTGAGTCAATACACTAAGGTTAAGAATCCAGGAGAATGATTCATGCAATTCCACAATAAGTTTGTGGCGGTCAAATGCTTATCCTGAATCTCAGGAGTCCCAGCCTTTTGCCTCAACTGTAATGCCAACCTTCTCCTTATCGTGCTTAAGAGAAGACAACGCCAGAAATACCAGTAGCTCATGGCGCACGGGTGCCAGGGAATGCAACATATGTACCGAAAGCTAAGGCATGAGGCCCGTGGCAAACCTTTGAGATGGGTATCTCAAAAATTGTTTCTGTTTCTTCAGTCATCCTGGTATTTTGAAGAAAAGGAGTACTGTGAATTTGCAGAATATATTTCCATATTTGGTTGATATAAAAAATTGATATAAAAGTTGATATATAAAATAATTTAGGGCATCTCTTGTCAGCATTGGTAAAAAGTGACTAAGATCTTAAAAAGGCTCCAGGAATAGATTAGCTGTTTTCCACTTACTTATATGGGAGCAAATTAATGTCCATTTGTGGAAGTTTCATCTGCATTTCTCAAAGAAGAAATGTAAGATAAACCCATCAGAATTAAAAACACTCATAAACTGATTTTCAGTGTACAGATATAATTGTATTGAGGACAAATAATTTACTGCTTTTGAGGTCAGACAGATTGGAGACATCATCAAGTTTTAAAGGTAGAAAAAGAGAAAACAAAAATGATGCTAATGATTTTTCAAAGGCTGATACCTTTCAGCTATCTTCACCTTGCTAGTACTTGTGCTGTAAAAATATATCTAGTTAAACCTTGTCTGCCTTCTGTACCTTTTTCCAGTTCTGTAAGGCTTCAAATAGAATAATTGGAACTTTCCTTAACATTGCAAAGTGAATTTTAAAACTTGTCTGTGGTATTTTTGAAAATCTTAGCCTATTTCTGGTAATGAAGACAGAGTGACTTCATTGATACCTGGAAGACTTCAGCTGCCTTAAGACCAAGGCACATTGAAAAGTGATAGATAAAAGGAGTGGGAAGTAACACTGCTGTCGCTGGAACTGCTGATGTGTTACGTGCCTGAGTGTTTATTGAGAAAAGGCTAGGGTTCAGCTGGTCCACAGGTTCTCAGAAAAAGCTGCCAACAGCAGTGACGTCAATGTCAATTCTGGTGGCTGTATTTTACAGTGACTGATCTGCTGGTATTTGGACTGAAACCACTGAAGTTATCTGGTAGTACAAATGGGTGTAAATTCGTTAATTTCTTTGGAGCTTTTCTCATTTACAACAGGACAAAGCCCAAGTTATTGAACAGATGTCCTGTCTGCTTTTATGTATTTATTTATTTATTTATTTTATTAAATTTACCTTCTTGCCTGTGTGACTTTTGGGTTTTTGGTAATGATTTTTATGACATAAGAGTGGAGGAACTCAGTTGAGATTTCAGCTACATGGATGTGTACTTTGGAAAAACATGTTACTGAGCTTTTGAACGTGTAAGAAGTGTCAGGTTTTCAGGCAAGCCTCCAAATCCCTCCCACATATCTGCAGATTATATAATCAAATCCTCTGTGTGTTCCATATCGCTAGGACAAAGTACAAACAGCAAAGTGAAATTAATTCTTCCCCTTATATAAAAGGAGGCTACGAGCTGCCAAATTCTGCAGCATTATTACAGCAGAAGTATCAGGGAGTTTGTGCAGGGGGTGGTGAGGATGAAGTGCAGATTGGCTTCAAACTGAATACTAGCAGTAGGTGAAACTGGTCAGTCAAGTGATTTTTTTCTGCACAACTGGGATGTGAATGAGGTTCAGGCGAAGAAACTCTTCCCTTTATGCAGGTCATCAGAGGCCAGTTGGGTCTTCAAATCATGAAACAATATTGTACCTTCACACATTTGTGAAGATCTATAAGGCAATGAGGGAACATTTAAACATCAGTGTTTAAGAGGATTTTTTTCTTTATTTGTTTTGTTATGTTCCATTTGTGATTCATCTGTCTAGCTGGCAATGGTCATGATTTATAAAGTGTGTGTCGGAATGAAAACGCTACAGTTGAACATTTCTCTGCATCCAAAACCTGTTAATTTTTAGAAATGTGAACTTGTGGTATCTTGAAAAATACTGACAAAAAATAATTCCACCAAAGTCTCGGGGTGTATAAAAAGCAGTGGCAGTTTTGATCTACATTTACTGAAGTGTTGTAAGTTTCTCTGGCTCTCCCTGAGCAGTGGTGTGCTTCAAGTGTGGCAGGCAGCCTGGTGTAGGCACTTTGGTGGAGTCAGGATCCAGTCCCTTCTTACAGCCAGAGCTTTTTCAAAACCTGGAGTTGTTGTATAAATGTGTTACCAGCTGTGTGTTGAATAACGTGTTTAATAAGCATCAGTCAGAAGTGTTCACCAAAAACTATTAGATGTTAACTCATGAGCCATTTCTTTGCCATCCCACGGTCTGGTTGTCTCCCCTGCCTGTTTCTGAGTATGCTTTAGCATTTTAGATATTTAGATATAGTCGTTGCTGCAGCTTTTCTTTTCCCTGTTCATGATACAGTATTGCCTGTCATTTTCTTCCCATTTCTGCTTTTATGTTTATCTTCTTTGGTTTATTTCATACTCTTTTTCTGTTTCTTATGCTGTTCCACATACCTGAAGCAGATGCCCACTGCAAAATGTGGGGACTGTAGTAAGCAAAGCAACCCAGATGAAAGCTAAACTCCCTCTTGTGATCCTTTCACAGATAGCAAAGGTCTACAAAATCTGTATTTAATTCATTTCCAGAGAGGCATGTGGAAGGCAACAACTCAAAACACCAAGCCCAAAACCTAAAGGCTCTGTTCCTCTCTACCCAAAAATACTGTAAATTTTTCCTGCAGAACTGGCAACTCTAGTTATTGTTTTACAAATCAGAAAGGTATGGGGTTTAATGTATGGCTTTAGTCTAGCTATATACCAGTACGAAAAAGAAGGTTAATGACCAATTCTTCCTAGACTGGTCCAGATCCTTAAGCAATTTGCAGTGGACCGACATGTATATAGTGTTAGATAGGACTTGACCGTTATTTCAACTAGAAAAACTGCAACATGGCAATCCCCTGACCTGAAAGTTAACTGGTGTGGTAGCATGGCCAGTAGGAGATGAATAATTGGGCCCTTACTGAAAATTTGGTTTGGACTTGTTTCACTTCTGACTCATCTGTACTTTGGTTTCTGTGGTCAATGCACAAGGCATGCAGTACCTTCCTTTCCTACTGCTTGCCAGAACATCATGTACCACAAAGACAGATGCATGTCTGGTCAGTGCTCTCTGAGGATGAAAGTCCATATGCTGCAATAAATCTGATGCTAGAAAGTTGACAAAACTAGAGCAGGGGAGAAGAGTTAGTTAATGTTAAACTACTAGGCAATGACAGCTTTTCTCCTTGCTTAGAAAGCATGCTTTGGGTTTAGTTAATTCAGATATTGCAGTAGGCCTCAAAGACAAAGGATTTATTTAGTTTAATTTAAACTGTTTATTTCGCTAGTTTATCAGATCACAATGTAACAGGATTTTAATGTGAGTAGTGTTGGTTATACCAGAGTTCTGCTGAGCCATCTCTCCTGTCTCCTGCAGGAGCTGATGCCGGAATATGAAACAGAGAAACATAACAATATTTCTTCAGAATACGTAGTTGCCCTACAGTTGCACCCTGGGAACTTCCTGAGCTGTTATTATGTACTTTGCAATTCTTAATGAATTTGTCTTCTGGGAACCTGTCTAATCTCTTTTGAACTCTTTGAAACTGTAGCTACTTCAGTGTTGGGTAAAAAGTAGTTCCACGGTGTTAATGTTGCTGAAGGGCCACCTCCTTTTGTGTGGTTTGAATCTGTCTGTACTAGTTGCATTTGTTCCCAGTTTCTACAACATATTTCCTGAGTAGGAATATTTGAAGATCATAATTTTGAAGATGAATTTAGAATTTTTTTCCTAGGTGCCCCAGTTTTTTGCATTTATCTACATCTGTCATTTTGTTGACCAGAAGCTAAGACATTCTTCATAGCTGATGCTAGTTTGCTATGTTATGTCCTGTCATCTGCAGACTTTGCCATCTTATTAAATTGACTTTATGGTTTTGAATGTGTTGAAAACCAATAGAGAACAGTTGTTGAAAAGTCATAATTTCATCCTGTGCTTCATTACCCATATTTTAAGCAGTTTGTGTCTGGCCTTTCTGACCACTGAATGTCCACTTAGTTTCAGAAGCAGGTGAAAGGCTTGTTAAAGCCTTTTGGAAGGCCAAGTAGGTTGTATCTTCCAGGTCCCTCTTATGCAAATGTTTATTATTCCTTTAAGGAACTTTAGGCTGAGAGAGTTGGAGATCTTCATCCTGGAGAAAAGAAGGCTCTGGGAAGACCTTGCAGCAGACTTCCCATACCTGAAGGTGGCCTACAAGAAATCTGGAGAGGGAGTTTTTAGAAGGGCATGTAGTGATAGGACAAGGGGGATGGCTTTAAACTGGAAGAGGAGAGATTAAGATCAGGCATAAGGAAGAAGTTCTTCCGTGTGAGGGTGGTGAGGCACTGGCACAGGTTGCCCAGAGAAGTTGTGGATGCCCCATCCCTGGCAGTGTTCAAGGCCAGGTTGGATGGGGCTTTGAGCAACCTGGTCTAACGGAAGGTGTCCCTGCCCATGATGGGGAGTTGGAACCAGATGATCTTAAGGTCCTTTCCAACCCAAACCATTCTACGATTTATGATTCTATGATTCAGAAAGTCTGAGAGACATAATGTCCCATTACAGATAGCCTGCTCAACTTTCCCCCTGTGTATGTATTTACTTTAAATATCACTATTGTTAAAAATAGGTTGTTCGTAAGAGTAGGACCTTCAGGTGGATATCACATGTTCATTCTATGTGATGATTCCTGAATGTATGAAATTGTTTGGTTTTGGGTGGGGTTTTTTTTCTGCTTTGAAAGGGCAGTCAGGTTTTGATTGGGTGTCTGCTTCTATACCTATTAGCACTTGTCAGTAAAACCTCTGCTGTGATGTCAACTGCCTGTTGTGTTTTAATGAAAAAACCTCTGGTGAGATTTGAAGTGAGGAGATGCGGTCCTGAGTGAAATGACTCACTGTATTTAATTCTTTTTATTAGCAGATTTGACCTAGGCCTTCAGATTGGAAAATTTCACGTCTGCTTAGCAATTGCTTAAACATTTAATCTATGGTGTGACTAAATGCGTTGCTGACAAGAGTACAAATTGCTTGTGATGTGGTTATTCTTCCCTGTCAGTAGATTCCCTCAGTAGATTGTCTTGAAGGAGACTGGATGAAATCATCCTGATTAGTATGCTGCATTAGATATTATCTTTTCTGGTTTAATATATTGCTTTTTCTGATTCTCTTTTGTCATAGCAATTCTGAAAACAGTATTGTGTTATTTAACACAAAAAAAAAGCTCAAAGAATTGAACGTGGTGAGTTAAATTAGCATTTTCCTGCCAGGCAATGATAGGAAGTGTTTGTCCAAAAATGTTACGTTACACATGGTCTGACATTTGCATGTATATTTACAGTAGCCTTGGAACATGGAACAACTCCCATAATCTGGAAACAAGATACTGCTGCTTAATAAATAAGCAGCACATAGTGTCAGCGTGACCCCTATGTGCTCTTCTTTTTCTGACTGTGTAGATTGAGGCTTGGAGTCTGATCTGGAGAGCTGTGCAAAATGGCACTATAATCTTTATAATGCCTTGACTTTATTCCTTTGCCTCAGTTCCTCATCTGTAATGGAATTACCAGCACCCCCTTTAACTTTTTTGTCTGTACTGTGCATTATTTAACCTTGCATGCCTTTGGACCTTCCCTCTTCTTACCAGTAGCACAAGGTATCCTTGTTCTGGGTTTGATCTGATGAAGTTTCATCTGCCTGGATTTACAATGGCTGCCTTACTTGTGGCTGATCAGGTCAGCCTCAAGACTTGAGTATTATATGCAGTGGCTGTGGACACATGATTGGGAAAACAAATAGGAAGTTGTTTTTATCCCTTTTTTTAGCTCGTATTAAGAGCTAGAGGGTTGGAAGATACTGGATCTGAAACTAATTACTGCTCTGGGACTGAATGTTACTTGTCCTGGGTGCTGAGCCAATGTAATTTTGGGAATAAGTCCATGTTTGGGATGAGTTTGTGTATGATTTTGATTTAAAAGTAAATTTAAGACTTTTTTGTGGCTGTTTAGAGCTATTCACATATTCAGATTAATACAGTAAATCACAATGAAGATGGATGGCAGTATTTTAAATCATTATAAATTCACAGCAAATAACAAGATGATACCAACATACTGCTTTTTATCACTCTGGAAATGCTACCTCCTATAGTGATAATTTTGCAACATACTCAAATGTTACAAGGTGTTTCTTCAAGATCAGCACTTAATGAGTCTGAGCTGACTCTGAGAACAAGTGTCGATTAACGAACTCAATCAGAGACTGAGAATAAATGTCAGTTAAAGATCTGCAATTGTTTTCTTCAAAGTTTAACGTATCCTTTTTCCCCTTATTGCTCCTTTTTCTTTGCTTGGTGTATAGGACATGTGAGTGTGAATTAAGGGGTTGTTGAGGACAGACAAAAGACTTGCAAGATCATGGTGTTTTAGAAGCTATGCTGTCTGGAGTCTGGGCAAGAATTACATGGCTCCATCCGAAGTGGGTATTTGTTGAGCTAGCTATTGAATGTGTTATGCCATACGACTTTAAGGAGACAGCCTCCTGGGCCTGGGGACAGCTCTACAACTCAGTAGTGGAAGTGCTCAGTGGCTCAGATATGTGTATGTACATGCACATGCACTTTAGCTGTATGTGTTTGTGGGCTTTTGCATACATTCACAAATGTGAGAGTGCAGTGATGAGAGAGGTTTTTAATTTAATGTCAGTTGCTTTTCAATTTTAGGTGGCAAACTGCATTTAGTACTGATTTAACACTGTGTCTTGGTAGCATGGTAATTTGGTTGCCATGTGAATACAAATCTGCAGGGGAAAAATTGAAAGCCTGTTATTGTAGTTTACCAAGTATCCTGTGGTGTTCCTCAGAAAAGATTGCAAATTACATTTTTATATATTAAAAAAGCCCTTGAAGTCACAGATGTAGCCTTACAAGTGTTCTATAATACACTTGCACTAAATTTTCTGAGAAAGCAGGATAAGGTTTTTTTCTGTTCGTATTTCGTGGATTACCTACCTACTTTAGGTCACATGGCTCTCTGAGGAAGCAAAAGGAAAAAGAAGAGATCCTGGAAAAATGCCATTTTCACTGGCATTTGTTAAAGTCATTTCTGTAAGGGAATGAGGAAGGGTAAGCCTGTCCTGCTCTACTGTGCTGATATAAGGGCTCCTCAGAACTTCAGTCACTATTATGAAATTACTTTTTTCTAGATGAGGAATTGAGCTACAGCTCAAGCTCTTGTGCTCTGCTTTGCCAGAACGTAACACATCCTTAAGGTCATTCCAGTTCTTACTGATCCACATGGCAATAATGCCTGTGTTTTGAGGAATGGTGAAATGCATACACCTTGGTGCAAAGCTGCAGATAATGCTTCCATTGAAGATTCAAATTTATAATGTCAACTCAGCTGTGAAATGATGATGATTATGCTGCTGACTTGGTTTTGATCTGTAATTTCAAGTAAAATTGGTTAACTTTGCTGTAGGTTAACCCAACACTTCTGCTGACTAGTGTGTGTTTGACTTGGTGACAAATAATTCCCTGCCAGCTGCTAACCTCTGGGTTAAATTTGTGACGTGTGCCTGGGATCACAGCAAGCGTCACTTGGGGCATTGATGGCTTGATGCCTCTGTGGTGGAGAGTATAGTAGTACTGTTTGAATGTTTTGAAGTGACAAGTAAAATAATGCGGTATGGCAACAGCTGGTGTCATTTGTTTAGGTCTGTAATGGTACTGTGTTTATATATCTGTAAAAGATGTTACATGCATCATGTTAAATGATTATCATAATGAGTTGTAAGTGAATCAGTGTATTTTTTCTGATACTTTTGTGGGAAGAAAAATAAGATTTAGTTTTTAATAATTTTATTTTAAACTCTTTTACAGCTCTTTATATTCTATTGTATCTACCTTTTGATCTAATAGGGCAGAGTAAATTAATTTGAAAGTGGTGTATATGTGAAGTAAGAATGCATTAGGGAAAAAGCATTTGTGGTGCTCAGTGTCACTGGGGCATTAGAGAAATGCAGAATTTCGTTTTGAGGTTAATAGGACAGTGGCTTTGTTCCTTTTGTTGCTACACATTTCTTAAGTGGGGCACATTAACAAAATCAGGCAGTAGTTACAGAGTGTTCGGAAAACCCACTGGAAACAGGTGATGAAGCAGTCCAGGGGGTGACACTCTGCTGCCTTATGTAGAAATGCACTTGCAATGGAGAGGTGTTTCTGAAGGGATGCATGCTGATACGATCACAGCTAGTGTCACTGAATGGAGGAAGGCTATTAGGAGAGAAAGTGCAACTGGGAAACTTGAGTACTGTGTGCTCAAGTGCCAAAGAGTGGTGTTTAGTAACAAAATGGAAAGGTCAGCGGTGAGAAAATGAGCAGTGATGGGGAATGCACAGCAAAGTGCAGAAGTGCAAAGCAAGATACACTCTTTTTTTGAGTGTGCACTGTAGTTCCTCTCTTCATCTTGCATTTCTTGAGGGCAGCCACATCACATATGGTTACTGAAAAAAACGTTTTGTGGGAATAATGTTTTCATATTATTGTTTTTATTACTTACAATACTCAGAGCAGACCATGCTTCTGAAAAAATGATGGCAAGCCTTACCCCATCTTTGTACTCCAACAGCAGAGCTGAAACATCATGTGTATTTCCTTGCCTTGACTTCAGCTTTGTTTCCCTGACACTGTTCATCCAGACGAGCCTCCCCTCTGAGGGAGGCTGCAGTGTCTGCTTGGTCTTGCTGCCTGAATCTGCTGGGCTGAAACCTGCTTCCTACTTCATGCCAAGGAGTCAGAAATGATGTGGTGGTGTGGGTGGATATGTGATTGCATTTTTTGTTTTCTTATCATCTATTGTCTTAGGTATCACTAAAACTTTTAAACTTCATTTTGGTTGCAGTTAAAGCAAAAACTAATATATGCAGTACTGGAATATCTGAAAGACACTTGTGAGATGTACTTGAGATGGAAAAGATTTATTAATTGGTATCTTTTCTAAACATAAGGAGACGTTAAAGAGGCTTACATGTCACGTAATGTCAAATGATTTAATTTGCTCTGGAGATGTGTCTAGTTAGTTGGGAAAGACTCTTGTGAAAGGGAATACGAATCCTGAAAAATGATACAGAACTAAAAATCCTGGATACAAACCTTGTTCAGCCTTGTTCTGTGAAAAGTTATATATGTGATTTTCCTTCTAGAAGAGAAAATAAATACAGCTGTGTCCATGAGAACTGCTCTGCGTTGTAACTTGGCTGACTGGTCAGGAATAACTGTACAGAAACAAGCATTATTTGCCACAGAGGGCTCCTTTTATTGATGAACTATCTGTCTCCCTCAAAGACCATGATCAGAGCAGAGCCTGGAACAGAGTCACCATGTAATTGGAGCTTGCTGAGAAATGTCATGCCCGTCGTTTGCTTGGAATGGTACGCAGAGAATACTGTAGCTCCAGGATAGCAAAGATCACATCCAAGTTTTTCCAGTGACCTAGCCAAACCTGAAGGAGTTTACCCTTCCAGCCAATTGCCTCTTGAAAGTCTTCCAATTTCCAACTTTCGTTTCTTTTCATAATCACTGTTAAAGTTTACTGGAACATTATCATAAACATTTGTTCTTACAAGAATACAGCAGGCACTGACACTGAGAGACATTTTCGTTTGGGGTAGGTTAGCTGCTGCTTGCACTAGACATGAAGTACTGTAAAAAGGCACAGATCCATCTTGTGGTCTGACACTGATAAATCTTCATGTTGTGATTGTGTGATGTTTGAATGGCATAATCTGAAGCTTCTGGTAGTGGATCTCACATCTTGGAAGCTTTAGTGTAAAAGCAGATGCAGTTATTGTTATTACCCAGTGGAATCATCCTATACAATTCAGTCTTTATTTTGACTTGAAAGCTATAAAAACTTCTGAACAGAAAGCATCCCAGTGCTTTATTTATTCATCCCAGTGAATTATTTTAGTCCCAGTGCTTGGCACATCCCATGTTTTAGAGACGTTAATGTACAGAAGTCTCAAATGGAAACTTTAGTACTAGATTTAGTGCTATGATTTTCCAAATTTAAGATTGTATCGTGGCTCCTTTGCATAAATTATGGTCATTTAAAATAAAGTCTAAGAAAATGGATAATAATTGTGAGAGGTTGCTTTCTTCAGTCTTCTTTCTTTGCTCTCTGTTCTTTTTTTAGTCTTTGTTTTTTTTCTTCATTTGGCTAGAGACATATGAGGGGGATTCTCCTAGCTGAGGTGTCCATTTAACTCTTACCAGCTCCTGAGGGAATTACAATAACATAATAGTGTTTAAGGGAAAATTTTTGTTACTGTACATTGAAATGACTAATTGCTGTTAACAGAGGGGAGCAACCCACCAGAGTAAAAGACAAGCAGAAAGGCGTAAGGCGTAATGAGACTTTTGAAATTTATTTCATCATTTTCTTCTAGGTTCAATGTTGGGGAAGCTTACCTCCTGGCCTGTGCCTGGAGAATACTGTTTCTGTTTCTCTTCCCACAGATGGCATCACCTCCTTCGTGTGGCTGGTACACTGGGAGCTGGAGCAATAACTTCAGTCTGTCAGCAGGAGAAATAACATTTCAGGTCCTGCTGGTACCGTGGAGGTGGCCTAGGCAAAGGAGGCACAGCTGTGCTATTCTGCAGCCGCATCAGGGCACAGTCAAAGCCCTGCTCTTGCCATCTCCCTGAAAGCCGTTCCCTTCCCTTTGGTCGCCTGTGCTTCCCTTTCCCTCTGCTTTCCTGGGGATTGTTTTCTCTTACCTTTCAACATGCTTCCTGGAAGGCTGTAAGGCTTAAACACTGCTTGTTGCTTGAGTTCTTTTAATTCCTTGATAAGCACCTTTGCGGTGTTTTTGTTGTCTTACACCCACCAGGCCATACCAGGCAGTTGCTCTGTAGTGTCAGGCTGTGGGTGAAGAAAAGATGACAAAGCAGTCAAGTGATTTGTGTAGTGCCTGATCAGCTGCAGTTTCCCCTGTGGCATGCCCCGAACAAGTCTGTTCTTTTCTTATCTGAATTCCCTTTAAATAACTAGAAAAGCATGTGATTCCTCATTAAACTAATCACAGAATTGTAGAACACCAGGTTGGAAGGGACCTCAAGGATCATCTGGTCCAACCTTTCTAGGCAAAGCATGACCTAGACTAGATGTCCCAGCACCCTCTCCAGCCGAATCTTAAGTGTCAAACATTGGGGAATCCACCACTTCCCCGAAATTATTCCAATGGCTGATTGTTCTCAGTATAAACAATTTTCTTCTTGTGTCCAATCGGAATCTCCCCAGGAGTAACTTTTACCTGTTGCCCCTTGTCTTTTCCATGTGACTCCTTGTAAAAAGGGAGTCTCCATCTTCTTTGTAGCCACCCTTTAAATAATGAAACATAAGTGACGCTATCTCTTTCCTTAATGATAGTGGTGGTTACGCAGTGGCAGTGATAGATAGCCTGTGGTCCCAGGGGTGAAGGGAAGGAAGGAAAGTAATTCCACCGGGTTATTTCAGAACTGTCTAAAGTGTTTTACTCAGCTCAGACTTTAGTCCCTTATTGAATCAGCATCAGAGCTTTGGCAGTGCAAACTTACCTGACTTTCATTGTTCAAAAGGAAGGAAATAACATCTTATTTTTCTGATAGAATAAGCACATTTTCAGACCTGCTCCCTGTGCTGCAGCCCACGTGCGCTGTTAGAAAAGCAGCGACTGTGTTGGTTTTTCCTGTTTGTGTCACAGCAGAAGCTTTGATGCGTGTTTCTCAGAAGTTAGTTGCTACAGCACCCATCCTTCATCCTCTCATGGTGTCTGTTTCTATTGCAATAAACTTGTGAGTTGAAGAAACAATTATTTTTTTCTGTTAAAATTTTGCCATGAAAGATCTAGACTCATCCTTTCTGGTTTTATTCTGCATAATGTATTCCAACCACAAGTCTGAAAATACAGCTCTTTCTGAAGAATTGCAGCAGAGTTTGGTGCAGTTTTAGAAAGTTTACAGATGTGCCACTGGGATTTGCTGAGGTTTTTTGCTTAATAATTTAAATATTGCTATTTCTGAAGATTTTATAGAACTTAGGCTAGAGCCCGCTGGGATCATCTGGTCTGACCTGCGTATGAATCATAAGCCAGTAACTTGCATGTAGTTATTATTAAATTGAGCCTAAATACTCATACTGGACTAAAGCCTAAAGATGTTTGGCTGAAGCAGTCTTCTAGAAGGGGAAGACATCAAAATAAGTTGAGTGCATGTTTCTTGGGTGTGGAGCTTCAGTGCCTAATTATCCTCCCCCTTTTTTTTCCCCCCAAGGTCATAATTAAGATGTTTCTGCTTTCATTTTCCACTGGTTTTGTTATGTCGTGTGCTAGATTAGAGAGAGCTTTTAGTACTTACTCTTCCCCTGTGAAGGAACAAGTGAACTGCTGACACCTCCTAGTTTTCCCTTTTCATAGCTAAACAGTTTGAACTCAGACTCTCATTTGAAGGCATTTTCTGCAGTCCTCCAGTCATTCTTGTAGTTCTCTTCTACACTCATCTGAACTTTGTTCTTATCCTATTAAAAAATCCAAACTGAAGCTGTATTCAGTGTTTTTGGTTTCAGTAATGCTTTTTAAGATACTGTTTTGGGATTTAAAATCTTGCCTGAGTTTTGCCCCAGATCTGAAACTGAATTGTTTTACTGTTCACTTCTTTTTATGTCTCTATTTGAATGTAGCTGCTGTGGCTTTAGGAACTAAGTTTCTCATGGTGAATCTCATTGTGGTCTTCTGGTGGTTGTCTTAAACTTCTTAAGCTTCAGCACAGTTATGTACCAAATTAAGTTATATGCAAAATCTACTTCTGACTTTGCTTTGGCTAACCAAAATTTAGGTTTGATTTAAATATTTATCTATATAGATACATGCATGTGTGTGTATGTATGTATTTATAGACACACACCTTTGGTTTGTAATCCTGAGAAAGCAAAACCTCTGAAATTTTCAAGGGGGATCACAGTGTTTAGGTGTTTAAGGGATGGGAGTTACATTTTGCAAAGTTAACAGTCCTTCAGCAATGAAAAAAGAAAATGTCATCTTTGAACTATGAAAATATGTAGGAAAACATTCCACATTTGTGTAACTGAAAGGAACATTTGCAGTGAAAGATTTTTGATTTGGACTGTCTGTGAGACAGTGACTTTTTCTTAAAAGCTGATTTTGGAGTGCAGGGTAGCTGTTGGAAGAAGTAGCCACTTTAGACCTTTCCTTTGTAACACTATGATGAGTCATAGAGCAGACTGCTAGCAATGGAGAAAATTTTTGTGCAGATTTCAGTAATTGTAATTCTGGGTCTCATTTTCCTCTCTCTTGAATAGTAGATGTTGCTTTTGTGAGTTTAAATCTCTTTTTCTCTTTGAATATTCCATTCCCAGATTGGTAAAACTTTCATATTATGGCTGGTTTTCACGATACTTCTAAAATGCTAGAAGGAACTACTGGTAACACTAAAGCAGTATGAATATATTATTTTCTTTAGGATGGAGGTTACCTTTTGATGGATAATGCCCTTTGGTAATGAGTTAATAGTTTCAGGTATTTGTGATCTCTTAGTTCTGTAACATGGTTTCTAGAGACAGATTTGTAGAATTTGTTGCCATATTCAAAAAGGCATTTGTCTTCAACTTGTACAATAAATTAAGACATCTGAGATCAACCAGAGACAGAAACCTTAATTGCATGTTGTGTAATTTCATCTGTTCTAATGCTTCTGTATGCCAGCAGTGGTGGCCTGGAGTGATATGGTCCCACAGGTGGCCTGTGGGATGCTTGGATTTGCCTAATTATTTTAGCTGGAGGAGCTGGGAGTGGTTGAGTTGCAGGTAGACACCGACCAGTCAGTGCTTCCTTCTGCCTGCAAGCCCATGAGACCTATGCTGTTCCTCAAAGGGAGGCGGGGAGCCAGCCTCTCTCAGCAGCACTTTTCTTCTACTGGCCACCTTGTGCTGGGTAACCTGCCCTAGTGGGCTTTGCCGCTCCCTATAACCTCTGATTTGCGTGCAGGCAATTTGAGAAAGACAGATGGTTCTGTTTGATGGCTGCTGTTGCTGGGGAGGATGTGAGAAGGGATGTGAAGAGGACACGTGGTGCTTTTTGGGGTTCAGCAAGGGGAAGGAGCCATGGTCACTCCTGTCAGTGGGTAGCTGCCTCTCCCAGGATGGTTCGAAATCCCTGGTCTGGCCTCTGCAGCTGCCGAGATTGGATTTTGCTGGCCTTCTTTCAGCTCCTGTCAGAAGAATAACAGCTTATGCAAGAGACAGCGCTTTTTGGTAGTTCTTGCTGGTTTTTTTTCCACAAGGACTTTAAGTCCTCTGTTGGTTTACTGCTTTTGCATAATAGCCTTTTATAACACAGGAATCTTAAATAGTTACAACTTGACTGCAAGATAGGGAAATTGCTTTTCTTTTCAGCCTTGCAAGCAGACTGTAAGCCTGTACCAGGTTGTTATTACTCCCTGAGCAGACAGTTTTCTAGGCCTGAAGGAAAGGAATGATGCTCTGTTTTAGGGGTGGTGTTTTGTAAGTTGAGTTCAGTTTCGTGTTGCTGGTCCTGTTTTGATGACTGAATTTGCATTGCTGTACTTCAAAAGATTTGTAGAAAAATCTGTAGTGGTTTAGAAAAGAAAAAAAAAGGCATTTTTTGTTTATGGTAATGTATTGTGCTGTTGGATAAAAGATAAAGAGGATGATAAAAGACAACGTATTTTGCCATTTAAAAATGCTGATTACTCTGTACTTAATGAATTGCATCTTGAATTCAGCTTAATGGAAAAATTATCTTGAAATGGAAAATGATGTTTACCAGCACTATCCATCTCAAGGGATTTTTTTTTTTTTTTTTTTTCTTCCCTATAACTAAATAAGATGCAGAAAGTGTCAGGAGAACATTCTTTCTTATTCACAGAATAAGAACTAGTCAGAACTAGTAGTAAAATGACATTCCTAGAATCTTCTCCAAACTTGGCTGCAAACTGTGGTTTCTGGGAGGATCAAAATTACTTTTCCTTGAAATTCCTAGATTTGTTTTCCTTTGTGGCTTTGATAAGAGTAATAATAAGCTCCCTTTCCAACTGAGAAACTGCTCTTTTGTGTTTCTGGTTTGTTCTTTGTAAGAAAGATCTTGTTTATTCTGGAAGTTACATCCAGGTAGTAGCAGCATGTGAGGCTGCTCATCTCATGGGCTGCAGAATGCAGGCAGATGAAAAGGAAACCAAGAAAGCATAAAGGGGAAAAACACAAATAGAAAGTGTGTTTGTAGAGAGGTATTTGATCAGGAGAAAAAAGCAGAGAAGTGGAAGACCTCATAAATCGGTAAATAAAAGGGAAAAGGAGAAGAGAGTATGGTGATGGATGGTGAAGGAACAGGGAAAGCTGTAGACAGAAGAACTTGGCCCCTGGGCAAAAAGACTTACTTTTGTTTTCATAAGACCTGAGGCTTAATTTACAGTTTTGCTGAGCTTTTACAGAGATACGAAAGGGAAGTGAGAGAAATGTAGAAAGACTGGGATAATCACAGAAGATAAACATATTGGTGCTCATATGTAGTCTCACATAAATGCCTGCATCAAATGCAAGAGAATTTATATCTAGAGATCAAGAGAATGTAAGAGAACTAAGGTTGAGCTGGCCACACTAGGAGAGCAAGAAAATGCTAAAATGATGTGCTGTTTTTAGTAGTAGGCTTTCAAGTGGATGCAGGCATAGAAGTTTTGACAAATTGGTAGTGGCGTGGAATTTAGGGACAAGTAGATTCAGTGATTTTAACCTCAATAGGGAAAATATTCATAGCAGTTTGTATAAAGTGTGATAGATTTGAATCTTTAACCTGGTAAATGTTTCTTAGAACTGGTTTGGTTTGTTGGTTTTGGGGTTTTTTGGGGTTTTTGTGAAGTTGTCACAGCAAGGAGTATGTTCATCTGTGAACTATCAGGAAAGTTCCAAATTTTTGTAATCTTGACCATTTAAAACACTCTGGCCTAGACTTTTTTTTTACATGCAGCTGCAATAACTACTTATTTTAATCACATCTAATCTTAGAAACCCATATATCTACAGTGGGTTGCATATTTGTTTTGTAATACTTAATTCTCCTATAATTACATATAACAAGCTGTGTTCCTGTGCTTAGCAATGGCTTTGGGGCATGGTGGGAAGAAACTGACAGTAAATGGATAATTCCTGACTTCTTGTGTACAAATTTCTCAAGCTGCTTTATCTGTTTTAATCCAAAAGCAGCCCTTAGAACTGAAGTCTAATCCCAAAGCTGTGTTGATGCAAATGATTTGCATGCCAAAAAGAACCACGTGTGTGACGAAGGATAAAAAAGTGGGCCTTAAGATGGATTTTGTTTTACAACAGCTGCCTAAGTATGTAAACTTGGTCTTATTAAAAAGAATGAGAAAATCTGTGTATGCCATTAGAAATCATAAATGGTTTTGTGTTTTTCTTTCTTTCTTTCTTTCCAGATTTGAACATGGAATTCAATCCATCAGATCATCCACGAGCCAGTACGATATTTCTCAGTAAATCACAAACAGATGGTAGGTTACTGAATTTATTACAATATTTGCTGTTGCAGTTATATCTAACCCCTTTGTTTGAATGCATGTGATTGATTGTCTTTTAATATATAATTCCCCTCCCCAAAAAGGAGGCTTTTAGAGGCATCATGTTAAGAGTGTAAAGAAGTCACACCTTCAGTTATTTATTTTGTCAGACCAGTAGTAGAAGGTGCAGGTTTGAGTCCTGTTGTGTGCAGAAATTGTAAGTTCCTAGTAGTTATTGTATCAGAACTACAAATATGGATAAAGCTTAATATAACTATATTTTTAAGATGTTTTCCCTGAATCCAGATTTTTCTGTGTAACTGTTGTGTTTTTTAAAACTCTGAACATTAGGACAAGCTTCTGGGAAATGTGTGGAAAGTATTTTCTGGAGAAAATGCCAGTTTACATTAACTAAGAAGACAGTCCAGAGTTTCCTCTGATATAGCTGATACTGTAAATGAGCTCAGTATTAGATTTTAATAACAGAACAACTCCCATTCCACCTAAACTTTCTCTCTTCTTCTTTCGTTATGGATTTGATACAATCATATATCTGCCTGGAGATTTTTCTTTCACTTTTAGACAAAATGATCTCTCTGGAGTTCTATCTTCTAAGCAAGCCTCTTGATAGTAGAATAGAAGCCATTTATTCTGGTTTTTTCATTCCCTGTTGGACATGTATGAATTGTTTTAGAAGTAGATGAATAATCAATACAAAACACATTATTTTCTACCATGACTTTCAAAGCAGTTCCTACATTGTAATTCTGATTGTTCAGTATGAATTCTTTGTCCTTCTTTTGCTGCCTATAAATGCCGTTTTGATTTACATAGTAAATTGCAGTGTCAAATTTGATTTATAAAGAATGTAATTTTCACTTACTGTATTTTTTTGGTAATTTTTGCTCATGACTAGAACACAGAGGATATACATTTAAGTCCTAATTGAAGAGTTGATTATGTTGGTACCTCTGTTGCCCTTCAGATTGTACTTCTGAATTCAGCCCTGGTTCTGTCAGTGCCATATTGTGTGGTTTTGTATATTATTCTAACCATTCTAATATGGTTTGGTAGTCTGTAAATTAATGATAATTTTTCCATAGTACACTGTATTATGAATATTGATGTCTAGATAGTGTTTTGAGACTCTATAATCCCATATGGATGCTATCTGTTTCTTGTTACAGCTTGTTAAAAAGGACAAAAAAAATCCCCAATTTTGACCAGACTTGATGATTATTCTTACTTGTAGTAATAATAATGGTTAATTTATTACAGTATGGAGTTAACCATAAGCATTTTTTTAAATGACAGTTTACAGCCATGCAAGAGTTTGTCTGTGAAGCTTTGTTCTAGCTTAAGAACAAAGAACAACTTATTTTTGAACAAGAACAGTGAAATTAGGGAAACAATATAGAAACTTTATCAACAGGAGTGTTAAGATCTGTTCAGCTATCCTTGATCATAGTGGAAAAAATCCAAAGGCTATTTTGCTTGTACAAAAGAAAAAAGATTCTGCTGACATTTATCTACTGATATATTGCCAAAGAAAAATCCCATTCTGCTGAGACAACTCAAAGTGGTAAGCATTTTGCTTGGCTGTTCTTTGGGCCCCTTGTGGAACCAGGTGAGCTGTAGGAGTTATCACATTATTCACAGAGGTTGCCTGGCACCAAACTGTAATAACATGCTTGTTAAGGGGAAAATATAAGGGTTGTTTAAGGTGTGTAGGGTTGTATTCTGACAGCCAGCTGGAGTCTAAGAGCCCCCCACAACTTCTTAAGACAATGTAGAAGGGAAGAGGTGAGCTGCCAATGTTGAGAACACCTAATAGGCATGTAACTACCACTCTCCATCTTGTATAGCACTGGCCTGGCAAACCTTCCTGTTGACTATGAGTGAAAATATTTCTATAGATAAGACTGGCAGACATTTGAAGTACAGATAATGGATAGTTGAGGGGCTTCAAGACTCAAAAGTTTTATCCAGGATCTGGCTGTGACTCTTGGGTATCTATCTCATGTTTTTACAGTGGAAAACGGCCAAGTCCATTGCTACATGCTAGAGTGACTTGGCAACATTACATTCAGGCAGTTCCACGTATGGCTTTCTAGTAGCCCTGTACTCTTTCAGCCTCTCTGGTAATGTAGTGTCCTGGCATAGGAGCTGTGCTGGAGCTGCTTGTGATCAACATGTGAGTCAAAAGCAACAAGCAGACTACCCCAAATATGAGACGGGACATGGCATCTCTGGATATTACATGGTCTGAATTTCCCATTGTTCTGTGAAGCTTGGGTGCCATGCTAAGCATTTTAATCTGTCCTGTCTGTTTTGTAGTCTGCATCCTTAATTACTTGAGAGTTGAGTGAATCTGTAGAAAACTTGAAGAGACAATAAATACTAATTTTACTGCTAACTGAAGTAGTTTTTCTAAATGTTTCCAGCTTTTTGTGGGAATTTTCTAGGTGCTGAATCTTCATGAGTTATTCTATGGGTTTAGGGAGCTAGTAAATATCACCTTTTATGTCTTTAACTTCTATGAGTGCTTTATGCAAGTTTTCCCTTGTTTGCTGACTTTGGCCTGTAAATGGGATGGTCTTGGGTACTGAAAAGCTGTGCACTATTTATATAGTGTGTGGTTGTGGTTAAGCCAGGGTTTCCAAACCTTAGCACTCCAATAATGTAACATCCTGTCCTTTTAATAGCAAGAAGGCAACGGTTGCTACTTCAGGGTTCTGGTAATGGTCTTTCCTGAAAGTGAGTTACAGCCGTCCACCTCTCCTAACTTCCATTAGGCTTTACACATTCAATTTACTGGCTAAATTTTTCAGTATTGGTGCAACAATGGGCTTCAGGCAAGGAGAATTTTGAAACTGTATTTATATATGGGTAGAGGTGAATTAAGCTGCATTTACTCTTTCATGTTGACTGGGACCAGTCTCCTGTCTTGGATAAAACAAAAAAGTGTTTTAAAACTCCCAAAATGCAAGACATTTTGATTGATGTAATTCTCAAGGATTTTGTCTTTGATCCTGATATGGGTAGCATTAAGATGGTGTATAGAAATTGCACAGAGTTTCTATTACAGCTCGATGAAAAACACATACATACATAAATACACACACACGTACATATATGTGTATATGTGTGTGTATTTTCTCACTCCCTTTTATTTCAGGATAATACATTTTCCTACTACTGCAAAAGTTCACTAGTAACAGTTGAAAGTGCCTGCAGAACAGGAACAGGTCATTGACCTTAAAATGGGGAAAACTAAGACAATTTGGCTGCATCTTGGTCTCCACTTGAAGCATTTCAAAACTTCCAAGTTTTAAAATGTTAGTAAGAAAGTAGAAGTTTAATTGTTTAAACTGACTCTAAATCTGTTCAGCTTCATTTTGTCAAAACCCTGTGCTTGAAAGCCAAAAGCTTGGAGTTGCAGTTAGGAGTTTATATTACAAAATGATGGTTAGTTATAACACTACGGTCCTGTCTGCTGAAGACCTCACTGCGCTGTGTGAGCTGTGCAAAGCATTTTTAAACTGACTGAAGCCAAGTGATGGAATTACCCCTTTACAGTCATTTTAGCTTGGCAAAAGTGGCCTTTTGCCTTGTGCAATAATTGTCTTTCCCTTGTTTAAAGACAGTTATTAAAGGGAGGGTTGGGGTCACAAAAGAGAGTGATTGTGACAAAATGGGTTTCTGCTATGTCCAATTCCCCATCGGCATATGTTCTGGAAAGAGTTGAGCCTTACACTATGGCAGAGTGGGCCAGAAGTGCAAAACCACAGCTGCCACCTTTTAGTGCCTTACCTGAGAATCCAGGCTAACTGAATTTCTGTTATATGGGGAAAATAAGGGAAAGGAGGTCAGTGTGTTGCTTGGAATAATATGCAGCACAAGCAATGCTTGAGTGGGGAGAAGTGAGGGGTGTGTATAAATACATTACTATAGGCATCTGGAGATTGGAAATAGCAAATGGGTATGAGCTATGAGTGATATTCTTGCTTTTGTAAATACATGATTCTACTTTCATGGGGAATTGAATAATGTATACAAAGGAAAATACAGAAAAGAAAAACTAAGATAGGGAAAAAAGGTGATTAAAATGGAATTCGGAGTGTATGTGTAACCTGTCTTTATAGGATTTTGTCCATAAGAACTTTGTATGTGGTATAATTGTGATTAAAATACTGTTAAATACTTAACTGTGTTCAAAATTTCACAGTTAATAGGTGCTAATTTTCAGTTAATGTACTCTTATTAGGTTTACGCACAGCTTATCAGAATTGTTTGCTGCCTGTATATTGCAACATGCAATGCTAGACAAATACTTTGGCTATTCTTAGAAATTAATATCTACCATCGTTTTGGTGTATCCCTTTCAATTACTTCTGACCCTTTCTGGTGATAAATGCAGTGAGGGGAACTAAAGCGTAGTTTTAGCAGGACTTAAAACAGTTTAACTATTTACTAGACAATCAGAATTTTCCTGCTGTTCCTGTTTAATTCTGTTTCTTATATAATGTCCGTAATTGTGGATCTGAGCATGTACTAAGTGACATGGCTAACATCTGTCATGTGTGATTCTCCTTTCTGCTCCCTGGGAGGAAAATTATGTAAGGATTTTTAAAAGTTTTTTCATATTTTCTTTTTGTTTTATGTCTGCATTAAACACAATTATTTCACAGTATTCACACATACAGCCTTGTTTATGTGAGATTGCTTGCTTATAGTAAATCACAAATAACGGCTTCTCATCCAACAGGGAATGGACAGGCTATCCCACCATTATGAACACTCTTATTTTGCTAAGTGCATTGGGTTGCATAGCTTTCAAATCATGATGCACCAAAGTGCATTTAGTCACCTACAGCATGAAACCATTTTAATCCTGCAGTTTGATTTGTGTTAGTTGCCTCCAGACTTGTATCTTAAATGCTGTGGTATTTTCACTGGAACAGAGCTCCACAGGCTCTTTATGGGGTGAGTTAATGGGAAAATGCTTTAAAAAAATTAAATAGTATATTTAATCAGCTGTAATAAGCATTTGCCTGACAATTAAGACTTTATACATCTATCTCCCTTTTGTTGCTGTTTGCTTTCTGAATATTTTGGCTAATTGTGGCTTTGACTTGCAACCCTTGCTTGTGGTGACTGGTTCATACTCACCAAAGTAATATATTTTCATGGTTATGTCTGACATCAGTAATAGTTTCAGGCTTGCACCTGATCATTATAGGAGGCAGTGGTGTAATGCATATGGTTTCAAGGCTCCTCTATGGGAGTTAGTGCACAGTAAGCTATGATGAGAATTTGCTAACTCCATGGTGTAGCTGTTTAGGTGCTTTCATGCCTGCAAGGTAGTGTAGGCCACTTTGCAGCAAAGTACCTTACACGAAGGCACTGGTGTCTCAGGAGTACATACACAGAGAACTGGTGAAGGATGCCTAATCCATTGCTAACTTGGGACTGTAGCTTACTGCATATTAACTTTCCCATGCAGACCAATGCCTGGTGAAGTACCCAAATGGATGAGAATTTTAATTCATCACCACACTAGTGAGCGTTAATGCCTTTATGCGTACAAATACGTGTTCCTTCTGTGTTTGATATATAAATATACTTGGTTAGTGCAAAAGCAGTTGTAATGTTGCACATAGAGAGCCTCCTGTTCTTTTTATTATAAATGGTATATAAGAAACTTAATCGGGAAAAATAGTCATGTAATATTTCTATCATATTTTGTGTTTTTGCAGTGAGAGAAAAACGCAAGAGTCTCTATATAAACCACGTAAGTGAAAATGCCTTGCTATGCAGCTTTCTCCTTGTTGTCTATATTATACAGTAAATAAGAGTTATCACACGTGATTTCCATATTGGTGAGAGGGTGCTGATGCTTCAAATGTCTGTTCTGCATCAGGATCCAGAACCATAGGTCTCGGCAATTGAGTTAGTGGAATGAATGTCTTGATTTGAAGACAGTATCATGCTCACAACCAGTGTACATAGGTAACTGGTACCTGGGATAAAGAGCTGCACACATTAGTGTAATTTTTAAAATTATTACAAAAACTCTCAAAACTTTAAATTACATTTGTGTGCAAGTTTGGTTTGGCAGAGAGCTCCAACATTTCATATTTACACAGAAGTTCTGAAGTGCCTGACCAGTGTTGATGCAATGAAAATGTGGATTGACATGTGGTACATGCTGAGTATGAAGATGGGGTTTGTTATGCTTGTGTACCCCAGGCATTTTTCAGTTCAGTTCTCTTCTGCTTGAATCCAATTTGTGGTGAAGCTGAGAGCAGCTCCCCTGTAGCCTGCTTTGGACCAAGCTCTTTGCCCCAGTTAGTATTGTTCGTACAATTGAAGCACCTGGAACCAATGCAGTGCTCAGTATGTTAAACCTTGTGCTGAAATATCTGGAGTTACGCCTCAGTAAAATTGAGAAGGGAAAGAGCCAGTTGTCTCCCAGTGGAATTTGCCTTTAGGGTGAAATGGGGAGTTCTCAAACTCTTCTTTATCTGTAAATATAGGCCATCACTTCATGAATCATTTTTGACCCACTGTAACTGCTGAAACAGATGTGGTTTATAGGCTCTGCATCCCTTTGTGCTGGGCAAATGTTTGTGCAGCTCCAGGTAAACTGGATTGGGGCACCAATGCAGGTAGAATTAGCATGGCTGAAAGCTAAAATGGATCTGCTCATAAATGTGATTCCGCCCTCAGAAAGGGAGAGAGGATGAGAAGGCAGGACTGCTTCATTTGTTGGCAGAACTAGTTTGTGCTGAGTGTTGCTGAAATTACTGCCTGGTTTCAAAAGCAAGCTGAGATTTTCAGTTTCCCAAGAGTTAAGATTTTGAGAAGTCATGAGATACTGTGAGGCTTATAAAAGCCTTAAAGTTTGCACCACAAGTTTAGCAGATATTCTCAGTGCTTCTCACCTCCTGTTCCCCTGTAAAACACTTCCATTGTTTACAGTGCCTGTGAGGGTGGCGTGCAGTGCAACTGTATTGCTATAAAATTACTTGTAAAGCTGTTGCACTGGGTTCCTGTAAATTTAATAATGTGTGCTCAGGAACTTCCAGCATGCTTTGTAGCCTCAGACTTGAAAGGTTCCGTGCAAAAAAATAAATATTTAGACACTGCAAAGCAAGGTAATAACTGAGTTTCTGTCACAGTCTGCCTTGTGTCATGGATGAAATTCTCACAGGTCCTGAATCGTTTCATGTCATATGGAAGATGTGTTCTACATTAGGCAGACTGCGAGTAGATTCCTCTGGTGGATTGAACAAAGATGACTATTACAAATGCTGCTGGAAGCACACTATTGCAATCCTTGGTATAAAATATTTTTAGGCAATGCTGAGCTTGTGCAGAAAAGGAAAGGGTGATCATATCACTGAAATGTTGTGGTGTTGGGAGCTCAATGTAGCAGCTTACCCAGTTGATACCCTAAGCACTAAAGCTCTTCCTAATTTCCTTTTTTTTTTTTTTTCTTCCCCCCAGGTATCATTCAAAGCATTGGCTAAGGTTGCACCAATGTAAACTTCCCTCATTAGTCTGGTTTACTGCTATCTTAGTCTGACTTCTTTCTACTTACAGAGCACTTCTTAATTATAAAGCTAAAAATAGCCTTTGTGAAGCCGAAGTCCTTGCCATGGCTTTCTCTGTGTGTGTCCTTAACTTAAGTCAGTTAAGTTTTTTTAGGTATATTTTCAAATGTGGTCTGTGATACTTAAGTTGTTACTTCAGCACACCTGTGAGTATTCATTCAGCACCTCCAAAATATTCAGGCTGCTAAAGCTCACGCACAGACTGGTGATCATTTTTGAAGTGGTTGCTGTGGCCTTTAACTGGCAACTGTGTTTAGGTTTGTATGCTGCAGGGAACCATTGTAATTTTCCTAGACAGCCTCATTTGAGGAAATAGGTTTAAAAATTGTGTGTGGCAAACGATGGGGAGTATTTACCTAAGTGAATTTATTATATACCCTATTAGTTGATCGGTTCTTTTCCACCATTTTCCAGCATGTGCCAAGTGCATTTCTAACAGGAGCTATTGCTACTCATCCCTTTCCCTGTTAATGTGAAATGCTTGGTCTCCATTCTGCTCTAGAGAAAACAAGCCAGAGGACGTAAATTTTGGAGCGTTGTTTTGTCTTCTTTTTACAAGAACTCCTCAGCATAATGCAGCACTCTTCTCTTTTTATGGTTTTTCCATAACATCATCTCTTTTTTTAAATTTTATAAGTCCTATATACTTGTTCTCCTTTTGTGATAAATAATCAAGATAAGCAACAAAACATTTTTATCCTTTTGTGCAGTATCTTGGTTATTTTGCAGGCAGAGTTGAACATTTCCCAGGCGATCGGGGAGGCTGGCTAGCAAGAGAAGTATCAAGAAAAGTTGTGGGTTTTCTTTTTTTAACCACTTGCCTATTTCTTGTGTAGCAACAGATGAGAATAGTAATTTATACAAGTACAGTTTTGAAATGTTACCTATGAAAACGATTATTTATTATCAACTCTTCCTCATTTACTAGTCGACTTTCTCAATATGATCATGCCATTGTTCTTTTCCTTTCTTGCTTGCTTTTGTTTGTAGAATATTTTAATTGGATGACTAGTTTCCTTTGATCCCCAAATACAAATCTCAGGTTCCTGCTTTGATTTATTGTGTGTTGTCAAGGGCTGGCAGTTGCTCTGTTTCAGATTCACCTTGTCAGTAGGTGTGGTGGAAGAAGCCAGCAGCTATTCTTTTTTGGGCATGGGGAAGGCAAGGAGAAAGGAAAATGGGGGGTGACAGGGTGCTGTGGAGAAGACATCATCTCTCAGTCTTCCCACAGAGTCCAGGGAGACAGACGTCACGTTGAGGATGATGCTGGATCCTTTGCATCCTTGTAGGTGCTGGCAGTTACCTACCTACCGTGTACTCAGTGTGTTTGCTTTCTTTCAGGCTATTTCAATTTCTAAACAGTTGCAGCAGACTCTCCTTCCCCTTCCCATTGAACTGGCAGTTGCTGGTTTTTTGTTACGGTTTTAGTGCTGCTTCAGTGCGCACTTGTCTCTTGTTTTAATCTGCTTAGTCAAGCTGCTCATGGGGATAAAGATGCAGACTGAGATAGAGGCGTTTCCTTTTTCAGAAAGGAGAGATTGCATCAGTATCTCTGCCTGTACAAGGAAAGCAAACAGGAAGACATGTTTTATGTTTTTTGAGGGGGTGGGTGAAGAAGGAGTGAATGTTTTATTATTGTTTGCAGTAGCTACTTCTTTGTACTGGGTGATTTATTTTTTTACAGGGGAAAGGAGCAGAGTGGAGGTGGAAAAGGTGTTTTCTCCATCAAGTTTTTCTAGAAATTTTCCCTTTCAGAAAGTACTTTCCTCCCTTCTTGACAAGATGTGCTCTTAAAGTTGAATCTCCGTTTATGAGCAGTAATATACTGTAAAAATAAGGGATAATTTTTGGACATTGGAATATTTCTGAGGGAAGATAGAGTGGGAAGGATAAAAGGGAAGAAAGATAAAAGGAAGTAATATCTCTCTTCAGCATATTTTTACCTTTTTTAATTCTGGAGACACTTCATCAGCCTTGTAGCAACAAGGCTTGCTTCCTTTCAGGATCATCTTTAGCGATCTGGACATGACTTCCACTGTCTGCCACCCAGCAACTGGATGTTCAGATCCCATCAGACTGATGTTGTTTTTATAATTCCAAGTACAAAACCTAACAAACATATGTGTGAAGACCAATATTTTTTTAGACATCCTGGGGAAAAATTCCTGGGCATCATTCATATCCGAACCCCAGTCCCCATAAGTGACACTGTAGTGATTCACATCAGGGGAGGCTTCTTCCCAGCAGCAGTCCAACTGCTGGTGACTAGGGGAGAACAGAGGGGTAGTTTGCTGTACATGCTGTGGCAGAAGCAATTTCTGTGAGCCTTTTTGCATGCTTGATGTATGGTATTTGCTTCTGTGTAGCCCCCAAATTTTCTTGTCAGATTGCATAAAGAGGCTGTCCTGCTTCCCTATTGTAAAACTACTAGGCATGGACTGGTAATCAGACACTTTCAGCTAGTGATTATAAGAGTAAATAAGATAGATACATGCTGAAATGGGGACATAATCTGAAAATCAGTTTAATCTGTGAAAAATGCAAAGCAAAACATAAAATGCAAGATGTTTTTAAGTGGACTGCCTGAGGCTGGCTGTTGTAAAGGCTTATAATTGCTGTCCAAATTCCTTAAGATATTTTAATTAGCATTCCTTCCTCAAAGAGAAGAACAAGATAAACTGGAAGATAGATTAGAGGCTTCTCAGGTGCTCTTGAAGCTTTCCTAGAGATTGCTTAATGTGGTCTTTGCTCCCCTCCATAGCAAGATCACAAAAAAGCAGGTCTAGAGGGGGTCTTTGTAGGCCATCTGGCCCTATACTGATGCCATTCCTAACAGATGCTGTTTAGGATGCTTTTTCAGGCTTCCAGTAAGTTAGAATGAGCAAGTTTTCTTTAATGGCTTACCTAAATTTACAGATTGAGATTACTTTTTTATTCCTAATATCTTTCAGCCCCTTGCTTCTTTTCCTGGCCTCTAGGGTGGTAAATTGTACCTCTTTTATCAGCATCAAGGCAATAAGTTATATGAAGTGACAAACTTTTGTAGGGGGAGGAACAAAAGATAACTTTTGAGGTAGAATGAGAGCACACAGGAGATTTCTTTTACAAGGTTGCTGTACAATACTTGCTGTGCTGGGAGCCTAGTAAGGTCCCTCTGGTCAAATTGCACAACAGTAGCAATTATGTGCTATGTAAATAAAAGCCTTTGAGCTGCTTTTAGTGTTCAAAGAACTATTTAATCTTTCAGGTTTGTAAAGCAGGGTGCTTTATCAGTGGCTAAGTAGGGCCTGTGTGTACTGCAGAAGAGTTTACCAATGGTTGCCTGAGACCCCGATAGCTTGGTGGTATGCGGACATAGTTGTCTAGAGTTGATATCAGTAATGACAAGTTTTGAGAGCAAAAAACTTGCAAGTACAGATCTAGTTTAAGGCATCAGTTTTGGACAATATCAGACATTGGTGAAACTAATCAACTGGTTGAATCAGCTAATCAAGGTTGAATCATGTTGTAGACTAATGAGATACAGTGGGTATTATTTAAGAGTGGTTGGACTGGATCTCTTTTTTTTTTATTATTGTAGATGTTGGCAGAGAAAGGTAAGCAGTTTCCACTAGCTTTGGTTCAGGTGAATATGTCCATATCTAGCCACTAAATGTAGACAATTATACAGTAGTATCAAATTATGCAAGATGGAAATAAATGCAGATCTTTGCAGAGCCATGCAGAGAATTGCGTTTCATGGCTTGCTTGATTTTGGAAGCACTTCGGTGACCTGTAAAGTCATGTTTCTTCTGTGAAAAACGTCAGAATTAAATCATGTGCTGAAACAATAGAAGATCCATCCCCAAGATAGGAAACTCCCTTTCCCAAGTCAGAAGCAGTCCTGGTATTTTTTACCTGTTTTTTGGCTTCATGTGTACTTTTACATGCCAGTTTTGCCTATTAGGATTTTGGCCAGTCTTTAACTGCCTGGAAGCTAATGGGCACGTCTCCGCAGATGGGTGCAAGCAGGCCTCAATTTTTCCATGGGGCGAAATACTATTTAATAGTACCTCTTAAAATCATGCAATAACTTACACCTGGTTTGATGGAAAAAGAGACAGTACTGTCATTATTTAGGACAGAAGCTGCAAATTATCTTTTGATGGACAAGTGCAGAAGAACTCTGAAAAAGGCTGAAGCTCCTCTGCCAAACTGGAAGCTGACTGGCTGAAGGCCAGCTCTGGTACAAAAGCTGTATAGCTTCATTAGGAAAGTGTTGTGCCCAACGAACACATCCTGCTGAGCCTCAGGGCACAGTGCCATACTAGTGTTGCTAAGGAGCTTCCAAGGCAGAGCTGGCTGGTCCCATTCTAGTCGGTTCTGAGTATGGTTTTTGGTCAGTATGCGCTCACTCATCTGTTAGATGTTTCTACCCCAAACCACTCTGGAATGACTATTTTAACAAAAGAAACAGTAACACTTCCCCTTTTCCTCACAAATTTAGTTTTAATTTCTGAGTGATGCTAAAACGAAGGCTGAGAGAATCTCATCCTTTTGTGCATTCTCATTGCCAATTAGGAATTTGTTGTGATTCCTTTCATATCATAGCAGGTACACAGAAGCAGTTCTGCAGAGCTTGCATGATTTTGATGGCAAACTAAGCCATTCTACTTTTGAAAAGGATGTATTTTGTGTAAACTTCAAGTAAAGCCTATTGTTCAAGCATCTTAAAAAAACCATGATTTGGAAAGTTGAAAAATTTTGGAATGAAGCTGGGAGAAAAATAAAGCACTGATGTTTCCTTAGCACTCATTGTGCAAGAGGGGAAAACTGCTGGTTTTAAGAGCTAGAAACACTTGGCGTTAACACAAGTACACTGAATCTTGATCTCTTAGAGTTTGTTCTCTAACACGTGTAAAAGCTTAGCAAGTTATTGAGCAATTTTTTCCATTATACATCTTTTCCTATAAAGAAAGAAATTTCACAAAACAGCTATTATGTATTCATTGTAACCTATAATGTCAGCATTTCTTAATGTATGTCTTTGGTTGAAATGAGGAAAACAACTGCTTCTGGAGTAAAGAGCTACAAATCCTCCCTTGAAAAGAAATCACAGAATGATAGAAAATTGGTCCAGAATTCATCTCAAGAGGTCAGTCAGTTTGGTTTCTTGCCCGAGAGCAGAATCCTGCATCTAAGCTATTCCTAGCATATGTTTGGTTTACCTTTTCTTTACAATGTTCAGTGATGGAAAATCTATCACTACCCAAGTCACTCAAGCTATGTCTGCTATTAGAAAAAGGGGATGGCTGGATTGGTTTGTTGGGTTTTTTTTGCCATCACTTCCTCTCTCACTTTCATGTCCAATCTTAATTTTCCCTTGTTCACTGTAAGCCTGCTCTTTCTTATCCCATCCACATTGGTCGTGGAGAGCAATATTCTCTTCTATGCAACTCCCTTCAACATGACTTAAGGTCATTGCTGTTACTTTGTTCTTGGAGAAGACCACTCCAGTTTTTCAGTTTTTTGTCTTAAATCAGGTTTTTGAAACCTCTGATGAATCTTGCTGCTCTGTCCTCCTGATTCTCTGAAATTAATTCATCTTTCTTGAAATACAGTGGTCACAACTGGGCATAAAATTTCAGCTGAGCAGAGTGGAAGGGTGCTCTACTCTGTTGTATACATGGTAACTCTAAATCCTGTATGATATGTTCTGTGTTCCTTTCCTTCCCACCCCCCCAGCCCCCTTAAAAGAATCCTCTGCAAATTAATGTCAACTGCAAATTAAGTAAAAAATACTTTGATTCTGTTCTCAAAGTTATTGCTCAATGTTTTACACTGAGTATACCAGACCTCTTGTGGAATGTCTCTTCAGCCTTCCAATTTGAAAGTAATCCCTGGATATTCAGAGTACAGTTTTCCAAGTAGTTTTTACCTGTCACATTTTCCTTTTGCCCTTCGGGAATTTTATGCCAGATGAAGTCATAAGTCTTGCTGAAGTTGAGAAGTGTGACATCTACTGAATCTCAGCTTGGGTACAAACATATTACTACTGCAAGTTAAAGTACACACAGAAAGTGAATCCCACTTCATATCAATGAGGTGCTTTTAATTTTAAGTATTTATTAACAGCAGAGATTGAGAGATTGTCAGGGCTTCACGCGTGTGCTATCCTCAGTCGTGTTTGCATATGAAGATTTACAAAAGGAGTTATACCAGTCCTTTCTTCCCCCATGTCAGCCTTAATGGTGGGACAGAACCTGAGAAGGATCCCATTAATATTGGAAGGTTTGGGTAATTTCTTCAAAGGCTCTATATTCTTTCTCAGCTCTTCTGACTTTTCTCTTAGACCCTCTCTGACGTGTATAAATGGGAGATTTTTGTGGTCAGCCTGGATGAATTTGAAGTGTGAAGGCATTAAGCTCCTGTACGATTTTGAGTGTGGACTTATCTCATTGAAATGGACACAGAAGGGGGTTTCTCTGTAGGACAGTGCTGAATACTGAGACGATGCTCAGAAACCAATTTGGTCCTTTGCAAGGATGGAGAAGGTTCCTGCGCAGCATTTTGTGGAGGTTCAGAAAGGCCTATTTGGCTGAACTGTGAGACTTAGATGTCTTCCAGCTCAGTCAAGCTAGACTATGGAGCTGAGGGTATTTTCCAGTAATTTGGAAAAGGCAGAAACTCTGTTACCTGGCATACCATATGGCTGCACTTGGACGTTAGAGTAGATGCTAGCAATGTCAATCTACCGATAGGTTAGTTGTTCACATGGCACAAATGTGTATATATATCCAAGATAGTAGGTTTACACTTGGCACCGTTCTTCAGACTGGGAGAGGTACCCCTTCCTGCCAAGTTGTTATGAGCAGAAAGTGAGGCATGAGACACCACGTATTTTTCTGAAGTGTGAAAAGTTCTCAGCCTAACAAAGTGTGATGTGGGCTGAAAACTGTGGAGAGTTCTGTGATACGGCAGTGTCAGAAATAAGGTGTGTGGCTCCAATTATTGACATGTATCAAATGTTATGCTGTTTATCTAAGATTTAAATCTGACAGTGGTGTTGCTACAGAGTTGTTTTCTGTTTTTTACTCATGTTTGCCTTGAACAAATCCAGTCCGTTTATCTTATATTTTATCTAAACCTTTAAACTATGTTTATACTGAAAATGTAGAACTAAAACTTTCCATATGCCTTTTCTTAATGTTTTTTTTTCTTTTTTTAATGTCTGTACATCTCCCTTTTTTTCAACCACTAAACAGTCTCATTTTCAGCTGGTTTTAAGTTGCTTTGCCTTTATAATGCCTGTGGAAGGTACTTAAAAGACTAATCCAGAAATTCAAACTCAACTGTGGTAGAATAAAAGCTATAAATCACCAGTCCCCTAGTACTTTTCTCTGTATACATCAATCCTAGATAGTACATTTTATGGCATTAATGCTTCCAGTGCTTCTAAATATTCTGTTTGTTGCCTTGGTTAAACATATAATAGCTTGGTAGGTTGATGGATTGTGAGCTTCCAAAGTATTATGAAGTACCTTTCTCAGTAAACTTTCCACTTCCAAGAAAAGCAGTTCAGTCTATGATTCCATCGGTCAAGTGAGGGACCTTGATAGAATCTGTTGGTGAGCTTTCACATAATTCGAACATGGTGTTTCTGCAATTCTGATAGTTTCAGAAAATGATTTTTTTTTTTTTTTTAATTTTTTCTTTTCAATTGGCAGAGGACTTTGCATGCTCTTTCACTCATAGCTGGGAAAAATAGAAAGATGACTCAGATGCATGTAGGTTTTACCAGGAGTCTATCTGTTCTCTGTCTAATGAATGCTGCTAAGGAGTCTACTGCCTATGGAAATTGAAGCATTAGTGAGATGATCGGAGTGCTGGCACTTTTAATAATATCTGTTCTGCAAATTAGACAAGGGAAATGTACTGAGGTAGGAGTCACAGGACTGTAGCCTAGAGACTCAGTTGCTCTGAGCTGGTAAATGCCTGTGGATTCCACCGATGGTATTGACATTGGGCTCCACTGAAACGGTGGAAACAACATTCATTGTAAGGCACATAAAATTTCCATGTCAATGTGCCAACGTGCCAACTGAATTTTAAACCTATTCTGTTGTAAGTTAAACATGTAATTTGATGTAATTTGACTGGTCTTAACTTTCCTGACAAAGGCTCTTGTTCAAGCTATTCACTAGCGTAGGTAAAATAAGCAAGGATAAAATCAAAGAGCATTAAGGATTGTGACAGCTATTAGCTCATATGAAGAAACTGTTCTCTTTAGACTGGTGGATTGTTGGCTGCTCTAAACAGCTGAAGGAGAAGCCCTCTCAACAAAAAATCTTCAGAAATAAGTAGTGTTGTCAAATGTCATTTTGTGGCTGAGCTTTTCAATGTTTTCCTGTGGTAGTTGCAGAAATAAATAGACTTGAAATCTTTTGAAAACTTTTTCTATTAAGAAATGTTTCTTTTTTATTTGCATATCCACTTTCTCTTGCATACTTTGATGAATTTTCTTCCTGTCTAATAACAAACTATTCTTGATGAATTATTTTTTCTGAGTTTTCCCTTTTAAACTTTAGATGTTTTAGTAGTCTTACAGTAAAGGTCTCTTGCCCCTACTTCATTCTTTGGGATTTATTTGGGTTTGGGGTTTTTTTAATTCTCTTTTCTCCAAGCATGGTTTTGTATCTATTTCTAAATCAGTCTTCATTATTAACATGATTTCTTTTTCACTTTTCCACTTACTCTTTTGGAATGAGGACAGAAACATAGGTCTTGTTCAGCTTTGCTTTCCAAATATATGTATGCATTTGAGTAATTCTGCACAAAAATTTTTGCATGGTTTTGGGGAAGAAGGGATGGAGGGGAGATTGGGACTGGAAAGCACTAGTCAAGGCGCAGACAGGGATTGTTGTGACTTTTGCACTGGTAATTATTTCTGAACTTTCTGAACTGCTTCAAAACATGATCATATTACTGTGTGCGTCATTGTGAGAGACAGAGGAGTCTGTTTTTCTGAATTCTTACATGTCCTCAGAAAAATGCTTTGGTATTACATAATTGCCATTGTTCTTTTGCATGTTTTTCATAGCATCCTCCTGGGCAGTTGAGAAGGAAGTACAGCTCCTGCTCCACTATTTTCCTGGATGACAGCACAGTCAGTCAACCAAACCTCAAGTATACCATCAAATGGTGGGTTTTATAACTTTATTTTTTGTTTTGCTAGAGCCTGCATTATATATATGTATTTATGTATACATATTTCTGAACCATTACTAAGGAAGCTTCAAAGGTGTTTGTTTTTGAAGCAGTAAATTTTTGTAATTTGATCATGCTCCAGAGGCAGTGAATAGGATGAGCAAAGGCTATTACTCTTATTTTAGCGCTGTGCAGAGTCAAACTCCCAATACTGCATATCTCAACAGAAAGCAACAATTAAGATTCTCAGATTCCAGCAGCTGATATCCTTGTGCTTCATCATTCAACAGGGTACTTGCTTTGGATGAGTCCTCAAAACTTACTTGGGTACTTGCTTATTTGAAATTTTGGAATTATCTGAATTATAAGACCTATTTTCTGTTCATGAGAAAATACTTAGGAACATTTGCTAAGCTTTCCTTCCCGTTTTCTATTGGAAATGGAAATTAATTGCCTCCAGGTTAATTTCCTTATTTGAGTACAAGGACACTGGCAGTTTATTACACAGCAGTGGGGAGCTTTGTGTGTGGTGCACACATGGGCTTACCCTTGGGTGAAGTCTCAAATAATCATTTCAGGTTTCACTGGTGCCTTTCTACATTTGGAGAGAAATGAAATTGGTATTTATAGAGTATTGTTCTTCACACTTTGTACAGTAAGGGGAAAAGTGAGAGAACAAATGCTCCGGCATTTTGTGCTGTTTGCTTATTACGATTGCTGATACACTCTCTTGAGCTGTTCGTAGAATGATTACCTTGGTGTACTCAAATGCAAAAATTTATTAAGATAAAATCTGTGCTACGGAGATATTTACATGAGAGACAAATATATTCAGAATAACACGTCCAGAGGAGTTTATAGTGTTTGGTGGTCACTAAAATATGTTCTTAATTTTTGTGTTTAAGGAAAACAGAGAGGAATGGAGGAGGGCTTTGCAGTCAGACTGACACCTAATTCCTCATCAGCTATTTCTGCCTGAATAATAGTCTTGCTTTTCCTCAAGTTTCTTTAATTAGTAACTTAATAATTCAGATGAACACTGAAAAAAGGATAAAAAGGATTTTCTTTTTTTTCCTGTTTTTTTTTTTTCCTTCTGGTGTCTCATACTTTACTGCTCTAAAATACTTTGCATGCAGATTTTTTTTAAGTGCAGCCTTTTGAGTTTCAGGCCCCTTTTTGCATCAGAACCGAAACTGCTTGTGGAAAGAAGAGATGGGTTCAGTTGGCCGCAGCAGCCCAGAAGCATTTTCAGCAGGCTGCAGTAGCCAGCAGCAGCCTTGTTGAAGAGGAGACAGATAAAAGCTGGGGATTGGGGAGCAAGGTGGTGATGTTTGAGAGAGACTTGGGGTGTGTGGCAGGAGAGAGAGCCATAGAGAGGAGAGGGACCATGTCAGGCTGGAAGAGCCGTCACTGGGTCTAGGTGGGAGGAGTTGTGCTGGGCTGGGGCCAGGCTGCCGGCATGGGAAGGGTTGGGAGCTGCAAGGGGTCAGAGGGTTTGAAAAGGGTTATGTGGGGTGAGAAACTGGACTTTGGCACATAAGGCCTCTGGTTGAGGAGTCTTTTCTCTCCTGTCTGGCTGCACATTTAACAGATCTAAGGGTAGAGAGACTGCAGGATTGTTGCTTTTGTAAAACTTCATTTCGTGCCCTCACTCTGGCAGCCTCTGCTGATAAATGGCTATTGTGTGTAGGTAAATCTATGAGGGATGTATTTTGGCTGTCTTATTTATTTCTTCTGGGTCATATTACTCACTGGTGCGTTTAAAATATTAGTGCATCTACTTGGAGATCTGCAGCATCGGTAGGGTGGCTGGGGTAGGGTGATGGAAAGTTCCCTAAGCTTCTTTCCTACACACCAAGAGCTGGCTGAACCAGCATGTGAAGAGCAGAATGAAACTTGGGTCTGAGTTGATCTGTTACAGCTCCAAAAGACTTCCAGGTTCTGATATGGATTTGTAAATAGTAAATATTTTCTAAACATAATTTGACATCTTGTTACAAAAGCAACCATATGGGCACCAAGCAGAGAGCTCTGTACATAGATTCCTGCATCTGCTTTCATGAAATGAATTGGAGCTGCAAGTGTGTTCCTTAGGGCATAATTATTTAAAATTAAATTTTAGGACTAATTCATTTTGTGAATAGCTTTCAGTCAAATTAAATTCATTCATAAATGTGGGGTTTTTGTTCAGTGAGGACTGTGCCCTTCAAATGTCTACAGTACACAGTATCTCTTCATTCCTTAAATATGTATCTATAGGAAAAAATCAAATTTTAAAACCACTTACGAGCTAAAAACTTCTAATGCAGTCAGGTAAAAGCTGTAATGCTCATACAGAGTTAGAAAAATGTTTTTACTTTCAACTAAGAAGAAATATTTTCCACGGCATGCCTGTTCAAATAAAGCAAAACCACATAAACCTGAAATAAGTTAAAATTCTACTGATGGGGTAGCTCCAACATATTATTTTCCTAATATGCAGTATAGTAGTTTTCATGCAAAAATTCTGGAATAAAATTACAGAGCAATCAGTTGACTCTTTCAAAAGGCTTTTTGTAGAAAAGGGATGAATTTTGCATCAGTATAAGACATAAGCATCTTCAAATTGTCAACAAATAGAAACTCCCTCCTTCATCCTCTTCAGCTTTGACTGGGTTTTATGCTGCTGGAACAAGTAGGGAGGGTGCTGGTTCTGCTTTATCCTTCAGTAAAGCTCTGTCATGAGCAGAGCATGTTTCCTTGTATAACACTGAAGTTGAGTTGGAAACTGGAGAATAACCATGAGAAGCCATGTCTTAGTTTTCTTTGGTCTCAAATGTGAAAGAGATCAGTTAGTTGTATATGTAATTAAAATCTTAGAGAGCTGTGAATGTAAGGACACTTTTTGTCTTTGCACAGAATATAAACAGAGGTTCTTTGATGAGTTGTTGAGAACATGGAAAATGCATAATGCAATAAAAGTTATTCAGGGAGTCGCCTTTCCTGAGTTGAAATAAGCAACTTAATGCCATAAAACTGTAGAAGCCTGGTATTTCAGTCTGGTATGTGAGTAACTACATAGAAAGACAGCCAAAAGTTAATGGATTTAAACATAAAATCATAAGCCAGAGGTGATTAAAACATTTCATGTTAGCCTGGAAGCACTAGCAAACAATAACAGAGAATGTTCAATGTCTGTGATGCTTTATCTTCAACTTTGGAAGTCAGTAGTAGTCTTATCATTGACTTTAGTGGAGAAGGACATAAAATGGAAGGTATGTGCAACTTGGTATATGGAATGTGAGTATTTATGTAAGGTACTTGATTACTAGTGAAAAAGAGGCACTTGGAGGGTGCTGAACAGGTATTATAAAATTGTCTATTTACAGCAATTTTCCTCATATCCAACACCGAACTGAATAAAATAGGCTGTTGAGCATATTTTTGTCATGCATTGTGCTAGGCTTTAAACTTACATGTTAATATGACAAGTAATATAATTTGACAATCATGAGATATTAACTCTGTATTTTTTTTTACAGTGTAGCTCTTGCAATATATTACCACATCAAAAACAGGTATGTGAATAATGAAATCTTGTAATGAAGATATCTTTAATCACATTAACTGATCAAACCCTAAAAATCCATGCTGTGTTTCTTTCAAAATGTTTTTGAGTAGTAGTTTCTTTATTACCCATGCTAGAAATAAGAAACATATTATTTTGTATTTTTAATACATGTTATTTTGCTTAGAAAAAATAAAAATTAGAGGATAATGTACCGTTAAATCTGGAAGTACAGTTCATCACTGAAAAACTTTGATCAGTGTTTGGTTTTATGTGTACTAGGTGCTTGCATGGTTGCATATGTTGTGATTATATATAGACAAATCTGAATAGTGTCTTTCAGATTGATTTTTTTTTTTTTTTTTACTACACCTTTGTAAAGTTAACCATGTAAATCATTGATCACTTAATGGTTTTTGAAATGAAAAATAGTAATTATACAGGAAGAGTGACATTGTGAATAGATGTAATTCAAGATGCCTGAGAAACAGAGCAGGTCCTGGCTTATCTCTTCTGGTGTAGTATGTTTTAGATCTCTGCTCAGTTAAGTTGATTGAAATGGAATAGAAAATAGGTTCTCTAAAAAGTAACTTGGTACATAAATTAGCTTTCTTCATGTTGAATTGCACTTTTGTATCTTAACTTCCCTGTCCTCGTGATATGTTACAGTATCATAAGATATTTCCTGGCATTTCTAAGGAGAGATTGTATAAATACTTCAAGCGACTTTTGTGTCTATGGCTTTTCAATGTGTCTTTGCAGAGAACTTGGCTTAGATCTTGATCTAACAAGCCACTTACACGTTATTTCTTCTGGACCGTAAGAAGTCAGACTAGAACAAAAGGAATTACTCATAAGTTTAAAGTTAAGCTGGTACGTCATTCGGGACCATGTTTCAGGTCACTGGCACCCATCACACTTGAAACAAGGCTGACATCTGAAGAGAAACCTTTAGAAGTGCACGGGGGCAGAAAGGCTCAGGGCTTGATCTCTGCTAAAAGCACTTGGAAGACTTTCCAAGATGTCAGTGGGCCTTGGACTGAAACATGGCAATATGGAAAGCAGAAATTGGAGTAAAATCTTTATGCAAACTTTTAATCTCATTTCCCAGGAAATGAAGCATCGTGATCATGCTTGGATTACTTGTTTATCCATCTGTGGTTCCCTCTTTCCCCCTTCCTCCATCATCCCTTGGTTAGTTTGGCTAACTAGTAAATTTTTACTATGCTTGACTAAATGAGAGATGTCAAAGATAATCAGACTCTAAAGTTATGTGGAAGTAAGTTATTCTTAAGTGCTCTATTAAGTTTCATGCCAACTGTGTAAAAGGCTTAAGAGAAAGGAGCACATTAGGGACTAAAAAGAGCGAGGAACTTCAATAAGAGCACAAAGTTGAGCAGGAGGAATCCAGAGCCAAAGTACACCAGACTTGCTTTGTGCCTGTTGCCATGGAGCTGATTTCTGTCTGCAGTAAAATATGCCCACTCGTATTCTTACAGAACTTGATGCAAATATGACTTACAGAGTCTCAAGACAGTGTCTTGAAGACACGTACATTCTGAATGTTATCTTCTTGGGAAACTTGCTATCTGTCCTTCTGCTTTTAGGGTGGACAGGTGATTTATTCAGGCAGGGCTGGTTGCTGCCCAGGGTGGGGAGGTGTGTTGTAAACACGCCCTCTGCCGCGCTTGGGACAGATGGTCTCGGCAGCAATGCTGGAGCAAGCTCGTGTACATCAATTAATGACTCTGAAATGAAAGATGGGAAATGACTATTCTGTCTTCAGTTGTCTCTGATTTAGGAATGGAGGGACAACGTGATGACAGCATTCAGTTGTACTTGCTGCTGAAACAGCAATAGCAAAACATATGTTCTGTTTCCTGCCATTATAGGCAAAAAGGAAGTTGTTGATGTATGTGGTAGATTTTGGTTCGTTATTGGGGGGTGGGGAGTAAGAAACCACTGTAACTCTCATGAAGACTCAAGTTTGATTTTGACAGAAAACAAGTCAAGCACTTGCTTTGCCAAAGAATTGTTTTCAGGCAGCATTTAGTTGTTCCTTTTCTCCTGCACAGTAGGCTCAAAACTAAATTACTTCCTAATATTCCAAACTCTCACCAGTCCCATTGTTTTTGAGAAACTATACATGAAATAGAATATTTCTTCAAATGTTTCCCACTTTTCATTTGATTGTACATTGTAGTTATTATTCCTTCTTTACCCAGTGTCTCCTATCATCGTTACATTGACTGGCTTTCTCCAGCTTTTGTTGTGCTTAGCTATTCAACATGTGCTAAAGGCTGCACTTACTTACCTTGTTTTCTGAGGAATGCAAGTATTGGTGAATTTGCTAAAGAAATAAACAAAAGAAACTCCAACAAACTAACCATGAAAAATGCTTAGAATCAATTAGTAGATGGTTCATTTTTTAAAGATAACAATGTAAGCTTGTTCTAATGATTTTTTTTTTCGTGTAATAGTTTCTTTGAAGGGTGATCAAATGTGCCTTCATAGCATGTAGCAGCTATAGCATGAAGAAATAAAATAGGAAATTCTTTCTTTCTTTCTCCTCACTGTGAAGAGCCACAGTTTATTTAGCACAGCAGTGAGACTACTTCTGTATTAAGATACTAGCCTTTCTATGTAGGGGAAAAGAGTCTGCCTTAAATTCCTTGCTGATTGGGAGTTTTGTAGTAATTATCTCAATCTGTTTGTTTTAGTTTAGGTAATGTGTAAAAAAACCCAAAGTGCTTATTTCCTGAATTAGCACATGTGACTGAATTAGCAGGCATCATAGCAGAATAAATGTCATCTTCAGATGTTGAAGTTTAAACGTTAACTGCCAATAAATGTGTTCTGTAGACATGAATCCACTGTAAAACTCGTGTTCGCATGCTCTGAGACACATGTGCTATTGAGTAAAAACAGAAGACATATTCAGTGATTTCTCTCTTAAGAACTCTATGACCAGAGTACCAGGATGCTATAAAGAAAGATAGGATTGTGTTAAGGAGGTCACATGGATGCATCTGTCCAGAGAGTGTTCAGTTCTAACTGGTACTGACTGTTATACCGCTCACTTCTGTGACTGTTAGTGTTCCTGCCAAGATTACACACAGCAAGATCTTACATTGCGTACTGGATGTTAAGGCTTGTGAAGTTGCGTTAACTTGCATGTTGATTTTGAGCAACAGGGATCTGAGAGAGAAATAGCAGATAAAACCGATGAACAGGAGTACTACTTTGTCTGAGTTTTTTTTTTTTTGTATGTGCTCCTTTTTGTTTTCAGAAATCATTAGTAGGATAGGAGGATAGGGTTTTCCAAGTAAATAAAAAGTGAAATATGTATATATTATCTAAAGAATAACTGTAAAAATAGTGTTACATATTTGTAAATATTCAGAACATTGACAATAAGGGAGGAGGGGGAATCAAGAGATTGCAAGGTTAACATGAAGAAGTGAAGAAAATGATAGTAAGCTGGGCTGATTTTATGATAAGCTTATAGTAGTACTCCTTAGTACTGTGAACAAGCCTTACAGTAGAAAGTACAAAAGCTATGTGTCTTGGGCATTGAAAATTGAAAATTTTAGCAACTTTATAATACAGATTTCATGTTACGTGTGAATTTTGTGGGAAAACAGGTCCAACTTCTATTTGAAAATCATATTTCTGCAGTGTTTCTAAGCACCTCACAGCATTGGGAGTATTGGAGTTTTAACAGTGTATTTGTGTCTATGAGAGCTGCGTGCTGTCGTGTTCAGATAATGACACTACTTTGGTTTTAATGCTTTTTAGGGATACAGACGGAAGAATGCTCTTAGATATTTTTGATGAAAACCTTCATCCCCTTTCGGTAAGTTCATCTGCCTCTTCTTCCCTTTCATGTGAGTTGTCTTTCTGTCTGCTTCGTTTTGTTTCAGTCACCTATTTGGAAGTATTTCTTCCTTAGAAATCCGAAGTGCCACCAGACTATGACAAACATGACCCGGAGCAGAAACAGATTTACCGCTTTGTTCGGACGTTGTTTAGTGCTGCTCAACTGACTGCTGAATGTGCCATTGTCACCCTGGTGAGTGTCTGAGAGATGACATCAGCCATCTGACAGACCCAGCTTTGTCCTCCGAACTTGAGTTTGTATGATTTAATAAATCTAGGTGCTACCAGGGAATTTTTTCTCACCATGGAAACCAAGGAAATTTCTTGATGGGAAGAGATGCTACAGTTCATTTTCTTAAGGAGAGTAAGTGATGGAAAAAGAGGTTGTGACATGCAACACAAAAGCTGGGGTTAAGTCTTGCCTTCACAGAGTGATAATGTTACAGGCCACCAAGGTGACTAATAGAAAATGCAGGTGGCTTAAGTGATTTGGACAGGAGGGAATGTTTAAAGCTGAAAGGCTTCCACTTTTGGGGGGTTTGCTGTGTAGCTCCCAGCAGAGACTTGGGAACAGCTGTAGGTAATTTGATAGCACTGATAAGACTTGACGGGCACATGAAGGATTCGGTGAATGACTGGGACACATTGGTGGTGGCTTTTTCACTTGCACTGTACTTGTCTTTCAGAACCATGTCATAGGATTGAACAATTGTACTCAAGGCTGGAGTTCAGCTACTTAAAAATAGCACGACACAAAAGAAGGTCCAGATTTTCAGCTGGCATGGATCAGCATAGCACTGTAGATTAAAGGAGCTAAAGTGATCCCACCAGCTGAGAATTACTTATTTTTCCTGCAATTTTTATCCTGCCAATTCCGACAAGCCTCTTCAGCTTTCAGGCACAATTTTGGCCATGTTCTAGACTCAAGGGTTTTAAAAGAATAAAAGGTTTTTTACCACCACAACATGTGGTTTCATAACAGCTTTGTTATGCACTTTAGGTGGAAGAAGGGGAAATTGGAGAAGGTGGATTTTGAAGCCCAGACCTACTCATTTCCTCTGTTAATCTCTCTTCCTTGGCTTCTAAGATCAGTTGGCAGGCTTTTCTCCTTCAGACAGTCAAAATGAATTGTACTAGCCAGTACAGGACAGGAATATGAGAGAAATAGGGCAAGAAACACCCTGCAGTACTCCACCCTTGCATTTTCAGGTATTACTTTACCTAGCTGCTTGACCCAGCCATTACTTGTTTTCCCAAATGACATTTTGTCTGTCTCTTTTACATAATTGCACTAAGTACTTGTCCTTCTCCCTTTTCTTCCTAAGTGTTTTCTGCTGTAGGCATGATATGCTATGTGAATCAGTATGTACTTCTGTAATTTAATTAATCCGCTGTCAAAAACAGTGGAACCTTGTTGTGATTATCTCTCATTTGATCTTTGGTTATTTGATCAATGAGGGCACTGTTTAGTAGAAAGGAAGAAGGCTTTTTTAATAACTATATCTTCCTGTTACTGCAATGCATGGAACGTTTTTCCACACAAATCTTGTTAACCTAGTCATATATTTTAGTATCTTTCACTTGTAACAACTTCCTTGCCTCTTCTGGTTCTCATGTGGTTTTTCTGCAAGTAACTCTTTTGCTGTGATCTGCAATGAAGTATAAATGTTTTTAACTCATTTGTTATCCTGCAGTCAGTTTCCATAGTTATTAATGCTTGAAAACTTAGGTGGCTCTGGTTTTTTACCCAGCACAATGATAATAGATAAACTGTTTCATACCCTAGTTCTCAAAGCAGTCATACAGATATTTGTGGGTAAATTTTGTGCAGGTGATCAGTGTTACTGTTCTGCTATTCTTGCCCACGTTTTCAGAATAACAGCACCTTCCTGACCTCTCTTTCCAGAAGGCTTCAGAGTTTTTGGATAGTTCTACAAGCATGAAGTTCTGCTGCTGCTATTCTCAGTTTCCTCTCTGCTTCTAAATCTGATTTCTTTATTTGTTCGTCTCATCAGGAGGGGCCCCAGAGACAGACTGTGTTGTTTCTGAAATGTTCAAAGGTGGAAATTAATCTGTTAAAAAGCAATCAACCCTTGCTCCTCCCCACACTCCTGAAATCTTAATAGTGTTGATATCGCTATTTATGAACCTTCCAAGTGCTTTCAATTTTGACACCTTGTCTGGAGAAGAAGAGAGCAGCATTCCCTGCTAGAGTTTATGTTTCGCCATAGGCTGGCTGCCCATCAGAGAGCAATCTGATAGTCCTGTCTGCCAATTACTCTTCCAGGAAGGATTGCCAGAAGGCAGGAGGGGTATCTGTGGAGATCACAGTACGTTTTGAACAAGATGCTGCAACTATAATCTTTATTTCACTCACTCTAATTATTTTTAAACAGTCCTAACCACCCCTTTACTGCCCAAATTTTTAGTTGAATGCACTTGCTCTTTGTCTTCTTACATGCCATTAGCCAGTTCGAAGTAGCAGTTACAGTTGGTTCTGTAGCAGTCCGTATGTTCAGCGCAGGAGCTGGGTAAATGTGAAACTCCACACTGTTAGATAAGCTAGTCTCCAGCAAAAAGCCGGCATTGTGTTGCTTCAAGCACTTAATTAAAATATTTCAATTAAAGCCTCCACTATTACAGCAAAACCAATTCATAATTAAACAAAAAATTTAATTTTCATACAGCCTCCAGAGCTGCCAAGAGATTTCCCATACTGATAGGTGAAAAATTAAAATCTTAAGTTGAAACAATTAAAAACTAATTCTCATTATTTATTTATGAAATAATACCATAAGAATAAAATTGGTTGTAAGAATTGTGTTGCCGATTTAAAGTCTTGCAAATTATGTTTTCTGTCTCAGTGAACAGCAGAACTATACTTTGTGACCTGACTTTGTGAGAAAAATAACACGTATGTGCTTCTCCTGCAACCCAGAGTATTCCCACCCTTACTAAAACTGAGAAAGCCTGTCTCATCTAAACTGTCTCCTCAAGTGCAGAGGTGGCAAGTTGTACGTCTGTTAACCTACTAATTGAATAGCAAATAAAAATGTGAACAGGATCGTTACCTTTACCAACAGGAAAACAATACAGTGTTTGCATGTCCTGAGAATTAAACTTTTATGCTTTGTTCTTTTGTCCTGTAAAACAATCCTATTGACTCAACCTGAAGAGGAGAATGGTGCAAGTTTTCTGCTTTGCCTTGGCATGACTTACTGAGCCTTTTGCAAATATGCCAAATCTAAGGCTCTTAATATACTTCCATGTACATAGTAGTTTCAGAGAGGATACATTTTGCATTTGCAAGTATGCAAATAGACAGTTATGCAAGATCTGTATGCTATAGACTGATCAGATATGGTGATATGTAACTACATACAGTACATGAGCTGAATTATTTCTGTGAAGTTCAGAGGAGCATGCTTTTGAAATATGTTAGAAAGTTCATACTGTGACCGAGAGGATTTGATAGTGAGAAATGTGAAGTACGTAAGAATGAAAACCAGGGATTTAATTAATCCAGCCAGAAGTTCCTGAGTTCTTCTTGTACTCTTCAGTTACATTTTAAGCAACTGGGTAATGAGAGAATATCATTGAACTGTGTTGTGAAAGTTATAGTATTCGAGAATTTTTTCTGTATGTTTGAAAGAAAGGAGAAAGCTTTCAATTGCTTTCCTTTCACTGGGATATTTTTGCTTTTAAATGCTGATAAAATACCTTTCTTTTTTTTCCCATGTTTCAATTGAAGTATCAAAAACCTGATACTTGTTTATAAGAAAACAAAAACATAGAAGAAAGTGACCAGGGCCCAGAGAGGCACTTGATTTGCAGCAGAGGTCCTTTTCAGCTGGGCAGTGTAACTGCCAATCCTTATGCAGCTAATGGAAGATGCGGGTTCCTCCAAAGACCTCTGAGTACAATGCAAAGCACTGTTTGTTGCCTGCTTTGACACTGCCACACCCCATCCAGTGACCATAAGGGGTCATGAGTGTGGTTGGATGAGCAAGGCAAAGCACTGAAGTTGGGCTCCGCCTCATGTAAGAAATCCATTAGATGAATTGTGTGTATCCAACATTGTTGGTGTCCACCTTTGTCCTGGGCTTTAAGCGTTCTGTGGGAGGTGGCCGCCACTTTGCCACATCTGAAGGTCTCCCAAGCACAGAGAGGTGGTTTCTCCACCTGTGCTGTGGATCCTGAATCCCTTGACAGCTGGCCATGTGTCAGGATATGCTCTGAAGAAGGCTAAGAGGAACAGGGAATTCGTACCTCTGCTGCAGGCACTGAGGGGAGCAGAAGACTCAGATTCTTCCCTGGTTTTAGGGCTGTTCTCGTCTTTTGACTGCAGTCTAACGTACAACACCCAAATAGCCCTTGACTAGATTATCAGTTATGTCCTGGGTTTCAGCTGTAACAGTAATTCTTCTCCTTCTTAGTAGCTGGTGCAGTGCTTATACCTCTCTTTAGTCAGGTATTGCTTTAGGCCTGCTGGGATATACACTTCATAAAAAGAGAATATTCATGCTGGGAGTTGGAAGGGAATTTTTTTGAAATCCCTTAGAGAAGAGGACATTCTGCCAAAGAATGGGTGTCTGCTTCCCAATGCATCTCTAAGGGCTTCTGCGTGGGCAAGGAATGAATACCGATCCCAGTTTTAGACTGGAAACTTGATGTTGCCTTATAGTTTGAGTGCGTTTTGTATGTATTACAGATATTTGTCTTAAAATAAGTAAACTAGGGGACAAACCTGGGATGTGTGACTTTTCTCTAGGTTTCATTACTACTTCCTATAAATATCTACATATAAATGGTACTTTGCCATTGTTCACATTTCCAGACTTCTGTGACCACGTTTGTTACTTTCTTTCAACATTTGGTCTCAAAAATAAAAATGGGATGAATTTCTGAGGATGATGATTATGTGATGTCCTTTTCCACCAAATGGATGACATGAGACCTTTTGTGGAACATTTTAAATGCCCAGCTGGGCAACTGCAAAGCACAGTTATTTCTGGAGAGTTGTGGTAAGGAACTGGCTGATTCCTTAGAACAGAGCATATGGCAATTTAGCAATTGGATTAGAGCTATAATTTGGCTATATGAGACCCAATACCAATTATATTTCTTTTTTTTTTTCATTCAGTTATCTTTTAGTTTCAAGGCATTGTGACATACTGAAGTTTTTTCATTAAAGAGGGAGGACTGTGTATTTCTTTGTGATGTGTAGGAATGGAAGCTGTCTTCGTTAGTTGTTCTGTGCTCCTGCAACTTATAATGTGGGTTAGCTAGTGAGTTCATATGGAGTTTAAATGGGAGAAAGAATGAGGTTTTTGCAAATACATGTTCATTTGTAGATTCTCAATTATGGTAATTAAAATACCAAAAACATTGTCTTCTTTCTGTTAATGTATATTGAGTGCGAAAAAATTAAAGCCACTAGAGTTTTATTGGTAAAATAGAGATTGAATTTCACATAAAGCAATATAGAAACAGCGTGAGAAAAGATAATGCTTTGCTCTTGGTGCTGTCTCGAAGTTCAGAATTATTCTAGTAATATCGGTGACATTCCTTGGTGATTGCCCGTTTCTTTAGTGTGCTGCGACACTCATTCAGACTCCTTGGAGGCAATGCACAACTTCTGACCTCTTTGTGTTGCACCACAGGAAGCTCTAGTACTGCAAGTAGATATAATCACAGAATAATTTTGGTTGGAAGGGACCTCTGGAGTTCACATCTGGTGTGACCTGGCCTGGCCTGGCCTCTTGTTGGCATGGCCAACTGGGTCAGGCTGATCAGGGCCTGACCAGTTGAGTTCTGAATTTTTCTGAGGATGGAAATTTCATAACCTCCATAGAAAACCTGCTCTGTTGCTTCAGGGAAGCCTAAAAAAAGAATTACAGAATTTGGGGTGTTTAGACTGCAACTCCAGTGTGATAAGACGTATCAGTGGGGTGCTGGAGGTTAATGTTGAACAGCATCAAAATGGAGAAACAAAACTTCTGTAAGAACCCCATAGTAAGATTTTAATAAAATTTGAGTGTTCTTTTGGTTTATGAAATGTAGAAATTAAATTATTTGACACTTTAGTATTCGGTATATATCCTCCTGAAGAGGGGGGGAGACATAAACCTCCTCCAGTATTTTAACTTTTCTTTCTACTTGAAAGTATTATATAATATACAAAGTGTGCTATAATGTCCTCTGAGATGGAAAAAAAAGAGATGCTGTTTTGCACTAATTGAAACTGAACTCTTCAGTGCTATCTTTAGTTTTCAGTTTCTTCAAACAGATTTATGTTCTGTTGATTGGGATGTTGTGTAACCAACTCTCTACTATCCAGGATCATGGAGAGCAGGACATCGTCGATAACTGGAACAACATTGGATGCTGTGGTTACTATCAGACACTCAGCCAGTCCAGGATGGATTCACCCAACTGCAAATAATCACCGCGGGGATTAGTTCTGGCTCAGCAGTAGCCCTGCTGGAGCCTGGATGCTGTTGCTGATCCTATTAGTTTGCGCCATCTTACAGTTCTGTGTCTGGATAAAAAAAGCGTCCCAGGACTAGTGGTGACAACGAATGGTTGAATGCTCCTTTCTCTAACAAGAAAGAAGCATTTTCTCGTCCAAGTCCTGGGAATTAAGATCAGAAGCATCCAAACTAGGTCAGCATGGAATCATTTTGGGTGTTGCAGATTTATGAGCTCAAGATATGTTCTGAAATAATTCAGTTCTGTACCTCTGCTGGGCCTGAAATGGCTTTGGAAGCTATTTAACTACATTCCTGTGGTGCTACATCTAAGCTGATGAACCTCTCCAGAGTTCATTGAACTCGAAGCCAATTTGGGATTATCTATACCCATGGAGTGGTAATTTTATTAATAAAATTAAATTCTTTTTAATTCAGATAAATTAATTCTTAACAAAGGCAAATCACCCAACTGGTTTCACTTGTGATTAAATAATAATTTGCTGATATTCCAAGTGTAAAGGTCAGTAATTGCAAAATCTTAGTGCGAGTCTGTGGGAAAAGATGGAAAATCATACTCCAATATTGCTCTTCTAAAATCTTAACTCTGTGCACTGTATCTTCTGACGTGTGCTTGAGTTATTAAAATTTCTCCAGTGGAGGTGCAAGTGTTGTACATCAAAGCTTGTTAGACTGACAGTCATGTAAAACCATGTGGTTCAATTCCCAGCAGAGTAGACTAATAATGAAGGTATCAGTCTCTGAGGTATTGAGTTTGTAAGTAAAAAATCTATTGATGGACCAATGTCCACTGATATTTTCCAGATCAGAATTGCATTTTCATTTCAGCTAGGAAATGAATTACGTTACAAATGAGTTTTGAAGACTGTGGTGGTGGTGGTGTTAACACCGAGTCATACTTGTTCTTTGCAAGCTGGGAAAAATCCAGAATATGTTCTTTGACTGAAGCTGCTGAGAGTTTCTGCTGATGTCATATCAGCAACTTTAATCTTCTATTTAAATAGTCTTGTTACTATTCTGTAAAAAAAAATCTATAAACATACAATCATAGAACTAAGTCAGTAATGATAGGTGTGATGAAGATGGCTCTTGAAAGCTACTAAAGCTTTTGAGGAGAACTAGGTATTGAATTAAGGCAGAATAAATCTGCTGCCATTTTGGAATTCAGCTTTTGAATGTGTAATAGAGAAGTGCTCAGAAGTTTTGCCACAGAAGCTTACTTTCAGAAGCAGCACTGCAAAAGATGAATTAAATTGAAGTAAGATTGATATAACAGCTTCAATTAGTTTTAAACTTTAGTTCCATTATTAAGCATGGATGCAGCTGTTAAAACTGGGTAGAGGCAATTTGTGGCATTTATTTTGACTTACATCTCCTAGATTCTGAAAGTTTATTGGTTCTGGTTCTATAAAGGAATACCTGCCTAAATAATCCAGAGGAGATGAGGTTTTCAGACTTTTGGGTTTTTTTTTTAAAAGATAAGTGTTTCTCACATTGTTTCTTCTGCATTTTTTCATCGTTTGACATGTAAGTAAATTTCTTCCAGTATTCTGGCATATGAGTTGCATTATTCTTTACAGTGAGTTTACAAAATTCAGCTTATAAAATTATGCAACTTTACAGCAGCTAGTCCTTAAGAAAATGTAGAAAGTGTTTTGCTGTGAAAATTAAGCCAGTGGAATTCATTACAACACATGAATATACTGAACTGCATAGTAGACGCAGAGAATCCGAAGTGTGTATGATACAAACCCCATATTTAAGAAATTGACCCCTGTGTGTAAGACACTATTTACTGTATAGACTTAATTGCATAGAAATGGAATTTACCATTACAGGGTCAACTTTTTCAGTGATACATTTTTTTAACTTATTTTTATAATGAGGTGGAGTATGCCTGCCTGCCTGTGGGAAGACTTGCTTGCTTTTGCCAGCAAAAGCAGGTGGTGTTCTCCCACCAGCCACGGGTTTGTTTGGGATGAGTAGCGTAGTGACTAACCACCCCACCAGCCTTCCTCTTCAAATGGGCTGAGAGCCACCTGGCCCTTCTCCAAGAGTCTGTACTGATTCAGCACATCTTTGCAGCAGCCAGAAGCATCCCCCTTCAGTGGCGTAGGCTGTCGAGTGCATGCAAGGCTCGCTCTCTCCTTTTTACTCCGATGTTCCATCAATGTCAAATTCCCGATGCTTTGGCTGTTACCGTGGCCTTGGCCTAGTATATTGAAATGCTCTGAAATTAAACCAGTGGTCGAGAGCTCCATTTGTGAGGAATAATGAACTTTCTCACATATGTATAGGAGACAGAGCTCACTTAACTGATGTTGCAAGGATGCTCTACATCAATACAGTGGGAGCTCACGTATGCACCAGCCTTTCTTCTGCCTAAATTTCACTATCTGCAGAGTCTCTTGGTTGTCTCCAAACTAGAGCTAGAGAGACCTAGAACAAAGACTGCATGTGTAACTGAGTGAGCTGGATTGAAAATTGAAGAACTACAGTAATGTGACAGCATAGGTGTAAATTTGGGAGACAAATCCTAGGTTACAGTGGATTCCCACATTAGCTGAGGATCTCAATAAACTTTTACTAATGTTTGCCGCAAAAAGAAGTCTTGCTCTTTTTCTGTCTTCTCTTACTTGAACACATACACTTAAATCTCAGGACTGAGTCAGGAAAGCCACAGAAAATGAAAAAACCAAAATGCTCTCTTCTAAGGCATTTTAAAGAAAGGAGCCAAAAGTCACACTAAGCATCTTTCTCCTGGAGAGGTATTTATCATCTTTGGTTTTATCGTAAGATGATACAGAGCCTCACTCCAGCAAGTAGGATGTCTGGAGTTAAGCCCAAGTTACCACCAGGGACTCAAGAGCAATTATTTGTATCCCTCAACATGCTATTGGAAGATGCTCAAATACGGTAACGCAGGTGGTGTAAGAATACTGTCTTATCAAGTTCCTATTTAATTTTTAAAGCTGATTTCTCAAGTATCTGCTGGTGGGAAGGTACTAGCAAGTTTATGCTCCCTTTTTTCTTAGGTGTAAGTTCATCTGCTCAATGTCTTATTTCATCTGCCATCCAGAGGGACCTTGACAGCTTGAGCGGTGGGCCCACGCAAACCTCATGAAGTTCAACAAGGCCAAGTGCAAGGTCCCGCATGTGGGTTGAGGCAATCCCAAGCACAAACACAGGCTGGACAGAGGATGGGTTGAGAGCAGCCCTGAGGAAAAGGACTTGAGGGGAAGGACTTGAGGGTGTTGGTGAATGAAAAGCTCAGCATGACCCAGCAATGCGTGCTTGCAGCTCAGAAAGCCAACTGTATCCTGGGCTGCATCAAAAGGAGTGTGACCAGCAGGTCAAGGGAGGTGATAGTCTCCCTCTACTCCACTCTTGTGAGACGCCCCCTGCAGTACTGAGTTTAGCTCTGGGGCACCCAACGTAAGAGGGATGTGGACCTATTGGAGTGAGTCCAGAGGAGAACACGAAGATGATCAGAGGGCTGGAGTACCTCTCCTCTGGAGACAGGCTGAGAGAGTTGGGCTTGTTCAGCCTAGAGAAGGCTCAGGGGAGACCTTAGAGCAGCTTCCAGTACCTAAAGAGGCCTATAAGAAATCTGGAGAGGGACTTTTTACAAGGGCATGTAGTGACAGGACAAGGGGGAATGGCTTTAAACTGACAGAGGGGAGATTTAGATTAGATACTAGGAAGAAATTCTTCACTATGAGGGTGGTAACAAGACAGGACAACTGGAACAGGTTGCCCAGAGAAATTGTGGATGCCTCATCTCTGGAAATGTATTATTTTCTAATAATGCTAGACCTTTCCAGAAGTACAAATCACTGAAGGTCATGTATGTACGAGTGTGCACCCTTACAGAAAATCACTTGTATGAGTGTGCATCCTTATAGAAAATCATAAGTAAGCTGTTCTGGGTTTTAAATTTTTCCCCCTATATCCTCCCTTTTCCCTTCCCCTACACTCCTTACAAGCATTTATCTTACATTAAATTTTGATATGTTAGCTATTTGTTGGGTATTATTTGATTAGGTGCTAATAAATATTAACTTAGGCAAACTGCAGGAGATTTATTATCTGTCTTCTCAGCTAAATATATGTATAATATATATAATATAAATACATACATAATATAAACTGATGAAATGTTGTGGATTGCAGAATTATTCTGTTTTGTTCATCTCACATGTAAATATCCATGATTGTTTTAATTGCTCTGTCCCTAACAGGGGATAGAGTAGGGGGTTATACAGATCACCCGCATCCAGTATTTCTTAGAATGCTTCTTGTTTATTAATCTGTTGTTATTATTAATGTAATTAAGCTCCTGTTATCAATAGCAAGTAACTGTTGACACAGCATGTGTGATCCCTTGTATATTCACCCATAGTACTCTGGCTGGAGCATCAGTTGGTGGGGGGCAACCTAGCTCTGTGCTTGGAAACGGAGGGTCACACTGCACCCTCCCACACCTCTCCAGCAGCTTTTTCTGGGTGTTCAGAAAGTCCCTCCAAGGTCCGTGTTTCATCAGATGTGTGTGTATGATCCTGTAGTTTTTGTAAATAACACAGACCTCTTGGATGAGGTGTGTGTTATATGAGCTCAGGTTGCTGCTAGCCTGCGTTGGTGGCCTAGGGCAGATTGGGCCAGACTGTGGTGTCCTGAGCTTTTCAGTTCTTGTAGGTCCAACAGGATTACTGTTATTCATCTCCAGAGGTTATTGGTCTAGAGGAAACTGTTATGAATCGCCTTATTAACACATACTTTTCCTCTCTGTTCAGCTTGCTGTTTCTGTGGTAACTGTTCCTCCATCCATCCTATAGGTGCCTACAGAACCTTCAGACAGGCTTACCAGAGGAGCCCGGCATGACATGATGCTGTATCTCGTAAACAATTGTCTGTAGATTATAGTTGTTTATATGATAGCTAGTAACTATTATTGGTAACATACCCTTGCCTCCCTCATTAGTAATTAGCATTTTATTTGTTTACATTATTATTTTAATAATTTATTTAAGCTATCATTTGAATTAATTCCAATGTGTGACTTTATTACCAATAATTACAGATAGAAAAATAACAGTTTTGGTTTTGGTAAGATGATCAGAAGGCAAAGGCCAACTAAAATACATATTTATCACATCCAGTCTCGAGCTTGGCATAAACATATGTATTTAAACCTACAGCTTTTATAACAGCATCTTCTTGAGAGCAGATTACTGTTTTAAAATTGCTGGAATGGGTTTATGAGAATGGCTTTCTTTTTCATTTCTACTTAATAGCAAAATAGGTTAAGTCTCAATTTTAATCTGTTTCCACAGGTATACCTTGAAAGACTTTTAACTTATGCAGAGATAGATATTTGTCCAGCAAACTGGAAGCGAATTGTCCTGGGTGCAATTCTACTGGCATCCAAAGTTTGGGATGACCAGGCAGTGTGGAACGTGGATTACTGCCAGATCCTGAAAGATATCACGGTCGAAGACATGTGAGTGCAGTATGTTTATCTTTGTCAATGAATGCCAAGATCTGTGTCTGTGAGGGGGTCGGGAATTCCTCTCATAAATTATATGAAGTTTGTATATTTGCGTTTTATCTAAACATGGTGGATGCTGATAGATGGCATGAGGTCTGCTTGACAGTTGCTTACATAGGAGACATAAATAATTTTTGCTTTCTGGTTGAAGTGTGTTCTACCACTGGATGTTCATGCATGGTGGTGAAAAAAGACCTGCAGAATATTTAAATGTATGACTTGACAAAAAACCCAAACACATCCAATGAGCCTGCATGTGATCCTAATGATCATACCCTGTTGTGATCCTAATGACCATTAGATGATCACCCTCTTATTTACTGCCATTATTCAAAATTAGTGCTTTCAGGGTTTGGGGGTTTTTTTTCCCACACTGAATGCTGCTAAGTTCATTTCCAAGATCTTAAAAATGTGGTATTTTAATTTGCAAAGATAAATCTCTAGTTTTTCCATCTCTTTTATCTGATGGCATTCTTAAGAAGTGCACATTGTAACAGCATAGAGAGTTATGATGTCTGGCTGGATACTCCCAAGTCACATAAAGAGTATATTCCAACAGTAAGAAAAAGAACTGTAATAAGAATAAACATAATTAATGCTTACAAATACTAAAATGAATGCTCATTTCACTAAATATTCTAGTGCTTTTTGGTTTTTTTTGTCGGTTGTTCAGCAGGTATTGCATATATTGGCTGAAGAGCATGGGGTTTGTATCATCTATACATTCAGGGCTGAGTCACGTACCACGCATGCTTTTTGAGGTGCCCTTACCTGAGCTGGTGTGCGTGCAAGAGCAGTACTGCAAGGGATGCGGTTTGGAATTGGTGCTGGGATGGTGCTGAGGGTCCAGGTACCTTGGCAGGCCACTGTGGCTTGTGCACTCGGAGAGTAACGTTTTCAGTCCACTGGTACACCCCTTTTTTTTTTATGAGCACCACCACCACCATTATTTAAAAGCTGTTTTAGTACAGTATCTGTGTGTTTCAGAGCTCTTCTAAGCAAAGCTAAGTATCTGTAATGAGAAGTACGCAAACTTGTCCCCACTTCAAGTCACTGAAGTCAGTATCACAGCCACTGAAGAGAGTTTGTGGTGGATAACCACTCTGGGAGGAGGGAAGAGGGAAGGAGGGAAGTAGATGAGAAATAATGTTTGTACAGACAGAATGTTCTTTGAATCTCAGTTTGCAATCTCAAAGCAGTGAAAGGCCAAGCATTTTTGCTAAAGCAGCCCTCATTTTGTTTCTTAATAGTTCACTGTTTGTCAGATTTATAGCTGGTCAAAAATGATCTGTAAGGGAAAGGTTGAATGTTAGGAGTCAGCTGATAGCTTTAAATTAAGTATGCTCATACACTGCTAGATAAGACTTATAAATTGGGAGTAGCTGTCATTGTTCAAGTATTAGAAAAGTTATCTCTAAATCTTGTATTAACAAGCAATTTGCGATAAGGTGGTTCTTTTGCCGGAGTCAAAGTGAAAAACAAAGCTTGCATTACTCTCATTTCAAAATAGAAGTGGGAAATACCATACAATGTCATTTCAATATCTGTTTTAAAATATGTAAGCTGCTTTAAGGATGGTTGATGCTACTTCTATTCTGACGTAACACCGACAGAATAGATTTCCAAAATAAAAGGGGGGGTAGAGATGACAAGAAGCTAAAATCAGGCCCTTCGCATTTCTTGCATGCTGTATTATTCCATGCAGAACAATTTGACAATTCTTCCTTGACTGCTTTGAGTGTTTCCTGAATGATTTTGCTAAGCTACTTTTCCCTTGATCCTTTTCTCATGCTTTTGGGTATTCAGTGGCAGTAAGGGCCTCTCTCCATTCACTGCTCCTCCAAGGCAAATCTGGGAGCTTTTAAAGTATTTCTGAAGCTGGGAGCTGAGTTGGAGTGTTGAACAGCTTGAAGCAGACTGACAGGTTTGGCTGTGCCGTATGACGTTATTAATCAGGAATGGTTATAAATATGAGTTTTGAAATTGCTGATTCTCAGAGCTTTTTTTGAATGCAGGTGATGAGGCATACTGTCATGGTGTGAAAGGAAACAAAAAAAAGAGGTTATTGTTTTTGACAAACACAGTGATGGTGCTACTGTTAGAAGTTGCACTTGAGCTGTGTAACACAGAGGGCTAACATCGGCCCTCTTTCTGAACTCCACATTCCCTAAGCCAAACTGTGATGAGCCCCTGGCCTCAAAGATTTTATCTTCTTAACCTTTTCTTAAAAGATTGTAGGCTTCTCACAAACTGCAAAACCAGAAGCCTTTGAGGAGCCTGTGCTCTCTGTGTGGTACTTGGTGGTATGTATGGCTCATGGGCTTTGTGTTTGGGGCTCCTTGTGAATTCTCCAGCAGGGATTTTGGTGGTTGTTGACCTGATGTTTATATTCCTGCTGCCAGTTTTTACAATTTTTTTTTTCCTTAACTCGTACCCCTAGTGTGGATTGGGTTTTTCCTTTATAATTTTTCAGGTAGGTGGGACAGTATAGTGCTACAATTTTGAAGTGTCTAGTTCTATGTAAGACAGGGGCTTTCATTTTTTGTATTAATAAGGCAGAAAAACTCTAGGTCAGAATCTTCAACCTCTGTGAATGGTTCAGCGTAAGTGCATGTTGCAAAACATCATGCATTCCTTCAGTGTTTTCTGAGTCACCAGCAGTACATTGAACTGTGCCTAAAAGCTAACAGAAGACTTGGGAGAACTGAAGTGCAGTATCTGTAGTCATGTATGTAGTATTACCTTAAATTTCTGTGTGAATTTCAGGAGGGGTCAGAGGAAAGCATGTGCTAAAGCAGTCTAATGAGAAGTATGGGGGAAGAAGGATATGGTGGTTAGTGAAGTTATATTACTTCGAAGAAGAAATACCTGTATTTTTTTGTTCTTTCTCAGCTGTAGTTAGTCTCCTGATCTGACCTTCAAATCTGGGAGGTAGGGTATAGTAAAAATCAGAAGCTATGTGTTTTTCTTAAAGATTTGGGGATGCTCTTCAAAAGAGGTACAGCCAATATCTTTCTCTGTTAAAATAGGTTTTATGTTATCCATTAACATAGACCTTTAGGTTTAGCTTGCAGAAAGTAAAATCTTGACAGTATAAAAGGACATTTAAAGATGATCTTCTGCATTTATTGATAGACATCTTAAAATGTAATTTTTTTCATTTGGATTTTTTAAAAGCTAGAATCTTCAACAGAGTGATTTCATGCCAGAGAGGTCCATATCCAGCTTTGAGTTAGTCTTTTAATGTTAATTAATGTTGATCATTATGTAAACAGAATTTTGGCAGAGAGAGTGTGAAGGTGAGGAAGGACAATGATTATTTTCTAAGTGATGTAAGAGTAAAGAGTGAGAATAAGAAAAATAATTCAGTGCTGAAAAACTTTACTTTTTTTCTCAATCCCCAGATCCTTCCTCTTCTATTGTCATCTGCCTGCACACTTACACTGCAGTCAAAATGTATCTTAAATGCAGTATTGTAGTCAGTCAATACCTGCTGGTGACACAGCTGTGCAGTCCCTATACTCTTCAGCAGACATGGACCACTTTTACCAGCCATTGATTTTTTTAGTTCTCCTATCTTGAAATCACTGTTTTGAACATATCATATGTCCCTGCATAAGTATAATGTAGGATATCTAGTTACCATGCAATTTATGAACATTTCCAGTGCTTAATTTTGTTGATTCGCTTATTTCTTAACATACTTCCTCATATAGTGGTGTATTTGGTATTGGTATACCAAAGTTTTCATGGGGTGAAAGCTCAAATAGTACCTCTGTTCCTATCAAGTATTTTGACAAACACATTTGTTTTAGGTACTGAAAAATAAATGATCACCCCTGTGAGTTTTGGTTGCGTGGCCTAGGGAAAAATTGCTTTATTCTGTTCATGAAGATAAGACAGTATGCTGAAAACTTCAGGTTTCCCATGACTAGTTCTAAATGATTGATGATGAAAGGCTGAAGAAAGTAAATAAGTTCTCCAGTAATTTAGGTGTTAGAGTACTTTGCGGCATTTATGAGAGATGTCTGACAAATCTAGGGCACGTCTGCATTTCGTGTTTGCATAGCTGTGTGGTGTGTGTGCAGATCCACCTAGTGGAGGTACAGCAGGAACGACAAGGATTTTTTTCCTGCTAACTTTTCTTTCCCAGATTGTATTAGCTAAACTGATAAAGGTGCCCTTCCACTAGCAAAAGTTTGTGTCTGGATTTGATTGGCACTGCAGTAGCAGCTGCAAGGTGCAGCATCTGTCATATTCCTCACTGATGGATGTATGCCACTAGAACTTGGTAGGCTAGGTCAAACCTTAGGCTACGGTTATTGTGTCTGGCAAGAATAAGAAATTAACTTGGTTTATACCATTTGCAATTTAAAGTAAATTACATTCAGAATGCACAGACTGAAGTATGTTTTCACATTTTATCTTCTTTCAACAGGAATGAGCTGGAACGCCAGTTTCTTGAGCTGTTGCAGTTCAATATTAATGTTCCCTCCAGTGTTTATGCCAAGTATTATTTTGATTTGCGTTCCCTGGCAGAAGCAAATAACCTGAGTTTTCCTTTGGAGCCCCTCAGCAGAGACAGGGCGTATAAACTTGAGGTAAAACACTTTCTTTTTAGATTGCTCACAGATGAACATATAGGGGGATTTGGAATTTTTGTGTTGTATTTCCCTTCTCCCATTTCTTCCCAAATATTCCCATGAGATATTAGAATATCATGTGTCCCTATTTTTACATCTGTTTTGTTAATGTTTTGGGTATTCACAGACATGGGGACAGCTTTTTGGCCTGATTTGCTTCATACCTTGTCTTGCTTTCCATTTATTTTTCACTTCCAGTTGTCTGAATAGGCCTTGTGAAAGTATCCACAAGTTTTACAATGACTGTATTCACAGTCTGGTTTTGTGTGTTCATTTGGTTTCTGAAAACTGATTATCCACCTTAAAGGACAGAATATTAACAAGCATTGCTGAAAATAACTATTCCATGTGCTTGATATCTGCTAATGCTCCACTTCAGATGGATCCAAGTCTGTTGCCTTGGTGTTTTTCTATTACGTAGTGTTTTTCTCGGTAGTGGGAAAACAGAAATGAGCACGTCTTTAGTGGATAAATCGTGAATGCTTATGAGACCTGGATATACCATGTGCAGAAAGCACGATGTCAGATGGTGTCGACTGTGAAGTGCAGGGCACTAGGTATTTCCACAGACAGGAGAGGAGTTTAAAATCACGGGCCAATTGTGAGCACTTTGCAAGGCTGGAATCTATTTTTCCTGAGCTTTCTGATAATGAAGTTTTTCAAATAAGTGCATTATTGCATGAATGTGTCTATATTTTACTACTGAATTTGAAATTTGTTGTTAGATGCTAACTGCTTTTAATATTGTATGTTTTTATGTAACAGCTTTTGCACTGGAGATGGTTTGCCTGTGGGTTAGAGTGAGGTTTGCATGTTCTGAAACTCCGAGTGCTCCTGTAAAGCAGGCAGGCAGTACTCTACACATTTCTGTGGGGGGAAATGGTGTGTGGGAAGATTAATTGACTTGTTTGTGACTGTAATGGGAACAGAAAGTGGTGGAGAAAGAATTGAAGCAGATTTCACCAAAGTTGTATTTTTCATTCTTTCTAAATATTCTAAATTTCACAGATAGCTGCAATTAAGGATGTAACTTAATTCTGTGTATGGAGTGTGATGTAAATTTGCATCAGATTTTGTTTCTATTGAAGAGAATTTTTAAAAAAAAGAAAATTCATTTGGATTGTAATACTAAATGAGAAGAGTTGGTTTAGTAAGTTTTAGAGGTCTTGATAACAAGTGCCATTACATATATTAAAATTGAGTTAATTACTTTTGAAGACACTTAGTGCACAGTTTCCCAACACTCACTCTGTGTCACACGCTGTGTGTAATAGCAGGTTTCAAATGAAGATAAGAACGGTAGCTCCTAAAACCTTTGAAGAAAAAAAAAGAGAAATTACTGTAAATACCCAGAGAATACTGGTGGTTCTTCTGTACTAACTGAACATATGTAAAAAGAAAGGAATATTTTTCAATAAATCCATATTATTACAATTTTTTCCATGCTAGGGATGCCTCGTGCTGCCAACAGAAGTTGGCTGTAAGTAACCCTGCTAGCCAAAGAGGATGTCCTCTTCAGGGAAGAGGGAGAGTATCTGCTGTGAAATCAACTCCATCTACCACCTCCTTGCCTCCGTTCTGCGGCCAGAAGGAAGGGAACTGCCTTTTTCCCTAGCAATATTTGGTTGTCAGTAGTGTTGCCCTTGAAACTAGTTGACAGCGTAATTCATAGTCTCGTTCCCTGAGTGCAGTTAGGCATTTAGCTTGCCAAGAGTTATCAAAATGCGTTTGCTGCTCTTCTCTAGGTCTCTCGTGTGCTGTTCAGCCCAAGAGTTCTCTGTTTTTAAAACAGTTGCCTGGATTGTTGAGTGGAGTAGATGTAGTACCACACAGGCTGTGATATTTTTGATACTGAGAGAAAAGCTGCAGTCCTTGGTGAAGGACAACAGGCTCATAGCGAATGTATGTATGCAGTGTCTGGTAAACTGAAAGGACCTTGCTCAGTCCTAAGATGTAAAATAACATATTTACTGACACTGGAGATCACAGAAGATTTTGCATAGAGAAATGGTTATATTATAACACATCCTTGCTACTTTTGCATTTTTCAACCTATATTTTATGTATCTAAAGCAGGAATGTTAGACCTGGCATGGCAGAATCTGCATTGCTATTTCTGCAGATATCATAACCTTGACATACCTGTGATGAAAAAAAAAATAATCCCAGGAATCATAGAATCATAGACCAAGGACAAGGCTGTAAATACCATTCCTCATCAAATGGAAATGCTGGACAAAATCCATCAGCTTAGAGGTGTTATAAGAGGTTATAGTTCTTGTTAAAAATGACACCACTTACTGGAGCATCTGCAGTAGATGTTTTTCCTTATTCAGTGTTCCCACAATTAACACTTAATCAGCAGCCTTGTCTTTTAAATAACTAAAAGAAAGTATTTTTTTTTCATTTTCACCAGCCTGTGGCCTAAAAGTGTCCTGACTTTGTTATACCAGTCCAGCTAGTAGTCAGAAACCATTTTCATGACCCTTCCTTTTTTTTTTTACCCCATTGTGTGAAATCATGCCAATTAAAAATGGAAAATAACATTTCATTAGATCATCCAGTCTGTCCACCTGCCAATGCTGTTTGTTCCAACCAGCATACGTAGTAGCATGTTTCCTCCTTCCTTTTAATTATGTCAAATACCAAGGCTTCCTTTGCTTCTCCCGAGAACTGTTTTCTAATATGGGAGATTTTTCTGCCATGAAGTTGTTGGATATCCAACCTTAATCCACTATTTTGTAAATTCCTACTCTTGCACCATGAGAATAACTCATGGGTTATTCTCCCATGTGCTGAACTAAACATGATTCAGATTCTGCTCTTTGTGGTAAGTCTACAAAACGTGCCTACCCTATTTCTGCTTGTGATCGTTAGTACTGCGCCTGTTTCAAAGCTGGATTTTGTAAGAGCATTTGTTAGTGCACTCCCAATTTAACTATGTTGTCTGAGCTTTTTATTGTTAGGATAGTGAGAGTGAGCACATAGTTCAAACTTTGAACTACATGCTGTATTTTCTTGACCCTAAAGAGGTACAGTCCCATAGATCAAACAGACAAAAAAGAGGAGAAAAATATGTAAGTTACAAGGTAGAAAAGTGCCTCCATATTCCTACTGTTGCAGTGATTGATTGCGAGCCTGCCTGTTTTGTATGTTCAGAACCCTCTTAGCCAAGAAGTGAAGGGAGGGAGAGCAAAACTACTCTGCTCTTTTGTCAGGAGTAACCTGATTGGTCTTCTTTTCATTCTCCATAAATAAAGGAGAACCTACATCATCACAACTTCCAGTTGTTCTAGTGATCTTTTTATTTATTTTTTTCCCCCATTTACCTTATATATAACCCTTCCCAACTTACTGCTGTCTGTCCCTGCTAAGTTCTTTCTGGTTTATCCTTTTTTGGGGGGTGTTGCATTCGCAGTTGTGTGCCTTTGTGCATTCCCAGCAGTGAAGCCATAGCAGCCCTGCTGCTTTCGCACCCTGCACAAATGTGTGCATGCAGCCAAAATTCGTACTACAACTGCTATTGCCTTTCTCCCTTCTCAAATACTTGTCTAGAGTCATATAACTCAGCAGAGGAACTGACTTTTAGTTCTGTGTGCACATATATAATGGAAGAATATATATGTATTCATTTTTCTAGCTGATTACAGATATTACAGTCAAGTGCAGTAAATTTTCACGTGATTGAGTAGTGTTGCTGGTTTTAAGAATGTTTTGATTTCATATGAGAAATGGTCCCTTGCAAAAATTGGTTTATTTTTCTAGCAATAAAAGCAACAGAAATATCAGACGACAGAAAGGTGTTTATAAGCTATTTGGATTTATTTTAATTGAAAAACAATAATAAATATTTACAATTTTCTGCTTTTGTCTTGTTTCCCCATATGTTATGCTGAAGTTGCCTAAGTAACTTGCCAAATAGGCTCCAAATGTCAATTTTGTAAATTATTTGAAGATGAAGAGGCATCTTTAGATACCGGATACATCAGTCAGTGTGTTTCTTATCCATATGATTAATCACCAGAGCCTAGAGATGCCAAATACTAAGTGCCACTTCCAAGCAAAATTTCATTTTGTCTGAGCAAGTGCCAGAATAGAAATTTTCCTGTGAAACAGACAATTTTGAAGTCATTACCTTCTCTGGCTGTTCGGTGCCTAAGGTAATAGCCTGATTTGGCAGCTGAAAGAAGCTGAGCTCCAACTCAGTACACTTACTTGCCAAGCCATGCCTTGGCATATTATTTCATGATTAAACACTTTTTGTCTATTGGATTTTAAATGCGACTGAATTGCATGATCATTCTTAGTCCATTGAGTCCCTGGTTAAGTTAATAAAATGTTATTAAGCAGTTTTAAGTGAGTTAAGTTATGGTTTACATAGCAACGGGAATATTTGTGTTATTTTATTCTGTTGTGCTCTTCATGTGCACTAAAAAAAGAAAACTGTTGAAGAATGGCCTTAACAAAAGGAAATTCAGTTTCCAACTAAAAAGTAGCAACTGGTTTCTTGGTGGTGGTGGTAGGTTTTGTATTGGTTTGGTTTTGTTGTTTTTTTAATATAACGATTTTTTGTGGCTTGCTTGACAAAAGCATGAGGTAAATTTGCTCTCAGATGTATGTGTTGTGTGCTTCTGTCAAACCTGCCTCTGGTCTATGCAGGACTACTAAAATTAAATTTGCTGCTGCAACTTGCTGCAGTATAGAAGGAAATCTCAAGAAAGTAAATGATGATCAGTGGAGTCAGGCTGTTTATTTGTATTGCCTTGTTTTACAATCAAACACTTGTACTGGCTTTGTTTGTACGGTGCTTTTTATTAAACACCTCATCTTAAAACACAATTTAAAAGCATTCCTGAGTAAATAAAAGTACTGGTTTAGTTCATCTTATTTTTTTAATTTGACCTTGAGTACTCCTTGCAATGAGCTTTTTCTGCAGTTCTGTGTGTTTGATGCCAGAGTTAACATCCCTACTGATGCCAACCGTAGCCTGTCCCAACCTTTATGAACTCTAATAGACCTGCTATTTGAAGGCACAGTATATTTGTGCATATGAGGTCTAGAATAAATATTTTTTTAAACTCAGCTAAAAACGGTAGAAGAAACACAAAATGTTAACTCCACTGTAGTATAATAGGAGTCGATATTTGAATAATTTTTGTATCTCTAAAAGGTTTTTAAAATTTCTGTGTATTTTTAATGGAAATTAAATTACTCTGAATATGAGTTACACTTCCCACTGGCACCTTATAAGATAGCCTGATCACATAGAAGTCACCCCTTCTGAAGCACAAGGAAACGTCAGCTCTGTAAGCAAAGTAGGGCAAGTATTCTGCCAGACCATTTATGAGTAGAAAAAAATATAATTACTACAAGACCTTTTAGGAAATAAAAAAGTTACGAGCCATCCTCTCTATGCCTTCTCTAATATGCTTACATTGTTTTGTTAAGTTTTCCACTACTTTTTCCCCAATGAAGTGCTACGTATGAGTTTCCATATCACAGTGGGTAAGCTTTGTCAGGTCCCTTGATAAGACCTGTGATGGTTAACCTGTGAAGAACAGGCTTGGAATATGCTCACTGAGTCCTTCAGAAGCAGCTGTGGTGGGCAATGCAATGTCAGTGTGTTTCTTTCTTTTAAGGTTAATGAAACAAGAAAGAGGATTTGGGTAGAAGCTCTTCATGTGTTTAGCTTAATGAAATGACTTTTTGTAATTCTACCTGTATGTAGAAATCTGTGTTTAGTTTTATTTTACCTGCAGAGCTGTGGTCAAAGCAATTGAGGTATTTTCATTCTTTTGTCTTACAGGCCATTTCCCGCTTGTGTGAAGATAAATACAAGGACTTCAGGAAAGCCGCAAAGAAACGGTCAGTCAGTGCTGACAATCTGACTGTGGTTAGATGGTCCCCTGCTATTATCTCCTAACAGAGGAGACTGGAATATTCCTATGGACGTACTGTTTCATCCATCCATTTTTTTTCGGGGTGGGCTGGGGGTGGGGGGCTAAAGAAAAAAGACTTTTGATTTTTTTATTTTTAAATCTGTCAAGCTGCCTTTACAGTGCCTCCCCATTGTGTAGCACACGAATAAATACCTAGTGGAAGGAGAATGGAGAAATCCGTGTTCGGGAGAGAAGATGGGCAACACTTTTTTTCTCACTCTCACTAACAGCTTTACCCTTTTTATGAGGAAACAGCAAATCAGGTGCTTGGAAGAAGAAACAAAAAAATGAAGTAGAGGCAGAAATATATTTAAGAACTGTGCCATTTTCTAGTAAGCTGTACTCATGAAGAGAAATGGCAGCATGAAAACAAACCATGTAGTCAGATGACTGTGCTCTAGAGGAATGAAGTTGGGAGAGTTCCATCATAAAGGTTTCTCTTAATATCTTTTTTTAATTTTTTGTTGGGTTTCTTTTTTTTTTATTTTGCATTCCTCATTGCTGCTTCCCAGGATAAATTCTTCCCCTTGCACAGCAAGAAATACAAAGTCTGTATTTACAGTAGCACAAGCCCCTGAATAAATAGCGTTGGGTTTTTTCACTGCACTTTTCTCTGTAAGCTGTCTTATTAGCATTATTCTTCATAATTATTATGCATATGTTATATTTCTTGTATGCCTTTTATTGTATTTCAAAAGAGAGAACTTGACCATAGTGCTGAACCAAAAGTGTGTACAGGGATCAGAAGATCTTCGTAATTTCATGATGTGTTTTATTTATAGTATACTTGGGTGCGTGTGCCTTCCTGAGTTCTTGGAATCATTTATTTTTCCTTAATATAAAGATACAGTTATTAAAGTATTCAGATGATGATGATAAGACTTGGGCCAAATCTCTGAAGTTTGCAACAGATCTTGTGATCCTTTTTGCAGATTTTCATAGCATTAGAAGTTAGCAGAATTCATTCTGAGGGAGATTATTTTGGTTTTGTATGGCCTGACTAGTTCATTCCTTCACCTCCAGGTCCATTGTTGCAAGCAATATTCTCGATTTTTATATGTTTACTTTAAATCAAAGTGAGTCTGTTTGTATAAAATAAAAAATAATAAAAAAAATAATTCCAGTGAGAAGGCCTGTAGAAGAGCAGGATGGAAATCTTAACAAGATAGTTGTCACAAATAGATTTGATTTTGAAGCTAAAACACAGACCCTCATGTTCTTCATCCTAGGTGCTTATAGAAATTAACAGTAACCGAACTGTGAACATAATTTTCAACTCTGAGTATTACGCTCTTCTGTTGTTGTTACTAGTTCCCTTTTACTGTGGCTGTTGCCGCCTTGGAATTTGTAAGAAACTTTTATAGAAAATAAGTTGTCAGTATAAGCATATTTGCTTTATCATTTCCCAGGGTGATTTCTCCCCCCCCACCCTCCCCTTTCTTTTTCTTTTGCACAGTTTAGACAAATAGAGCTCAAAACTCTCAGTTCCTTGAAATCCTTTCTTTGTGACTATCAATCACTGAAATGAATGGCAACAGATGTCCCTGATTTATGCACTACTGTGGTAAACCATAAAGATTCCATATTTGTTTTATTAAGCCCTATGGGCTTGTAGCAAACCTAGGGGCCCAGAGCTGCACACTTGACTTCCAGTGCAATGCTAATCAGATGCCTTCAGGCAGAGGGGCACTGACAGGATTGAAGTAGTAATACCAAACAGTTTTCTGTTAACTTTCTAATGTGATTTGTGTAGTTTGAGACATGAAGGTTTTGTCCATAAATTCTCCTGACATCCTTTGGGCCTTTAAAATAATCTCATTCTCATCACTTCTTGTTGTGCCAATGCATCAGAACTGTGAGTATCCAAGTCCATTTTTCCCTTGAACGTGGAATGTAAGGAAAGTGTTTATAACAATACAAATGCAAATTACAGCATTTGAAACCTCTTTACAGATAGTATCTAAAGGAACATTTTCAGAGCATTTGAAACTCATCCTTTATAAGCATAAATTTAGGCTTTAAAATATGTAAAATATTTTGATTTATCAACACTTTGCTAAACTATTTTCCATTTAACTTGATATCAGGAATATTGGTTTTATCCATTTCTGGGTGATGGAGATATGAACTTTGGATTATGTAAAGATCTCAATGCATCAACTATAATTTTTGTGAAGTTTATTAAACTACTTTAAAGATTGTATAGTCTATTTATTGTATGTATGTACATACAGTCTGATACTTTAAAAAGTGGATTCCGTAAAACCTGGCTCAGTCTTGTTTAGACTATTGAATATCGTTTTAGCCTTGTGCACTGGATTCTACCTCTGTATAGGAGAATTTTCCATATTCTTAATTAGTACTGATTCTGTGATTAACTTGGTTATGTTTCTTGCACTAAGAATTAAAAAAAAAAAAAAAATCTGCTGTAAGTGTGGATTTTTTTCTTTAGTTTAAGTTTTGCCAGATGAATCCTCTACATTTCAATGGATGTTTCTTTCCCTCGTGGTTATAGAATAATTCTTTGCTTTTTTTTCTGGTTTGTTCCGAGGTTGCCAAAAAATACAGTACCTGTCAGTAAATCTTAAGGAGTGTCTTTTGTTTGCAAGGTATTCTATACCATGTAATTAAAAACGAATTATTATTTAGGATTATGTTGTGTTCAGTGTAGTTTTTTAAACGTTACTTATGGAAAATGCCATTGCAAGGCTAGAGAGTCATCTCTAGAAGATGAGAAGGGAGGAGAACCGAATAGCGTTTTAATTAACAGCACAAATACATTGTGATTTTCATTTCAGAACTTGAAATTCTATTTGCTGTAAATGTTTTCTGGATTAAGATTTTTGTTACTGCTTTGGTCACCAGCTCAGAAACGAAAAGGTGTAGGAGATGATGTAATAAACCTGTCCCTTCAAGCATTATTGTCTTAATGAATTATTTTTATATGCTGAACCATTGGATCATCTGTTTTGTCACTTATGCACTGATAATTGGATAAATATTTGAAAAAGGCATCTTGTAAGGGTTTTTGTCCATGCATCCCTCTGCAGCCCAAGGATGTTTTCCTAATTCCTCTTTCCATCTGGAGACTTGTTTATATTTTGGGTTCTGTTTATTTTTTTGTCAGTGATATATACCATTCTGACAGACACTGTTCTTTGGGACTGAGAATGCTGAGTTGTGAGATAAAGTGCAAAAAGAAGAAAGAAGACAAATCATCTTTTCCACCTTCCACAAACACCATCAGTCTTTCAAATGATATGATTTCTATTGCTTGGAAAATACAAAATCCTGTCCCATAGCAGGGTAGCAGTATCCTTTTCAAGAATTGTGTTTTTTCTTTATTGATCTTCTTTTTGAGAGGGGGCGAGAGAGATCAGCATATATGGCTTAGTTTCCCTTAGCTTTGTTTATCATGTAAACGAAAAACATGGTGAAAGAGCTGTTTACATTTATAGAGTCTTAGTTCAGACTTTGTTTTTTACACCTCTCTCTACTTTCGAGCTTTCCTAATGCCAGAAACCTTAGATATAACCTAATGATTAGAAGTAGCAAAAACCTCATCAGAAAAGGGTGATGGTGTATTGGTGGCAGATGACAAAGTGACATCTGGTAGTGTTGGCTATATATAAAATTAGAAGTATGTGGGAGGGGATAGAGGAACTGAAAGAGCAGAACCAGAAAAAATCCCAAAGCCTTAACAGCTGAAGCAACAAATTGTTCACAGTCATCCTTTGTTGATAATGAACGTTGCATTTTCCAGTGGCATGTTTAAACCACTAACTGGAGTGCTGCACATCCACTCCAGACTCATATTGCTCTCTGCTCCTATGTGGTCTTCGTAAGGGATAAGGAAAAGCTCAGCCTAGCTTTTGGCACTTTCCTCACTTCTGTTTTGAACACATTCCTGTAATAAGGATTTTATTTCTTTTTACCTGAATTGACAGTAGTTGAAAACATCTGCCTACCTCTGCAGCAGGGTCCCACTTAGTGAATGTAGGAGGTTCTGAGAAAAGAATCAAATATAAAGACAAACATTCCTGCATGAATGCGACCTAGATGTATACGGAAATGTTGGTGTCTGTGCCCAAATTGCAGTAAGTGCTGTTCTGCTGTTTGTATTTTCTCTTCAACTGAACTGCATCTGGAGGAAACCACAGAACTGATGAGACTTTCAGTTGCATAAACTAAAGGTAATGACAGAAGATATGTAGCGGCCACTGCTAGGAGAAAATTCTTTAAAAAAGGAAATGAAATAGAGCAGGTGAGAATCCAAAAAATTGGCTGCTGAATCCCAGAACCATGGCATGAAAATGACTGAATACGTTAGCCAAGAAAGCCAATGCTTGAGTTTACTTCTGTTGCCTGGGCTGGGTCATCGGACTCTTCCCATCAGAAGAAGACGCAAAAGGATGGCAGATGGAAGACAGGTGACAGCAGTACAAATAGAGTGTATTTCCTGTGTTCCTTCTAGAATGGTTGGTCTGATGTGATTTGATGTGAAAAAAAGAAAGAGTTTTTCTTTCATGCCCTTTACACCATGTATAATGTGTTTCAGCATTATTGGTGGAGACTTTCACCTCATAGCTAGATATAATACTCTTTGGTGGATACACTAAGCAAGCTTCTTGGCGTGGTGATAGGTGACAGTATACCTACATTATTCATACGAGTTGTCCAGAATCATCTCTGTAAAGAGTTTGTAATGCTCACTCAAGGCACTGGACAGTATCTTTCATGAATATGTCAATGGTCTCTACAGATTGAGAGCAGCAAGTAACAAAAAGTGAAAAATTCTATCTGTGAGGTACAATTTCACAATGTACTTATGTAATTTACCTACTCAATGTACATACAGAATATAGTTTCAGAATTTCATTTTTCCATGCATCTCTGACACTTCGACTGGCGTGCTGTGGTAAAACTGCAGTAAAACTGCAGTAAAACTTTGAACCAAGAAAATCTTTGGAACTAGCACTGCTGCTCACTTTGAATGCACTGGCAGTGAAGCACATCCTCAAAAGGCAGATGAAGACTTACTCATGTGACGTGAGGACTTTGCTAACTAGGCTTTAGAGTAAGCCACCTTCACGTAAGAGATCCTGCAGCACGCTTAAGTCTAGCGCTAGTTCTTCTGTTACCTGTATGTTGTCTTGCTTCACTGCCTCAGGGTTTTCATGCCCTTTTATTTTAGACATTAGTACAAATTATTCTCCATGGAAACAGTATCTCAGGAGCTGGCAGCTTTGATGCACTTGCTGCCTTGGATTTAAGCAATACAGATCATCCCATGACCGCATACTTCTCTTCCACATATTTCAGGCAAGCTAAGCGTTCTTCTGTGGAAAAAAGTGAGGCCAAAAAGATGGGGATTGGTGTGCTAGAAGGGTTATAAGGCATGATTAGGTGTGCATAGTTTTAAAATAAGCCAGGAAATAAAGACCAGAAAATGTATTTGTATCTTCTGTGGTATTAATACCAAAAGGCTTTGATGATACTTTGAGTAGTGTGAGGATGTTAAATTTCTTGGGCAAGGAGTTTGACGGATAATTGTCTCCCTTCAGCAGGACAGGATATGCAGATTGTATTGTCATAAATGCTACGAGGAGGAAGACCAGATTGTACTAAGGAAAATGGCACAAAAGCAACACGTAAAATATACACACTAAATAATTTTAATATCATGCATTAGAACTGCAGAACTATCTTCATGTTGACACACAATCTAGCAGTGTTTGGAAAGTATTGGTGGTCGCCTTATTTGCATAATTATATCCTGTTCCTTTTGTGGCCTTAAAAGGTCATCCTCTGTATGCAGAAGCTTAGCTGACCAACTACTAGAATATAACCAATAATATTTGGAAGTAGACTTAAAAAAATAAGAAATGTAGAAGTGTTCCTGTTAAGAACAAAAGCTGCTGGGGGTAATTTGGCAGTGCTGTTGGGCTTCATCAGTATGAACATTGTGTAAACAGAGAGGTAAAAACAGTCTCCTGTTTGTGAGACCTCCCTGTACATATAAATGACACTTTTGAAGTCAGGGTGGGAGGGTGAGGAGAATTGCAGACACTCCCACACACACCCCAGCCTCAAGTCCATTGTTGTAGTTAGAGTAATTCTGCATTGGTCCTAGCAGAGTTGTGAACAGAGATGGAAAATGATCTTCCACCTTCTTTATGTAGCTTTGCACAATGATTTAAAAATCCAAATCACCACCAGCATTTGTAACATTAAATACTTAACTGCTGCCAACAAGTGTGCACCTTACATTTTACCATAGGAACATGTCCAGAGTTTGAATGTGTACTTTAATAGTCCTTTAGAGGGCACCAATTCTATATCTGTCCTCTAGGAAACTAGAGGAATGATTCTTGTAACATAGGAAAATAGTTGGGTATATCTTGATGGTTTTGCATACAGGCAGGTAAAGCGATCTTCCAGATCTGCTGGGATTTAAGGCTTTGGGTCAAAGATTTTTTTTCAGCTGAACAGAAATAAATGCTACAAAGCATTAAGCGGCAGTATTGACTTAATCTAGAGAAATTATAGCCATGTCACCCTGACACTAACTCCAGTGAACAAAGGATTCTTCTGGGCTGATTCTTCTGTGTTCCCATTTAATAATTAATCTACTTCTGAATCTCAGTACAAACATCTTCAGTGTTTCTGATCTGTAAGAAATCTAGACCATGAAATCATTGCTTTTCTGTGGTAGCCTGCCACTACCGTACATCAGAAAGGCTTTTTTTCGTTCTGCTCTGTTTGTTCTGTTCTGCTGACATGTGGCAGAACAAAGTTGTTCTGCTCCTTAAAGCATGCAGATAGCTAAACCGTGCTAGGTCTGTGTGCTTAGGTACCTGATTGCCAGCTGTGACGTTTTCTCTTCTAACTTTTCTAAAAGAATTTTCTGTTAGAAAAAGAAACCAGGGCAAGAAATCAGTTGTGAATTTTCTCTGAAATACACAGGTTGCAAATCAGCATCTAATTTTTCCATTTCATTTTTTTAAATAATCTCAGACTTCAGCTGAATTTTCCTTGACGATTTCAGTATGTGAGTGCACATGTGAGCATTTTCTTTTCATTAACTGCATTAGATAAGGAATTTATGTTCCTTATCTGATTGCTAATAGAAAATAATTATTTTAAATGTCATTTGAACCTGTTGTTTCCCTCCCTGAGGAATGCATTTGTCTGGATTCTTGGACTTTTACAAGTAGGTAAATCTAGTGATACAAGATTGCAGGTTTTGGCACTGTCCCCTTCATATTGTAACATGAACAATGAACTGTTTACAAATTGTGGTATAAACTGAAAGCTTCAGAGGGCTGGGGAGAATGGGGAACAGAAGAAAACTGCAACTTTGATTTCTTCAGCAGACTAATACTTGTCCCTCTCAGTTTTTCTTCTTCATAATGTGTCCTTAAAAACAGTTTCAGCATCTGGAGCACATCCAAAGAAGGGCAACGAAGCTGAAAGGTCTAGGAAAAAGACTTACAAAGAGCAGGTGAGGGAACTGGGGTTGTTTAGCCTGGAGAAAAGGAGGCCCAAGGGAGACCTTAGCACTCTCTATAACTGTCTGAAGGGAGGATGGGGTAAGGTGGGTGTCAGTCTCTTCTCCCAACTAACAAGCAATAGGACAAGGGGAAATTGCCTCGAGTTGAGCCAGGGGAGGTTTAGACTGGATATTAGGAAAAATATCTTCAAGCATTGGAACAGGCTGCCCAGGGAAGTTATTGAGTCACCATCCCTGGAGGAATTTAAAAGATGGAGATGTGGTGCTTAGGGACGTGGTTGAGTTGTGAACTTGGCAGTGCTGGGTTAACAGTTGGACTTGCTGATCTTAAGGGTCTTTTCCAACCTAAATGATTCTAGGATTCTGTGATTCTATTTTCTGAATGTCCTGTATTCTCCTGAATGCAGAATTGCTCAGGATTTGAACAGAAAATGCCAACCCCATCAATCCTTTTTAAGACTTGAGGTGCACTCCCAGGGATGTCAGGCTGAAATGCAATAAAAAGTAGAAATATAAGGAAGCAGGGGAAGAGGACCGCTTGGGGCAGTGGAAAGTGCCCGCAGGCTGAGCTCTAGTGCCCAGGCCGAGGAAGCAAGCAAGGAAATCGAGCTTCCCTCGGCAGCCATGCCACAAAATCCTCACCCTTGTCCTTACAGCTGAAATCCTGAGCTGCCTCTCAGCTCCCCCTCCTAGGCACTGAAAACATCTAACTCAGCAGACTGATCTGCACTGGTTTGTATTGTCAGCTTACGTACACAGTGTGTTTAAGCCAAATTGTGTCTGTATAATTAGACAGCCCCTGTGCATTTCTAACCTAACATGTATTTGCAGCTGTTTCTCTCTGCATCGGTCTGCAGAGATCCTCTTTAAAAAGAGGACAAACCCAGTCTCCTCTGGTGCCGTACCTGTCACTGCAGCTGTGCTCGGCTCTCAGGACCCTGCATGCAGGCCAGAGCTCCTGGCGTTTTTAAGCAGACCTAATCTGGTCTCCTCCCTTCTACAGCAGCTGGTATTTGCATTAGCAGCAATGCTGCTCTTAGCATTAGATTACATAGATCATTGGTAACATGGAATTTGGAGGCTACAACAGGAATTATGAAATCTTCCTTTCTCATTTCGGAGCAGAGCAGGATTGTTAGTCAGTGGGTTTTCTTTGGTTTATTCATCTGCATATACCACAGCAATGTTTGTAGTAGGTTTTGTGCACTAAATTAGTGAAAGTCTAGGGAAGACAGAAGTCTTGTTGAGTACAATTAGGTAACAACCACCTGCGCTAAGAACAGAGAGAGAGCTGAACTGAAACATCAAGCTCACATCAGGCCCTGTTAGATACTCACAGTTACTTCAACACCCTTAGAGGAGTTGAAACCTCTAAACCTGGGGGATGAAACATATAATTGCTGAAGGTAGGAAGAGGGGCACATCACTTGAAGTGAAAATTACTGTTGCCTACCTCTGAGCATCGCAATCTGGGACAGAAATTCCTGCAGATCAGAAATAGGCGTCTAGGGGATTATGCCACTAAATGGAGCGTTAGTCAATACGTAAGTAACCATAACATTAAACTTCAAGTCCTCCTGACTGTCTTCAGGGTGGAGAAATAACAGTATTACTGTGGGGGAATGCAGTTTAAACATGCCCTGAAGGACTCTTGCTGATTTTCTAATATATAAGATGTTATATCCTTCTGTATCTTTTTTTTTGCAGATAAATGAATTTGATCCTTGAAGGAAAGATTGATTGTCTAGATACACATAAAAATGACATAACTTCATTTGTCATGTACATAAGAGAATACAATTCTATTCGGGAATGCAGATATTTGATAATTTATAGGATTGGTTTCCCAGAAATGAAAACATCATGGGCAAATTGAGTCAGTTGAAGTACCTTTAAATGCCTGTTCTTTGAGATGTTTCCCAAGGCTTTTTGGATGCCCTAAATATCTTTTTCCCATGAAGGGAAATGGAGACAGCAAAAAGAGAAAATGGCAAAATATAACAAATTCAGGGCAAAAAAATAGTGAAACTGAAATAGTACCAGCAGTTAGGAGGCACAATGCGGTTCACAAGGGAATATATCCATAAATATCTGTGGCCAGTTAAAAGAACTAATACAATTTTTAAATGTATCGGGAACATGGTAATTGGTAGCAATTTTGTAGATTACATTGAAATAGCAAATTATCTGTCATAATGCAGAAGAGGCAGAAAGATTGAGTTAATTGTCATGTTTTGTCTTGCTGTAGCAACGAAATTTCGTATCTGTTATCGGTACTAAAAGAATTTTCAGTGGAAGCTACTTGAAATTCTGGAGTGGATAAAATCACTTTACTCAGGTAAACTGAAAGGTTTTGCTGCTGCAAAAATTACTTTTTACAAAGCCATATTAAACTTCAATAAACAGACTATTAGCAGGTCACAGATTAAAGTCAAAACAAATTCATAAATTCATAAAATCAAGATGAGGATAACTCACGTATTGTCCTTTAAATGATATCCTATGGCTAGATGTACATATGTAAGTTGTACATCCTGATATTAATGCAAGAAATCTACAATTTTTTCTCCTAGTAAATTGTGAGTAGCAACTATGAGGAGTATTAGATTTTTCCTTCATTGTTCTTTAAACACAGCTGAAGATCAGTCTCTCATTGTGAAACAGTATGATAAAAGTACATGTTCTTTTTAGACAGAAATACTCCTCCAGATAAGGATTTTATTGTGCACGGGGTACAGCTTTTTGGGGGGATTTAAAGTCATATTTTCAAGACGTAGATGAGTTTTAAAAGAATGTACCTTTTAACTTCTGCATAGAAATGAATATAACTTGAAAACAACATTTCATTACATTTGGGAAGAAATCCACAGTCCATGCTGCCTGCAGTGATTCCTGAGGTTTAAACTGTATGTGAAGTAGAGGAAACTTCCCCCATTTCTCCTTTTGGCTCCCCTCTTTCATTTCTGTGTTGGTTTAGCCTTTTCCCCATGGATCCCAGTGCTTGGTTTGAATGACCACATAGTTACAATTTGTGTGTCCATAGTGAAAGAAAAAGCAGTGTCAGTGTTTAATAACAGACACAACAGCATAGGCTTCATTTCTTAAAATGATCAGCTACGAAATACAAGAAGGTGTAAAGAACTCTTATTTTAATTCCACAGCGGCTGTCTGTATGTTAAATTTGAGGTGACAGATTTATTTACTGATACGCAGAACCAGCACAATAACCCCTTTTGTTGTGCATGTTGAAAACAGGAATCTATTTGCTCTCCACAAACCCAGCAATGTTCATACTGAAAAGTGATAGTGTATAAGTATTAAATTTAAGGCATAGTCAGCCAAAGATATTCTTGCCATCCCTGTTTATTATAAAATCTATATTTCCCAATTACTTAAGGCATTTTTCTTGTTTAAACTATTTTCATTATATCAGCACACCATGTTTCTGCCTGCCTAAAGGTTTGGACCTGCTTAAGCAAAGAACACGGCCTCTTGTTAGTGTCAGTTGTGGGGACTAACGACACATGAACTCACCAGCATCATCATAAAATACAGACCCCAGGACTTTCCGAACATTCAGATTTGCATTCGCACTGTGCAAAAAGGTAAGGAAGTGTAAAACTCAGTGTCAAATCATAAGTGCAAAATCTTAAAAATGGCTGGAACTTCTGGTATACTAGATATGAGTTACAGCAGAGCAAATTTGAGTGATAATGTCATGCTACCTATTTCAGTGGGAGTTCAGCAGATATTAGTAATGTGCTTTTGAAAATCCCATGGACTCACTTTGTACTTTTACTAGTTAGTAAAATTAAATAGTTTTGAAGAAATTGGCCCTGAGCTCCTGAATGAGAATATACTTCCCATTACTTAATTTCCCTTCAGATCAGTCTTGAAATGTTTAAAGTTCTTGGCTGAATATCTTTGATGTTGCTGAAACCAAAGTCTGAAACCAAAATCTGAAGGAGAGCTGCTTTTTCCATTTGTTGTCCTCTTAGATGTGGGTTCCCTTTAGAAAGATGACCTTTCAAACATTTATAGTGAGGGAATCTGTTTGAGGCAAAGGAAGAGAATAGTCTAAATCCTTAAGAGCATGCATTAGAACAGAGGCTTTTTTTAGATTTACAAAATTAGCAGAGGAAGAGGGAGAAAAGAAGACATATGCAAGGCACTATAGGCACCAGGCTTAACTATCCGAGATCACTGAGCTAGTGTGGAAGTTATCAAGTTCAAATCCAATCAATATGAGCAGTTAAAAATGAGCCGAACTTTGCTGTTCTGGATGTCCTTCTGGACTGCTTCACACATGGATGCATAGACATTTATAATATACATATATATACACATATTTGAGCATGTGTGGATGTATCTCCTTCCTGGGAGTAGAAGATGATAGACTGAAAGGGAAGGGGGAGAGGAATATGTTCTTTAAAGTTTCCTAAAAGATCTTTAGAGCTATGCCACTTCTGAGGACCGATGGGTTTGAGGCTGGGGAGCAGGAACACATTGTTTACGCTCCTCGTTGAATAGTTCATGACAGAGAACATTCACTATTCCCCTGCCTCTGTGTGTGTAAGCTCCACAGCCTTAATTCGGAAGTTGTGATTTTCTTGCTTCTGCGTGTCTGTATAGCTATGGTAGCTCTTCTGGGGAGAGGCTGCTTTTGAACATATTCTGCCTGCAGTGATATCCGAGCAGCAGAGGGACAGAGGTCCCAGGGAATGCAAAGTGTGCAGCACTGCATGTGCCTGCGTAAAGCAAAGGCTTTCCACGCTATGCTGGCTCCTTCGCTATGTGTATGCTATACTAGGCTTTTACACACACTTTGTGGGATTACTTTGAAGATTGTCTGACATGTTTATGTGCATGCATATACACTATGTATGTCTTTAAAAGAACATTTATTCTGGGCAGCTTTTCCTGTTAGTTTTTTGCTATTGTCCTTCATGGCTAGCTTGCTTTCCTTCTGCTGTATTTCACAAATATTAAAAATAAGGCTATCAAGATTAATTGGGTTTTAATATTTACTGTCCCTTCTGAATAGAATTTTTTTCCCATGGATGTACAGATCACCTTCTGAAGAGCTAGATTTACTGCAATTGGTCACTAATACACCATTTTTGCTAAACAGAAAAATTCTAAATAGATTTTAAATTTAGACTTTAAAATATTAGATACACATCTGTGTTTTTCTTTCTTAAATAATAATTTGCCAAAGAAACTGGACCGAAATGCCAGATCTCCTCCTATACTGGGGAAGCCGCTATGTTACTTAGCGTTACTTAAATTGGCAGAGGGAGGTTGCTTTATTGTCAGGTGCTATGTAGGGTGCAATCTCCTGTAGAAACTCCTCTTCACTGCACTGACATGTCATTAGTGTAAGTGGTGGCTGGGTAAGACAGACGTGGTTGGGATTTCATATACCAGAGGAATGCCTCTAGTTTTGGCTGGCAGGGGGTGGGGGACTGGGGGCCATGGCATGTGATGGAGGCTGTGGCACCCTTCAGGTGACTGGTTTGATCCTGGATTGGGAAGCCCTGAAGTGGCTTCCAGCTACCTGTATGTTACCTCTGGATGTCATTCTGATCCAAGGTCTAGGTGAGGTGTCTTAGCTTTGTGCCAAGTGACCGAGGTCTTAGCCTAGGGACGTGACACAGGTCCACAGAGAGATGCAGTTCCCATAGTTCAGAAAGTTTCAGTGAGTCACTCACACAGTGACAGAGTCACATCTGTGAATTTCTGCAGGATCAAGCCCTGGACCTGTGGTGAGGGGTTAGATATGTGGACAGCAGTTGCGAATTTTAAAATAGATTCAATTAGAACTTCTTATGTTTCATTGTTGGTCTCTGAAACTTTTCCAGTAGCTTTTAGGACCCCTCCTAAAATCATATGTGGTGAGATACCACCGGGTTTCAAAGTTCAGCTTTACCCAAAACCATGTCAGTGTTTTCTACCTGCCTCTCTCATTTAACTAGAATTGACTGCAATTCATTTGACAACTTCATAGCCTGGGAATAGTTGTCTGTGAGATTTTAGTATTGGAACACGTGTGGAGGGATGGGGCCGTGTATGTCACATGCCTGTCTTCTGATGTGGAAGATGATGCCATACCAACTGGTGGCCCTGCAGAGCTGGAGTCGCTCTGTTAATATATCCATGTCTGTAATACTGCTCTCCCATTCTACTTACAATCTGTACAGGCAAACAGGGAGTGCAGGGAACAGCTAAAGAAAAACAATAATCAAGGGAATTGTATGCTGAGTGTCTTCACATACAATATTGACTGTCTTCAGATGGGAACCCTGGCCTGAAAGATAGTGCTGAATCAGGGGATGAAGAAACTATAGTCTATGCTTTTGCAGAGACCAAACACTTTATAACGACCACCTCAGCCCACAGCCCAAAGTTGGACTCATGGTAGAGACTTGCAGAGCAGAGCAGGCCCATGGCCCGTGTTTTTGTCCTTCTACAGACATGTCAGTGCTTCAACAGCAATTTTTGTCACTGCAGTGCCGCTGAGGGCCATGCCGTGACATTGGTTATGTTTGTGTTCCCTGCCTTTCTTTTACCAAACTGCTCCAGGTCACAGCAAAGGGAGATCTTGAGATGCAATAAATCAGTGTTGGCTCTGAGGTGCCATGGATTGCTAGACAGAGTGGGTCCCATCCCAGTTTGAACTTGGGAAGAGGACATACCACAGGAAGAAATGCTGGATTGAAGTAAGATACAAGCTGCTTGGAAAAGCTGAAATAAAATGAAATAAAACAAAATAAAACAAAATGAAATAAAATGAAATAAAATAATAAAATAAAATAAATAAAATAATAAAATAAAACCACCTCAACAACCCTGAAGTTGTCTGTAAAAGCTAAAATACAATTTAGGCTTTCCTATGTAATTCTAGCCCTAAGTTAGGTGCACGGTGAGTCTGGAGAGTAACGGTGCTTCCTTTCTTTTAGAAGAAAATGGGCCATCCTAACTCTGCACCTCCATGCTGTGGGATTAGATGTTGTTGCCTGGTAGAGTTCTGCAGGCAGCAGTTCGGAGGCTTAAGTCCCTAACTGCTGTCCTTCTTTCACAAATGGTAGAGGTCTCACAGCAACAACCAGCAAGGATATTGTAACTGGCAATATTGACAGGGACAATTTATAGCCTATTGTGTGGATGCAGCTGCTGAGCATTCATGTCCTGCCACCATCTTGGCATTCCTGACTCTATTTTTGACAAAGGACATTTAACAAGGAATACCTTCATATCTTAGCATAACTTCTATCTTGCCCGTTTGCATTTTTTCTCTGTTCCCTTTCTCCAGCTTTCCCTCCTTTCCATACTTCTCCTCACACACGCACACCTCAGGAAAAGTAAAAAAGTGTGCATTTGGGGCAATGAAGCTAAAACCATTATCATACACAAGGAATAAAACTCTGTAGCAGAAAAAATGGTTGTTGACATGTCAGGTCATCTCAACATCATTTTTAGATTCATTTTTCAGCTGTTTTTCTAGTTACTGGTGCTATTTCCTGACAGTAAGTGGACAGCACAAACTAAAAAGGGCAAAGTAACATCCCATAAGTAGTCGAACAGTGGGTGGAAAATGGTAGTAGATTATTTTCCCCAGGGGAATTGGGTAGGGTCAGGGTGAGGAAAGAAAAGCTGAGATTCTCATTTCCATCCATGCTTTTTTCCTGGGGTACAGCACAGTCACATGATGTGAAGGACACGCTGTGCAATTGCACCTATCAGTCCAGAAATGTTCACCCCATGGGTGTCCTGCTCTGAGGAGATGGCTTGCTCCATCATTGAGGCAGAGGCTTGCTGGGGTTTCAGGAAGCTGGGCAAACGGCCTTAAGATTTTCTGGGTGATGCCCAGAGTACCAAACAGTTTAGGCAGAAAGAACTGATATAAATTAAAAGTAAGTGACTTGTGGCATCTTGGAAAACAGCCCTATTCTTGGTTCTTTTTTTTATTTTCCAAAGCTTCCCCTCTTTTCCATCATGCCTGCTGGGAGGCTTGGCCCGCTGGCTAGCTCAGCACACAGGAGAATATCTGGTGTGGCTGTGATTGACAGGGCCATGGTGTCCTGTCAGGGAGGCTGTGTTTTAGAAACAAAACTGCTTTGGGAAATTGGAAAAACACGGCTTCCAGTGAACTAAGCTGAAAGTGCCTTTCAAACATACGGATGCTCATCCTTTTCTATTCCTTTTCCTTCTATTATCTATCTACAGTTCTCATGGGGAGGCAGAGAGGTCTCTTCTCCTGGTCCATGCTTCTCTTCCTTCTCTCTCCTCTCCCTGTCTTTCACCCCTGAAGTATCTCAGCAATGTCAGGAGGCTGGTATGCCCCGGAGGGTAAGAATAGCCTACAATGGCAGAGATAACTCCTGTTGTTGTTTGTCTGCTTGCAGTTGTCTGGAAAGAGGATCCATACAAGAGGTAGGAGCAATTGGACCTGAGAAGCTAGGACTTTTGCAAGACAAACTGTTAAAGCCTTAAGAAGATTTGTTCCAGCATCCAAAACTAACAGTCCTGTTCAACTCATCAAAATAATCCTTCATCAATACGTCCTTGTGTCCAGGTTTCTCATTTCCGTTCTTTACCCTTAAAATTCCTTTTTTTATTTTCCTTTTTATTTTCTTTCTTCCCTGTTTAGGTCTCATCTCCTTTGGAAATGCCAAAATTGTTAGAACATCAGAAGCTGGAAGTATTGTGAGCCTGTTCAAACATGGAGCACTGGGACTCGCTGGGATTTTTGATTGTCACACTCAACTATAATGTGACTATTGTGGGTAAGTACTTTAAACAAGCCTCTTCTTTCTTTTGCTGCTCTGTATCCTAGAGCCACCCAAGTGTCCTACTGATAATTTCTAGCTATGCCTCCATGATCCTTACAATAAGAAGCTGTTATTTAGATAAATGGTTTGAGTGGTTAATGTATTTATTTTCTTGTTAGACAGATTCCTACTCCTTCTCTCATAGATTTTTTCTGAAGTTCAGGTACAGTATTCTGGCAAGGTTTTAAAATTTGGCTTTTCTTGGTGTCTGAGCTTCCAGTCAGCTCTAATGGCTGCTGTAGGGGTCATGGTAAAAACACACAGAAGTAATGCTTTATTTATACCACATAAAGTGAATGGTGGAATGTATACAATAGCTTTAGCAATGAATGAAAAAGTTTAAAGAAGGGCCAAAAAAAAACCCTCTCTTTTACAGAAAGAAGTTTGTGGTTTATTACAGTGGTGGCTAATTACCATTGCTTTTCAGTCTTTATAAATCGTGTGAAGAAAGTTCACATGATTTAAAAGAAATACAGTTGTGTTTTCCTCAGCTAACAGCGACCTGAGTGCTTCTCTTTTTTTATCTGTATTTAAATAAGCCACTGTGCTTTTTCATGGGCTACTTTGAGCAAAGTGTAGCCAGAGAAAGACTTTCAAGGGCCTTTCAAAGACCCCTTGCCCCCAGTCGTGGACAGCTGCTGTAGTTTGTGCTGTGCATTGCAGGGAGTATCCAACTAAGGCGCAGGGGAGGAGGGTGAAGGGGCTTGTTCTAGTATGTTTAATCAAGATTGAGTCATTAGGGAAGGTGATATGTGGAGGGGTTATCTCTAAAATGTATGTCATACTAAACTACTTCCTAAGGAGCCATTGATTTTTCTTAAGCAGCACTCTCTATTGTACCTGTTCTAATTAAAAATTGATAGTGAAATAGCAGGTAGTATTTTGAGCTTAATTAACTAATGTGCTTCAAACACTTTGAGGTCCTTGCAGGGAAAAAATGTTACCTAAGGATGAAGCATTGCTTACTAAAGATGACTGATTCTGTACAGCTGGTGTTTTCTATTGATGCACACTATGTTGGAAAGATAGTAACAGTACAGCCTGTCACCAAAATGCAGAAAGCTGAAAGCACGGCAAAACCACCACTAAATTTCAGGTGATTAAAGATAAAAAGGAAAGGCCTCAATTTATTTATGGTTAAAAAATGTATTATTTTGCTGGGAGCAGCAATTTTTTCTGATGATCTCTCATGTGGCTTCTATATCCTTAACCTTATTGCAGCTAAAGTTTTTCCACTTCAGGGTGCAGTTTTACTGTTCTAGCGCATAATCAGCCTACTTGCCACAAACGGGTTTATATGGGGCATTCAAACTCCATGTTCAGTACAATAGTAGATATCATACAATGTTGAGGAAATATTGGAGTATTTTCATATTCACACCCACTACAGGGTAATAGATTTACAGAAAGTAGAAAAGAATATTATTCAAGACAATACCTGTAAATAATCATATATTTTATAGGAAAAAATGCATTGGGATCTGGATTTTTTGAAAGCTTTTAGAATGTGTATTGGTGCTGTTTCACAAGACTGCCTTTAAAACCTTGTCATGTGAGACGTGCAATCACTATTAATGACTTGAGATTTTCAGTGCATTTCTCAGCCATTAACTCCATATAATGTGCTTCTTTCAAGTCACTGGCTCTTGCTGTTTGTCTGTCTGTGGTTACAACTATTTTTTTAACCATTCCTTTAAAGCGCAGAATTAATCCTATCACTCTTTTCTGTTTGCTTGGTTTTTGTTCATAAGTGTTTGGGTTTTTTCCACTTACCTTGGCACATTTTAAAAATATGTGAAATTAAAGCAGAGGATTATTAAATTAAAATACTTTTCAAAACTATATAGGGAGCTTGTGACAGGACTCAAAAGGAAATTTGAGAAATCCAAGTGCTAAACTTAACTTCAGATGTTGATTTTTTCCATGTGTTTGTACAGAGTATATTTTTAATCTTTTGACAATGTAACAGTATATCTTTAGGCCTTCCTGTCTTGTCCAAGAAAAAGATTTTTTTCTTTTATTTTCTTCTTTTTTTTTTGATAAATAACTTTATGTCACTAATACAGCAGTGTGTGTAACTACAAAAAAAACCCTTTTAGTAAAAACCTACTCCATCCAAAGTCCTCCAAGAAACTGTCATGAACAATATAGTCTCATTCAAAAGATAGGATATGTAGGGTACCAATGTCTGATTTTCAGTGTTATTGTAATAGAATAAGGCCTGATCTTTCCAACTAAGGTGGATGAGATCAAGCCCTACCTAATGCATCATACAAAAGAATTCAGGGAAAGATGAAGCAAGCAATGTATGAAAATACGAAGCTTGTAAAGCTTCACTTAGTATTGGTATCAAGACACAAGGCAGCTTTTGGGCTGAATGGAGAGAGCAGCTGCGCACCAAGGTTGGAAGACATGATCAAGATGGGGCAACCAAAGAAACAGCAGAGAGAAATGATTGGGTAACGTGCACACAAAAATGTACATTTGTAGAACATCTTTCATATGTTTGCTAATAGCACTTGTTAACTAGCTTACTAGTAAATACCAGTCTAGATGCAACAGAGGTATTTTGTTGGCTGTAGCAAACTTCACATACAATTTCATGGCCAAGACCAAGAACAAATACTATGTCATGGAACAACCTTGTATACCTAGAAGTTCCATACTGTGTTAGATAATCTATATTATCAAAATAGGACAAAATTCAGGTGCGGAGGTATGAACCCAACAGCAAGGAAGATCTGTAAGTGAAATGGGATTATTAACTCAGTTGTGAACTCTTTTTATTAGACTTGGACATATTCAGAGTGTTTTCATTAGGCTGAGGTTTCCACTGGCATGGCTTATTGTACATCAAACTCCTACACTGTTGAGCCTAGATGAAGGTTGTGGAATGTGTCAGCTAACACATTTTCAAATGACTTTGAGTCCCAGTCCAAACAAAACTAAAGAGGATCTATTAAGAGGGGAGCCTGATCACAGAGGCTAGTTCTTCAAACGTTTTGTGTATAGAGAGAGCATCACTATATTACCTGCCTTCCCTTCCTTCTCAGTGCTCTGACTCTTTTTCTTACCTTTTCTTCCCTTCTAGGAAAGATCTGGCTAATGTTAGTAATTCTGCTGCGAATGGCAGTGGTAGTGTTAGCGGGCTATTCACTCTACCAAGATGAGCAGGAGCGCTTCATCTGCAACACCCTGCAACCAGGATGCTCCAATGTCTGCTATGATTTGTTCTCTCCTGTATCTCACTTTAGATTCTGGCTCATTCAGACTGTGTCTATCCTGCTACCTTATGCTGCATTCAGCGTTTACGTTCTGCACAAAGTAGCTAGGTACATTGTAAGAATGCACTGTTTGGCACATGGATGCGAGGGGAACAAGGGTTTATCAAGCCCCAAAGACCTGAAGGAGCCCTGTAGAGGTGCTGTTGTCAATAGATTAGATTGTGTTGCAGACAACCTAAGTGTCCTTAATTTTTCTGGGGCATATGCTGTTCATCTTCTTTTTAGGACACTACTTGAGGCTGCCTTTGCAGCTGTGCAATACTTCCTCTTTGGATTTTTTGTTCCTGAGCGGTTTTCCTGCTACCATTCACCTTGCACAAGCACAGTTGACTGTTATATCTCTCGGCCCACTGAGAAATCCATCATGATGATTTTCATCTGGGGAGTCAGCAGCCTAACCTTTCTGCTTAGCCTTGCCGATCTTTTCTGTGCGCTCCACAGAATGACAGCAAGAAACCAAAAGAACAAGCTGCTGGCAAACCTCCGCAAAGAGAATGAGTGCATTTTAAACCTGCCCCCAGTACAGCATGGTAGCTCTTCTCCACCTCAAAATCAAGACCGTCCAGTATCAAATAGCAGCCAAACCAGTGATGGCTCCTGCTCACTTCTCTCTGAAGAGGAAGAAGAGGCTGTTCTTCATCCTGAAGTGGTCTCTCAGCAAACTGCTAGCACTAACCTTAACAGCAACAGCCATAAGCCTTGTATATCAGGAGATCTTGCTATTAAGCAAGATAGCACTGAAGAACCCTTGTGTACTAGTGACCACCAAGGAACTACATGTGGGCAAGTGAGACCCAGGCTTCAGCAAGACTTCATTAAAGATACTGCCCTGACTTTGAGACCTCAGATCAAGTCTCACCTTGGAGTTTCTTCCTCTGTAGTTCAGAGCAAACTTTTAGGATACTACCCTTCAGCTGAGCTAAAAACCCCTGATGCACAATCAAATTATAGCAGTACTAGTTGCTTGAGGTCAAAAAAGTCGGAATGGGTGTAGAGCCCTAAGTGACCACTGCCCTGTGACCCGGGCAGGACAAGTCATTGCATCACTGAGGAGGTTTCAGGTGGTTTCAGCTGGATCCCTTGGCTGTGGTTATGCTGCAGATATACCCTACTATGGTGTGTTCCTCCAGCGATGAGGAAGCAAAAACCTTGGATCAGATTTTGAAGGAGGATACTGCATTAAGGGAACTGTTCTTCAAAAAATGTAGCACATTTTTGTTTTTTCTGAGTGTAAGAGACTTTAAAAAGCTCTTGCCTGTCGCTGATGTGACTGACCTGGTTTTCCAGCAGTACGTGTGAACACTTGTTTACCTTAACCTAATTTCATTGCAAAAGATTGAGCTGAGGAAAGATATGACTTTTAAACACAGTTGTATGTTGTCTACTCTCAGAAGGTTAATTTATCTCCTCATACTAAATTCTCAAAGCCCACTCTAAGAAAGGATATTCAAGCAAGAAGAGCAGACAGTGAATAAAATAAAAACACATGTTCTGTAGCAGAGTGTTAAAGTGTTAAAAAACCCCTGGATCTTACTTATGGAAGGCTATACCTATCCTAGTCAGCAATGCCATGCCAGTACCTTTCTCTGCCCCTGATGTTAGCTGGCACAGTTTGACAACATCTGAGTTGTTCAACCCTAATAGCCTCCCAAACAAGGTGGCTTCACCCAGATTACCTGTCGGGAATGGTCCTGTGCTTGAGAATTGCTCAGGAGACAGCTAGGTGGTGTGAGCCAGAAGGGTGTCAGAGAGTGCTCCAGCAGCTTGGCAGTGCAGGGGCCTGAGCACCACTGCCCGTGTCCTGGCGCTACCGACTGTGCACTGGCATAGATGTACTACTGACACACCTACAAGGTTTTACGTGTCTCAATCTGAAATAGTCGTACTGGGATCTTGATTTCAGTAGGAGGAATGAGTCACCTGACCTCGTTTAGGCATCTCTGAAGGTAAGGTGAGTCACTTTCTACATATACCTATTTCTCCCACAACACAATTATGTCAGACCTGGGCTTAGGGAAAATGGTTTCTACCCTGAAAGGACGATACAGTGGCAATGTCTGTATCAAAGTGCTCACCCTCTTTGTCTGACAGACTTCTTATGCTAATTATTTGAAAATGTTATTGGGTGAATCACAGAAGATTTTATTACTGTCATTCTTTGTGCTTTCCTTCAGTGTTAATTCTGTTGCATTTACATAAGCGTGGTCCAGCGCAGCAGTGCGTGAGCTGAATTTTCTTCTAGCTACAAGTCAATGGGGGTTGAAGGCTGCATATACCTGCAGATCATCAGTGAGAGTGGATGTGGAGGAGCATGTGCTCAGAGAAAGGTACTGGTGGTAGCATCTTGTAAAACAGATTATTCAGATGGTGGCAAGATCTAATATTTGTAGATACTGCTTGGATCTGGAGTAGCTACAACACTGTTTAGGCCCAGGCACAGATCTAGTATCGCCCTTAGCCTGCCATGTAACTAGTTTCTGTAATGACTTAGTGGCTGGCTCCTCTGTGCACAACATAAAGGGACAACAGCTTCTGCATTCTTCCTTTTCTCTCCTGTGGATGCAGAAGTCTTAAGAACAGTTTGGCTTGTGACATCTGGGCACCATTTCTCACATATGAAAGGTAAAGACTTAAGGTAAACACCTAACTACCCCTCATCTTCTGCATCCCCTCTGCCAGCAAAGTACTTTGGGATCCTGAGGTCCCAAAGCCATAGAGGTTTTTAATTAATACTTTCTAAGTAAAGTTTTCCTCTCTATTAGTTGTGTTTGCTTCTTTTATCATGCGTGCTTGTTGTACGATTTGTCATTTCCAGGGTAGGAGCAACATTAATTATTAAACTTATCATAGGCAGAAAAACATTAAATATTTAAACTCTTCATCCTCCAAAGCCTCTTTAACAGGATCTGTGCTGATTATACATACCATGACAGAACATTGCAACAATGAGATCTTTTATGATTCATTGCATCTTCTCAGCTGTGAGAAGGAATGTAGGGAACAAATGTGGATTCAGTCTATTGCGTACATCCCTCAGCGTGAGATATAAATAGGGTAGGATAAATAATAAATGCGTTGTGGCTGGACACAGTTTGCTTTTTTGTGTCTCCAGTTAGACATCTTTTGAGGACTGAGAAGTCTCATTTCAAATAAGAAAGATCCTGTTTGTGTTTGAAATGGGAAGATGGAAAGTGAAATTAGTGAACTTCTTCCTTATTCTGTTTGCAGTTCCTTCTTGTGAGACTGTAGCCTTTGGTTTGTGCCACTCAGCTGCAGACCTGGCTGCTTTTAGGACATGTGGACCCTTTGACTCATATTTCAGTCAGTGTAATAAGCACTTAATGTGTTTACAAAAACTGCATATTTAAAAAGCAGGATTTATATGGGCTTTTCACTGGGGACTGAATAGAAGCTTCTGGCATCAACAACCTGCTCCTAAGAAAATGTCTCTGAGTCTCTTCTAACAACTCTTTCCAAATCACATTTATTAATTACAAAGACATGGTTTTACAAACTGGGTGGATGTACCAGCAACGGAACACCAAGGGAAGATGTGCTTGAGCTATTCTGAGCTTCCACAGCTCAAGCAAATTAAGTGATCATTGGTAGAGGGATCCTCAGTGGAGAGGAGAAAATGGGAAAGAAGATCTGTTTGAAAGAACATTCAATAGCACTGAATGTTAAGGTCCTGTGGAGATGTCTAGATGTCCTAGAAAGAGTGAGTAAAATAAATAATAGATGTGGAGGAAGAAAGCAACAAGATTTTCTGCTGTTGAAGCAAAGATTTAGTCTTTTAAATTTGTGTGTTGGTTCCAGAAGTCCTTCCAGAACATATTTCATAACAGAAAAATGTTACAAAATCTGCTGTTACCTTTGCCAGTGCATTTTAAATCTTTTCTTCACCTGTGTACTTCAGAAAAGTGTTTCAGAATATGGGTGGAAAACACAATACTCCTAATACTGCCCTCAGGGAGCTTTGTCTTGGGTTCAGACAAGGCTGCCATAGCTGCAGCACAGGTATCACTTGCACCTTGAGGTGGGTTCATGGAACAATATGTAAGACACATATATTGCTCATCCACTCTTGTGTGCTACTGAACATGAGACTATACAGAAAGGAATTGAGCTCCCTGAAAATAGATTTGGAACTGATCAGGAAATCTGTGATAAAATAGTTGTCACATGGGAAATAAAATTTTTATTGGAAAATTATAAAATGCCTAAAATAATGTTGTTTTAATAGTATCTTCTACTGCATCATGGCACTCCTCTTGTTAAACAAGTATCTAGTAGGCTGCTGGAGACCTGGAATTTCCATGTTTTCCATGCAACAAAATCAAGTAGCACTGGGAGTTTCTGCAGCATCAGCATGATTTACAGAAAAAAAAAAACCCAACACTTTTTCCTACGCCTAAAAAAGACAGACTTTTAAAAACTTATTTTTATGAACAAAATTTTTCAATTTCTTTTGTTTTAAAAAGAAAAAGCAAAAACAAAAAAACCCAAAAAACAAAAACAAAAGCAAAAAAACCCAAAAACTTAAAAAACAAAAACAAAAAACCCAAACCAAAACCAAAGTAGAAGCCAAACCCCAAGTTTCAATCAGTTATAATCACTTTATCCTCTTGCCTCACACTCCTTGTTGAGTCACTTGATTTGCTCCCATCACCATAATGGAAACCCATGACTCCCTTCTCTTGTGAAATGCACTGTAGACAGGTGTCTAGGGAATGCATAATTTCCCATTAGCAGCAGTTGTTCTCCATGTATCCCTCAGTTCAGACCAGAATAAGTATTAAATCTGAAGTTAACAATGCAGAGAGATCCTCAGTATATTCTTTCGTGTTATTAAAATTATCTGCCCTTATGTGATACATCATTATTGCAGAGATTATCTTTCTAGAAGGGAACATTAAAGAGAATATTAATTGCATATTATTTTAATGTCATGATTACAATGGAGAACGAATCATTTATTACCGCTTGTAGTATTTTAGGATAGTAAAGAAATGCATACCCAAAAATAGGAAAGTAGAGTAGTTGAAAAGGCTGTTCTTTAACTTCTGTCTTTTGCACTGCTTTTAATAGCCTGATGTTCAACTGATAGGGAAGTAATTTTACAATGTAATGCTCTTACATTGTAGCTGAGTTGCCAAAATGTTCTGCAAATTAGATGGTCTCTGTTCAAAGTCATAGCATGAACTCTTGGCCTGTGATGCACAGCTATGCCAGCTCTGAAAAATAAGTTCACCAAGGAAGAAATCTGATTGGAAAGTATGAACTGCTGGAAAGAATCTCTGCAATTAAATTTAACCAGCACCCATGTAGCTAAATTACAGTCACAATCTACTTCACTAGCTTTTGCCTTCTCCCACTCTCCCTTCTGTTTTCATTCATTTGGGTTTGACAGGCAGGATGTCCAAACCATCTCCACAACCATAATTTATGGGAGTACACATACAGCGCTAAATCCAAACACTTTTTACGATCCTCTGCCATTCACAACATGGAAATGCCAGGAGGTGGAGGAGGTCTATAATTCAGGTTCTGCAGCTAATACTTCAGGTTGAGTAGCTGATTAGCTTTGAAAAGCTTTCACTGATGAACAATTTACAGAGTGAAGATGATGGCAGATTCTGAGCTTTTCTTTAGAAACTGAAGTTTATATACAGTGGTCTCCAGAAAGATGGAGTATTTGGGGTCAGCAATCAGAAGTAAGTCCTTTCACTTCTGGCTTTCCTACTAGAAGCTGGGGACCAGCTTAGTTTAAATATCGTCCCACACTGCTTCTGACACCAAATTCCATACAAGTTTTGCCTTGGAGTGTATGCATAGACATTACAAAAGCAGTTCAGCTAGGGCACCAAAATACAGCTTCAAAGACTTTCAGTCCCTACAGAGCTGCCCACTGCACCCCTGCAGGCAGGCTGAAGGCCCTGCCAATACAGACTGGGAACCTTAAACATGCAGTATTTCTGTTGATTCATGAGAGGTTAGCAGATCAGTTGAAAGGAATCCTCTGATATAGGGTTACATTGAGAAACTGTTGCAAAGCTAAGGCCACCTTGCAGAGCAACCCTTTGTTAGATATGTAATACAACTGCAGGCACGCCTCTGTAACTGCAAAGTTAACTATAGATAAATTTATTTGCACTGGAGAAACAGCAGGATCTTCCTTGAAACCAGACTATATAAAGAATATCATAAGGGTATGGGTGCCTCAGCCAGCACCTGACAGAAAGCCTCACCTAGCATCTCAGTGTGGACTGAGCTCCTTTGGTTGAGTCTTCCCTGCAATTTAGCACACCACCATGCAATGTGCATGTAAGCGTGTGCAGGAATCAGTTTGTAAAGAGAAAGTGCTAGTGAGTGTCATCTACTTCCAGTTTTGCCAATCTCTGTATTCTGTCTGTCTCAATACCTGGTGGTCTCACGGTACAGGAGGCTGTGGTTTTCCAGAACATTGGCTGCACCCCACATGGGGTTGCCCCAGCTGTCACTACGCATCTCAAATGCAGCAAGGTACAGCCTCCACCCGACACCCTGGAATACCACTTCCACCATTTCCAGGACCAAAGTGTGTGTCCCAACTCATGGTAAGTCCATTTTCCAGAAGGGATTTCAGCTCCTTGCTTTGGTGTGGCCTTGCCAGTAGGTCTTACACTGACAATGTTTTCTGCCCATTCAGTGCTCTCCATTTAATAGAGCTCAGCTGGGTATTTGGGGGAAGGTGGTTCACATTTGTACTTCGGTACGTGGCAATTTGAAGTGACTGCCACCAGGAGGGGTGGCACTGATAATGAAATGCAGTGTGTGGGTCACAGAAAACTGAGGAAAAGCTGCTTTGCTTGCAGCCATAGGCCTTCTGCAAATCTGGAATGACATATTAGCTTAGTTGACCAGGCTTATATGTGAGAGAAAAACCTTTGCAGAAGCTGCTTTAGGAGGTTGATACAAACTCCGACATACATAGAATCATAGACTCACAGAATCAACCAGGTTGGAAAAGACCTTTAAGGTCATCAAGTCTAACCCTTACCCAGGACTCCCAAGGCCACCACTAAACCATGTCACTAAAGTCCTCATCTACACATTTTTTGAATACTTCCAGGGGCAGTGATCCTTGACATAGGCCAAGAGGCTTTACTGGCAGAAAACCTTCCCAGAGAGAGGCCTGCAAACATGAGTGTGTTTTTGCAAGCTCTTTTTTACGGATTTTCCCATTAGAACAAGTTTGCGTTACTGTTAGGTCTGTGTCAGCTGTGCAAGCGCTTAGGCAGGCAGCTGTCAATCTTGCTTTGGAGACTGATCCTAAAGAACAGAGGGAACTTTGTCCTTCTCTTGAAGATTTATATATTACTTAGGTCCAAGCACATGGCAGTGTTAGGCTGAAGAGGTCTACAGCTGGGAAGACTTTTTGTTACTTTGTCTATTTTCCTTTAAAAAAATAATAACTGTGGCTTGCTGTCAGGTGCCAAGTTCCCTTAAACCCTAGTGCACACCAGGAGACAGAACCCCATCTGTCAAACGCCCACTGATGGCCATGAGGAATGGAGAACTTGTGGGTGTTTTTCAGAAAGCGAGTGTTTCCTTTTGGCTGACAGTCCTGAGTGAATAAGGACGGGAAGCTTTGCAGCCCACAGATCTGGTGGGCATCCAAGTCTGGTCCCTGGCCCAGGCTGCACCCTGTTGCCTTGCTTCTCCCCTCTGCCACAAGATGTTGGTGAGCTGGGGCTGGGCTCAAGCAGGACTTTGAGAGAGGGTAGGGGGCTGCATCCACACTAAGTTCCAGGGCTAGGACAGTTTCAGACAATGTCTGAAAATGCCAGACTCATGTATAGGTCCTCCATTCCTCATAGTTCTTTGCTCTTTATCAGTACTTAGCAAGATTAGTTAATACAGCTTGTGAATGTGTCAGGGAACATTAGGTTGAATCGTGTTACTATTTTATTTGAACATATTTGCTGCTCTCTAGAGGAGCTGATGGAACTTGCATGGTTTAAGGACACATGGTCATGCAGTTTAAGTGGTCCTAGAAGAAATCTAATTAAGAAAACTGAAGAAATGAAGCAAACCAAAGTAAAAAATAGCCTCCCTAAAATTTTGCCAGGAAAGGAAGCAGCAGCAAAACAAATTTTAAAGAATAGAGAAGTTAATATACTGCAATGAAGTAGAAGAAAGCACATAGATATCATTACAGATGAGGGGACTGCCTAAAGCGGTAATACTAAAAATAATACCTTTTCAATAAATTATGGTTGTACTGAATAAGTTATGATTATACTAATCAAAGGCCTTGCCAGGAATAACCCCTCCTAAATCCCTAGCAGACAATGTGCAGAGTGCTTTTAAGGGGGTCAAAGAGGCCAGATTAGTGGCTAAGAAACAACCTTTTTATTGAACAATCAAAATGATAAATTGTACCAGCTTTACAAAGACATGATAGACCCCAGCAAAGAAAATACTGAAATCTTGCATCAGAAATGTGACTGATGATAAATAGAATCACCAGACTCTCTCGGCAGGGTTCAGCTCAAGATTAAGTCACCTACATTTTGCCACATAGCTTTGAGGTAATTGTCCAAACTCCCACTACTCTCTGACAAGATCTGGTCAAATCCAGATCTGGGCTCCAACCAGTTGCCCACAAAAGGTATCTCATGTTATTAGAGCTACCAGAGATATTCACCTGCGACTTTCAGACATGACAGAAAATTACAGGAGACCCAAGCTCTTTTGGAGAGGCAGGTAGCAGCTGGATAGGAGTTTCCAGGACCACCTGGAATGTATGTCTGGGCAATTGAATTAAGGCCCACAAATTTACTTTAGAGGGAATGGACTCATCTGTCAGGACGCAGACTAACTACGTCACTAACACTCTATTGACTACAACAGGAATTTATGTAATAGCTTACCTTAAAAAAAATACCTTAACCACATTCAGATACCTACCTGTATTTAGATGTCTTAGTCTTGAGCTGAACCCCAGCCTTCACCTAAATATGGCACTTGCGGGGGGGGGGGGGGGGGGGGGGGGGGGAGAAGGGGAGAAGAAATTAAAGTATGAAAATATCAATAAATATTTAAGCAATTATCACAGCTGGAGAAGTACTACTGTACAGGATGTCACCTTTCACCAAATGTGATACTGGTTTTGCTTAACAAAAGAGACAGAGAAAGCAAAGTCAGGAGAACAGTAATTGCTATTGACCTGGAATATCATAGAGTGTCAAACATTATCATGGTAGAGTTATTTAGAAAAAGAGCAGGAAAACCAAACACTGGTCATACCTTTCACAGATTTCAGAAAGACACCTTGCCAGTCACCATTGCGACACTCTGAAATCTTCTAAAATGCCAAAAGGTAAAACTGACACTAAAGTCTAACTTTCACAAGTACAGTCAATATCGCCACACAGCTGTAGTCTGAGCTCTTTGAATTCTCATGTGTATTGTTGCTAACAACTTAATTGAGAGAAGCACATAAAAAGCAGCACTGTAGTTCCACAGGAATATGCTAGGAGATGTAAATGCAGAGCTGGACCAATGCTTCAATAGAAACAAAAAGACTGTCCAGCATTGACAGAGATATATGATCTCTTATTATGAGAAAACACAGCACATCAGAATCAGCAACCTCAGCCATTGCTTCAAAAGACAATATATTTAGAGGTAGAAACTTTGCATCTTAGGAGACATTAAATAATCGTTTGTTCTGCCCAGTGTTTGTGACAATTGACTGGAAATGAAAAAAGCAATTCTCTTACTTTTCTCAAAGACAGAATACAATATTACTTAATGTAAAATAACATATCCCTCTTCTTCCAAGAGACTGTCATTATCTATGTAATACCTTATATTCACAATCTTCCATAGTTTAGTTGGTATGAAACCAGCAGAGGGTCTATGAAAGTTTCTGTATGAATATTATTCACATTTAACTTCCACAGATTTTTTCACTGATGGCTTTTGGACCTTACAAAAAATTCTACTCTGAATACTTCTACCCAGGATAATTCTCCACTACCTTCTTTTAAGACATACAGAAATATATATAATTTTTATTCTCATCTATTCTATTTTCCCAGAAGGAATTATGTTTGAAAGCACTGTGTAAATTCACGAGTTAAACCCTAATTCAGAAAAGCACTCTTGTTCAAGAAAACATTTATGCATACGCTTACTTTAAGCATCTTGTAAAATCTCATTGAAATCAATAGGACTTTGGCATGCACTTAAATAGTCCTTACCACCCGACATGCTTATGATCCATTTCTATTCAAGGAAGCAATCAAGCACAAGTTTCTGAATCAGGATCTAAAGGTATTCTGTGAAAACCATTTCTATTCCAAGCTCTACTAATAAATTAGGGTTTTTGTGATTTTGCTTTTTTTTTTTCCATTAAGAATGTATAACGTGAATGTGCTTTGCTTCATTTTAAGCTTGCAAAGGCCCATTTTATATACTGCTTGTTAAATCAGATTCTAATGATTCTTTCCCTCATGCAAATCTTTCCTCTCATTCATGGATTGTATTTAAATTCTGCTCAGCTTGCATTCATGATGCCTTGTCAGTGATTTGCATTGCTCTGATGCGTTTGCCCTGGTTGCACCCCTCACTCACTTTGGCTTGAGAACATAGAAGCCATAAATAACTCTTTAGCTGCTAAAAACAACACACACAATTCTTGTACACTAATGAGCTGGAGGATGGCAGCAGTGAACTCCTTGTGGGTCTCTGCAGTTTCCCGATCTCACTGTTCCTAATGCCCTGCTCCATATCCTGTAAAACTGTGACTTTCCACATTGTTATAGGCAAAATATCACTTCACTGGAGTTTTGTGAAAAAGTAACCCCAGCTTTAAAAGAAAAAAACACAGTGGTAAATATGTTTTCTGCACAGCAGGTTTGGGGAAGGAAAGCAGCACAGCTCCTTGCCGAGTGGCTGCTCTGGGCTCTATGCGGTGCTGGGAGGCCGTAGCTCCAGATGGCAGCAATGTACAGAATGTACAGAACACGCGCCACCCCAAAGCCGCACGTTCTCTAGCTGGATGGGAAGTGTTTCCCCCTCCCTTCCCAAAAAGTCAGATTTAGTTTTATTCCCGCCCTACGTTTGGACAGAAATCTAAAGCAAGATATTTGTTTCATAAGCCAGATTGCCTCATCTTCTGATTTACATTGGAAGTGACCATTTAAATTGCAACCACTGAGAAGTGATGAGGGTATCATGTCTAACAGGCATTTTGAATCAAGCCAGTTCATACCATGAAAATTATTCTTTCTAATTTCAGAAGATGTGAAAATGGGGCATTCTAGTCATAGGTTTATTTTCTGCCAAATATTCAAGGAGAAAAAATAATTGAGACTAATGTTTCTTTAAATAATGCTAAGTATAATTTAGCAACAACAAATGTTTGGCGGAAAGAACAGTTAGATAATGCATTTAAAACATACATGAAAGCATTTAACAAGTCACATCAGGCAAAAATTATTGGAAAAGAACCGGATTTTTTTCTGCAACATATTAAAAATATCAGATAGTATCCAAGACAGATAGTCCAGCTTTCTCCTTTGCACTATATTGGGTATGAAAAGTGGTGTGCCCATGTCTTTCTGACTATATTTGTATTTTCTTGGGAAGCTGTGTTTTAAAAAAGGACACCCTAGCTCTGTGGTTTTCTCTAATTGCAGTGACAGTCACCCCTGCCCAGCGGATGACATTGGTACGTATGTGCCAATGGGGCCGGGCCATGGGGTGTGCTGACCCCAGCACACTGAGATGGGACCCTATGGGCATCACCCATGCCATGGCCTCGCCATGCACAAGGGAGAGAGGGGATGCTGAGAAAAGGGCTGCAAGCATTGGCTTGCAGAGAGGGGGGCAGTGGGCCCTCCGTCTGCTGAGGTGTCTTGCCCGATCCAACTACAAAACTCTTGTAAACCCTCTTTTCCGTACCTTAGAGAATGGGAAGAGTGAGTAATTCTTTCTCCAGTCTTTTAAAAGCTGATTTAGCTTCAGATTATCAGCACCCATAGCCCAGGTATGGTTTGGTAAGCCTAACATGACAGCCCCACTCCAATCTGTCTCTTTTCACATAATTCCCTTTTCACCTAACTCCCTCAAATATCTTTGTGTCTTCCTGGTGAAACGGAGCACATCGCTCACCCAGGCCTCAGGTAAGTGCTAGAATGTTTCATTAGCTGTAAAGGCAGTGGTGGGATTAGCATCCAACAGTGCCAGCTTTACTGAAACCTGGTGATAGACCTGGTGCTGTGCCTAGGAAACTGTGTGCACTCTGGGCATGTGGGACTGTGGCCTTTTGGGGGGGGGGCTGGTGAGGGGGAATTGGTGGGGAGGGCGTTGGTGTGAAAAAGTGCTTGTAAAATAGAGCGTTATTGAAAACACAGAATGGAGTTGGGAAATCCAGGCTCTTCCCCTAGACCTGCACTTAAGTTTTGTTAGCCTCGGTATTACTACTGCAATTTTTGTCTCCCAAGAAGAAATTTGACTTTTAATTCATAAGTGAATGATGTAAAGTGTTTTGAGATCATAGATAAGAGACAGACTTACAGGAGTAAAAATGTATTACCTCAGCCTTCAAAAAGCTTGGTTCATCATTTGACCTTAGGTACTAGTTTCTGAAGTGATTTGACTATCCTTAGTCACCTCAGATTATGGCTCCACATTTTAATACCAGACACTAGTTATTTCCATACCAGAATAGCATTTATCATGTGTGATCCCTTCTGCTGAACTAGTGAAATTAACATACCTGATTACAGTAATGATGGGCATTTATAAAAGCTTAAATAAATAGAGCTGTCTGAACATCTCTGATCTTTTAAAGGCTGCTCATCATGACCACATGCAGGGAGTCTGCCCTGTTTAGTACTTCTTCCCTGGACCATCACCTGTAAATCACTTCCTTTATTCTTCTTAGGCTCATCCTGTTGCTTTCAGGGAGACCTTTGTTGCTGAGCCTCTTTAATTCTAGAAAGAGGTGTGTTCTTTTCTATACCATCCAGTGTTGGTATGCAGGGCAAAAAGAGAGGAAACATGGCCAGGATGGGCAATGGAGACAGTTTGTTCTTCACTTGCTTCGCTGTTGGGACAGAACCTGGCCTGGCCACAGCAGGTGGGAGTGGAAGAAGTGTCTGCCTCAAGACACACAGGCTGTGTGGCTCTGAAACAGGGTGCAGGAGCAGGGCATGCTGCAGGCAGGTTTTAACAGGCACTTCAGAAACTGGCTATGATTCTACAAGCTGGTTGGACTGGCTCACACTGAGCTTTCCTCCAGCATGATCCTGACTGCAGGTGAACTTTTACTCCAAGAGCATCTTTTGTCATTTTTCAGCATTCATTATCACCAGTTCACTTTTCCCCTGTATATAGGTGGCCTGTCTATCCCATTTAAAATTCCATGTCTTTATTGGTTAAGAAGGTTAACTAACTGGGCAGGCTAGGTTTGGCTTTTGTACTGCATGTAGTGCTTGTGAAAGAAGTTGAGCACAGGCACTGGGATCAAACACTAGCTGTACTCGTGTTGAAGTTTTTATATTTCAAAGTAGAGCTGGGATTCTTCCAAGGACCCTGGTATTTCTTTCTCAGCTACTGATTCCTTTTTCAATCTGGACATCCTGCTTTGGCTCCCAGTACTGGTTTCCTCTTGTGAACAACTGTTGTAGATTTTTCCTACAAGCCTTCAGATGTCTAGCAAGGTGTCTGCCCAAGTGAATCTGGAAAGAGCCTGGCCTCTGAAGCTGGGGTGAAGAACAATGCGGGCAGAGCATGTAGAGGTGACCCTGCCTCCACCTCTCCTACCTGGTCTGGGACACCTTTTAAGACTAGTCAAGCACATTTGAAGAATTCTTTGATGGGTGAGCACCTCAATACTTTGATTTTAAGATACTGTGTAAGAAAGAAGGAAAAAAGACTCCTTGTGTATCTTAGCCTTCACAGTCTTCTCAGAAAGCCTGGTCACATTCATATTATTTCAATATATAGTAATTTCCCAATTCCTCCCTGTCTGAAGTTCCTTCCCTTCCATGATTGATTATCAAAGCTCCAGGGAAGCTTTCTCTGCACAGAGAAAACTTTGGAGCAGGTTGCAGGACAGTGCCAGGTAGGTCCCAGGGGCTCAACAGCAGAGCCCAGGGGAGATGTGGTGCCCCTCCTGAAGCTCCTGCGCTGCTCTGCCTCTTTTTAAAAGGCTCTCTGGTAGCTGGGCCAGCTCCTTTGGAGGCTGCAGGATTATTCAGTCATTACAACAGGAGGAGAATAATCCATAGGATTTCCTTTTGAAAAGCAGGAACATGTAAAGCAGGGAGGGGTCATGGAAAGAAAAGAAACGCTCTAAAGGTATGTTGCTTACTAGAGAAGAAAAAACATCTTGAACCATGTATCTCTGCTAGCTTAGTCACTCTCCTGAACAGCACTGTTAAGCCTTTCTGTGAGCTGCTGGAGGCTCCCAGTTGCTGTCTAGCCAGCTCTCCAAACGTTGCTATACAGGCTGTGCTCTGGAGCCACCTCAGTGATACTAAAGCTTGCCCTCAGCTCCCCAGAGCCAGTGTGGCTGCTGGGTGCATGGCTGCTGTCAATCAGTGAGCCCATGCCAGCAGGGACAACGGGAGCACTCCTGCTCTGCAGGCAAGTGCTTGGGCCACAGGTCTGCTGGGACTAGTTTTAGTAGCTGTCTAGCAGATTCAGAGAGAAGGCAGTTTGTCATCAGACCTTGAACGTCAACGTATAACTCCTACCACCTTACTGACATTTTTTGGATCTTCATAGCAAATTTATCTTTAAAGTCTGATAAAGGGTATCATGATAATTTGAAGGCCTGTGTAGCTGTAGGGTTTTATTTCTTGTATACCTGAATGCCTTGCTGTTGGGTTTTCTGATTTTTTTTCCCCCTAGACACAAACTTTATGTAGATTCACAAAACTCTGCACTTACAAATTAACCTCGCTAGCACCCTTTCTCCAGGTTTGTTTCTAGTGATTCCGATTTTATCTCATTTTCATTTGTGTAATCTTTGCATTATTACTCCATTACTTCCAAAGCAGACATTTTATTGACCTAACTAGCTCTGAGACCTCTTTCCTGCCTACGTCCACCTGCAGCACCTCTCAGCTCCTTCCATGGCAGGTTAAGGAACACAGGGCTACTTCCTGTCTTTTACTAGAAATGGTTTTATCTCAGCACTAGCAATCTGTACCAGCAGTCTGCGAGAGACTCACTTATCTTAACAAATTCTCACAGAAGAGTTGTGACTGTACCTCTCCTGTTCCTTGCTAGAACCCACTGGAGGGGAAGTAACACAGATTTTTATCTGAAGAAGTGATTGTGCTTCCAGACGTGGGGCTTCCCCTCTACCTTAGCCCCATCAGCAGCAGGGAGAATTGCCAGCTTGATTTAAATGTTTCAACGACTGTTACAAAATGTTTCAAGCAATACAGGAAAACACTAAGGCCTTTTCAACTTACAGGAATGTCAATATTCTATTCTTTATCCACTGGCATATAAATAGGCACCATGCATAAATCCCAGTGGAACATCCTTTGCATTTGAGAAATTAAAATTAGTTTTCCCTCCAACGACTTAGAGATTGGCATTTTAAATTCCTCCTTTTCAAGATCTTGGTAACTTTGTAGAAGTGGAGGAGTCTATTAAGTTACAACATCTTTGAAAGGGACACCAATAATCAATCAGCACTCAATGGAATGAGGTTTTTCCCACAAATCATGGCTGATATCTGTGTCATTAGTAGGGTAGCTGCCCATCTCTTACCATGATTGACAGGTTAATAAGGGACCTGGGGCTATCTTTTCACTGCTAGCACACAACCTTACCAATTGCTTTTAAATGATTGCTAATTTGACAGAATATAAGAAGACATAAAAATATCTGGAATAATGTCTAATGCAGCTTCTACTCCTGGTATTCTGAGCAATCCCATTTTAGAAAACAGATTAGAATGTAGTTAATAGATCTTAAAAAAAATTTTAGGCACTTAGTTTTTAAAGAAAATCTTGTAGTTGTTCTTTGGTTCAATTAGGAGCAAAAGAGAAGGGAGTTTTGTAATGCAATTGTCCTGTAAAGGAAAATGTTTTAAATTGGGGAGATTATGTGAGCAGACCACCTGTAGGGCATTCATAGCTCTTTTCTATAATGCTCCAAGCCATGCCTTGCTGCCTGCAGTCTGGCTAACAATGCGCGGAAAAGCTGTTTAAAAGGCTGTTCTCCCTTTTCCCTCTGGTGTTCACTAACTGTTACAAGTCTTCCTCTTAAAATAAAAAAAAAAAAAAAGCAAAAAAAAAAGTCCCATGTCCCTTTAATTGAAGAACTTTAAGGCTCCATGGTGGCCAATTGGTCTGCAACAAGAGGAACCAGGCAGCAGGGAAAGAAACTTCAGACTATACATCACGTTTGGTGAAGAGAAAAGATCAAAGTTTTCCCAAACTCAAAAGAAACCAAGTTCCCTACAGATTAACCCTATTCATTTAGCTCCTCTTAAAGGAATGATGTTCTGAGCCACTGGGCAGACAGGTAAAAAGTTCAACAATTGCCAAAGCATTCTTCTGTTAATTCAACAGCCTTCTGCTCAAATAAATTAGCTTAGTCCTGACAGAAGAACAATACCTTTTCTCTTGAAAAAGGACCATATTTGATATACAAAAGTTAAGATGTTAGTTTAATCTGTTAAGAGATTGATCTAACAAATCTCAACTCGCTGTTCCACCGTCATACATGATCTATGAATTTTAGACATTAACCTTTTACACTTCAGTATGCATCCTGAGAAAGGCAGGTGCTTACAGAAGTGTAGACAACAGATAGGAGAGGCGTGTATGCACATTCCTAAAATAACACCCGTTTTAAAAGGATACTTAACATGCCATGTGAGATGACTCTTTTGTAAAGGCTCAATTTAAAGATGCTGTTATCTTAAAAAAAAAAAAAACCAAAAAAAAAAACAAAACAACAAAAACCAAACCAGAGAACTATGGTAAGGCACCTCCCCATTTTGGCAAACACTTTTTCAGAGCAACTTGTTGAATGACTTGTTTTCCTTGTGTCTGTGTATCTCACTGCTCTAACAGAGGCAGCCATCTATTACACAGTAATGACTGGAGCATGAATGTAGTTTGTAGTTTGTAGAACCACCTAAAGACAGAGCAGCTGAATAACCAGGGCAGGCATAAGGGGAAAGCTTGAAAAAGTCATTTATCAAAAGTCATTTTATTGACAAAATAGAATACTCATATTTGCTCTTACAGGGGTAGCCTCTAAACTTTTTTACAAAAAAATTTACAGACTGTATAGCTTTGGATATATACATATCTTACACATCTGTACAAGGTAACAAATAATTATATAAATACATCCTTTAATGTAGGAAACCCGTATTTAGCTGGGGTGTATAATTAAGACATGTTTTGATTCAGTCTGTATTGTAAGGCATTTGCCTGGTCATCAACATCCCAAAACCTGCATTCCCAGCAGACTCCCACGTCAGGATGGGATGGAGGGAGACTCTCCCTCCCATGAGCTGCTGTTAGTCCAGAGTGAATCAGAAGCCGCTGTGCATTGCCCTCTGCAAGACACGGGTGAGACTTTACCCTCCTCTGCCAGCAAAATAATAAGCTGGCTCCTTGAAGTACATGCTCCCTGCATATGAATGGAATGGAAGGAGGAGGGGGCTGGAGCCCGGGGCCTCTGCCAGCTGCATTGTTCTATACAAGCTGTGGCTAATAAGGACCATTAGGGGTTCATTAATGGCACCAAACAGTGAGGGGGCATTTCAGGCAGGCCAGTGTCCCTGATTCCCTAACCTTTGGCCTCTTTCCCCTTCTCTTCACACTTGAGACAGGGGCATCTGCTTGGGGTAGGAGACAGAGCTGGCAGTGCCCGATCTCCACGTCAGGCCGGTGCTGACATCGCTGTAGAGGGAGCCACCACCTCCAGCCCCAAGTCCTCCTGCTGCAGCAATTGCCGCCTGCCCGCCTGCTCCTGCCCCTGTGCCCCCAGCCACGGCAGCACCTTTGCTGGCCCAGCAGCAGCGGGTGCAGAGGGCCCTCCAGGACTCGAGGGTCTTGCCAGACCAGACCCAGACACCGGAGGTGATGCCCACCACCAGGCACATGAAGTACTTGAGCATGAAGACAGCATAGTCTGGACGGCGGGCCTGATCAGGCTGCTGGTCGCGCAGGCAGGGGCAGTTGTGCGTGGCCTCCCAGCGGGGCCGGTTGTGCTGCTCATAGAAGAGGCAGGCGACCACGCTGGCAGCTGGCACTGTGTAGAGAACGGTGAAGAGCCCCAGGCGTATCATCAGCTTCTCCAGCTTGTGGGTCTTGGTGGGGCCACCCTGCTGCTTGATGACACTGCGGATGCGGAAAAGCGAGACGAAGCCGGCCAGCAGGAACATGGAGCCGATGGCCAAGTAGATGAGCAGCGGTGCCAGCACGAAGCCCCGTAAGTTCTCCAGGCTCTGGTTGCCCACGTAGCAGATGCCAGCCACGGGGTCCCCGTCCACAGAGCTGAGCGCCAGCACGGCGATGGACTTGACGCTGGGCAGCAGCCAGGCGGCCAGGTGGAAATACTGCGCGTAGCCGGCAATGGCCTCGTTGCCCCACTTCATCCCCGCGGCGAGGAACCAGGTGAGGGAGAGGATGACCCACCAGATGGAGCTGGCCATGCCGAAGAAGTACACGAGCAGGAAGACCACGGTGCACAGCGCCGGGCCGGTGCTCTCGTACCGCACGTGCTCGGCCACCGCCAGCTCCGGCTGCAGCTCGGCCGCACCGCCCGCCGCGCCGCGCCCCCCCGCCGCCGCCGCCCCCGCCGCGCCACCGCCGGCCCCCGCCGCCCCAGCCCCCGCGCCGCCCGCCGCCGCGCCGCCGCTGCACGCCACCTTCTCGTGCCCGGCCACCAGGCGCACCAGGTAGCCGAGGGAGACGAAGAGGTAGCAGGCGGCCAGGAAGATGATGGGGCGCTCGGGGTACTTGAAGCGCTCCATGTCGATGAGGAAGGTGGAGACGGTGGCGAAGGTGGAAAGGAAGCAGAGCACGGACCAGAGCCCGATCCAGAAGGCGGTAAAGGCGCGCTCGTCGGGGCTGAAGTAGGGGTTGTGGCAGGGCAGGGCACAGTTGGCGATCTGCCCCGTTTTGACGCGGTTGTACAGCGGGTGCCGCTCGCTGGACACCGACACCATAGGCGCCCGGCACTGGCAGCCCGGCTCACAGGGCGGTGGCGGCCGCGGCTTGCGCGGGGCCTCGGCCGGCGGCGCGCCGGCGGCGGGCGGCGCCTTGGCGGGGCCGCCGGGCTTGGCGCCGCGGAGCGGGGGCTTGGCGGGCGGCGGGGCGGCCGTGGTGAGGTCCGTGCGGTTGTAGTCCATACAGAGCGTGTCCGGGCTGCCCTGCTCGGGAAGGCGGTCACAGCGCATCCTGTCGGGCCAGGCGAAGCCGTACTGGCGCATGAGCGGGGCGCAGCCGGCCTTGGCTCGCTCGCAGACGCTGCGGCAGGGCGGCAGCGGCTTCTTGTAGTCCTCCAGGCAGATGGGGGTGTACATGCTGCAGAGGAAGAAGCGCAGGTCGCTGGAGCACTGGATCTCCACCAGCGGCCAGAACTGGTGCACCTCCAGCCCGGCTTCGTCCTGCGTGTCGTGGTTGAACTGGTTGGGCATGTAGGTGTAGTTGTAGCCGATGCCCTTGCAGAGAGGCACGGTGATCTCCTGGCACGACAGCTCCTTGGCCGAGGAGGAGGAGGAGGACGACGACGCAGCGGCGGCGGCCGAGGCGGCGGCGGAGCCGGCGCGCTGGAGCAGGGACAGGGCGGCGAGCAGCGAGGTGATTGCCAACAGGTAACTCCACTCCATGCTCGGCGGCGGGCTGCGGCCCCGGCTCCTCTCCCGTCCCGCTCAGCAGCCACGAGGAGTGCGGTGCCACAGCACCCCCCCGCCCCGGCTACCCCTCCGGGGGGCGGAGGGAAGCCCCCTCCGTGCCGGCCGCAGGTGAGAGGTCTCCGTCGCCTGGGAGAGAGGCGGCTCTGCGAGCACCTGGTGAGGTGAGTCCACTCAGAGGAGGCCCCTCAGCCGCCGTCGCATCACTCCTCGCTGGCTCCGCAGGGGGGGGTCGCCGCTGCTCCAGCGCCTGCCGGGCACGGAGCGGCGGCGGCAGAGAAGTTTCGCGGTCAGTTCTTGCTTGGCGCGGTCAAGATGGCTGAGGCGTCCCAGGGACCAGGCGGTGCGCTCCGCGGCGCCGGGCTCCCACCGACCCGAGCGGGCGGGCAGCGGCGGGGCCGGTGCTGAGGCGGCCGGAGCGGCTCCTCCTGCCGTCTGCGTAGCGTCCGGCTCTGCAGACGACCGCCAGCCGGCCGGTCCTCACTCTCACTCTCCGTCTACCTCCTCCTCCGCCGATGGGGTGAAGCCGGTCACCCCTGGCCGCGATCACGCCACCTGATCCGCGGGACGAGCGCGGCAGCGGCTCCGCGTAACTTGTGTCTCTCCGGCCCCGGCAGCGCCACTCCGGCCGCCGCGCTCTCATGAATATTTATAGCGAGCGCCGCCGGGCCCCGCCTCCCTGCCTCGGCCGCCTATCAGTCGGGCCCGGGCGGGCGGCGGGGGGGGTGGCCCCAGCCCTCCTTAAGGTGGAGCTGGCACCCCAAGTGCGGCGCGGTGGGCGCTCCGCGGGGCCCCCGGCTGCGTGGTCCAATGCGGTGGGGTTTAACTGCGTTGCCCGCACTACCGTCCGTACGTTTCAAGGAACAGCTCTGCACGCTGAAACGTTCCCCGCGGGGTGCGGCCGGCCTCCTGCAGGGCGCTTCCTGCCCCTTGCAAGGCTTCGCGGTCAAGTGAGGTTCACTTTAGGAGCAGCAGTTCAGCAGCTGCCCGGAGTCTCCTTGGAAGCGGTTTTATAATCAAGTCCTGCTCACCCGCAGGACTTCAGACACCCCCCTCCCCGGTCCGAGCGTTGCGGTGGGTGTCCCGCTGCTACACGTGCTGCTGGAGGAGGCGGGAGCGCGGCGAAGCTGGGCCCGGTGGCACCGAGCGGCGGGTTGGCCAGCACCGGCCTCGCCTCCCCGGGCTTACCGCGGCTCCGGAGTCAGCCGCGGCACAGCTGGCGGTGCGCCCGTGCACAACGTGTAGTGTGAAATGCGGTGTTGGTGTTCGGGTACGGGGGTACCGGCTCAGGCTCAACGGCAGAGAGGAGGCAGAGAGCTGGTACAACTGGGGCCCCTGCAGCGCAGGCAGCTGCGAGTAAACGCGCGCTTTGCGCGCAAGGCGGCTCAGCCCGCTGGTACCCACACACATCCCCAGGCGCGCTGCCGTGCAGCCGCAGCACCGCTGTGCGCACACCGGGAAGCGGCCGGGCTCAAGTTCCCGTGGGACCGCAGGGAGCAGCGCCGGCCCCGGCAGGTGAACGCTCCCCGCGGGGCCGGCACGCAGCTCCCGCCGCAGCGGTGTGCCCGAGCTGGTGCCACTCCAGCCTAGGGGGGGACCGAGGTCCGGCTCGGCGGCCTGCAGCGGGCGCACCCCTGGGCAGTGACCCGCGGCCCAGCCGGCGTTGCGGTGCCGGCGCTGCGGCCGGGCCGCGGCTCCCGAGCCCTCGCGTCAGCCCGGCGCCGGAGGCGGCGACTCTATGAGGAGACGCGTGCAGCCGCCGGGGGCTGCGCAACCCACCGGGACCGGCTTCTGAGGGAGCAGCCGATCCGCGCCCTGCTGAGGCGCAGCACCGTGCCTCCGCCCGCCTGCGGGGGTCCGCCGCTCCCCGGGGGCCGCCCGGAGAGGACCCGTTGCTTTCCCCCGTCCGCTCCCGGGAAGGCAAAGGGGGGTGGTTTCGGCGGCCCTTCAGACCACCTTAAGGGAGCGGCGGCGGGCGGCGGGCGCGGGCTTGGAGCGCGGCGGGGCCGTCTCGGGGGGTTGTCGTCCTCCCAGGACGGGGCGTTTGTTTGTTAATTGACGCGCTGTTGCGCTTCGCGCTTGTGTGGAGCTCACGCTGGGGCTGTAATGACTGTAATCTCGGGAACATGCCGCTCGGGGAGCCGGCGGGGTGGCGGCGCGGCGGGGCTCGACTTTCGGCAGCGTGAAATGTTGTGATTCGCCGGGTTTAAACCGGGAGAAGCGGAGTCGGGGCGGGGGGCGGCGGAGCGGGCGCCGGGGGGGAGTTAAACGCATCAAGCAGAACAAAAAAAGCAATCTCAAGTTTGTTGGCTGTGCTAACAGGATCCCCTCCGCTCCTGTCGCCGTTTAAACGAGCACACGGATTGCCCCGATAGGAGGAAATGGCCAATAATGGGGCGATAAACGCCTCTGCCGACCCCCCGCGCCCACCCGGGGGAGGGGGGTCTGGCGTTCAGGAGTGACTGAGAAGGGCTCGAGGGACGCGGTCGTGCCTGTCCGGGCTCCACGGTCCGGGCGGTGGGGTCAGCCCCACCGTTACGCACACGAAGCGTTACTTCTGGTCAAAAGCAGAACTTTTCTCAAAGTAACAGAATGTTATTTTAGTGCTAGTTTGTTTAATACTCTACTGAAAAGCGTTAGGAGGTCCAACAATGCCCGGTGAAGAAAAGGGAATGAAAAATTTGCTATCTGGCTGAGATCCCCGTGACTGACAGAGGTTTGAAAAGTCTCTTTCCAGTCCTAGATGTGATGCTCCATTTTAAGAAGTGACTGTTAAGCTGGTGCCTGCTTTAAGAGAACCTTATTTAAAAAGTGTCTACAGAATGTAAAAACGAGTGAGTGTAGTCAGGAGAGCTGGGTGAGTCCGTAAATTACTGCTCTGTCAGGATTCCTGTTGCCTGTTACAAAGTACCTTTTTACTCTGAACTTAAGCTCTACACTACAGAGACAGCAGATGTGAGGTGATGGCTTCCAAAAGCAACACAGATGCTGTAAAATTTCCATTGCAATATTTCAGCAAGGAAACTCAGGAGACATGCTGAATGCTACAGTTTAGAATTACACTATAACTCTCCTAGAAATAAGAGAATACCAAGTTTCTCAACAGTACACTTGGCTTCATTTTTACTGTCGTTTATATGCTCTTGTTTTCTTGCAGCGTGAAAAGAGATGCAGCACAAAGATACTGTGTGTCTTGAAGCTGTTCAGTAATGACAAAATTGGTATTATGGAACTTTATGGCAATTTAGTAATGAGTGCATATCCAAATTCTCTAGTAAGACCATGATAATTTTTGAATTTGTCTTTCAGGTATATAAAACAGCACAGCTGTGGGGAGGCTGCTTTACTTTATGTGATTGAAAAGCAGCCTGGATAGCTCAAGACTGTGGAATCACAGCCCATTGTGTGTTCCTCATGTACTGAGACTTCCCTGAAGTCAGTAGAAATTCTGAGATGAAGGAATCAAGGGTCAAGTCTTTAAAATAGTTTGTGTGTTTATTCCAGAAAATACAGCAGCTGCTTTTTCTGAAAGGCTGAGCTTTGCTATAGCAATACAGATTACTTTACAGCACTTTTTGCAGGCATTTCAAAACAGATGTCCAGTCATCAAACCATGCAGAAATAGAAAGCCAACAGAATGTTCCAGATACTACAACCTTTTGCAAACCTATAGATTTGACAAGTAGGTAACACTTCTACATGTCTTTATTTTATTGCCACAGACATTCAGGCCTCTTTATTCAAACACTAGGTTTGCCACTGGCTCCTCTAACATAAGCTTATTTTGTGTGTGTGTCGGGGACTTTGCATTCGGGATTATATAGATCACACCAAACCAGGTAATAGCAACAGGGCTTTTTAGTTCAGGATTAGTAAGTTGGCTCTTGATTTTTTTTTTTTTCTTTTTACATGAAAATAAAAATACTGTGGGAAAATCTGGGATTTAAAATGGTATTTACTTAAAAATACAGATGTTTAGCTTATAAGATTGAAAAATGTCTTTTAATTCCTAATGTTCTCCAGTAAATTTTAGTGGAGCATGGTCCGCATTGGATGGGTCAATGGATGGTGCTTTTATTAAAATGTGTGAAAAGAAGAACTCAGTCCATGAAAATTGTTCAAATAATCTTGATAGAACGAGGCCTTCACTGAAGGCAGTAATTTCATGGGTGAAACCCAGAAGGGGCTGTTGAGGCTGATCTCCTCCCTGTTGCAGGCCACAGAGCTTTATCCAGAGACTGACTATACAAATACTCGTTAGCTGCAAGACACAGGGGATTTTGCATGGCCAGTGCATTGAACAACACCATGAAACTAGAAACTGTGGAACTTTTTGAGGACAAGGGTAGATGGGAGCAGGAAGAAAAAGTATTTTTACAGGCGTAAAAGTTAGTAGCGTAAGGTGGAGTTGTGGCATCTTGCAATGTTCAGCTTTTCCCAAAAAAGTACCAATTAAGAGAAATTGTTTTTTCCAATCCATCCTTTTTTTTTGCATGCCACATGTAGTCCAGAACTGAGCAACATGATGGGAGCCTAAGTATGGGAATGAACACGTTGATTTGTACTTCTGCAAGTCTGCAAAGCAGAAACTGTGACTAAAAATCCAGCACTGTGAAACCTGCAGAGAAATAGGGATGGGAGAGTACAGTGTGCATATATATCTTATATTTTGATAGATGTTTTTCCTTTCACACACACACAAAAAAGGCATTGACACATCTTCTGAGGTAGTCTATATTTTGTTGTGATTCATGAGAACTTCTTGTAGACAAGAACAACGTTCTGCTTACATCTTTGCAGGAATGTCAGCTCTGATCGTGGATGGGCACAGTACCATGATGCTACTGTTGGTCAGTGAGATGTGCGAGAGCCTTTAGGCAAAAAGAAACAGGCTGAATACAATCTGCTGCAGTAGTTACTTCTGGAGTGCAATGAGCAAGTGGCAGAAAAGAAGGAGTAACTGCTGGAAGAGTACTTTGCTGTCCTTTTACCATAAAGGAGAACGATAAGTGATTTATCAGTGCTATGTTCTGAGGATTGCCCAAACAGTGAAGCTGCAGGTTGTGGCCCTGAATGTGACTGGAATATTTTCTGCTGAACGTAAGAGCAGACAAGATGAGACTTCTTCCTGAGGCTGTTTTGGATGTGTAGGCTTTGCTAGAGAAGCAGCACAAGCAGCAGAATGACCGTAAGAAGTCAGTGGGAACAGCAGTTGAATGTGAGGGCAACATAAGATCACTGTATATTGAAAGGCTTACCTATATTCTCCCATACTAGGCAGTTGATGATGGGACTGCAATGTATTGGCTCACTCAGTGTAGTTGTATTAATTTCTCATTAGTGAAGCAATGCAGGAAGAAGGAATGCAAGAAGATACGGTTTATAAAGATTATGAAAGAAAATAAGTATTCTTGAGGGCAATCTTTTTCATCTTCCTTAATACTTTCCCTTCTTCCTCCCCCTCCCCCCCCATTATTTAGCAAGCTTTATTTATAATCTACTTGTGATATAGTTTGTAATACCTCATGGTGTGATGTTTCATACATGATAAAGCATGAAGATGAATTGTCCTGAGTTAAACAGTCTGTTGATTCATTGTCTTGGTATTTGGAGAATAATGCAACTATCATGCAGTTGCTAACCATGTTAAGTACGTTTGGACACAGTGAGTAGTGTTGTCTTCCTCTGATTGCCCAGGTAACCATTAATTTACATTCTGACAACTGCTAGAACATTAGTATGTAAATGCACTTTGGAATCTAGGGAAGTTTATCTGGATCCAGGCTGGCAAGGTGAGGTTTTGTGCACCATTCTCTCCTGGAAGTCAAAGCTTGTCCAGACTTCAAGCACACCAGTGACTTCTGCAGTCATATTTGTGATTCTCTGTCCATGCTTCATCAAAATGTCGTCAATGTTCCTATATTCTCAAATGGCACATGCACCATCATTACTCCTGGCAAGAGACCTAGCCCAGCCTGTGCACGGCTCCCTACTAGCTGGTACAGCCTTGTGCAAGTGGACATGAAAGAAGTAGATACGAAAGGCTTTGAGCTGTGGATGCCCCATTCACAGTAGGCTTGTCTGGGCTATCTGAGTTGATGCAGAGACAAGATTAGGCAGTGTAGTCCACTTTGACTTACTAACTTTGGTTTAAACTATATGCAGACATTAGCTTGCGTGTATGCCCTCTCACACTCTGTAAATTATCCGAGAAATTACTAAGGTGATGCACTTGTGAGTAAGAAGTGAACTGAAGACAAAATGTCACTTTGTGTTGAAAGGCATGGATAAGGATAAACCCCAGATATGAGAAAGAGGAACTTTGTAGAACTGATTTGAAGAGGAACGTGTGTCATTAAATCCTTGAACAATATTATTTAGGGAATAATGTTTTGCATATGTGTTTGAAGTGAATGTTTTTTAAGATTTCACTGCTTCAAATCCCAACTTTGGATGGAGGATGCACAGTAGTAGTTTTAAAAATATTGAATGATAAAAATCATACTGAGAAATTCTTACTGAAATTGCCCTGGAGTTAAGATGAAAATAACAAACATATATCTTTCATCACTCATTTTGAATATTTATTCTTTGTATTTCACTTACTCTAAACAAATTTTTTATCTTTAGGGCGAGATCCTGACTAATCCTTCACTGTGCTAATTTTTCTGGGACAACACATAAGTGGCTCGTGATTCCAAATATGAATAAGAACAGCAGGCTTGGGCTTGTGCTAATTTTGATGAATAAATTGACCTCAAGAATGACAAGTCGTGTTAGCACTTTTTACTTTATAACATTAGACAGTCAAAGATGTTAACTCTGTGCCGGGAATCAGCATTAGGCAGTGCTTGGAACTGCTTACAGGGAACTCTCAGGTGCCTGGTCTCAACAGAAAGTGACTCTTAAAAACCTTTCTCTGGTTTTGTTTTAGTAAAAGAATGGTGTGATTGAAAAGCAAAGTGTTGAGGAGAATTTCACTCACAGCAAAATGTCCTTCCTTTCATTTTACCCACTGAGTTTCTAATAAGGATATTCCTTTGCCAGTTCCTTGGATTTTTCTTGGTTCTTAGTTAGTGCTAATGATGCAGTAACAGTCCTCTGTGTGTGTGGTGGGGGGAAAGAAAATAGTATCCCACTGGTATGAGATTTTTTTGTAGCTGTCTTTTGTGGGCTTACAACAGTGTTACAAAAGATGGACTCTCAATTGATTTCTTGTCTTTTATTTCTTTTATTTATAAATTTATTTTGCCTTTGGGGGGTGTGTGTGTGGCAACCGATTGTCAGGAAACAGCCACAAGGGAAGAGATGGATATTAGAAATTTAGTTCTAACATTGTCCCTGATAGTATTAGTTGGTTGCTTCTCTGACTTGATCTGTCCAGGGCCTGTTTCTGGATGAGAGGCTTTAAATTCTTCCTGTGGATTGTGAGGTTCCAAGAAAAGGGATGATAACAGCCAAAATGAGATAGCTGTTACTCTCACTTTTTGTTGCATTAGCCTTATGAAATTTATTACTTCTGGTTAACTCACTGAATTAGAAAGTCTTGAAAGGGAATAATAAATAGAACATCACATTTTCTTGCCACTTTGCTTATTTTTCTATACAACTCTTTTTTTTTTAATTACAGATTTCTTACCTAGTAAGTGTAGACATTGTTTGAATCCAGCAAAGCTGTGGCTGCCCCATCCGTGGCAGTGTTCAAGGCCAGGTTGGGTGGGGCTTTGAGCAACCTAGTCTAGTGGAAGATGTCCCTGCCCATGGCAGAGGTGTTGGAACTAGATGATCTTTAAGGTTTCTTCCAACCCAAACTATTCTGTGAGTCTAATCTTATCCTCATTCTTTGCTTTTGTATGTTAGGCTGGTTGGTGTTTTATAACTTAGTGCTCATACGCTAAGTTAACCCATTTAACAAGTCCTTGTTTTTTATTTGTTTTAGCTCCTTGGCTTTTGAACAGTCCTCCTAACAGGACTGCTATGGAAAACTTGAAACTTTTTACTGCTGTTTAAAGTTTTTTATTTGTGTATGGATGGATCTAGATGCTAGGTTTGAATCTCCAGGTTAACAAGTAAGACCTTGCTTGACCCATGACATTTCCTGCCTGAATTTTTGATAAAAAGTACTAAGCTTTTTTCATTTTTGTCTTAAATTTCCAGGAAAAGCTACATGCTTTAGCAGAATTCAGGATACTGGATGGCTTTGTCTGAAACCTGAAACTTCTTTATTTGAAAAGTGTTACTGTAATATTCCTCCAACATTATAATCTAGACGCCTGCTGGTCCTATTCTGCAAGGCTGAAGCTGCCTACCACCTTTGACACTGTGCCATGATCTTTCCTCTTTGAAGGGAGTGCTGGAAGTGGGAAATCCCTCAAAATAATCTATTATCGGAGTTGTCACTTAAATGGTAAGTCTAGCCGACAGAGAAGATCTGCCACATAAAGCAGGTAAGCCACAGATTTAGTGAGATGCTACTCTGGCATTTCTTAATAACATTTTTTGTTTTCAATCAAAATATTTTGGTTTGTAAGTTTGGCTTTTTGGTAAGAAAAGTATGTTTGCAGAAGCACATACTTAGACATGCCAAGAAAAAAAAAATCCAACCAAAAAGTGTTTAACTGAAAGTCTCATTTCCCATCAAAAATAGATGCAGTGGAAAATTTTCAAGCAGCCCTATATTTAACCTCCTTGGATCAAAATTCAATTTTTGGACTGAGAGAGGCTCACAGAGGTTTCTTGCTGCTTTTGTTAGGGTGTCTGTTTTTTCACTCATGACATCTGCCTGCTTTTCCAGCTATATTCAACCTTGTTATAATTCTTGCTATTGCAGCATTTTACTGTGCTCAGAATGCTAGTTCCCACTGGACACAACTTGCTGGGATATGTGCAAACTCAAAGTTTCTTTCAAGGGGTGCATCAATCTTGCTTTTTTTATTTTGGCTGGGTTTTAATAAGCAAAAGTGAGTAGCTCTATCCACTAAACACTGAATATGCACAAAACATAGCATCGCTGCGATACAGTTCTTTTTCCAAGGTAGCCTTGCTTTTGGGGATGGTGTGGATGCAAACAGTATACGTGAATTTAAAGGGTAATGGGCTAAGTGCTTGAAAGAGAAGACCCATTGGGCAGTCTAAACAGATAAATCACATCACTCTGAGGAATTCCTGAGTCAAGTATAGTGGAAGACTGAGGAGTTATTCTGGGAAAATACTGCATTTGATTTCTTTGCTCATGCTCTCTTCTTTTGACTCTGACTTGTGGCTGCTTTTGGAAACAGGATACTGAGCTAAGCAGACCTTTGATCTGAATTGGCACAGCCATCCTTGGGTAAGAAGTGCACTGATAAATGAGAAGGTATGGGCTTTGGCAATCTAGAATTCAGCAATTCATTTCTGATAAATGAAACTCCTTCCTCCGAGAAAAGTGTAAGCCAGTCACAAAAGATACAAGCATGGGGGTAGAGAATTGCATCTGACAGAGTTGTGATTTTGGAATCTCAAGTTTTCTGTTGGTTTGGTTTTATTGGGTTTTGTTGTTGTTGTGGGTTTTGTTTGGTTGTTTTGTGTTGTTTTGTTGAGGTGTTGTTGGGGGTTTTTTTTTTCGTGGGTTTTTTTGGTTGGTTGGTTGTTTTTTTGTGGGTTTTGTTATTTTTGTTTTCTTTTTTTCTTTTGCAGCTTCCATTTCTCTTTAGTTTTTTCCTGTAGCAATAAGAATTTGCTACAAATGTGTCTTAACTACAACTGTGAGCCTTTTTGGGTATTCTTCCAAAGTGTGGGGGTAGAACATTAGTGTAAGAGTCCTGCAGTGTTCACTGGCCTTTGTATTAAGGCAAGAAGAGAAAACGAAGTGAATATTGAAATTCGGGGAGGAAAATTGTTAATATGACCTACATTAGTTTTAGTATGTGTTATGTTCTGTCATTAGTTCAGTGTTAGAATGCAGTTTGTAGCCAGAATCTATCAGCAACTGGCAGCATGTGGTGTTTCTTAAGCAAAAGTTGATTGTTATTCTTTATTACTTGTTTGCATCTTAGCACTCTTACAGAAATATCTTTCCAGACATTTTTAACTTTGTTTTCATGGCAATTTAATATTGCTTGATGACTGCTAAGCAGTACTATGCTTTTTTAGCCTTCACAGGCATTAATGATCAACTCTGTAAATGAGCGTATGCTTAGTTTTTAAGACAGCAGCTCATTTTTTTCTATATTTTTGATAAAATCTTCAGAAGTGTTATGATTACCTCAGAGTAGATATGTCTAGTTATATTCCTGTGTACTTAAGTTTACATGGTAGTTATATTGACCAAAATAGATGGGATCTCTTTTATTTCTTTTCCTGACAGGATATACATTTTTAATTCGCATTTCTGTCGGCAGAATTGGATTATAGTACATTCTCAGTAGATGAACAGTAATTTGCCTTTTCTCTGTTATTATTTTTGAATTATTTTAAATAAATATTTGCAAGAAAAGATAATAGCCAGACAATGTTTGAAAGGAAGAAATAGTTTGAGTATTGTTGAGAAAGAGATTCATCATTCTAGTACCAAAATTGTGGCAGGAAAGAGGACAGAGAAGGGAAAGCGTAACAGTGAGCTCCTATGGTACCACTTTCCAGCTGTTCATGTATGGAATACAAATACTTTTTGAAGCATACACTTTTTGAAGTGCTACACAGTCAATTAGCTTAACCTCAAGTAATCATTGTGGAAGGAAGAAATTTTAGTACATTAGAATTCATGAGTTGGAAAAAGTAGCAAAAAAATTATGTCCATGTTTTCCTAAAGATGCAGTGAAATAATGTAAAGTCTTTTAAAAAGAACTTAGAAATTTTCTGAAGTGAGATTGTAATCCTGTCTCTAAAATGTATCAAGAATAGCAAGAGTAGTACAACCTCTCTCTCACATTATCAGTACACCTTAACTGAAATCTTAATGATCTTTTCACAGGAAGTGAGAAGCAAGTTGAGTTTCTAAATCTGTCCACTCCAGAAACTGTAGGAATTGTGGGAAGTAATTGTGTATGACATAAACATGTGTTCACAAGTAACTGGACTGAGACTATAAAATTTCTTTTATTTAAGTAGTAGGTAGTAACTACTTAAACTTCAAGGAAAAGAGAAGATTACATCTGTAAAACCTTTCATGCAAAATAGTCTATTCTCATGTCAGTGATCCCAGTTACTTTAAAGTGTCTGCTTGCTTGGGAAAAGTTTTGTCAAATCAGGTCTTTAAATAGGAGAGGGGATGAGGAAGCAATAAACAAAATCCTACTTGCATTGGGAGTTAACTTTTGGGAGTGTGGGGCAGTGAATGCACGAGTATCACCATCTTTTCAATGTTCAGTACTATCAAAATAATAGTTTTTCTTACAGGTATCCCTTTATTGACAGAAAACTTGTGAAAGAGTCAGTTAAGGAAAATGCTATGGAAAAATACATACAATAAATCTCATGCCAAAACCCAGAAAGTTAAGTGATTATCTTCTACAGGTTTAGGAATTGATGAAGCTAAACTGAAAAAGTGTTTGTGTGCTTGAAAAGCCTAATTGTCATTGTGTGTATTAGTCTGTTTTCTGTTTTATGTAGCCATTTGTGCCATCTCACTGGTGTTTTTGAAACAGTATTTTTACAAGGATCACTAATTGGGACTAGTACATAAGAAATAGTTGGTTTATGGGTAGTAAATCTGAATATCATAATTTGCCCTTTAAAATAAGCTGTTTCATTCAATATGTAAACCAAAATAACTTCAATATGCTTGGTTTTGTAATTAACAAATGTAGAGTTGATCAAAACGATCTTCACTGGTACGATACATGAAGATTAGCTTAGGCTGTGTTACAGAATAGTATGATAATAATGATTTCCTTAAGAGAGTACAAAAGCATTACCCAAGTTTCAGCTGATGTTTATTGACACACAGCATCAGTTGGGAGCCCCATCAAACTTCCTATTCTTTTCTGTTTACCACCTCCTGCTTTTATTTACAGTCAGCATATCTGTTAATTAGCCTCTGGTAGAGCCAGTTCTAAAAAGATCTCTTGTCTTCCTGGTGATGGCCCCATGAGGTGACCATGTACACACAGTCTGTGAGTGAATTAATCTTTAACTCATTAATTTCAGTGCTTGATTCTGAAATGTTTAACTAGTGGCTTGGTTTCCTACTCAGCAATTTGTATTTGGAGAATTGTGGGCCTTGACTCCTATTGACTTCAGTGTCATGAACGCATACTGGTGAGCTCTCAGCATCTTGTGGTTACCTCACTGGAAGTCATATTTTCTTATAGTTTTTTGGTTTGTTTTGATTGGACCAGAATGCTGATAGCTCACTGGTGACTTCCAGGTAAATGCTCTGTATCTGAGGTTATTTACTTAGTTTTTATCGCACTTTTGCAAAAGAAAATTACTCCTCGAATGCTGAATGCAACATTTTGCAAAAAATCCCATGTAACAGTGCAATGCCTGTATCTCACAATGGGGTACTCTCTAGGGAACCATACTATGTTATAGGGTCTCACCAACCTCAGTTAGACCTTGTGATGGTAGGAAGCTGTTCGTAGCTACAGACTGAATTCTAGAGTTGGTGGTTGCAGTGTACTTCTCTCACAGCATGGCTCCTTTATTAGAAAAGAAAAAACTTGCAGTTATATTTGCAGGAAAAATTCAGAAGCATGATTCAGAGATCTCCTGTCCAAGTCCACAAGGTATGCTAGAAATACTCTGAGAGGTGTGAGCTGATCTGTGCATCTCACTGGGGTGTTAGAAATCTTGTTTCAGTGTTAATGGTTGTGTTTGTTTCATCTGAAACCTAAGAAAAGAAAGACTGGGCCACTTATCTACACAGTCAACTGTTGGTGATGTCTTACAGTGATAACTAAGTTCCTCACTTTGCCAATTTATTTCTTCTCCATCCTCCAGTTGAGGACTAGCCAAGCTCTAAAAACCTAAGGATAGGTTACAGGTGCCCTTGAAATCCTGCCCCAGAGCAAGTGCAAGTATGGAAAGCCATAAAGTGCACACTGTGGTAGTGTGAGCATTTTCATAATTTAATGAGAGCTTTACTGATAAAAATTCACTACTTTGGTTAAAAAAAAAAGCCCCAAAACCCCCAAAAACCCAATAATAATAATGAAAAAAAAAAACCCCAAAACCAACCCCCAGAATCCCAAACCATCAAACCAATAGTATAATCCCTGGAATACATTGGAATACCTCCAACTTTTATACTGGAAGTAGTATAATGTTCTCTCTTCATTGTGGAAGTATTTGTGCTGATTTAAAACATTTTGTGTTGGCACAATTGCATCCCAATGCCTCCTTTTTTGTGGGTAGGCAGACCCAGGTGAAGTAACTTACTGTTAAAGGAATTGGAAACCCTAATTCCTTTAAATGAAATTCCTAACACATCCAGGTGTCCAGGATGCTGTGAAAAGAGACATAAAAATTAAAAAAGATAAGATGAATATTTGCTGCTGATGACTCATGGCTTTGGAGTGTTAGTGGTGATTGATACAGTGGTGTGGCAAAAAATCAATGAAAAGGTATCAGTGGAAATTTCTGCCGTCTTCAGTTGTAAGAAGCCAGTGCTGACTGATCTGTTGATGTTTCATGGGAAAAGTCGACACCGAGGGCAAAAGCTGGGTGATATTTCTTCAAAACATGTTAACTGCTTCTATGTATTTTGTGGTTGAAGGACAGAAAGGTAAGAGGATCTGGAAATGTTTTCTAGAATCCAGTGGCCCTTCATGAGTATTTTACAGGTACTGTTTAAGCCATCTTTGTCAAGGAGAAGCTCCATTACTATTACTGTGCTGTCATTTTTCAAATCTCATCAAGGCAGCACCAGGATTTTTTTACTCAGATTTTCTTTGACATACAGCCTCAATAAATATGGAAATTACAACTTAAATCTCACTTTTTTGTTTTCCATGCAAAGCAGCGCAGTGTCCAAATTCATTGAATTTCAACTTTTATTTTTTCTTAATGTTGAAAGACAGATATGCAAATTTTACTAACAATATGCGTGGTTAAATTTAGCTGTAAATTCCAATCAGGGATTTCTGCTTTGTTTATTGTCCAAGTCAATATGGCTGTGGAGAAAACCTCCCGCTGTGCAGGAATACATAGTCAGCTACTTGGAAAAGTGGAAAGCTTAATTATGATAGTTTATTCTGAAAAAAGGTAAAGCAAGCACTGTTTTTTGGGATAGTTCTGATATTTTGTTTTTTAATGTGACTTCAGCTAACAGAAACACAAGGTATGTGGTTTGTTTTGACACTAACTGTTGTCAGACAAACCACTTGATTTTTCTTTAACCTGGTCATCTGTGTAACTGATGGGGTCTGAAAGACAGTAGAGGTCATGTACAAATCATGTACAAATGATGCATTTCTTAAACTTGCAATGTATATAATGACGTAAATGAAATAGAATCCAAGTGTGAAAAAAAAAATTTGTAACACATGTATTGCTGAGAACATCTTCATTAAAATATAGTTTACCCTATGAAGATATTAGTATCAGGTTGCCTGAAAGATCTAATTTTCCTTTGTTGCTTTCTCTTAAGTTATGTTGATTTTTATGTGTGGTAACAGTGAAGTATCATTATACAGAGGTTCTGAGTGGAAGGTGTTATAAATGATATACAAACCTATTCTCGTGTTTATAACAGAAAGCTCTCTAAGATTTTAACTGCTGGAGGGGTTCCCATTTCCTCAGTTTTTGTAAGTCAGTTACATGGAATACGTTTTAGTCCAGCTAGCTATATATAGTACTGCATACAAGAAAGGAGTTTCTCCTGCCTACCTAGAGTATATGTAATACTGTATTCCCCACTGTGATTTGATGTGTATTTCTCCTTTTTAAGCCTGTTCAACTGTAATATGAAGGATGTTTTTATGATAATTCTACAATAGATGATAGTAATTAGATTTACTCTGAGCCAATGAATTTTTAAAAAATTGTGTTATGGCTAATATGTGGATCGTATGGCTCTTATCAGATGTGTAGGCATACTTTCTTTTTTAATTTGGGTTTCTGTAGGACTGGTCCATGACCTGAGTTTGTAGGTTCTATGGTACTACAAATGGTACATGATAATTGTGTATGAAGAAAGGCTGGCAGTTTTACAGATGAAATTTCTGAACCTCTAGGTAGGTTCAGAGTAAGCAATTGCCTGTAACTTCCCTTCCCCATACTCTGTGTTTCTGCAACTGCTCTTCTCATGCTTTTACTGAGTCTCATTAAATGGTCCTATGTGTAGGACAGTCAATGTATTTATGGTAGAGTGGGAGGTTCGTTCTTAGTCACTGGTGCATCAGGGGTTTCTTGGAAATATTTTATAGTTGGCTAAGACAGTGCCTAAGGCACCAGAGGCATGTACACTGATGCCTTATGGTAATGATTCTTGAGCTTGAATCCACTGAGATATGGAGGTGCCTAATTTCCTGTAGAACTGGAGGTGCCTAAGTTCCTAGGTTGGATTTAGGAACCTAAATACCTTGGAATTCTCCATGAATAAAGCTTAGTTGCAGTATAGCCCCTTAATTCTCCATACATCCCTGCATTCTTCCATGCATGTTCCTCATTGGCTATTTACTGTTAATTGGCAATTTGATTCCTTAATTATGCTTCTGTTTTGGCATATGTTTCTTCCTAGTCTGATCCTGTATTTCTTTGGACCATCTGTTCCTTTTCAGCTCTTTTCCTCTCTACACTTTGAGTACCTAATAAATGCACTAGCACACTTAGTTTCCAGTGGCCAGCTTCCCTCTCACATTGCCATGTATGAAACATTAGACATTTGGTATTAACAGAGCTAGCTACCTTGTAATGATGTTATAAAAGGAATCATTAAGGCTCAAAATTGACAGGGATTTGACTATTTTGCCCACTCAATCTGTTTTTTGGCCAGTGTATGCCCAATATGCAAGTTGCATACTAGCCGAATTCTACTTTGACAAAGAGGATAAGGCTAGGACTATGTGCTGCAGCAGTTAAATAATGCAAAACTTTATGTCAGTCTAATGCTTTTGTCACTGAAATGACTCCGCTGGTTGCTTTTATGAAACTAGTGATAGTAAATCAGGGCATAAATCAATCTTTCCTCTAGCTGTGTACGATCTGACTTCTCCATTCTTTAGTTCACTACACAGGTTATCTGTATCTGAAGTGCACAGTGAAAGCAGAATGCTTTCTTCCTGTGATAGGCTTTTAACTTCCACAGTATAATTTTCCTTAATATGTGGCAGAAGTGGAAAGGAATGAAAGCAGACATAAGCAAGGACTCTAGTGTTAAAGAATGCTCTGCAGAATCTACCATTTTTCAATTGCGATGCGTCTTCTTCCATGTGATGATGAACCAAGTTTTCCTCAGGACCACAGTGGGATCCCTTGCTCTGTGTCCTGGTAGATTAAAGTGACTGGAAGAAAGCAGATAACCTATAGATGTTGGCTTCTGATGCTGCCCACATGATGAGCTAGACAAGTGTAGGCAGCTGCTGAAAGGGCGATAGTGAGGGAAAGAGAAAGCTTCTAGGCCCAGGAGGAGTAGGGAAAAGGTGAGTTAGTAGAGATGTGGGGGTCCTGGTTCTTTTAATACAGTTGGTATTGTACCACACTCCCTTTTTGAAAGGTGAGTAAAGTTATACCAGGGGAAGGAGGATGCAGACAGTGGTTCCCAGCCACTGAGTGGGATAAGCATTGTCTTTTCTGTGTACCTTACGGACTCCAACAGAGAAAGCCTAAAAGCACAGGATGCTGAGGGTACACAGGTCACCAACCGCATAGGAAAGAGGAAATTGTCCTGTTGAGGGCTGGTATCCACGGTGATAGGATTTTTGGATGCAGCTAAATGGATAGAAGAAAGAGTGTTGGAAGGGCATTGAGTAAGGTGAGAATGAAAGGGGGCATGTGCTCTGGGTTGCTGTTGCCTCATTGCAATATTGTTTCCCTTCAGTGTTGTTTGCAAAGAATAAGGCTGATTTATGAGAGTAATTTGGTTTCTAGACTAATACAAGTGTTTTTCTCAGCTGGTGGTAAGTGAATAGTTTTCATACAATCCCAGTTTCACTGCACTTCTGGCTATGAGTAATCTTAGTGGATTATAAAAAATGCTAAAATAATAATAATAATAATAAAAAAGGTTTAGGAGTAGGGTACAGTTTGCAATAGCAATTTGAATGCTTTTGATATCACAGACTGCTTTTTTGCTTGTGAAACTTGTTTTTTTTCTGTATATTCAATAAAGGAATATTAATTAATTAATTAAAGAAATTAATGTGATTGACTGTTTCTTGTAGCTCAGAGATTCATGCTGCTTGGCTAATTGACAGCCATGAGTGTTGCATGTGTAAGTAGTTAGAAACACTTTGTTTTATTCATGCTGATTTTTATCACAGGGCATCATCGCTTGTACTGAGGAACACCCCAGGTAGACCATAGCCTCACTTGCACTCCTCCTCAGTGAGGAGCGCTTTCAAAGGGCCTTATCAATTGCCACATCAGTGCAAGGCCTAAACATGCTCCATAAATAATCACATAGGATCAGAGAGCGACTGAACTGGAGATGATGAGAATACAGTAAACTAGGTTAGGAACAGGTACAGTGTTGGTGATTCTTGAGGGTCACTCTGCAGTTCTGCCTGGGGCAGCATGGCTTCTTCCAATCTTTTAATTCAGCTGTGGGCATGTTGCTTAATGCCATGTGCTAGGTCTGTGTATTTAATCATGAACCTTTTATTTAAAAGCTATCTAGCTGTTCTCAAACCAGTATTGTTAACTTTCTACCTAATGATGCTGATTAAAATCAAAGATGTTTGTACTTGGTCATCTTGTTTCATGATCAGATGCATTGGGGAGCTCGTTGGGGAGAATCTCTTCCTAGAATTGTCTAGATCTTTCTGAATGCCAAATGCAACCAACTGAAATGTCCAGACATTAATATACTTAAAATTATTTTTAGTCTAATGTAAAGATCACAGCATATTTTTACATGGAAGTGTTGGTGCCTCACATGCACTGAATTTTTTGTGGCTTGCATGTAGTACAAGTAAATGTTTTTAGATTGAATGCAGAATATAAGTGGCTTGTTGACTGATACGATATTTTCATCTACTCTATATGTGTTAATACAGTACCATATTACTACTGTATTAATCAGTGCTTGTGAGAGATTATGGTGGTAGAAAACATGACCATGGGATTTGACCTCCTTGGAAGCAGGTCAGGGGCTTTTCCTGGCTATGAAAGGCTACATATGCAGCTCATGAGTAGTGCAGAACTCCTTTCCTGTCCTAACTGAAATACTGACACCTGGTTTGCACTTAAAAGTGTTATCAAGGAGGCCTGTCAGGGAGGGATATGAATTTTTTGCTGACATAGTTATGCCAGAAAAACCCCTAGTGCAGCAGCTGTGTAAGAAGTTTTTCTACCTGTACATTTTACTTCTCTTGACGGATAGGTGTAAATTGCTTGGGAAGAGGAGTCTTGTTAGTATAATTTTTATATTACCCTTTCTAGTGTAAATCAGCTGTAGGCCTCATCCTATAGGGACTCATATGCAAGTTTAGCACTGCACTGTGTATCATAGTCTATGCTTATGTACCTCTGAAGAATGACCTCTAGAGCAACTCTGAAGAACAATATGTGATCTCTGTCTCCTGTTCATCTTCTGTCTATTGGGTTGTCTTAGCTCTGCAAGTTGCATGAATAATGCCTGGCAATGCATGAATTTTCACGTTTAGCACCTGTCCTGTTGGTCGTTCTAGTCTTGAAGATAGTTTTGGGGCTACACTTAAGGGACAGTATAGGCTGTCTCCTATGTTAAAGTTAACTTAAACAATGTTTAAGGAAGAAAGGAGGCTGGATGCAGACAGAACAATGGAAAGGAAGGAAGGAAACTCACTAGCAGTGAAGCTTATGATGTGCAACACAAAAACTAAAGGATGAGAATTACAAAAGTGGAAGCTTCCTCAAGTGAATGAAATCCAGAAAAAATAAGCACGTGGAAGCACTTGCTGGATCAGGATTGTCCTTTGCTGCCCTACGCACAGCACCATAAGTCACAAGTAGTTCTAAAGAAATTGGTAGTAGGACAGGAGAGTAGAAATGGTGTGAGTGAACTCAGGTCGTGACTTGAAACCTTCCTGTGTTTCTTAAGGTGCAGTTCCTGTATGCCTCTGGTTATCTTTCATTTAGATGTTCTACCTTACTTGGAATTGATGACCTAAGGAGTGGGTTCTTAGTGTTTGTCTGCAGGAAGGACTCCCTTTTTTCTTATGCAGAAAGAAGACCCTAACCAGAAATTACAGCTAGCCTCAGCATATGCATATTCTATTTGTTCAAGTTATTTCATAACATCCAAAATGAAGGCTGGACCAGATACTATAATACATTATTTGCTCTAGCAGATAATAGTTTCACATCATAATTCACATAATAATTTCACATCATACTTTGCAGGAATTTGGACTTGTTCTGTTTTGGGGCTTGAAACAGGAATAGCTTGAACAAGCTAGGTGATGTTTTATTTGAGACAAAGGTTTCCTTTTTCCTCAAAGGTTTTTTCAGGAGATGAGGAAAGCCCATTTCTGATAATACTGCCAGAGCCAAAGCTGCGTATGTAAGTTCTGTGGTCCTGCACTGTGGCTGATTAATCAGCCAAGGTTGATAGAAATCTGTATTTTCACTTCAAGTCCTAGAGACTATGGAAATGCATGAATTTGTAGGTTTGCAGTCTCCCTGACAGATGAATCTAGTCTTGAGGATTGCAAATTCAATCCCTGCTGTTAACAGTCCAGCCACAGGGGCCAGTTAACAAAAGATCCCTGAGTTAATGATTGCTGTTCTATGACAGGGATATTGGACTTATTATACACTGAACACAAAGGTCTCTGATCCATATTCGTGCCTTGTTTCCTGCTTGGGATTCAGCACCACATGGTGGTAACTGTCTGCTTCATGCAGGAAAGCGTTCTGCTGTGATATCAGTGAGCAATAGTATCAGAAGAACATCCATGAATTTAAACTATTATCTCAGTTAGGTGCAATTATTGAGAATCCCTGTAGAGTCATACAAAAAATGTTGTTTCTGTCCAAAGATGTTGATTCTGGAATGTAGCAGTGCCAGTCTGTGACATCTTTAGTTTGGGGTCTCAGTGGTTGCTATAAATTGTACCCTGGAAAATGGTTACTGGGAGTATAAAGTATAGTGCTGCATTTCAAGCTCTGTTTTAAGTACCAGTGGCTTTGTCAAACTATACAAGTAATTCAAATCAAATTTATGTGGTGAAAATAGGTTGAAGATGAACCAATGGAAGAAGACGACTTCATAACAAAGAATATTGACTTTGCATATTAACTTCATTAGCTTAATGCTGTCTCTTGTGTATTGGAAAATTGTTCAAGTGAGAATAATAGCTTTTGAACTACTTACAGGCTAATAGGTAGTGATTGTAGTCACTAAGACTTTGAATAGCTGTGGCTGTTGATTACACAGTTTAAACGTGAGTGCAGTTTTCAATATGGCTGATTTTCAAAAAACTCATTTTCTGTCCTTCCTTTTGACTTTCATGGCTAATGACACTGACTTCTAATGCATATTAAATTCCAGGAGTGGGAAATTAAATTCCTCTTCCTCCGTATCATAGTAGAGACATGAGGGCAGAAGGATGCCATATGCTTATTTTAAACAGGTCAGGATCGAAGCTATATTAGTCAAATAGAAGATTGCATTAGGGGCAATTCCCATAGAGTAGGACATGCTCTGTTTAAACAGCTGATTGGTTCTAGATGTTTGTAGTATTCACAGTACTAATTTTTCATGCACTCTATCCCTTCTGTTTTTTTCCCCTCATATCTGAACTGCCTATGTGTCTCTTTGCATCCACCGTGATTTCTCAGTGAATGCTGGTTCCCAAGTTCTTTCTCTATTCTCTCTTTCCTTTCCTTTCCCTTTTTTTTTTTTTTTTTATCTCTCCAGGGCCTAATTATGAAACAGCTTCAAATAAATACAATTTTTAAACAAAAAACATTCTGCTTCCTGTGAACAATGAGCTGAATTTTTCTCTTTATTCTTGGGGAGTTCTTATTCAGTTGGAGTGCTTTGCAGTTGGCTAGGCCTGAGATTTCTGGGAGCTGTAATTGTGTCTCATTAATTCTTACAGTAATGTAGGGTAACTATAAGGAGCATGCAATTAGTGGTCTGGTCAATGAATAGAGCAGTTAATCAGCAGACAAAGGATGGGGCTCAGGACCTATTAAGCTGAAAGGAAGTGTTACTATTGTCACAGGCAGTAGGAATGCATGCAGACATGCCTTCAAGTTGAACTGTTTAAGGGAACTGTGTATGTCTTTTTGCTAAACCAGTTTTCCTACCTATTCCACTACTTGAGAGAGATTCATTTAAGGTTGCCTGTTAGAAGTCAGAGACCATAGTGGAGGTTTCGACAGACTGAACAAACTGCTTAGTGTATTCACTCACCGTAGCAGAGGCAGCCCCAGGGTTTATCAAAAATAAGAAGTGGCTAAAGAGATGTAAGGCATCCTTAGCTGTTCCTCCTCCTCAGGAAAACGGTCAGTTGAATGGAGGAGACCGATAAAGTTTAAATCAGCCATTGTGTAGATTGTCACTCAGTCATACTCTGCATGTTTGTCTTCGTAATGAACCTTGTTTGTGCTGAATGGCTGTGCTTTCACTGTATGTAAATGTATGCAAATACTCATAACAGTTAAAAAATGGTAGTAGCTCTTATGGTAGCAAATAACTTTCTCTACTTTTATGCAGGCCTATCTTTTACAATATCTAGGGTTTAAAAAGCAAAAATTACTCCAACACTAGACAGTGCTTTGGGTTTTTTGTTAGCTCCAGATCAGAACTTCCAGTTGTTTCTGCCTTTGAGAAAATATGAACCTCATGAATCCTGTGAAATGTTATGACATAGGATGATCATAAAGAAAAAAGCTTTATCAATAAAACGCTGCCCTTGAGTAACTCTTTTTTCTAGTAGGCATTGCTTGAAATAGAAAGCAGTTTCTTCTCTTAACTAAAACAGACGCTTGGCATAAAAAAGCAGTAATTAAAATAACTTTTTTTGGGAAAAAAGGGAATTGAACTTTAATAATTAACTTATATCCAGAGCCTAGTGTTTTTCTCAAAACTGAAAGTAATTTTTTTGCTGTCTTCTTTGTATTAACAGGTCTGGAGCTTTATCTTTTCTCATGGTATTCACATCAGCAGCAAGTAACATTAGAAGAATAAAGTCTCTCAGGCTTTATATTAAGGATTCAATTATTCTATATAATTAGCCCTGATTTGTTAAATATTTGAAACATTTTCTACTCTTAGGTATGGAACAGAATACTGGAGTGATCAGAACCATAAATGACTTGTACCTTTACTCAGAAGATGCTAAAATGCTTCTTATCAAATAATAAGGAAGATTAAGCCTAAGTCTCTCTTTCTCTCTCTCCCCCTTTTTCTGTTTGGATTTTATTCCCACAAGAAATATCAGTTTTGTCCACGATATTGCTATTCCCTGGAAATACAAAGAGGCAATGGATTATGGTATAAATTAAGTAGATTTAATGAAATTTATGAGTTGTAACTTGTGCCTTGAATACAAAATACTTGAGTGAAGCATAAGGTATTTATTTTGCTGATGCCATCATTATCACCCGTCTGTTTTTTTCATTTTTCTCTGTCTGTTTTTGAAACACTTAGGGGCTGTGGAGTCTTGGGAATAAGTTTTTGTATGCCATACATAGCAAATCTTTCCAAGGTCACATTTTGCTTTACTGTGTCTTCTTTTGAGGAAGCAGGGTAGGCTTACTCTGCAAAAAGAGAAAATGGTACTACTTCTACACTCACAAATTGGCTCTTACCTCATATATATGCTACTTTTCCATGTAATTAGAAAATGATTTCTCATCTAGTGTCAGACAGCATCAAAAAAGTTGCTCCTCAGTATCTCTGATAAGTATTATAGGTTTAACAGAACTTACCTTCCCTCCTCCCCCCTGCCCCCTCAGTAAAGTTGTTCCTGTTGAAACCAGTTCAGCTGTGGGGGATTATTGATCTGGAAGGGGTCTTAAATAATTCTAAAGTTACTGAAATATTAGTTGGAGGAGCAGCAGATTAATTGTGGTCTTCCATAAGAGCACAATGTTGTGACTGGAATAGGTGTTATGATAGAAATTATATACATGCCTTAAAATACATAAAGATTAATTATAGGTCTTTAATCCTCTCTTAAATTATCAGAATATATACCTCTCTCTCTTTACATAAATATACATATATTTTTATTTAGCAATAAGAACTAGCATTACTCTGGTGGACAGTGTAGGGCAAGGTAGATTAAACAAATGTTGATGTTTTGAGAACTTCTCTTTCTCTCTATCATAGTATAGTGTCAGTCTTACCTGGTGTACCTGGCATACCTGGCCTGTTGCACACATCTCAACTTTGCAAGAATCCCAGAGCAGAAAAAATTTGTAGCTGATAACTAAAAATGTAATATCAATGTATTTTAAAGTGCATTAACTTTAAATAAATCCTTCTGCATGTGTCCTGTTTCTTTTGGTACAAGATGACATTGACTGTCATAGCATAAACACATGGACATTGCTCTCTAATTTAAACTAGTTGTCTATGCTTCATCTGTTGTCAGAAAAGAGAGAAAGTATTGCGCTCTGGCCAATTGTCTCATCTGTTTTAAACTTTGTTCAAGAGTATTTTTATTCTTTAACTGTCAGGTCTGATGTTGTCGAAGTTGCTGCTTAAGTTGATACTGTCAACAAATCACCCTCCCATTATGAAAGAGATCCTGGATAATTAATTAAGAAAACACTATTTTTTAAAAGATGGCTGAAATGAAGCGAAGTGAATACCTCCATAGTGAAAATCATTCCATTATAATTACTTAATGTGTTATTTATACAGCATTTCTATCCTGAAAACTCACCTCAGGGATCAGGCTGTGGTGCGCACAGCCAGTAAGAAATTTTCTCAATCAGTTGAGGAATAAATATGTAGACTGTACAGTACTGCTGAGAGAAATAGATTTGGACGAGAAAACGATTTACATCCAAAACTGTGGCTGTAAGAGTGCCTCCTTAACTGCAGTCTAGCCCTGGAAACACCTAAGCTTGGCAAGCAACTTTACCATTCCATGGAGGCAAACAGCCTTGTTCCTCTGCTTCTTAAGCTTGGCTGGGATCCAGGAAGCAGATGTTCTGGGATCAGAATTACCTGGGAGAGCTGATCTGGTAAATGTTCCCAGAGTACACAATATCCGTGGACAGCTTCATCTCCTCATAAAATGCAGTGGCAGCTGCGACCGCTGGGAGAAAGGTGGTGCAGCTCCCTTTTATATACCATTACAGTGGCTAGAGTCATGCAAGAAATGCCCGAGTGGGCTTGCATCCATGCTGTATATTGCCTTGCAGACTACCCTAGCTCCTAGAGTAGACGCTAGTCTGAGCTAGCAAAAGAAAATAGTTCTAGTCCTTTAATGACTTTGCATATGAAATGGTTTGTCTGGAATTTGAACCAGAATCAATTCAGTGACCCAGAAGAGAATATGGAGTATTGGTGTGTGGCATGCTCTGTGTAATTTGTCACAGCAAACAAGCTGCTGTATAGGCTACTTGCTGCAACTGTTGTATAACATTTTCTATATACAGTTTCTTTAGCAAACCTGCCTGACTGTAACAAGAGCATGAATTAAAATGGCTAGGAGCAATAAAACGTCATCTTTCTGGTGGCCATGCTGAAAGAAAATTTCTTGTGACTGTTGCTTCTCATTTGCAGTAGTCTGTACTAAAGTAGGAAATAAAACCCTTCCTGACCCTTTTTTTCATCTGTGTTTGAACTGTGATGATTTGGGGCATCTGTGTACAGCTTGGTTGACATTGTGACATTGTTATTATATTGCAAACTATCTCTGCGTATCTGCTTTTGCTCCCAAACACCTGCCGAAGGGATAATGGACACTGTACTTAGTGAATATGTTTTGACTTGCATATGAGAAGAACTGGTGGTATTTGTTTTCTTCCAAAGACCTAGAAAATGCAGTGCAGAAAATGTCCACATTGGCAATAGCATAATGACAGCTATTACTCCACAGACAGAGAGGAAAGAAACATTTTAATTTTTTTTTTTTACAGAACGAAATATTTAACTGAAGGACCAGAGGAGAGTAGGGGAAGCAGTCTGACTACATTGGTGCTCCATGTCCTGAAGACAAGTCCTGAAATGTGTGAGGAGGATTTTGGACAGGAAGTTTGGACCTTCCAGGGGCGAGGTCCATAGCAATCAGAATTTTCCCAGAGTTAACACGCCTCAGTTTGAAACCCCTCACTGTCATCTGCTCTGCGTACATCAACTTCAAGTTTCATGTGATCCCGGAGTTGCACATAACTTTCTTCCTATCCACATTTATGTCTTCGTATCACAAAGTAAGAACAGTCATACTGGATCAGACTAAACATCTGTCTAGCCGGGTATCCTGTTTCTGACAGCAGTCTGAGGGAGCGTATAAGAAAATGTCAAGCATGTAATGATCCTTTCTTGGTGTACTCTCCTACCTTCTACTGAATCATGGCTTTGGGACTTCCTGAACCAGAGATAGTACTAACATTTTTCATCCCTCCTCTCAGTTCCATTAGCTGTGTAAGCCTTTGAGACTTCCTTTCTATTTATTTTGCTTAAAACCATTTTATTATTTTCTTAAATGCAGTACTTTATGAAAGTGCTCTTTCTTATGCTGAATTGTAAAGCCCATACATCTTTTTCCCTGTTTAAATTCCTCTTTGGAATTCTCTTCTTTCTTGACATCTTCCAGGATAAGTTAGTTGCTAATTTATTTCTATTTACTCTGTTAGTTAGCCACTTGCTAATGTGAGGGGAAGGGTGTGGGGGTCCCTAGGGAAGCTGCTAGCTGTACAGGCTCCAGCAGGATGGCTCCATTTTAGCTGCTATGCTAGAGAATAAGGAGGAGTTAAGGTGCTCAGTCCAAGACAAAATAATTGAAAGCTGACAATTCCAGGAGCCTCTCAACTCCAGAAACCTAGTGTTTCTGTGCAAGACAAACTTGTTGTGCAACCCAGGTCCCAGTATGACAGGAAGCAAGCCGGTTGCCACTTACGCTGGCTTTGAATGATGTGGATAATCAAACAGTAAAATCATTTATTCAGCTCTTGGTACCCAGCCAGTTGTGGCTGGTTCTTTTCTAAATCAAACCTTGTCTGAAAAGGATAAATGGTGCTCCACTGCACACTGCCTCCCTCCCCCTTTATTGCAGCAGGAAGTAAATGCCTCTGTGGAAGAACTGTGGTGTGAGCAAACACAATATTGAGCCAGGAAATGTTTATCCAGGAGCATGTGAAAACCTGAAGGAAAATGTAGATCTAAAAAAAAAATCCCATATCCAACAACTACTTCCCCCTCCCCACCAACTATAAAGGAGTTTAATATTATTTGGTATTTTAGTGCACTTGGATGTTCATAAAATAAATTTTAGTAGTACTATAATTCTGACTTCTGTAAGTTTTTTCCAACTTCCGTATTTGCTGCTTCTCTTGGAGAATTTAATAGGCTAGCACTGGTATTGGGAGGAAAAGCGGATCCATATCCTTAGTAGCTATAGATGTAGAAGTCTCTAGGCTTCTACATTTGAAAAAATTGCCTTTCCTAAACAGTTATAATTGTAACAATTTTGACTACTGAAATTCTTATTAGATGGGAAGGAATAAGAGAGGAGGTAATTTCTGAAAACTTCATACATAGGGAAGAAGCCAGGAACATTACTAAGTCATTCTTTGTCACATAGTTGCCATATCCAGCTCTGACAAAGAGTTTGTATTTTTTTTTATTGCTGTTTTTATATGCTGATAGGTTTAAGTGAAGTTATTAAGCCACTGGAACACAAGATGCAGTCTATGTGTCAGCTAATCCTGTACTAACCCCTACTTTCTAGTCTCTGTGGGAGCACTCTCTTGCTTCAGTGTCTTGTCAACTACTTTGAATGCTCTTAACCCTGCTCATATTTTGTGGTATAGGCCAGGCCAAAAATATGTCCTCGTAATTAAGTCCAGGCAAATTAGAAGATATTAAGACCTATGTTGAAAGGGTTTGCCTCCTAGGCAAATTCATATTTTGCTCAAATATTTCACTGTGAAAGCAATATCTTGTTCCTCCCCTGTGTCATCACAAAACCAGGCTGAAATCACCTACTTTTCCATCTTCCCCTTAACTTCCAGCTCTTGGTAATTTTTGATGCCATGCAGCTTTCTTTATGCACCTCTGTTTTTCAGATCAATTCCCTTCCTCCATCACTTTCCCCTCAAATCACCCTCCTATGCTCGTTTCCACATGGCCTCCCTGTTGCCAGCCATCTCTCAAAATCAGTCAAATGTTGCTGTTCTTGTAGTTGACTGACAGATTAAAAGAATCTGGTGAGCAACGTGGCTATAATAAATGGAAAAAGCTCTTTCTGTCATAAAGTAATGCCCTGCTTTTGCATTCTGCTGCTAAACTCCTGCTTGTTGAGACCAATTTTCAACAAATTTATCATAGGTTAATTTTATACTTTCTGGATCTGAACTGCTTTCGGGTACAATAGGTTTGAGGCCAATTGTTAGAACTCTAGCAGCAATGATAATTTTTCTATTACCTTTTTGGGTTTTCAGTTGTAAAGAGTGATACACTGGTTAAAAAGTATGTTCTAAATTTCAGGGGTGGGTTTTTTTGCTCATGCCAAGGAAACCTTCCTATGCTTTGGAACAGATAACCTGGTAATAAGCTAGGGTTTGGAGGTGAGAAATTTTCATAACTAAAAAATTCGGTTTATTATCCTTATGGACTGGACTAAATCAACAAAGCAGCTGCTCTGCTGGTGGAGGGGTCTGAGCATTAGGCATAATTTTATGGGTTACTATTTTTGAGAAATAAACTGAAACACATTCTTACTCTTATATTAATGTCTCTGACTTAAAAACCTTCAACAACCTACTACACTCAGATGCAGTACAGTACTCCTCCTTTCATCCACTTGTTTTCATTTTGATTTATTTTGAATGGAGGTGGATATTGAGCTAGAGGACACAAATATAGATGATGCATATATGCCAGAACCTCAGGATTATAGACTAAAATTAAAATAAAAATTGTAAGTGCATGCAGCTGTGGTTACGTGCCATTGGCATGTCTTCTCTGCTGGGCTGCCATTAACCTTTAAAAATTTTCTTTGTAATAATGGTAAAAGTGGTATTGGCCTACAAATATTTCATCTTTCCCTGTATTTCTGGTTAGTTAAACTTGTACTGTGCTTCTCATCCTCCTCTTACTACTACGATTATTTCTATTATTATTAATTATAGTCAAGTTGTGTTTAAGACATGCTAACTATTACAAGAACACACTGAAGAGATGGCTCTTGCTTTGGAGAACTTGCCCTCTGTCACGAGCAGCAAACCAAGATAAAAGATGGAAACTGCAGTGAAATTCCGTGTTCAGTAGTACAATATGGAAGCTGAGAATACCATTAGCATTATTGTTACTGAGTTTTTTGAAGGCCTCAACTGAAAGGAGAGAATGAAGGTAGACTTGAAGAATAATGAAGTTGCCATATAGTTATTTATCGGGGTTGCTTGCCTCTGAGGGAGAATATTGCAGAAAGCACCGACACAGTTACTTAAAACCAGAAACATGTAGGCATGGGAGGTATCATGGGTGAATTAAGGGCTTAAGTCAGTCTCTTGATACACAAAATAGATATCCTTGTCTGAGGAATGGGCTACAGATGCAAGTAAAGATGAAATATGCATATCTTGCATTTTATGTAGTAGAGAAGGCTCTATGACAAGTAATATCCAGATTAAAGTGAAGGGAAGGCACAGGTCCAGTGAGTCATGGCTGAACTTGTCTCTAGGGCTAGGTTCAGTGCTCCTGGGCATTGCCTTTTGGTGCTGATGGTCTGAAGAGGTGGGGTTGTGTCTTGCAGCCATCCAGATTCTGAATCCACTCCTCCACTCCTGCTTTATCTTCATCAGGTGGAGTGGCTGTTGAAATACAACTTTGTGTGGGTGCAAATCATCATCTGATTCACTATGAAACTGTATTTCCTGCCTTTCAGCAGCTCTATCTGAGCTACTTTATCCCATCCCTGCTGTATTGCCAAGACTGCACTATTTGTACCCGGCCACCTGGTAATGATCCCACTTCTGGGACAATAGGATTAGCTGTTGCTTTGTACAGTGTAGTGTTGTCGATGCTGCTAAAGTTGTGGTTGAAGTCCATGCTCTGGAAATATATGCCAATGTTCATGTGCCCATTAATGGATGGTGCTGATACACTAAATTGTTAAGTTATTGATGTTCTGCTGTGCCAAACAAATTGAGGAGGCCTTGAGTAACTATAAGGAAGATGGGCAGTGGGTACTAGACTCCAGAGCACCTTTTAATGGAAGTAGAAGCAGGCTGTTGGCAAGGTGTCATACAGGAATGGCTGAAACTTACCTAGCAGGTTCTAAGCAAAATTTAAGAGATTGTTTTTTGTTTTTGTTTTTGTTTTGTTTTTTTTGTTTGTTTTTTGGGTTTTTTTGTTTTGTTTTGTTTTTTGTTTTTTGTTTTTTTTTTTAAAGTCAATTACCTGCCTGCGTGTTGAGCATTCAGTGCAACATCTCCACTTGTCCCTTTTCCATATTCTTTGTGCTGTAACTCCTTCACTCACCATGTTTCCTACCTTTCAAACCAAGACTTTGAACCTGCGTGCCTCCTCTTCCTCACCTTTCTGCATGAAACTTCCTCTGCCCCTGACATGCATTGCAAGGGCTTGGTGCCAGGCGTCCTGTGTGTTGAGTTAGAATGGTAAAAATGAAAGACTGGGTAATTCAGCCACTTTGCTGTCCTTTTCACTTCAGTTATAAATTTTAAATCCTATTTATTCACTGAAATGATATCTCTGTTGTACTGACTGTGTAGTTTACCATTGATCTTATTTGCTATATTTTTAAAACCCAGTGCCTGCTGTCTTTTCTGTTGTTTTATAGATGTGTAAAGGGCTCTGAAAGCAGTTACATAGTGGAATTTAGCAGTGCACAGTATATTTTATTAGGATTAAGAGCTTGTAAATTAATATAGTAGTTCTAAGAGCTTCAGAATATACCTGCCTAAACAAATAGCAATAGTAACTCGATATGATATTTGTATGTTTGCTTTTAGTTTGCAGAATGTCTCTGAGAGACAAGCTTCCTGCTAGCCAATTTATTTTTTAGGTAACAGGGACTGTCTAGAAGTACATTCAGAAGGAAAACACAGTAATTAATTTGTCACTGAAACCTGAGGGGTCCTCTTCCTCATATAGGTGATAATGAAGGTTTTGCATGTAATTAGCAGGAATAATTAGCACGTTTCTGGTAACAAATAGACTGAGTGGTTCTCTGCAAATAAATTAATTGTCGTGCTAACACAGGCAATTGTCTCTTTATTGTCTGACAATGCCCCTTGTTTGCACGAAAGCCTATTGCAGACCTTAGCAGCTTTACACAAATAGGAAAGAGAATCTATAAAATTGTACCTCATCCATCTGCTTCTGGGAAACTTCAAGACCACCAAGGGACTTGTTTGTCAAAACTTGTTAAACAATTTGTAATCTTGAACGTGTGTTTCACTATATTAACAAATGAATTGTTCAAACCAACTTAGTGGGTAAGCTAGAAATCCCACACTAATCAATCAAATGCTGACTCTGGGCATCTAGGAAAAGAAATGTCCTTGAAAAGTAGTACAGCAGTAAATTCATAGCAAGGCTGAATAAATCCCAGAATTCCACATATAATCACACAACCAAGAGGAACTGTTTTTATGTATTAGATGTTCCTCGTAATGCACATACACACTGTGATGTGTGTGCCCTTTGTATGACTTCTGTAAAAATCTGAGGTTTCACAGGTCTGCTACCATGTATCCTCTGAACAGCCTTAGTTTAGACAAGGCTTAGTCAGCCCACATTCTGTCTTCATTTACAATTTTTGGAAGATCTAAAAAGCTACTATTGAGCTTTCTACTTCAGCTGTTTTGTTTCATCCCTTTTCTTTTCTTCCCCCCTTCCCCGCCCCCCACTACTCCCCTTACCCCCACCCCCCCCCCCCGTATTTCCTCTGCTTAGACACAACTGTCATCTTGGCAATAAGCTTACATTAGCTTCTGGGTCTTCATAAACAAGAAAGCTGTTGGTTGTGGTGAAGTCTGCAGATAGATAGGTTTCATCTCTCCCATGTATCTGTGGCGAGGAGGGGAGAGGAAAGGGAGAAAATGTAGTCTGAAGATGGAATACTACAGGTACAGGGTTACTATTTTGTAAATTTAGTTTGTGGGAAATATTGGCTCTTCTACTTCTTGTTACAGTAATAATTCTCCAGTCTTCCTCTGGAACAGAAACAATGAGAATATAACTGATGGGTGTCTCTTTTTCCTTGAGGGTGGGGTTGGTGTATTTTTCCAAAATACAATTTGTAATTTCATTTCCAAATTAGTATTTATATTGATGTATGTTTTGATTTATTATTTAACTATTTCCCCACTTTTCTCTAGTAGCCATGGCACTGTGCAGTGCTTTTATGAATTCATGTTAGAATATAATAATGGTAGAAAAATTAAAGTAAATCTCAGAACGTAATGCCAGCAATTTTTAGGAGGAATTTCTAAAACCGCATTTTTTAGTAAGGAATGTTGTTTAATAGAGATGGGGGGTTTTTTTGGGGGTGGGGAGGGGAGAGGAGAAAAGGCAGCCATTTCCTAAAGTGATGTTTTCTGGAATGAAGTGCTTCTGTGATTTTAGCTACTGGACCTACACAACCCTTTTTCCTGCATTGTTGGAGATATGCTACTCACTGTACCAGTTAGGTGTTCTTGTAATTGACTAATAATGTATATGGGAATATGAAACCCAACAACAAAAAGCCCACAGCCAGACAACACTTTTGCAAGTGTCTGTACAATTGTGAAATTAAAGCTTGTCCATACTTGTAGCTAGTTGACTTCAGTCCCTTTACCCTAGTGTGGTGCATGTCAGCCAACTGACTTCTGTGAATCATGTCAAGTGGTACACAGCTTTGGAAGTGTTGAGATGTTGTTTAAGTGAAACTGTGTGAGTATAGAGGTATTCTCTACTAAAAGCACATTTTGTGCAGCTATCCAGTCTTCCCAGGGATATCCTGCAAAAATGGGTTGGGCTTCTACTGTTCGCTGGTATGACCACCTAATGTCCAGTGGTCATCATAACAAGATAACTTCTGTGTATAAATGATGGTGTGGAGAGGAATGTAAGCCCTGGATGCTGTGCAATCAAGCCTTTTATTTTTTGCTTGAAGTTGAGCAACTATGAAGTTGCTCAGTCCTGAACTAAGATTTGGACTTTATTATCCAAAAAGGAGAAAACTTGTTAACAATGTTAATATTAGTTAACAGTTTATAGGGAACGAGAGAGACAAATGGTTAACGAACATGGGCTTAGCCAGCATCAAGTAGGGAAGAGGGATTCTGAATGGGCTGCTTCAATACTCAGGTCAGCTATAGGCCCTCTGAATTGTTTGGAAGGTGTGTGGCTTCCATGAGATGTGAAGGTTTCTGTCATTCAACTTTGTATCTTCTATCTGGTGGATTTTTAAGTGACCACTGTTTTGCTTGTTGGGTCTAGTGTAAATTTTCTATCCCATTTTAATTCTTTCTAAACATGCAAGTACACAGCTGGTACTTAAACTCGTGTGGTGTCTCTTTACCAGTGTGCTTGTTGATGTCTGACTCTCTTTAGCTACTCTCAAAAAAACCTAGGTGACCAAGATGGTGACACTGCGTGAGTTAAATAATAGAAGGTTTGAAGGAAAATCACTCTTATTTTAGCAGCAGAGGCAGAAAAGCAGTCAAATTTTTCTGTCTCATAGTTCATTAGCGCCCTCAGCTTTGAGCCAACATGGGGCACTATGAGGTAATTTGTCCAAATCATACCATACAAGACTTTTCAAAGAAGAAAGGTATTATATACTTTAAAAATTTTGGTCGTTTTTGGTTACTGCAACGTTCTGTTTATCTTGTACTATGCTGATTGTTGACAGCTAGAAAAAACAATTTAAGCCAAAGGATTGTTTGTATCATGAGGAGGTGGCAGTAGCAGTTCTGGTACAGCCTGGCAGGATAGCTGACACAGTCTATGATCCATTCTGCACTCCCTTTACACAGTCTACGATCCATTCTGCACTCCCTTTACTGCAGGCTCCTCAACTGTACTGAGTGCCAGTGTATAACCTGTCCTGAGTACCTGCAGCCCCATCCTTGCTGCAGTCCTTAGTGCAGCTGTGTTAGTGTGTGGGATGTACATTAACTCCTCACATGGGGTTGGTAAGCCCAGCTGTGCAAGAGAGATCTATTCAGTTATGTGACAAGATATATATATATTTCTATGGGGATCTCACCATGGGGTGCATGGTTATACATTAGCTGTATGCTTGGTTCCAAAGAGAGGCCAAAGGCCGTGGTAGATGGCCTTGATGTGTGTTGCAGCCACAGGGTTGGGCATCATGAGACAATGGGTTAAGTGACTGCATGATTTGTGCTAGGACAAATGTTGACAGAAGAAAGATAAAATCTAAGATTAATATTGTTCTCATTAAAATGTTTCCTTTGGTGCTAATTCTGCCTACTGAGATATGCTATTCATATTTGAACTGCTGCTGTACACAGAATTTGGTAGGATGAACTGAGTGTAATTCCTCAGCCTTTAAATACAGCACATATTTTTTAAAAAAAGAAAAAATAAGATTTTTTATTTCTGTTGCTTTAGAGACTCCTATATGTGATGACAGCACTATGGTGGTGAAATAGGTGTGTTCTCCCTTTACTCGTTGTGTTCTATCTGTAACAGCAAGCTGAATTCATGTTCTTTGTATTTTGCTTCATGAAACCACTCGCAAAACTGTTATTCAATACAAATTAAAGTATTGGTAGCTGATCCTGCATCTCAGTGCTTTATCTACATTTCACAAAACTGAAATAAATCAGGGTGTGATAGGCAGATCTTAGCAAATTTCTGCAGTGACTTCACAACAATAGGGTAACACGAGAACTTCTTGGAATCACACACGGCATGGCCATACACAATAGTGGATAATGCAGACACAAGAATTTGTACTGTTTGCTCCAATCATGTTCTGCAAAGTTCTCTGATACAGTCCAAATCCAGTATAGAGGGGGACAGCTTTAGCAAACAGGTAGTTTAACTTTTCATGCTGGTTTTCTTTGAAGGCTCAGTGGTACTGATAACTTTCAAAAGCCTTCTGGAATTTGCTTTTAGTCATTGCTGGTAGCCTGACTTTCCATGGTAGGATTAACTGAGGACACTTACAAGAGCTGGAAAAGGTTTTCTTTGGCTGTTGTTTAGATTTTTTTTCCTCTTGATTTAGTTTTAATCTAATCTCTTCTGGGCACCAAGCAGAGCTGAAAAGTGAGTGACTTTTTATCTAAATTGAAGTGATAGCAATTGATCAGGTTTTCATCATCTGTCTTTGCTGTCATTGGAGCTTCCTCTGTGATCTGCAGTTGACTGAGAGAAATGAAAACTTAATTGAATTCTTTAGCTCACTGGATGTTTGTTTATGGATAGGTATGTTGAAGTATGGTGATGTAGGGCAGAGTTCTGTTTCTTGCCATGAATATAAAAGCTTTATTGATTTCACTGAGAGCTTGAATATATTTGACTTCTGTGAAGAAGCAGTATGAAACTTAGTTTTGTACCAGGAGTTAGGAGTTGCTCATGATGACTGAAAATGAAACAGAGAACTGGGTCATCCTGGTAAGGTTTCAGGTATTGCTTATCTCCCACCTTTTAATTTTGGTACTGAGTCAAGGACCAAAAAGGTTTTTAATGAATGCATTTTGCAAAAACATGCTGGTCCCACTACCTCTGTGGAATTTGATAAATACTTTGTAGAGTCTTCAAGAAATGTTCCAACATTTTGCTTTTACTTCTGCTTCAGTTTTGCTCATATATAATCGACATTGATACAGACATCTTATTATACAGGTTTTGCACCATTAGAACAACAGCATCACTGTTCATTAAGTGGATGAGCAACAGAGAGACATTCAGCCTTGTCAAATGAAAATTAACTTCCTAAATGTTTGTGAGTAATTCAAGGGCAGCAGAAAATATTAGCTTAGAGCAGCAGCCTTTTTTTGTTTGGATCTTTACCCATTGCTCCTTCCTAATGATGCTCACTAAAGTTTACCAACAAAACACTTTGAAACATTTATTCACTCACAGTCTACAGATTACAAATAGCAGCTGAGCTTTCATTGGGTGTTTTCAATATTACAGAGGGGTAGAACTAGTTTTTATGAGCACTAGAGTTTAAATGTTCTAAATACAAATCAAATGTTTCCAGCGGTCAAATAAACAACTGTTACTAAATCTATGGGTAAAACTGGAATATATTTCATAGTAGGAAGGCAGGTTCTAGGGGGCATTAGCTTCTTCTGCCCCTTGAGGGTGTTATTAGTTCAAATCACTCATCAGTTGTACCCTGTTGTTTAATCTGAATGAGTACATGTAATATGAACGTTGCTGTGGATAGCGTTGCCCCTTTCTAGTCTGAAAAGTGTTTATTGCTTTGATAGTAGAAAAATAAATCATATGCACTGAGCTAATAAAATGTTACAGGTGCTGTCACTGCATATTGAAATCCAAAGATATGTAAATGTATTGAATTTGCATGACAAGGTTTTGGTAGTGGGAAGAGCTACAGGGGTGGCTTCTGTGGGAAGCTACTAGAAGCTTCCCCTGTGTCTGACAGAACCAATGCCAGCTGGCTCTGAGACAGACCCACTGCTGGCCAAGGCCGAGCCCACCAGTGATGGTGGTAGCACCTCTGGAATAACATAGTTAAGAAGGGGGAAAAAAGAACTGTAGTGGGAGAGAGGAGTGAGACTGTGAGGAGAACAGCCCTGCAGACACCCAGGTTACTGCAGAAGGAGGGCAGGAGGTGCTCAGGCGCCAGAGCAGAGATTCCCCTGCAGCCCATGGTGCAGACCATGGTGAGGCAGGCTGTGCCCCTGCAGCACATGGAGGTTCATAGTGGAGCAGATATCCACTGGGAAGGACCCTGCAGGGGACCAGGGGGATTCCTGAAGGAGGCTATGACCCTATGGGAAACCTGCACTGGAGCAGGATCCTGGCAGGACCTATGTCCCTGTGGAGATAGGAGCCCATGCTGAAGCAGAAGAAGAGTGCGAGGAGGAGGAGTGGCAGATGGACTGACCACAACCCCTGTTTGGAGAGAAACTTAATGAGGATCAAGAAGGGCAAGTGTAGGGTACTGCACCTGGGGAGGAAGAACCCCAAGTACCAGCACAGGCTGGGGGCTGACCTGCTAGAGAGCAGTTCAGCTGAGAAGGGCCTGGCAGTATTGGTGGATGGTAAGTTGACTATGAGCTGGCAGTGTGCCCTTGCAGCCAGGAGGGCCAATAGTATCCTGGGGTGCATAGGGAGGAGTGTGGCCAGCAGGTCAAGGGAGGTGATCCTCCCCCTCTACTGACCCTGGTGAGGCCACATCTGGAGTGCTGTGTCCAGTGCTGGGCTCCTCAGTACAAGAAAGACAAGCTGCTGGTGGAGGGGGTCCAGAGGAGGCCACAAAGGTGATTAGGGGTTTGGACCATCTCTCAGGAGGAGAGATTGCAGGAGCTGGGCCTGTTTAGTCTAGAGAGGAGAAAACTGAGAGGGGATCTCATTAATGCATGTAACTATCTCAAAGGAGGGTGCCAGGAGGACGGTGTCAGACTCTTTTCAGTGGTGCCCAGCAACAGGACAAGGAGCAATGGCCATAAACTAAAACACAAGAGGTTCTACCTCAACATGAGAAAGAACTTCTTTATGTTGAGGGTGGCAGAGCACTGGAACAGGCTGCCCAGGACGGTCGTGGAGCCTCCCTCTCTGGAAACATTAAAAGCCTTCCTGGACCTGTTCCTGTGTAACCTGCTCTAGGTGGCCTTGCCTTGGCAGAGAGGTTGGACCAGATGATCTCCAGAGGTCCCTTCCAACCCTAATGATTCTATGATTCCTCATACCCCTGCACCACTGGGGAGAAGGTGGACAATTTGGGAGTGCAATTGAGCCCGGCAAGACTTTTCCCAAGTCCAGTCTGTTTTGCCTGTGATGGTAACTGGTGAGTGATCTCTCCCTGTCCTTATCTGGACCCATGAGCTTATTGTTCTATTTTCTCTCTCCTGTCCAGCTAAGGAGAGGAGTGATAGAGCGGCTTTGGTGGGCACTTGGCATTCAGCCAGGGTCAACCCACCACAGTAATGAAATAGACCTGATTATGTCCATGAGCATTCCAAGGGATATCTGTGGACTCCTGTAATCAATTATCTCTACTGCTCAATAAGAAAACAACAACAATGAATAGCCTTAAACTTCAGCAGGAGGGAGAAACTGCTTATTTCAAGAATAATCAGAGAGCTTTTCACTCTGGTGGTGAGACATATGAATAGATAAATTTGTCCCTTGCACTTTCGAATCCATTGTCAGGTTGAGGGTTCAACCACTGAATCTGCTTTTTGTATGGACAAGCTATGAAGGGAGGACTGGAGCAGGAAAGAGCAAGCGATAGCTTGTGTTCAGAAATAAAGGTGTAGTGGAAGAACACAGTGACTTTACAGCAAATATCTTCCATGTGTTCAAAATATTAAGTACCAACCTAAGGTAGCCTAGCTTTTCCATGACTGATAAGAATCAGTTTCAGTTATGAGAAAAATGGATCCCAAATTTAAATTTTATTTTTGTGACTCCTTAAAATAGAGGATAAGATATTTGCCAAGTTTCAAACTCTACAAAGTCAACTCAGCCCTCTTATGAGCAATTATGCAATAGCAGAGGCTGCCAAGGGCTGTTTTGTAACCAGTATCACTGGAATATGCAAGACTCAACAAGATGCTTATCTATCAGGAGAGGTGTAGGATTAGTGAAATTATGCTGCAGGAGGCTTGGGTTTAGATAGCATTTGAAATACTACAGGCTGAAATTTTTCCTAACCCAGATGATTCTAGGAACACATTGTAAGAGCTGTTACATAGTGGGATCAGCATTAAAAAGAAAAGGTATATATTTTTTTAAATATTTTTTATATTTTTGTAAATTTTTATTCTTTCTTGCAAAAGTTCATTTGTTGCCAGCATTAATACATTTTGCATTAAATGTCGGATGTTAAAAGGAAAAAAGAGCAGAAAAATTACACATGTACAGAGTTTAATTATGATTAATCTTTAGTAATGATCATTGGCTGTTTTCAGGTAACAGAAACTCTTCATAACCATTTCTCTATGAGAAGAATAGGTGATCTGGAATTGGCTACTTGAGGTCTTTTTGCACCAAAACAGATTAATGCAGTATCGCATAAGTGATTCTCTGGCATTTACTGAGAAACACAGTGTTTTCAAAAACTTCTGTCCCTGAGACAGAGCCTTTAGTTTGGAAGTTTCATCCTGTATAGGACTGCACAGCCATGGTTAGCATTCTTATGGGTCTGGTTGTAGCTTCTGGGCAATGGATGTGTGAGGGCCATTGTCCTTTACTGAGAACGCTGGCTTCAGTGAGGCAGTGTGTTATATTAACCCTATATAGAATGGGTCCAAGGAGCTTTTAATTTCTGGGGAGGTAAGATAAACTTCCCAACCTGATCTATTTGTGAAACTGTGCGTCTTACAAACATTCTAGAATCATAGAATAATTTAGGTTAGAAGGGAGCTTTGGCATTCATCTAGTCCAAACCGCTGCACAAAGCAGGGTGAACATCTCAGTCAGACCTTGTGGTGAAGAATGAAAGAACACCAGAACAGTTCATAGCCAGTATTGCACAGGAAATATATGACCAATCCAAAATTCCCAGTGAGTCCTAGAAAGGTGAAACGGCTTTTGTGGATGCTGACTTGATGGACACTCCTCAAACATACTGAACACCACTCATCCACTTTGCACTTACATACACCACTAACACCGATTTTTACCACTTCTTCCTGGAAATCCAGTATTCCTCTGTTCACAATGCTATCATATCTTTGCTATTCCAATTTATTTTATTTTTTTGTATTGTTTTCTTGGCTTTATTTTCTATTTTTATTTTCTCCTTATAATTTTTAAGGAAAAAAATAATGTGTAGTTTAAATATCGCTGAAGCAATGATTTCTGCCCTGCTTTCAATTTCATTGTAGTGTGGTCTCCAAAATTCCATGATTTTTCAGATCCAGTTAAACTTCTGGTTTGTATATGATATCTCAAATAGGGCAGGTATGTGTAAGGAGAATGAAGGTACATGTGAAAGAAAGGTCTTGTAGATAAAGAACAGAGGAAAGAACCTAAGACACAGGCAGGCAGGAGGAAACCCAAAGAGTTTAAAGAGAGTAAAGAAACAAAAGACAAAGGCAGTGCCCTGAAGTTGACTGCAGTTTTACACATAAATGTGCTGGATAGTGAGTTGTGGTGGCTGAGTGACCTCATGAAACTTCTGTTCCTACTGTAGGTGAAGTTGAGGCAGTGATTTCTTTTGATTCCATACCTGAATCTAACAGAATTTGCGAACTGAAAACCTAATCAAACAAAATGCTCTAACTTGGCATGAAGAATGAGTGATAGTCATCTGGGGACTGCAGTTCCTATGCTAGCTCTAGAACACCATAGTGTAAGGTAGCAGTGAACTGTATCTTCCAAGGAAATCTGTTGTCTTTTTGTATGAAATCCCTTTTTTGTCTGTGAGGATACACCTCCAGGTGATATCCTTCAAAGATAACCCTCCCTCTCCAAGCTTCCCACCTCCCCAGTATTTATGGATATGGCTTTCAGCAGCAGCTCCAGTGCAATTAAAAAACCCAGTCATACTTATAACTGAATGACCTTCTGTATATTTTTATCTTTGAGGCTCAAGGAGAGAGCATTACAAAACCTGAGAGACTCATCTAAATTATCTATTAACCTTCTGGAAACAACCCAGAAGGCAATGGCCGTTTATTTCTGTAGACAAAGGGAATCATAGAATCATAATCTCAAGTTGGAAGGAACTCATAAGGATCATTAGGTGCAGCTCCCTGCTTTTTGCAGGACTACCTAAAACTGACCCATATGACTAAAAGCGTGAGCCAGAAACATGTTAGGAAAGTGAACTTTGCTGGAGTGTAATTTATATTTACAGGAACCATTTGTTAAGTAATTTCAGACAGGCCCATTTGCATCTGTTGCATCTGTCTGTGGTTAATTTACAGAGAGTAAGTTCTTAACTTAGTCAAGTAAATTCATCAGGGTAAATTTACCCACCCCAACTGCACTTGTTCCAGTTTTCTTTCATGTGGAAAAGCTTTCCTGTTGCATTTAACCTCACCACTTACTCATGTGACATTTTCCTTCTTTATTTAGAAAGATCCAACAATGGTAGACACTTCTGGTGAAACCGTGACACATTGAAAGTAGTGGGGAAACTCCCATGGATTTCCATGAGGATTTCTCCCTTACAGAAGAACCTTTATGAGAAAAGCAAAATACATTTAAATTTGTGCTTTGTGTTAGAGAGTGGATATAAAAACTGTGACCATACCTAATTAGATTGCATTCTCCGTTACACTGTTTTCCTGTTATTTGACCTGTACTTAATTAAGGAATTACCATTTCTGGGTGCATCATTCTAAATGTGGAACTTAAAATTCCAATATCACCTTGAGCTTATATTATAATCAAAATGTAAGTATTTCTCCTCATTTCAACCAGTTCCTAACCTCTGATGCTGATGACAATAGATGGATTTAATATTCTAATTCTTTTCTGTAAATTGTTCATCAAAATATTAAGAACAGCTATCTGATATAAATCCCATGCAAAACAATTCTTGCCATATTATGGTGAATGGACACTTTAAATTCTGATCTTTTGCTTTCTGTCTATAAACCAATTACTTAGTCTTATAATGTTCCTTATCCAGTCTCAAAATTTTCCTTAGGGCATCTTATATTTAAGATTGTGTGCACTAATCCATCAAGTGAAAAATTGTCAAAGGCTTTCTGAGAATCTAGATATCTGTTGCTGGAATAGTTTCTGTCAATGGCTATTTCCCCTAGAACCTCGAAATTAATAAGATGTTTAGATGTAATTTGGTTCATAAATCCAATATGATCAGTTTTATACATCTTTATGGAATTAATACATCTTTTATACTTTTAACACTTCAGCTACTGGCTTTTTTTAGCTGTTTCCAGTGGTGCTGAGGCCAAGTTAAAGCCACTGGATTTGAAGAGTTCACCGATTTGAATCTCAGTGGGTTCTGGAGAACATAATTTTTTACACTATTTAGTTTTAGAGCACAGGTATATAACAGGTTCTGTGCAGCAGTGGGCTTGGTAACATGTTAGCTTAGACCAAAATGAAATTAAACACAATGAACACAATTTTTGTTGTTTGTTACCTATATGCACTTTTTATCCTTATCATGGTATATTGTCGCAGAGTCTATTAATGTGTATTTTAACACATATAAAAATCTATGTGACCTACACAGATACAAATGAGGAAAAATGTCACTAAAAAGCAGTAAGAATAGCTTAGAGTTGGGGAGCAAGTGAAATCAGATCCAAGAAAGTATACCAGGATACTTCGAAAGGGCCTTAGCAGCTGAGAAAACGAGTACCAGATACAGTAGATACAGATGACAAATTAGAAAGGTAGCCAAAAGTAAGGGTAGCTGTTATTGTTGTGTTTGTATGGATGCTTTTTCTTTCTTAAAACATTTAGATGGATAGGTAGGGTTTTGTTTTGTTTTCTTTTTTTCATTTTTTTTTGGAGTAAGTTTTCTATGTTATCCAGCCATTCAACAGCCTCAAGAGTCAAGACATCTGCCTTGGAGATGTAGTCATGTTTTGACGAGCCTTAAAGCATCATGATTTTTGACATAATGTTGAAATGAAATCTTTGATGCTCGACAGCTGCTGGCTGCATGGAATGCTCTTTTCTTTTTTCTTCTTTTTCTCCTTTCAGTGTGATGTTTATTGCATATAATAGGAATGTGCGTCATTTTGCAGAACAGTTTTAATTCCTTTTATCCAAAAAGCTTTCTGTGAAAGTGATAAATTCATAGGAGTCAACATCCTTTTGGTGAAGAATGCTGGCAATTTTAACAGCTGTATATGTATGTTTGTAAAAGCGCAGGCTAGGGATAAAAGGCTATGTGAAGTTTTGCACATGGTAGCAGAAAGATGCCATCAGATGTAATGCTGGAGCTGACATTATCATCCTGGCATCCCTGACCAGTGCTCACTGTACATTAGAGAGGAGCTGCAGTTGAGAGGCTGTCAAGCTTCACAGAAACAAAAGCAAATGTCCCACAGAAGCAGTTGCAAATGCTGTTTATTACAGTACTACTAATGTAAGCTGTAAAGCCAGATGGTATGGCTCACAGGGCTCATGGATATGATTGAGCAATGCAGGAGTAGTCCCATTGTCACAGAATTACTGTGGCCATGGAGACTTGAGGGAAGAAGTATGATCATGTACCACTGGAGTGGACAACTCATGTTGGCAGTAGTGGCTGGCATTCCTAATCTGTAAAGTGATCACAGATCCAGTTATGACTGATAGTTTACACTGAAGCTATGACAGCCCTTAGGGCAATTTCTCTACAGCATTTTAGTTTGTGTTAAGTAAAGGTGGCATCTGCCCAGCTGCTTTTAACCAGTGATAATCACTTTTCACTCGAGATAAACAGAAAGAACAGTCACCTCTGCCTTTATGTGGCCATGGTAGAAACAATAAGAAGTCAACGTCCAAGACTGTGGAAAAGCTGAACACAAACTAAAACCTAATGGGATAAGAAATTTCAGAGAGAATGCTTGCCATTTCAGCTGATTTCCAGCTGTCCGTGGACGAGGGACATCAGTGAATAGAAAGTTAAATGGATAAATAGAAGTAGAAATGGCAACAGGGAGCTTGGAGATGTTTGCAGAGCTTAAATGTACAGTAATTGTTGGAAGGGCAGACTTTCAAAATAATTATGTTCACCTTTGGTATTTTTTTTTTCCTTTTATTCAATAAAACAGGACTTTGTATACTTTTTTCTCTCCTCCTAGAAGCAAGTGAGCACGGCCCCAACTACTGGCAAACTCTAAGACAAATAGGAAATAAACTTTCCTTAATCTAATCAAACCTCCGTACCTATGACAGATTTTTGAACATGCTCAGGTCTCATCACTACTTTTGGGGTCACTCCTGTGAGGTGCTGAACACCCTGCCTCTGAGCCAGCAGCATGATAGATGATGTGAGAGCTTTTAAGTGTGCATATAGCCCCATGGCTTCATGACTTTAAGCTTTACATGCTTAAATTAAACATGTGCTGAAGTGCTTCGCTGCTGCAGAGCCAGGATGCCTGATGCCTTGTAGGACTGAGTCCTTGAAACCTAATTAATACATTTCAGTGCCAAATGGGGACAAAGTTCTTTTGAAAGTCTGTGAGTTAGGTGTCTAAATGTTGAATGCTGAGTTTTCCTGAAAATCTAGCCTTCAAACACCAATCCTGGTAATTTTTACTGTTAATCAGTTTAGCAGAAACATGCAGTCAGTGGTTTTAGTTCAATCTTACATATTGTTTACACATCCTAAGGTGGGGGATTTAATATGAACTAAATAACACGTGGGCCACTGTAGCTGTTTATTTTGTGGCTTTAGACACACAAACGTAGGTCAGTTCCAAACTATATAAGATCTGGTGTTTAATTAAATTTAAACACCACAGGTTTCTGAAAATTAAATTGCCTTTGATTTTTAAAATTAGTCTTTTCAGAATGTCTCAAAATCAATTTGCAGTAGTAGTCATTGTGATACAGATTGCATCATGCTTGTTTTCATGCATGTAGGGCTTCAGATCTGGTGCTAAACCAATATTAGCCTTTGCTGTACTTGAATTTAGGAAGCACTATACTGCTAACTGCTGTTTTATGGATGTGGCTAAGGTTGTATTTATTTATACAAGGTTTACTGGTTGTGTTATGCTTACAAATTTCCATAATTAAGACTGTGAATTCCATAATTACTCCTGCAAATGAGAACCATTTTGTCAGAGCTTATTTCGATTGTTGAATTGAGGAAATTTTAGTATTATGCAGAAAAATCATGATTACAAGCGAGTAGTTTAAACAATTATTGATTTTTCTAGATAAAAAAATATTTCCCCATGGTTCCCCAAAGTTGATGAACTTTATTCATCAGTAATCTATGATTCATGGTTTGTGACAATCTTATATTCACAGAGGTTGACTCAGTGGCATAGGAATTTCTGTAAAGCATCCGAAGCGGTTCAGGCTTGCTATTTTGCCGCCAAGAAGTACTGTTTTTGGTATTTTTTAGAAAGTTTTCCTCTGTTAATGGTGAATCAAATATGAAAAAAAAAAAGTGATGTCTTGAATAAATCCTCAACATGGCAGACAGTGTAGTTCAAGATGTTACTACATGTCAGGCTGAAGAGATCAGGACAAATTCAAAGTTTGCGTTCCATGGAAAGAACAAAAGCCACTCCATAGTAATATTTTATTTGAAAAAGGGAAAACACTTAAAAATGAGAAAGCTTTTTGAACATAAATTTAAAAGAGCAGCCAACAGGGTAAAATGATTGAAGACCCTACATTAGAGGCTCAGAGTGTAAGCGTAACACCTATAAAGAAAAATTCTTAGAAAGAATCTTTTCCTAAAACCAGCTTGGCCAGCAGTACAGCAACAGGATACTACTCAGAAATGCAAATGACAGGTCAGCAAGATGAGATGAATTGTGTTCCAGGATTCACAGTGCCATCGCAGAAGTTCTAGAACTCAAATACAGAATTGTTAAAATATTAGCTACAGTGTGGAGTTTATGTTCTAATCAACCTCATTATTGAAGGAATGGATAATGTTAAAATGTGTTGCCTTCTCATGGAGTAATAACTAGTTGAAGATTAAAATCAGAGGGTATTAAAAATTATGGGTTTTCATAAAGGGGTGGTCAGTGTGCTCTCCCATTGAGTCTACAGTACAACCTGGACTAATGAACATATTTATAAATAATTTAATAAAAGTTTATGATGAACTGCTAAACATAAAGGAGTGGGTGGATATAACTTTTGAGTCAGGCTATTCCTAAACTGCAAGTTGATAGAACTGGAAGGGTGCCTTGGAAGAAATTTTTGGTTTGTTTCTATAGTCTTTCCTTAAGTATCCTGTGCCATCCACCTTCTGGTATGGGGTAGACTTTTAGTCTGAACTTGTTTTAGATTTTTATGAGTCTAGTGTGCTCTTGATTTGTGCCTATTTTCTTGATTTGTAAGACTGCTGAAATGAGGGAAAAAAAATCTGTTTCAGTCTGGAGTCTGTGGAGGCTGTGTAGAAGATTTGTTGCTTTTACTAATTAATTAACAGAACTTTTTGTCTGGTAGTTGGAACCCTTCCAATTCAGTGTTCCACTATCTCCTCTGTTACTCAGAGCTCACCAGCTTTGCAGTATTTCAGGCTGATATCTTTAAAATACACTTTTTAGGAAGCTCTCTTCATAGGCCTGAAACAACCAGATAGTTTTTTTTCACACATCTAGTATTTCCAAGAATTGATCCTGATTTCTTCCTGACTGAGAGAGACAAATAGGCCTTATATCTTTAAACATTTCCTATCTTCTTATACTTATATATTTCCCTGAAAAAATCATGATAAAAATGGTAATTAAAATCTTGCCTTATGATTCAGTCCAGCAAAACATATATATCTCAAACACTACAGACATATGCGCTATTGTTTCTCTATTTAAGAGCTGGCCATGTAAATTTAATTTAGAAGCTCTGAGGCCCTGCAGTGTTGCTGAATAAACTTCTAGCAGTAATAATAAGTTCGATACATGAGTGCCAGTGCTAACTTAATTCCACTTCAGGATACCAAGAATCACAGACACCTTCCTCCCAGTTAATTGCTTTGTTTAATTTGTTTGCTCAAGTAACACAATACTTTGGATTATAATAGAGACCAAAAGGTCTCAAGCCGTTCATTCCCTAAAGCAAGCCAAGAAATGCAGAAGAGGCCCAAACATGTTGAATATCCATCAAGAAGAGCAGCTATTTTTTGCCATTTTTTGATAACAATTTGCTGACATGAAAATTGACTATTATGTAGTGCTTTTGAAATCCTCCTGTACTGTGAATTGTTTAGTTTGCATGAGGGAAATAATATCTAATGGTAGCAGACTGCTTATTTTGGACAATGTAAAATGACCTGCTCTAAGCATCTTAAATGAAATGCGGGATGAATAATCATGAGATTGGTTACAAATCTGAATTATTTGCCACTGTGCCTGCTACTTGGTAGCTAGCAGCCAGGGCAGACATGGTGTTCATTGATGAATGGTTTTGTGGTGCGTATGTGTGCATCCTCTGAATATTAGCAAATTAAACATTCAAGGCAGGAAGTCATCATCCTTTGGCAGTAATTTTACTGGGTAAACTCTGATAAGCCTATCTCCTCTGAACAGTATTGCCGAATCTCGAGGTACTGGAAATGTTGAAATGTAACCTGTCTAATATTAAAGGCTTCTATTTAGCCTAAAGACAACAGGTGCTAGGCTTTTGCCTTTCTGCTTCCATCTGACCAGGTCAAAACTTTTCATATATATGAGCCCTATGATTTTTTTCTTTGTAAACTGAAGAATCTATAACTTCATAAAAATAACATAACTTAAAGTTTCACTACCTCTGAGGTATCCTTCAATATCAGTTATCTGATCCTTAGTCAGGAGATTCTCCACAAAAGAAACTTTTAATTAAGCAAAACATAGTTGCCTCAGATTACCAGAATCTTGGGAAGATGCATCATGAAACTGCAAGTTGCAAAACTTATTTTTCCTTGCTGACTGTATTTCTTTGCTATACTTTGATACCTGCTTTCAAGATTTCTGCTGTAGCTGGAGTAAACAGTGGATTTGATGTAAAAGATAACTCCCTGTTAGCTCCAAAGGGAAGCCATAATGGCACAGATAATCCTCTTGGTAAGCAACAATTTCCTGAGATGATGATTTGTGTGAAGTTTGTGTAGTGTGTGTATTTAGCCAACAGGACTGAACATTTACAGCTTAAAGAGGGTATATGCATTTTGCTTACAGGTGCTGTTTGTTTTTCCTTTCTGTTCTTTTGGAAAAATGCACTAAAATCTCCCTTTTTCCCAAGTTCGATACACTGAACATATTCATACCGAATTTCTATCAATATGAATGCCTAAAGAATTCTTTGAAAATATCTCATTCACTTTGGCCTTGAAGGTTTCTCTGGAATTCATCAAGTGCACTGACTATCTGCATTGCCCAGTCTCTTGCAAAAATTTAGCTTACTGTCATCTCTTCAATTCAGCAACCTAGAATGATGCAGCATAACTTTGGGAAACAGCAGCATTAAATTAGAGATGCAAGCTGCAGACTGTAATATTAAAAATGTGTTCTCCTACTGTGGCCTAATTTGCCTTTTTCTTTTTATGCTGATAATGTATCTGAACCCACACTGTGAGCAGTGTGTAATAAGTCTTTAGGCTTTTGGCATCTGTTATGGACAAACTGTGGATTCTTTGCAGCTTCAAACAGCAAATGAAATGAGAAGATCGATGGAATTCATGTCTAGATGTGTGACACGGAAATGTGCCTAAACAAATGTAATTTTGCAGCAGGAGCACTTAAATTGTGTTAAGGCTAAAAAAACCAGCTCTTGCTTATCACATGAATTAATTAATGGCAAAACATTTCTTTCTCCTGTTATTCAAAGTAAAAAGCTGGGGATTTGAATCCTGTAATTCAGCATATAAAGCTGCTGTCAGAACCTCTGGCTCAGGAAGCCCTAAAACCATAGGGTGTTGGAAGTGTAACCAGGGGAAAGATCACTGGGTGCTTGCCTTGCTCTGATAATTTTCCTTAGGCATCTGCTACTGGCCACTGTCAGAGCCAGGATATCCAACTAGATAGACCTCTGGTCTGGCCCGGCATGGCCACTCTTATGTAAGAACACATGTGATCATGTGTAGTTTTGACCTCCAGCCCCTTCCAGGGCTGGACCATGACTAAGGATGAATGAAATTATGACTGGTGTTAGTTTTAAAACACTCTTATTCAGGATTGGAGTAATTTCAAGGAATTTTGTACTGTCCAAAAATATGAAAATCCACTGGATATACAGTCCTACTCAGAAGAAGTAAATTATGTATGTTCACATATTCTAAAAGGATTTGGAGTAACAAAGATATCATTACCTTGTGATTCAGCAACATGAGATACCTTGATGGATGTTAACCCTCTACACCCTTCCAGCATAGCCTGATATGTGTGTGCCTCGGTTTTACAGGTGTAATGGGGAAACGCATTTTCTCATTCTCCTTGTCTGTTTTGTTTTGTTTTTAATTAGTACATTCTTTGTCACAATGTAGCATTATCTCCTAGAATTTATAGTTGAAGCACCTAATAATACAAGGATTCTCAAGTTTATCTGTGGTCTTTAGATGCTGCTGCATTGCACACATGACCAATATTTTAAGCTGAGGTGCTAGGAGGCAGGTTTTCTGAGAGGTTATGCAGTCTGCTTGAGATGCACCTTCTCTTTTCGGATCATAGGCATTTATGTAAGGCTGTAAAAGTGTAAGTTAGAGTTTTGCTAGCAATGGAATAAATAATTCATTCTTTTGTTTAAATAATACACCCTCTTTCCTGAATCTCTGCTGTCAGGAAAAGTAGGCTTGGCCCTGGCTTATTGTCTCATGGTGAGCATACAAGAAAAGAGTCCTGAATTTGACACTGTCTGTCAAGTTGCCTTCCTCAGGCTCTCAGTTAGGGAAAACAGCCCTGGAAGGGGGCAAGTGAATTCAGATTTTATGCCAAGGGATCATGGTCAAGTGCTACTTTAACCACAGTTATTCACGTTGCAGTGAGCAAAATGTAGAAAAAAATTGGTGAATACCATTGTACTTGTTGAGCCAGTAACTAAGTTGTTTCCAGTCTCTCAGTTTTCCAGACTGGATAGTGTTCAGACAGAAGCAAGATGCGTTGGGCAGCTGAAGTCAAATAGGGGAACTTTTCACTGTTAGTGTGTACATTTATTGGTAATGACCCTGCAGTTATTTAAAACAATGTTACAACAGTGTAACTCCTCATGCAGATGACCGAGCTGTCCTTTGATAAGTGCCTGATAAATACCAGCTGTAATTAAAAACATGAAGAATAGTATGGTACAGTTTATTTGCTGTGGGAAGAGCTTCTTATCCCATGCAGTTCGGTATTGCTGGGCTGACCAAGTTAGGTGCAGTTGTCCTTCAAATGCCCTCTGGATAGCCTGATCTAAAGGTGGCCAGTGGACAGGAAGCTAAATCTATTCTGCAGCAGAGAGACCAAAAAGAGGAGAGAATGTTGCAGTGGAAGCAGGAAGTCTGAGAAAGTCCTAATTTAATTTCCATGAATGTTTGTTCTAAAGATACAGCAAGTTCCAATATGAAAAAGCTATTAAAATAATTCCGTTTCTCCCCTTTTTCTGGAATTTTGCTGATTACAACTCCTTCTATAACAGTTTGTTTTTTGCCTTTTTCTTTTTTTCCTTTGAGTGCTATTATTCTGTGCAGTTGTATGAGCCTGTATTTAAAACTAATGCAAAGGGGAAAAGAAAATCCTGCACTCTCAGAAGCACATATTTAGAGGGCCACAGTTTCTGTTGAAATGAAGTTGTTAATGGAATTAGAATCTCAGTGAAATACTGTGAAAGGCTTCTCTTTATTACACCCCCAAGATTTATGAAGGAAATGCTCCAGACTCCTACAATTCTTCTGAATAGTGGAGAATATATACTTTAGTGTGCCAGATGAGATGTATTTGTTATATATGCCAGAATAAAGCAAATGAAGTTTTAGTGTAGATTTCAGCTGAGCTGGCCTTCTGGAGAAGTTTGCTGTCTTTCTTATATTTTTAAAACCCTGTATTATTGATCATATGCTTGAGAGCAAGAGATTGAACTAATTAAGTCTGAATTAGTTTTACCTGGATCCTCAACAGACTTTAAGTGTAATCATTGCCCAGAGCTAATGAGGGACATGAATTTACTCAATTGTTTGTACTTCTCCCTTCTGTTGTTCATTTCAGAAGCTTGTACTTTAGGCTGATATGATTTAGAAAAGGTATGAAATGTGATAAATGTTTATCTTTTCTGGTTTTTTAAGTGAATTAAAACTCCGACAAAATATGAGGCTAAAACCTGTCAGGTACTGTCAGGTTGTTAGAGGCCGTGCAGGTGTTAGTGTGGTAATAATCTGGCTGGACATCAGTTAAAAGCGACGTTCTCTATGGAATTTGGGTAAACTGACTGACCAACATATAGGAAAATAAACTATTTTATTGCAGTTATTTCAGCGTAGATTCCTATGTAGGGATTCTGTTATGGAATAACATTTTTTAGTTTATGAACCGATGTGACTTTGCAATGCAGTCTTGTGTTTTTTTCAGAATACTGTGTTTGCACAGGGAGGTATTCTGGAACAGAGATGACAAAATACGATGGTCTGAATCTTCACATGGTCAAAATGCTGAGGTTAAAGTGATTAGTTCATCCCTGTTTTGCTTTTATACTGAGATTCCCTATATAAGTGTAAACACTGATGGAGTGTCAGTGACAGGGCCAAATGTCCATTAGGATGTGGAAGAGAATGATTCCTCACTGCCTGTAGCTGGGACTATAGTTTTGGGAAAGTTTTTTTTTGTGTTTCTTTTTTTTTAATAAAAAGAGAGAATAAACATAAGGAATCTAAGTGTTTAGAAATTTGGTCCTGAGCATAGATCATTATTTTGTGTTTCTGAGTTTTTCTGAAAATGAAGAGCACATCAATCTTAAGCATTTTCATTTTCATATGTGGCCATTAAAATTAGATTCCTAATTTAGGTATTGTATTGCTGGTTGAAATTGACATTTTTCCATTGTTCAGGATAAAGTGTGTTGAAGCCTCCTCTTTTTGTTCTAACTTGGAGCAAAAGCTGGTGTTTTCCATGGGATGAGAATGCTGAGAAATTTCATTTTTAAAATGTTGAATTGTTGTAACCTGGTACTTAAGTGATTTTGATTTGTTAGTATTGAAGCATGCTACATATCGATATTTTGGGGCAAAAGCATAAAATAAATGAAAAGATGAAGTAGAAATAAAATGCAAATTAAAAAAATGCAACAGAAATTGTTCCTTAGAACATCATATCTAAAACTTTGTTAAAATTGATAAAATCTTTGGTCTTTGTTAAAATTTCTTTTTCCAGAAAAAGAAGTACCTGATCAAATTTTGTTTGATCTCAGATGTTCTTAGATCAGTATGGTAGATATTTCAGACATGAAGTGAACAGGTTGTTGCCTGCTATTAGGTGCCCCATTTTGAAAACTGGGCCTTCATTAATATCAGTGAGTTTTAAAGGGGGAAACAATACATAGCCATCATTAGTCATCATTATCTGATGATCCATCTAGCCTGAAGATCAAGCATTTGCTTTAAAAAGAAGTCATTTCTTCACATAAAGGAACACCAGCTGCAAACTGTATCAATTCCAGGTGTAATGTATTTGAATAAAAAATTTAAAGTCCAAATTGCCTGTACAGTTGTGCAAGTACATAGGTGAATATTTGTATACAGTGTAAAGAATAGATATTGTCATATCTTTGCAGTGGGGTTGTGGGATGGAGGTGGTGAGTTCTAGTTCATCCAATCCTGAGGAAATGTCTGTGGATGTGAAAAAAGAACTCAGCCCACCAAATACAGGATTTAAATCTTGCTGTTGCAATACACTACCTCTTCTGTTCCTGAGATCTGATATCTGAAGCCAGAGGGCTGATACATTTGGGGTTAGAAGAAGAAAAAAAAGGCTTTAGTGGGTTTACACATGATATTTTAAAAACAAGGAGAACAACTGTATGAGCAGTAGTAAATTGTGAAGAGGCTGTGGAGGAAGAGATCAAGACTGGAGGGAAGGGGAAGGAAGAAAGAAAGAAAGCTTCAGAGACTAGATAAGCCCATAATTCTCAGGGCACACTTGATCCAAACCTCAGAAGACATTGTGCTTAATATATATAAAACTAGATTTTGACCTGTGCTGGAAATTCTTTTAGCAGAAATACTGTAATGAATTGGCAAAAACCATATACATTTTCTGTTAAGCCTTTTGTCTTTATGCCAATGTAAGCAAGAGAAATGCTTTTACCATAAGCCTTTCGCTTTCCTATAACCCATGATCTTTGTTTCACTTTTAACACACTTAAGCAGTGGGCTGAGATCTTTTTCTTGGCTTTTTTTTTTTTTTTTTTTTTAATACAGTTTTAGGAGTTTTTCTTGTAATGAGGTGGGGGGGGGCGGAATATCCCACTGGCCAATTACTTTCTGCACATCTTTAGGTCTCTCACATTCAATAGTCACAGCATATCAATGGGCAGCACTGAACATTAAAATGCATGAAGTTGAATTAGACTCTTCAGCCCCCAAAATGGTCCCATAGGCAGAAAGCTCCTTGAAAGAAATGTCATTTAGAATGCAACTAGCAAAGAATATGTATTTTAGGCTGAAAGCATGGAGGCATTTAAACTTTTAATCATAAATGAACAAGGATCAAAACCAGTGGTGGAATGAAGCCAAGAATTTATCAGTTTTTCAAAACGCCGTTTACAAGAGGCATTTTTTATTTTTCTTTGGTTACACATCCATAGATATTTTGCAGGCTGCATACTGAATCATGACAGATCTTTGGTGTATGAGGTGGTGGGTTTTGTTTCCTTGAGTTTTTCATTTGCTGCTGTTTAATCTGAAGTTGGTCCTTATTCCCATTTTAATTGTCTGCTATGAATTTAGAGGTTTTATGTTGATATACTTGGCATACTTCCATTTTATCCTTCCTTGCCATGCTGGAAATGGGCTCCAGATCAGACACTGCAAAGGACATGCATTTACAATCATTCTTTTGAAAATGGGCCTATCCCCAGAAGCACACATCTGCTTCTTGGTGCTGCATCACGACTCAGAGTGGTTGTCATAGGTGCAATCTTTCAGTGTCTAATAATAGTGGATGAACTAGTACAGTGAGAAACTCTCTAGCTTTAGATGTTTTCAGGGTATTTGGGAAGGCCAAGGGATTGAAAACTTTGATTCTGGAGCATGCAGAATCTTTGCCTGATTGCCTCCATCCAACATCAGGAGCATTTGAGTATTGCAGAAGAAAAAGGGCTTTCTCTCTTCTTTTGTTTCAGACCTTTCTGGTTAATTGAAGTATATGCCTTCTTTGTGTATTGACTAACATGATTTTTCTTCACAAATCAAGTACAGCACATCTGGAAACACCTGCCAGACATGCTGCAATGTGTTTTTCTTGCAGTGAATCAATGATGAGTTGCTTCACTTCAGAAGACTGTTCTTCCATCATTGAAGATGGATTTCTTGATTTTGGTTGATCCCAGTAGCACAGAGGAATACCCTGCTTCGTGGCACGGAGCTGGTGTTTTCCACAATGGTTTTACAGGTGTGTGGCTGTTTTAGCATAATATATTCCAGTCCGTGCATTTTGTTACTCTGGGGGAGTAGTGACATAGCATGACCTTTTCTATTTTGTGTTTTTAACATCATGGCAGCAATTATATTGTCTCTAATGCAAAAGGTCTTTCCAAATTTTCATAGAGAAGCCTGATCTTCAGACTCTGTGTCATATATTAGGAACAGAAAATACTCTAATGGACGGGATGAAAATGCATGCAATTTATGTGCTGGCTTCACATTTACAATGTGATTGTGAATAATCACCAACATTCAGAAATAAGTCAATAAACTATTTTCCTACCACTTTAGTATACCTCACCAGCATGACCTGATTCTATTAATGTACATACTCCTGAATCCCATTGCACTTTTCTGCCTGAAAAGTGGCCCTCAAAGAGACAGAAAATATATCTGTAAAGTCTCCCAATTCCTGCCATGTGACCACATGAAAGTGAAGCAGAATTTGGCTTGTTGTGAGAATTTTCCTAGTAATACTATAGAGCACATTTAAAGGAATCCAAAATTTTCTACTTGAGTAAATTTTGTTTTGCTGATGAAATCTGTGGTGCTTAAAGTGGAAACCCTCTTTGGTAACTGAACAAAGCCATCAGGTATGTTATCTGACTTGACAGTCTGGTGTTTGATTAATCAAACTGTTAATTTGATTTTAAATGACTGATGCTCTTTTAGTATGTCTGACTTAAGTGCCTGTTTATAATTACGGTACTGAATCAAAGGCTCTTCCCAACCATTGTACAGATTAGTTTGGAACGACGTGTTTTGATTTTAGTAGTCGTAAAAAACCTAGCATTGGTGTTTACTTTAAAGCACAAATATGTTCAAAGAAACACATAGTTAAAGTGATAAAGCAGTGCCCTCACACTTTTTATCTAAAAAAGGAATGCAAGGGTGCAATTTTTAATAAGTTATATAAACAGCACACTTTGTCTTCTAAAGAGATAACCAGTTTGGGGGCATTCATTGCAGTTTGATTGGTGGGCATTTAGCTTTGTGTAAGGAACATATATCAAGCAAAACTTTGGTAAAACTGCTGAAGGTAGAGGATTTAATCTTGCATGCAGCTGTTTGTGTTTTGTAATTCGCTGTGAATTTGTAAATTCCTGTGAACTTGGAAACTAAGTAGTGGTATCCTGTAGCATATAATAACTCTCTGTGATGTGGTGTATTTTCAAGTGGATTGTAGTAAATGTTCAGATATTAGGATGTCTGATCTAATGGAAGGTGTCCCTGCCCATGGCAGAGAGTTTAGAACTAGGTGATCTTTATGGTCCCTTCCAACCCAAAACATTCTATGATTCTATGATACCTGAATGTTTAAATATAAATGAAGGTCGTACAACATGGGTAAGGTCCTAATCCTATAAAGACAGACAGATACATGCTTCATTGAAGTCATCCTTGTAGTCCCGTTTGGCCTGATAGTTATAAGAACTTTTAAATGCAAATCAGATATTTCCACAGGTTTCATGTTGTGATTTCAAGGTGTGTATCTATAACTGCAGGAGAGTGTCTATATTTGGAAAACAAACCCCAAAACACTAATTTCTGCAAAAAGACTCTTTTGAAATAGTTTAAATTATGGGTAATCACTAGTGTGGTAAATTCAATGTCTAGTAAATGTACAAACCACTTTAAAAGTACCGGTCTTGGTATAGCAAAGAAAAAAATGACTGGAGGCATTATTTCTGCCTTTTTTTAAGCTCTACATGTCTCAGATAATAGATTATCATCCCTAGTTTTCCTCGTGAGCAGCTTGAATATTGCGATACTGCAACTATATAGCAGATAATACGATCCCTTAACAATGACATTATTTTTAACAAGTGTGGTTTTGGGCATTGTAATTAAGTGGATGTTTAAAAAAATATTCTAAATTTAAAGGAAGTTTTCCATGCCTCCTTTATTTTTTTCCCAGCTATATACATTTTTAAGAGGCTTGATCTTCAGAGGAAAGATACTCATCGCTTTCTGGAAATGAATCTCCAGAAAGGCAATTCAGGCATTTTAACAGCCAAAATCATTAGTCATTCTTGAAAATCTTGGCTGAAAGACACTAGACAACACAATCTCTATTTCAGTAGGGTTTTCTGTTTCTTCTTTTCACATCTCAATTTCATAAATTTTTCAGTCACTGCAGCCTTTCCAGAGTACTCATACATGAATTTTGACAGTAAAACCAAGGTAAACCACCTTCTTGATTCTTCCCTTTAGTTTTTCATATATCATATAAAGCAGTATGAAAGCATGAGAAATCCTTGTTTTTTCCTTAGCAAGGCATCTTTTTTTGGGGGTTAAAAAAAGAGTCTCTCAAGGAAAAGAGCATGAAGAAATATAGTTTTGCCTCTACCCTACTCCTACACAGCTGAATATTCTCATTTAGAATAACCCTTGCTTTACTGGCATGTCACTAGCCTGGATTTTTTTTTTTAAACCTGGTTTATTGAAAGAATACTGTGTCCCTCGTCTCTGGTAAAGTGTATTCTGAGAAGTAGTTATACAAATACATGGATCTGATAATAAACATCCTGTTTCATTCTCCCCGTGTCAAATTCACAAGCAGGCCATTTACAGAGCAGAGTACGTTTGTGAGAGTTGTGTGTCCTGGATGTCCTCAGGACATCAGGGTGGACTGATTCCTGGATTGTGGATGCAGAGTTACTCTGGGCTGGTTTACTTTTTCCACCTTGGTTCGAAATCATTGCAGATTTGCAGTGAGGAGCCATGTCATTGTTAATTTTATTCCACTTTAGGCTGCTGAAGATCCTTCCTGGGGACTGCAGATTGCACCGATTTAGAAATGGAATGAATTTCAAGTTCAAGCTAGCTAGCTAGAAGTGTCTACCAGGAACATTGAGCACAGTCTAAGGCAGTGGCAATGATTATGACTCTATGAAGCCACTGCACCAATGAGAATGTTTTTCATAGGTTGCCAGAAGCCTGCAGGGCCAAGTGAAAGGCAGGATCATCTGTCCTACGTGTTTCTTGGGTTTGTGAGTAGAAACGTTTTTTGAGAGTGAAGAGAAAAAAGGAAAACTCTTTTACTGAAAGGACCCTAGGGGCTGGGGCCAGAATTAATTTCAACTAATTGTAATACCCAGCTGAGATTAGGAGCCCTGTTCTATAGCCCATGAGAAGAGGCAATTTTAGAGTGGCAACACTGAATTATCCTTTAAAGCTGTCTCTCAGCATTGACTTATATAGGCAACCTTTGTTGATGGGGCTTCTAATTAGGCACCCCAGAGAAATTCCTGTGGTTAGTGAAATGAATTTGGATCTCAGTGAAATAAAACTTCCTCAATTTTTTCTTCTGTACATAGCAAAAAAAAAAAAAATTATATAGAAGAACACAGGAGCATTTAAATTTAACAGAAATGTGTATTTTTAATCTGAAGAGTTGATCACTAAAACTTACTTTAACAAGCATCTTGCCTTGCTTGGCTAAGGAGATGAGTCAAAGCATAGAATTATTTTTTTTTCCCCTTAGCTGATTTTCATTTGTACCACTTTTATTTCTTTTGAGCGTATTTTTACAGTCTGAAGTTAGAAATTTCCAGTTATGTATCATAGTTGATCAGTATATCATATTTGATTATGTTCTGCAGAAGTATTGTTTGATTTGGATGACTCTCTTCAGGAGAAATAGAAGTAATGGTACTATTTACCTACACTGGCAGCTGTAAAGTCTATATATAGACTTTATATTCAATAGACAATAATAATGCATGTGAATAAACATTCTTTAATAGAAAGAAAAGAATGGGCTCTTTTCAGCAGCCCAAAATTCGACAGTAGGTTTTGGATATACTTCAGTTACTCTCAATCTAGTTCTTTCTAAACTTAAAATTTAGATTGCGAAGAGCTTAAGTATACTTTTTTAGTTTCATTTGCATGTTTTATATGGATCTTGATAGGCTTGCACAAGGGCAAGAACTAGGTTATTTTCAAATTAGATAAACTGCTGCAACATAGCAGGAGAGTTCTGTGTAGAGGATGTAATATTCTTAAAAATGTTACTACCATTCATTTAAAGAAGTCTGTGCGAGTTATCCATATTAATTCTTCAAGCCTGGAATAGGCATTTCCTTGCAGATAGTGCTGTCCACTCTCTTCTCTAGCAGTGACCTCCCAAAGAAATTCGTTCACGAAGAAGACATTTCTGTGGGGAAAATGAAGAATGTGAACTGGTATATCCTGATAGATTGCTTCTACTAAATTATTAACTGGATATCTAAGCCTCTGTTCTGGCAGTTCCAGCTCTTGTTCACCCCCAGAGCAGCTTTGGCTTTAAGTGTAATAATTGTGAACTGCAGCAGGAAGACTGAAAGTGAAGGGAACTGGAGTTTATACTTAACAAAAAATCTTGCTGCAAACCTCACTTGTTCGGGTGTCCTGACTTCATTATAAATAAATGTCTGTGTGTTATTATGGCTGTACTTAGCTCATTATTATTTTTTATTTCTGGTGAGAGGAAACAGATTTTTATGTATGTAATTAGGAAACCGATCCTGTACTGCCTATGGATTGAAGTCAAAAGCTATTAACTTCAAGTATTCACAGCTTTAAATACACTGAGGCAGAGTATTTATAAGAAAAAAACCCCAACTAGCTATATGGATTTACTCTGCCATGTGCAGAGAGGAGTTACTGGTGCTAAGTTGCACTACTGGAATTTCTGTGGATACGCACAGCATTTAATGGTGAGGCTGAAGGAGTATCCGCTGCTGGGTGGGTTCCTAAGCACAGTTTTACCTGCTCATCAGTTTTGGCTGAGAGCTCACACTGGTTTTAGTACTATGCATTGTTGGCTAGGATTTACCACATTCTGGGCTTGCCAAAGTGCTGGTGTTTGACTCTGGACTGGTCACTGCAAAGAAGCTCAGCTCAACTGGAAGAAATATTTGCAGTGGTATGGAAGGGGAAGGAGTTTTCTGAACAGATTATGGGAGGTCTTGGACGGTATGTACAGTACAGATAAGGAACCCAGGCAGCTAACATGACAAAGGACTTCAGAAGGATTATTTTTAATGTTTTTGTTTGCACCTTTGGTCAATGTATTAAAGATCTTCACTTGGAAGAAGCTGATGCAGAGGCAACACTGCCCTGTTTATCTTAAAATTTTCTATGAAACACTTGTTTTCCTAGTCAGACCTAGCTGTCTGCCTCATATTGTATGGCTCCTCCAGAGCAGGATGGTCTTATAGGCCTGCAGTACTTGCTCCCATCTGCTTGTAATTCATTTTGCTTTCTGTGCAGAGTTGATGTTTTTTGCTACCACTGCTTTGACATCAACATATTAATTCTGCTTGAGAAACCCTCTCTCCATGTTCTAACTATTCTGGACAGAGTGCTTACTGCCACCTCTGCTGGGTGAAACTTTTAGGGTCTTCTTCACTGTGGAGGGACTATAGGAGAGTGAATGTTGATCTATCTAAGCTGGTTTTAACTGAGCTAATTTCTTTGCAACGGTTAATCCATTTTAGAGCTTTGTGCAGGTTAATATTCTCATCACCTAGATTAGCTTGCAGAGTTCTGGGCTCTGGAGTCAAACTGTTCTTGGTACTCATACTAGGTTTTTTAAAGCTGTTTTGTATGTTTTCAGACTGCAAGTAGGTTAGACATACATTTGTGATCCTCCCCTGTCCCTTTATGTGTTTAAATCCTAACTGAGGAGCTCGACAATGTTCCTGCCTAATATCTATCAATCAGAGGCATCTCACCTTTTCACATCCCTGAGCCTGTCAGGGATGAATTCCTCCCTTCTGCCTTTGTGTCTAATAACTACTTGCTGCAATGCTCTGCGTTAGGGCACAACCTCCCTTTTTTTTCTTTAATGCCTTAATGAAGACTTTGGAAGGTGTCCTGTTGTCTTGGTAATTCTTTGAGCATTTGGGGAGTGGGGAGGCCAAAAGAAAGCGATGTGTATATTTCTCTCAGACCTTCATACATTCTCCCCACAGATAATTCCAGTTCAATTCATTTTGCGGATTTCCATATTTCCTCTGTAAAAATCCAGTTGGTGGGCCTCCAGCTGCCTAGCCTGAATACAGTCAGTGCAAAGGATTCAGAGCTATCGCGTTCAGGTTATCTAGCACTTTGCTGTGTTCACCTCGTGTCTTCCAGTATGTCCTGATTTTTTCAACAATTACCTGAATTATTCAAATACTTCTTTCACAAACATGCTTTAATCTGGGGCTTGTTCACAAGTTATTTTGTCTGTTTACTTGCTGTTAATTACTTGAGAACAAATGCTATTATTTCTTCTCCTTGACAGAATAACTGACTCCTCTGTTGATCGAGGAATTAAATCAAAGTCCACTCAAAATGTCGGTGTGGATGTATTTTTGATTAGCATTCACAAGACTGGTCCTGTTAACTTGCTTGCAAATGAAAACATATCAATGACTATAAAGGAATTGCAGTCCAGCCAGAATGTACACGATTTTGCCAGGGAATCATCATGGTACTGTTGTGGTATTGTCATGTACCATGCTAGTGGGGGCTTCAGGTGCTGAATGTGCCAGCATCCTGCAGATCTAGTTGTATCACTCTGCCATTTCATTGTACTGTGATTCCTTAATAACTCTGAGATCCATTTGGCTCTTTGTAGTAAGAGAAATCTTTCATTTAGGATGTAGGTACCACTGAGCAAACTATGTTCCTAATTGTAGTTAGAAAGAAGAAAATATGTATGAAATTAGTGGTGAGTATTACTTATTCTACAGTTCAGACCAGGGCTTGTTAAGGTAAACTGGAATGTTTTTGTTGTCTACTACATAAGCTGGGATTGGATCCTCAAAGTAGGCTTTATGAATGCTATCTACAGCCCAATATTTTAAACCTTTTTTATTGTCCGATAGAAGTTTCTAAACTCTGTCAATGTGGGAGGGAGAATATTGTATTGAACGCAGCTATGCTGAATATGTTTTCTTAATAGATTTGTAGATGACCATAAGGAACTATTATAATTGTCTGGCCTGATGTTATTGAAATGACAAAATTTTACTTGGTAATATTTTTAGGAAGACTATTAATTCTCTTTAAGCAGTGGTGTACAGTGCAGGATTTATCATATATACATACACAGAAATATATGTACATTCAGGTTAAATCTGATGAATGAGAATTTGATTATGGTCAAATTGAAGATGTGAATTTCCAGAGGGATCACAATTGCTAAAATATAGCCCTAGCTAGAAAAGACTGATGTAATTTAAAACAGACTATTGCAGATACATGGAATATACTTCTACTCCAGAAACAGAGTTTGCATGTTTTCATCTGTATGGTTTATTAAACCCCCTCCTATTTGATTTGATTCTCTTGTGCTGAGTTTACAGCTCCTATTTGATGAGGAATTAAACATTCACGTTTGCTTCCTGAGTCTTTTCTTAATCTTGTTTCAGACAAAACAAAAGAAAAACAAAGATTGTCTGGAAATTCTGAAGTAATTTAGTTTTATAAATCCTTTCAGGAGATCCTGTGTTTACTAAGTGATCTACATGGGGTTAATTTACTAAAGTGTTCTGAAGGACTTAGCCAAATGAGAAAAGAAACAGTACCTAGAGCTGCTGTTCTTTACCAGGAACAAAAGTAAAACAAATCAGTGGCAGGATGAGTGGATCTGGTTAAATAATAATGTCTCTCCAGCAGGAAGTCTGTCTATCAACTGAAAGGTGAGACAGCAAAGTAATGACAATGCCCTGTGGATCAACTCTGAGGGTAAAAAAAAAAACATTCCACAACACAACCCACTCCCCAAACCCGTCAATGAAAATATAAGATGACAGAATTCACAGCAGCATTTTTTTAGTCTTCAAGCTCAAGTGTCTGGAAACACATTTCTTCTCTAGGTTATTCACATGCAGATTCCTTCTTGTGGTGGAATGCCCCAGGGTAACTGAGAGCAGAATTTGGCCCTTTCTGTTTGCTCAGTGAGGCTAAGTGCTGCTTTCTCAGTGAAATACCTGCCTTAAAGCTGTACAGCTCCGATATGCAAGAGTAGCTTTGGCATTTCCTTTTTTTCGGTGGAGGAGGTGAGTCCTGCAAAAGCTGCAGACTTTTGCATGGCAATGAAGTGTGCAGGGATTGGCGTCACGCGGGAGATTTGACTCAAGAACTTGGGGCTTGGGAATGCATTTGTGACAGCAAAGGTAGAAATAAGGCTTGACAGAATTAATATCAAATTATTAAAGCATCTGCAAAAGGTTTTCAGTCTTTGGCGCTCAGTTATTTGTATTTCAGTTCCAGATGAGTGCAATGCTCCTAGGACACATGAAAATTCCCTGAAATTCGGCGACCGTTGTAAATGCTCATTGTCTCCGAGAGCAAATCTAGTCTTAAATATGGATTTAATATTTGACAGAAGTTTGAAAACTTTGGTCTCCATTTCTAGGACTTTCAGCATATCATTTTTCAGAATCAGTGTACTCATTCTTTTTTAATATATGAAGTCTTCTCACACTGCTGTCAAGAAATCCCAAATTTCTATTTGTGTGCTTAAAACATCTGCAGGAAACAAAGGTGTTGGGTTGTTTTGCAATGATCAGTTCAGTTCTCATTTCCATTTGGTAATTGCTGTGAAAGATTTACCTGCTGTAATGTAGTTTATTTTGTCTGGAAACGCCTTTGTTTCTGTGTATGGCTGCTAAGCAACAGGCCAGATATTTACTGTCAAACAAATAAAACAAAAGCCTCATCTGCCACTTGGAGGCCCAACGTCATTGTTACTGAACCACTCAACTGGGTCATCATATTTGAGAGTCAGCTCTAAACTTAGTTTTCCACCACACAGTAATTTAACTGTAGGAATCTTTTCAGTCCTCACATTATCTAGCGAGATTACAACTATATGGGAGTATTCTAATGCCTCATATATTATTTATTTTAAATGATTTTTTTTTCCCCCGTCAAAGGGGGAAAGGAAAACTTACCTCATGGGACAGTCTAATTTTCAAAAGTAGAGTTACCTTCTTGGTTACCCTGGCACAATGAGAGATTTCTTTAATAAGTTCCTGCCGTGATTAGAGTTGAGTCCTTCCCTTCTGTTGCCTCCCTTGCTCTGCCCAAAACAGTAATCAAAATATATTATTTGGAACCAATCTGGAAAAAAACATAAAAAAGAAAAAGAACAGAAACCCTAAGTCCCAGAAGGAGCAGTCAGGCAGAAATGTTACCGTCAAAGGGAAATTACCATTGAGGCAAGTAGATAATCGATAGTAATCAAGCTGGTGCCTCTAAAATACATCAGTTTCCCTCAAGACTTGCATTATGTTAGCCTGCAATGGGTCAGAGGCCAAGGCAGACTGATTGCAATTGAGGAAAGCTTTTCAGAAAGGTCCAGGTGAGATGACAAATTTGCAGTTTTTAATTGCTGGAACTTGTCACCTTCCAAGGCAGGTTGCAAATTGCAGCCTCTATCGCTATGAATACCAGCAAGTGGGTTGGCTCCTTCCTGTTTCAGCATGTCTGTGTTAGTGTTCTAGTCAGTTCGGGAACCTCAGATGACATCTGCCAGGTATCTGTACATATACAGCTGTTTGGGGGCCAAAAAGGAGAGACCATGAATCATTCTGAAAAGCACTGAGAAGTTTATGGGGGTTGCTAAAACCTGTTGCCAAAAGTAGGCACCTAATATGGGTAGCTCCCATGCACTGTACACCTCATTGTACGATAGGGATATTCAAATATTTGCATGTAAGCTGGATAAATGAGTTTTGGTCTTTTCACCAGGTGTGCAGTGGAAATTAGTGCTCCTGGCATTGTGAAAGAAATATTCAATGAAGCTGTGGCGTCCAAATACTGAAGTATTCCAAAATTGCCTTTTGCTGTTGCAGGTTTCAGCATTTGTGGAGAAAATAATAAGCAAGGCCTGAAATATAAAATCCACTAAACTGACTTCATGGATTTTGAAGCAGTCAGTACCCATACAAAGTCCTGCTGCATATGGGTTGGAATATTAATTTTACAAGCTAATCCATCTGGCTATCTGCTCATCTGAAATTCAAACAGGGCTGTGTATTGCGAGTTAATACCCTATAACAACTGATAGCTATAAATGATCAGCAGAAAATGTCATTCTGTCTTGCTCCTCCATCAGTGAATGAGTATGACATGTCATTTAATACTTCAGCGACTGATTATTCCCGAAGGGGGAGGAGGTGGTGGGGACGGAAAGGTGAGAAAGCAAATGATTGAGCTGGTAGTGATGTTTGGCATACATCTTGTAGATACACTTTTTTGTTGCTCTCTCCTATGGTCCAATTATTATGGGTTGTGCCAAAGGCTAGAGGAAAGTCTGTGTTTAGATCTTCAGATTGGAAGTAGCGTGACAAATAATTTCCTCTGAGAATTACTTTCCTGTGGATACAATTGGTCTTGACTGGGTAGTCAAGACCAATATTTCAAGCTCTTGACTAGTCTGTGGAAACCATGAATATATGCAGGTTGTTTTAAATCTAGTAAAAATTTGATTTGACATGGTTCCAACAACCAAACTGACGATTTCTATGCAGAATTCAGAAATACATACTGAGCTTTCTGATTTTTACCTCACTTTATTACACATTGAGTAAATAGCTAATACTCTCTGAATCAATATCTTTAAATGGCTAATATTTGCCTAATGTTTTTAAAATTCTGACTGAGGGATATCAGAACCAGTGTTTTCCTTATCTTTTTTTTTTTTTTAAACTTTGAACCTGAATTTTAATTATTGTGTTTGACAAAGGATGCCTTTGCAATCTATGTGATTTGAGTAGCTGCTGGAGTCGTTGTCATGTCAGTGGTATACTTGAAATGCGTAAGATTTTTGGATATTATGTTCATACTCTTTTAAATTATATATCTTCTTGATATGGTTATGGCATTAGTTATGTAATAAACATGAAACTCTAAGCAATAGTTAATTATTCATTTTTTATGTTCTTATGGTGCAGTAACACAGCAAGGGGAGTATTTACAGAAATAAAATGTGAGGTAGGATCCAGCTCTGAGGCTTTCCATAATGGTCATGTGGCTGACCACCTTTTGCGCCTTTGGAACTCTTCACCTCTGTGAGATACTTAGAGTTCAAGCCTGTTCTTAGAAGAAAGAAACCTTGTCTTTATGCCATTTTGTTAAGGGAAGTTGCTTAATGTCTGTGTTTCCATTTCCTGTTCTGCAAAATACATACGGTCAAAACTGTTTCATTGAATTGTTAGTAAAAAAATACTGAATCAGAATCCAGATTTTCCCAGAACCTAAATATAATTTGCTTTTGGAGTAGTTCCATTTATTTCCCTAGTCTGTGTGAGGAATGGTGGCAGGATCTGAATCATAATGTTTGGAAAGAACTTTAAAGTCTTCAGAAAACTATAAAATATTACTAAGTGTGTAATTAATTGCTCAAACTCATAGTCTTCCTAATGAATTTACTTTGTTGTAGTAAAAGAAGTTAGATTGCTCTAGGAAATACATTTTTGTAAATTTTAAAACCACAGCAATTTAGGTAACACATTTTAGCCTAGATTATGGTTATGAGTTGCTGCATTACAAAGATTCCATGCAAAACCACTTCATACCATAAGAGGTAACGCCTTTACGTAGATGAATAATAACCAGGAGAAATCAAATGGAGACTCAGAAGAAATTAAAAAAAAGAGAGGAAGCTGAGTGTACATAAATCATCACATCAGGGAGATGATATTTTTATTGTCTCTGCTGTTAGTTAATACCGAGAGTCAAAAAAAGGCTTGTTTTCTCTTTGTTTGGTATTGGGGAGGAGTCAGAGAAAGAAATCTTTTCCCTGAGAGCTCTGAATTACCTTAGTTTTGTTTGGCATCATTCAGGTGCCATAGACCAGGATAACAAAGAAAGCTTTCAGTTTGCCTTGTTGAGGTTCACTGAAAGCAGAGAGTGTGACTGAAGGAAGAGCTTAGTACAGCCTCGGGAGGCAATTAAGTAATTTAAATATTTCTGCTTGCTTTTCACTGGAAGACAACAGAGAGTTTGGAAAAGAAACAGTCAAAAATATTGTGCATCTCCCAAGCAAGCTGAGCTTTGCTATTTCCTACTCCGTCATCACCCGAAAGGAAGAAGCAAATCAGGATACAATTAAAGCCAATACCAAAATAACTAAGTGCAATTAGGGATTTAATACTGATGAAGAAAGAATGATAAATGGAGGAATTTATGATAATATGGATAGAAAAAAAAAAAATCCCTGATAACTTTAACCTTTTCTGAAACTATTTTCACAAATACTTGAAAATATCTCATTGTAGATTTTAGTAAGAAATTTGATAATCTCATAAACTGATTGTACTGAAGAGACACTATTTTCTCTTAAAAAATACCTAATTTGTCTTCTCCTTCTATGATTATTTTTATTGAGGTTTTTCTACATTTTAATATGACCGGAATAATTTTCAAATTATATACTAAATACTTTCTGGAATTGTTGAAGTCTTGCTTTAGGTTTGGGCCAAAGGAACAATTAATATGTTATTTGCAATGCACTGATAGCGGGCATATCCTCATGTCTGTGTCGCAACGAAAAATTTCAGAACTCCGTTTGTTACAGACTTATGTGCCATTTTTCTGTTGTTGCTCTGTCTAATGCGTTTTCTGACAACTCAAAATGTTGAACAAACAAAGTAAATAAGCACTATGGAAACCACAGATCATAAAATATTCATATGCTTAGAAAAAACACATATTTAAGTTTCTTTTGGTCTCTTCAGGATGACTTTTGTTTCTCTGCTTCAGTTTCAATAAAAGAGACAGCATGCATTAAAAAGATAAAATATTCATTTATGTTTGAGGATATTGAGCCAACTTTTGCTATCAGCTATACTACTGTAAGTGTGTTGTAACTTCACTGGAGTTACTGTAGTATTATCTTGACAGAAGTAGACAGTGATTAATGAGGAATATAGTTAGTATATATTCTAGGAAATCTCGAATAATGATATCTAACCACAGGCCAGATTTCTCCCTTCATCTCCAAATTGGAAACTAAAATCAGACCCAGATTCTAGGTGCGTTCTGTAGATGTTCATGTATTGTTCTGTGGTGCAGTGCAATGCCATACTAGAACACTTTGATCAAGCTTTAATTTAGTGGCTAGGGCACTTTCTTTGAAAACAGGCAACCATAGAATCATAGAATGGTTTTAGTTGGAAGGGACCTTAAAGATCATCTAGTTCCAACCCCCTGGCATGAGCAGGGACAACCTCTACTAGACCAGGTTGCTCAAAGCCCCATTTCAGGAGAACATATTACACAGGTTTTCCAGGATCTGATTGTATGCTTTAGTTGCTCCACTGTATTTAAAGCAATGGCACTGACAGTTTTTATCAGAGTCGTTTACCCAATTAATCTGTATGCGCTGTGTATGTGTATGCAGGTATTATAGGCAGTAAGGAAACAAAAGACTGAAAAATACAGTGGTTTTCCAAGGTGCCGTAGTACGGGCATTCCCAATAATAAGAAAAAAGAAGAGAGCGAAGGCACTGTAGAAAGTGAGATTCCTTGGACATAGACCTTGCTGTACCCGACTGGAAAATACAGGGAATTTGTACATGCAATATAGTCAAACGTTGGGACAGGAGGATTTATACCAGAGGAGCTTGTGCTGCTGAAGGGTCATCACTTATTCTACAGAAGAGTCTACAATGTAAAATGTAAATGGTCCTAGAACTTCATGATTTGAGATAACTAACCAAAATCAGCTGATAAAATGTCAAAGCTGAAGCAGGGAATATGTGGAGAGGAAACAGCAGCAGGTTGGTAATATGGCAGCTCCTGGGTGGACAGGGAAGCTGCATTTTTAGTGATGAGTTGGTGTGAATATGACAAGAGAAATCCAGCCAGTAAATCTGATTGATATCTTTCCCCTTTCTCCCCACTCCACTGCATGTTAGGAAAGAAACAGAGTATTTTAAAATCTGAAATGGATACCTTTAGCCAGATAGAAATATGACTCAGCACAAAAGAATGAATGAAGATTTCTTAAAAAATAGCAAATTTCATCGAACTGTTCTTTCTGTCCAAAGTTGCTATTTCTCAGGTAATCTTCATTGTTTTTATTGAATGGTGGAACATGTTTTTCAAGTGCTATGCCTGTTTACAAAGTTTAAGAAATCTATTCAGAGAACAGAAGCTGTACTGTCTGACTGGTAGAACCAGTCACGTGTCTGGAAAATTGAATTCCAAATGTTAAGCCAAGAAGTAAATAAAGAACAGCTCATGTACATCCACTTATATTTTCTTTGTTTATAAGCAATGAATGACTATGAATGATTCACAAAAATTATGTCTTACTTGCAAACAGCCTAAATGTGCAAATTGACCCAATTCCTTGTGGCTGGAATTTGACCAGATTTGAGTGTAAGAAACAGATGTTCTCTCAATTGCATTAGTGTTTTTTAAAAAAAAGTAGATTTTGTTATTGTTCACATGCAGTCAGGAAATCCTGAGTAAAGACTGATCACTGATTGTCTCCTCTATCTTGTGTGTTATCTAAAAGCCTTCACTGTGCAGAACAAGTGTAAAATGCGGCCACACTGATGCAAGTATAAATGATAACATGGGAGAGGAGCAGAGAATGCATCCCAAAAGACTTGTGGTTCTATTAACAGTGGTAGGCCTTGGGTGAGTGTGTAACCTAGTTTCACTTTTAGAACTATGACTTGCAACCCAAGTTACTTAGTTGGGAACCCTCTATTTTAGTCTACAATATTTGTAATGAAGTAACTGAACACCAAGATTCACTTCACTAAAACCAATGTCAAATTTCCCCACCGTCTCACAGATCTAAAAAAAAAAATTATAATGTCAGTCTATGGGATTACATTCATTTGACTGTTGTCTTCTGTGCTTGCTTGGTTACCAAAATGGAATCAGAACAAAGCAATTTGTAGATGAGAACTCACCAGAGAAGGAGAATGCTGTGCAGTGTGAATAAGTCTGGCTTATCATCTTTAACTCTGGATTTCCTCATTGTTTTTATGTGTGTCAATATGCCATTGTTACTCATGTCACTATTAAAAAAAAAATTGATATTGCTGTTGAAAACAAGTGCTACTCGAGACAGAAGCTCCACAAACTTTTTCAGATACTTGTTTCATCACCAGTGTTTGGGCAAAGGATTTTTCACTTTAGTATTTACATGGAAGAAATACTGATCCATGAATTCCTGCTGATTTGGTACAACAGAAATATCTGCTGCAGTATTATTTACAAATTCATCATCCATCAGCTTTTTTCCTAAGGAAGCAGAAATCCTTGTGCTTCTTGTTCAAGAGTATGACAAATTTAAGTTTATGGATTCTTCTGTTACTATTCACCTTCTTCTTGAAGGGCTGTAGCAAGTGTATGAAGAAAGTCTGTAAGAGGATGTGCAGTGGGAAGTTTCTTGGATGAATGTTGGGCTCTGGCAGTGGTCACACAGCCATGTTTAAAAGGATGTACATGTTTGTAGTTGCCAGGTTGGCCTCACCATATTTGAGAGATGTCTTTACTGATATGTATTCTGTGTGTGCATGTGAAAAGAGTAAATTTCACTTGGAGTGAACAAGTGTCAGGGATCATTTTTTCCCAACACTTTTGTGTAATCACCAGAGCGTGCCACCTCCTTTAGCTAATATTTGCAGTAACTTTATATGTTAAAACAAGGCTATAGAGTAACTGTTTGTAGCTTAACCATGTAGCTGCAAAATTAACCTTTGACCTTTCTTAGCCTAATCAGGAAATTGACTTTAGGAGTTATTCCTTAACCCAGGATATGTGGTTAAAGTTAAACATCACTAATAGGAAGTCTAGTAACAGGAAACGTGTGAATGCTAATCCATACAAACATAAACAAACCTTTGGCTTACATACAGTTTTATTGGAATTTTCCTCTTGAGTCTTTTTCCTTCAGTAAGTCAGAAAAAATTCCAGGCAGCTTGTAAAGTAAGTCTTTGAAAAACTTCAGCTTTTTGTGGCTACAAGTTTATTAGATTTCTATTTAAGGAAGATTTTGTCAAGAATCATCTTTGGGCAGGTACATGCAATTCACTTTCACTGCAGTTCTGATTAATGATGTTATTCACCAAAATAACCACAATTTTCAGGTGAAAGATCAACTAGGAGTGTTTCTTTTTTGTGTAGCTTAAAATTGAGTAATTTGGAGGAAAAAAAGATTTACAAACATATCTATTTCCTTAAGCTCATTTTGAAATCTTTTTAGAAACAAAATTGTCAGAAAGCCACTGAATTGAATATAATTCCAGTACAGAAAATTATCTGTGAGATTTTAAAACATTTTTATTGTTCTTTTTGGATTCCTGTTATATTTTATTGTGAAAGTAGGCTAGCATAACTAGAAACTAAACACTAACCAGTTAATCACTGTAGATATAAGTATAGACCTTTCCTTGGAAAACTTTTGAATTTTACTTTGCTCTTCATCATAAATCCACATAACCTTCATATTCATATTGAGCTCCACTGAATTCAACGGGATATTGTGTATATGTCCATTGACACAGATCAGCTTCGAGGATTAGAACCAAAGTAATTTTTCTGGGAGGAGTTTCCTTGAAGTCATGACAAGGATCTTAGGGGATCAGAAAAAAAAGTCTAGTCTGAAAAAAATCTTTCTCAAAATAGCAAAGAACAAGATAACTGTAAAAGAGTAACCTACAGTCTCTGTATTTCCTCTTTTGACCTCTCCAGAATGAGTAAATCAGTGATATTGAAAAAAAATACCCAGGCAAAGTACTTCCTATGCATATTAAAGCAGGGGTTATGTATGGCATCAGAATAATGTCATAACGATATGTGTTCACTTAATCTGTATTTATAAAATCGGTTTAACTCAGGAAGCACACAACTCATGGCGTTACTTTGCAGATAATTTTGTTCCTAAGGGGCACATTTTCAACAAAGTTCTTAAGGTGTACAATTATGTTAACTTCAATAAAAAATGTTATTGCATGTTAAATGAATATCAGATCACTATCTAAAATGTTTAATGATTAGCAACTCTTAAAACTGTAGAAAATTCATATCAGTCCAACCTTGTTACAAAACTTTTGGATGAGTTCAATTTGCCTTGATAGGGTGTTTCCTCATAAAATCTTCTCTTTGGGGCCCTGTAAAGTTCCACTCCCCTTTGGGTATTTGGTTGTCTTCCTATTTTCAGAGCTGTTTGTAGACTCATGTATCGTAGTCATTCACACTGGTGTAGTCCAAAAGGTCTTCGCCTATGATACCCAGGCAAACATGAAAAACTGATTTTTTTTTTAAAAAACAGCCTCATTAAACAATTGGTTTTAAAAGTAGCGGTGATGAGTGAGGAATATGCAGCCGGCAAGAGCCATCCTACTTAAATGTAATAATGTTAAAAAAAAAAAAAAAAAGAAAAAGTTGCTATGTAAAGGTGGACAGTATTTATACAAGCAACTCTTAGGGCCTGATTCTCTCATTAGTTTGTTGCTGTTGGAATCATTCCTGAAGTCAATAAATTTAAACATACTTCAGGATTTGATCATAAGTTTATGGAATTTAATGAAAAGCTGTAAAGAAGAGGTGGAATGAGCCTTAGAGTAGTCTTAAGCCACATTTTTTTTTGTTTGCTAGCAAAAATCTAAGCTTTCATTTTGTATTTTACTGTTTGGCAAGTGTTTTTATCAGTTCCCTTAAATAACGTTGTTTTTATAGTGAATTTCAAGCAGGCAATAAATTTAATATTTTAAAATATTTGAATCTGTGACACTCATCTATTTCCACAGGAAAAGCTCCTTGCTTTTCTTATAAATCTACCTCTTTTTTTCCTGTTCAAATATTGGTTTTTGTTTTCTCCTAAAAGCTGCCGGCACATTTGAGAAAGAATCTGTCTTTTTGAGGCTTATTTTGATAGAACAGAAATTGTCAAAGAGTCAGTTTTCAGGTAAAATCCTTTTTTTTTTTTTTTCTTTTTTACTTCAGTGCCTCAAAAATGACTTTCTAATAAGGAATGTAATTTGCCTAATGAAAAGGTTATTTGTAAAATGCAGCTATGCCTTGTGCTGTTGGAGTGAACACAGAACTGGGCGGGGTGTACCTAGTGAACCTGCCTATCCCGTGCTTCCCCAGAGAAGGAGAGTAGTTCACCTTCAGGTAGTTCACCTGAAGACCAGTCCCGAGGCTTTGTAGTTGTAGATTTCTGGAAGAAATGATGAGCAAGCTGTCCCAAGTTTTATACTTCAGGCACAAGTTTATCTTCTGATACATCAAAGGGTGGTGCTGCCATCCAGAGGGACCTTGACAGGCTGGAGAAATGGTCAACAGGAACCTTATAATGTTCAACAGGAGAAGTGCCAGGCCCTGTACCTGCAGAGGAACAACCCCATACTCTAGCGTATGCTGGGGACTAACTGGCAGGAAGGACACTTTGTAGAAAACAGCCTGGGGCTCTGGTGGATGTCAAGTTGATCATGAACCAGTGATGTGCCCTTGCAGCAAAGGCTAAAGGTTTCCTGGGCTGTGTTTGGAGAAGTGTTGCCAGCAGGTCAAGGGAGGCGATCCTTCCCATTTCTTAAGCACTATTGAGGCCGCTATTGGAGTGCTGTGTGCAGTTCTGACTGCCACAGCGCAAGAGAGACATGGACATACTAGAGAGAGTCCAAATGAAGTGAGCCATGAAGACGATTAAGGGACTTGAGCACCTCTCCTGTAAGGAAAGGCAGATGGAGCTGGGAGGGAACAGAAGGTTCAGAGAGGATCTTATCAATGTAAGTAAATACCTGAAGGGAAAGTGCAAAGAGGACGCAGCCTCTTTTCAGTGGTACCAAGCAGCAAGACAGGAAGTGGGCACCACCTGAAACACAGGACGTTCTCTCTGAACATCAGGAAATACTTTTTCACTCTGAGTGTGACTGAGTACTGCCACAGGTTGCCCAGGGAGGTGGTGGAGTTTCTGTCATAGGGATACTCAAAAGCTGTCTGGTCGTGGCTCTGGGCAAATGACTGTAGGTGACCTTGCTTGAGCACAGAGTTTGAACTGGGTGACCTCCAGAGGTCGCTTCCAGCCTCACCATTCTGAGGTTGTCAACGTGTGCTGTGCTTGTTTTCCAGACTTTCAAAGGCAGTGGATCCCGTGACAGATCAAATGTGAGCTATATGATCAGTAGAGAATGTTGTTTGAGCAGCCATTTATTGATCATATGAAATAAAATAGTTCCCCAAGACTTGAGTGGAATATGCAATCGTATGCAATGTGCGGTTGCTGCCTTGCTAGTTGTCTGGCTTTAAATTTATGAGGATGTTATTACTTCACATCTGTGCAAAAAATGAGTTTGTGGGCTTACCTCACACTTAATGGGCAGGTATCCTTAAACTGTAAATTTCAGCTCCAGCTGACACCCGTTCTGGTGTTCTCAGACTTAGATAGGTATTAGAAAATTCAGTATTGTGTTCACTTTCCTCCATCTTTAAACACTACTGGAGAAAGCATGCTGATTGCTTATGTTATATTTTGTGTATAGGATGTCATCCTCTAGAGTCATCAGGCCAGAGCAATCTTTCACAGAAAAATAAAATCGATCAATAAATAATCTTGTTTAATTGTTAGATTCTCTAAAGATTTTAATATGCCATCAAACACAAAACTGAAGCCTTGGCTTTTACAAAGATGAACCAACATTTTTCAGACGGTTGTTGTTAATGTTGTTATATTGCATATCTATATAAGCAATGAGTTCTAAATAAACTTTTTCACATCAGGAGTGTCCCATAGGCAGAATCTGTAGCTCAGTACTTTATCTTGTATGAAAACCTGCTTCCTCAACTGCAAGGGCTGTTTCACAGTCATAAGGCTTACATTTGTATCCATTCAGAATTAATGGCAGTTAAGGTCCATTAGTTTCGAACCTATTAAAAACCAGGACTATCTCAGAGCTCTGAAATGGATGGTGCCCGCATCCTATTATCCCTTATCCATTATCAACCACTGTCTCATGACTGAGGGTCTACAGCATATGTATTTGACAGTTGTTTAAACTATACAGAACCCCAAAAGTTTGAATTGTAGAATATCTTAGAGTAAAAATATTTTTAAGCCATAAATTGGGAGTGGAAGCTAAAATTCCCTGCTGGTTTGCATTCTGCCTTAGTCTCTGGAACGGCTCTTTTATGAACTGACCGTAGCTTAAATTCTGGGGCATGGTATTTAGTCAAGCCAAAATATTTTGCCACAGCTCCCTCCGTTTCTGAGCCCTTGTGGCTGAACTCAAAATCTCTGTGTTTAGCTTACATGTTTTTTGTGGTTTAATGTTTTCTTCTCTTCCTGATATAGTTGAGGCATCTCCGTATTGAGCTGTCCCATCTGAAAGAAGCTGACAGCATATGAACGCAGAGGAGTACCCTTTGATGAGAAAATGCAAATTCCAAACAAAACATTTGCAGAACCACTAATCACCATTTCCATACAATCGAACAATGATGTGGTATTTTTTATAGAATGACTCAAAGGTAAGGCTGACTCCTTATAAGAAATGCAATAAATAACTTCATATACACCCCCTCCTTTTATTTCTGCACCAGAAGCTAATTTTTACCTCATTGCGATTAGTGTCAGAACTCCCTCTGCATTCAGTGGAACCAAGGTTTAATCTTTTCCTCTAAGGACTGCCTTGTTAGTAGTTTGGGAAGTTGTATAGTATACCTGGAAACTACTTTGGCAAATATTGTCAAATTTGGAAGAAGGGGTGGCATTTTGGGTGTAACGTTCAGAGATGCTGGATAACCCCAGCTGTTATTAGCTTTCATAGTAGTGAATTCAGCACACTGAAATAAGGGAACTGGCTTTTCACACCTGGCGATGCAGAAGTAGAGGTAGTCAAAATTTTGGACAGTTTGCAAAGTATCGGTCTTATTTTAAATGAGTTCCTTGACTTTATTGTGATAATTATGGCTACTTCCTTAATTGGTGTTTACACTGGATTAAAAAAAAATGTATATATATCTGTGAGTTTGTTTGGTAATTTTACATGCTGCCCTTATTTAGTTCAACTTCTACTATGCCACCAACAGGGGAAAAAATAATTTTAATTTAGCAGAAGCTGTTTTCATTTTGAGCAAACTTCGACTTAAAGCTGTGGGGATTGTAATTACATTTAATTATAATGAGTTTGGGTTTTGGAAAAAAACTTGTTAGTCAGGTTTAGCTTTAAAAAACCCCACCCACATCAGTTCATGGTGGGTCTAAAGACTGATACTGTACTGCATTAGATCCCATTTTATTTCTACTTGGAAAATAGCCAAGTAGAGCTTGGCTAGGAAAATTAATTCAAAACAAGATTCATAATTTGGCACTTTTCTGTATCTAGTAGAAATTGGGACATCCAGATATTCAGCAGAGAATGCCTTCAACACAATTCCTTTTCTGATTTAGATTCGCAAAGGTTGAGGAAAGTCATAAAACAAAATACATTTTTATTCCTCTGCATTACAAAAACCCATATGGAAGCTAAGATGGAGAAAGCCAATGGTCCCATTTCTGTCTCATCTCCACTGTCAGCAGAAGGTTGCATTGTATGTTCAAAATATCTGAGCCAGTAGTTATGCTCCATTTAGCAAGTCAGAGAGAGACTGAGTCATTTGACTTACTAAAACTTAAGGTGTGATCAATCTCATTGTAATGTAGATCAACTAAAATAGGTCAGATGAATCATCTTGCAATGCTTTTTTTTTTTTTTAACTTAAGAAACCCCTAAATTAACTAGATCAGATATAGACATCTAGACTAGGTGATTAAATTCAGGTGAGATGAAGCCCACCCAAAATATTCACAGCTTGGAACTAGTTGATCCTAGGTGGATAAAATAGACCAGCATGTTTGGTGTGGTTCAGCCTTAGTCTTCTAGGACATAGTCTGGACTGAAAAGCTAATCATCATCTTTGAAAGCTTAAGATTTTGGGATAAATTTCTGTCTAGGTGCATACCTGTAGGTAAGCAGTGTGTTTGTAGTTGAGCTTACATGTTGGCATAGATCTACTCAAGGAACTTAGTCCAGTAGAAACACTATCTCCCTCCAGGTTTTGCTTCCCTTCTGACCGTCACTGGCCAATGGGTCAACTTTCTCAAAGGCTTTGCAGCCAGCAAAAGCAGAAAGTGTTTGTTAGAGACTAAACCTGATGAAAGAAATATATGGGGTATTGAGGTGTCGCAAGTTAAAACATCCCAAGAGAAGGCTGTTTGATCCAGGAATCCTCGGGTTTACTTTTACAATATAGGCAAGTAACTCAGACAGGGTTAGTGTCATACTGGATGGGTGGCAGAAGGGGTACCACTGATTGTCACTCCTGTTAAAGAAATGCTGCATCTGTAACCATGCCAGTTATATAAGGAGCTCTTTCTGTAGGCCAAGTAGCTCCACGTTATTAATCCCAAACTGCATGTATCTGGAAAAAGCCAAACGCTGAGAACATTGACAAAGTTTAGGTGTACACATGCTATTAGGAACAGAAAAGGTTGAAGGAGTTTCTTAGTGTGCTGAAAGGATTATTTTCTTATGCTTTGTATTAGGCTGGTTCATTCCTTTTCATTTTGAATAATCTTTTTATTTCTTCCCTTGAATTGCAGACCAATTCTTTAACTTAAATCTATTATCTGGTACTGTCTCAGGGAAAAGAGCTGAAGCTTCTACAGTTTTCTAGCTTCTTCCTCTTTATAACTTTGTTTTCAGAGTTCAACTCAGGATTTTCCAATAATTGACTGTGAGATCAATATTTTTGATCAACCCCCCTTTTTAGTCACGTTCTGGAGTTTCCTAACCTTGTTATTGTTACCTTGGCTATGTATTATGCAAGGAATTGGGTCTCTGCGAATTAAGCTGATTCTGATTTCATCAATAGTGTCTAACGAGATTAGATGTATACAATCCCTGAGGTTATGAATGTTGTTTTAATTTTCTTCCAAAGTTGCTTACTGTTCCTTTGGTATTTTCAGTGAGACACTGCTTTCAAGGATCTGGCAGGCGAGATGGTTCTTGCTTCTTAGCATTGCTGTAATCAAGCTGTAGCCATTTCTTACGTTCCTTGTAGCTTTTTGGTTCACTCTTTGGTTCTCCAGTGTCTGCTGCACTGTTAAGATCAGATGTTGGTGGGACTTCAGTCACCTCTGATATATATGTTTTTGTGATTTGTTTATCAGAAACTATTGCCTCTTTGTCTTCTGAAGATTCTGCTAGAGCTCTGCAGAGTTCCCCATCCACACTTTAATGTTAGGGTACTTAACAAAGTGAATAGCACATTCTCCAGGCATTTGGGGATTTCTCACTCTAACACCCTCAGGTATTTCTCTGATCAACTGTTCTCTGAATCCTTTGCCGAAGGTGCTCTTCTGTTTCCTCTTGACTCCACAGCACTGATCCATTTAGCCTTCCTGCCATCAAGCACTCTGCTGTTCAGTAGTACTGCATTCAGTTCTCTGGTTCTACCTGTTAATATTTTGGTTTGTAGGTGGAGGGAGAGGAATTATAAAATTATTTATATTGGTATTTATAAATCTTATCCCTCTCCTACTTGAATTTGTGGTATAACTGAAGCAGGCAACATCTTTTACATGAGGATGAAGTTAAAAGCAAGGTTCCATGACCTAACTGGGTTATCCATAGTTTGAAGTTGTCTAAGAGAAACCAGATTTCTTTTAATTCTTTCAGTGATGGAAGGAGCAATTTTATGACAAATGCAAATATACTTCAAAGGTGGAGGGAACAGGTGAAAGTCAAGCCAGCGCTTGTGCTAAAAATTGAGTCACCCTATCAGTGCTTTTTACTCTCGGAGTAAAACTGACATGTCTCCTGAAATATCTAGTTCAAACGTGTTGTTTGCCATTGACTAGCAGGCATTTGTTTCCAAAGCTGGTAGAAGCAGTTTTCATTCTTCATGCCTTCTTAGTGATTGATTTGTTTCTTTCTGTTTTTCTTTCAGAGAACTTAATTGCACTATGTTTTTTTCAAAAACAAGCACATCAAATGTCACAATATTAGCATAATCATAAAAATGTCAAGCATTCAGTGCATTTGCAATATGTCACAGCTTATTACAGAACGTATTTTTCATATGATTAATGTGAGTCTCTGGAACATACCTTTGAGTGGGCAGCTCTTCAAAAGGTGACAAATGGTTGCTACAAATTATTCTCATTAGGGAAAAGAATAGTTTGTCCCTTCAGTAGAATAATGTTGGTCCTTAAAAGCAGTAGATGCTAAAGGAATAGACAGATATAAAAAGTTGTCTAAGAAGAGGAAATGTTACTGATCCTGTGGTTGTATTCTGTGCAAATTCTTGCTGTGTCTGGCTGACCCCATTGATTTCCACCTTCAAGAACCTGGAAACCTGGTCATAAATTTCAGTGCCTGTCATAATCCAACTACTACCATTTGTGTCATGGGTAGTGTTGTTTTTTAAATACAGGTAGTTGACTAATGCTGAATATTTAAGATGACTAGATATGTTAAAAAGCATTGGGTACATTAATAAATGTACTATTTTTTTTGTATTGTATCCAAACTTGTATAGACATTGTTGCACTGCTTGTACTAATTGCAATAACATTATTTTTGCCAGTAATTTCACAGAAGGATTTGGGTCTGTGAATCCCAATGGTAAGGATGTAAGTGTGCAAAATGGGAGTTTCAGATACAGTCTGTAAAGCAACTATCATAAATTTCTATCCAGAGTTATCTTCATCTTTCTTGCCTGTTACAGCGGTAAATAGCCACAAATTTAATGCAACTACTTTAAAATTTGGACATAGGAACCCATTTTATTGTCAGTGCAGTAATTTGCTTCCCAACATCCTCTTTTGGATTGTGTCCAGAACAATTCCCTTGATTTGTGAAAGCTATCTTCATTGAGCTCATGACTACAATGATAACTGAGACTGTTACTTTAAAAGATTCCTTGGCATTGGTTTTTTCCATGCATGGAAAGACATCAGCATAGACACAATCTGCAGTGTTCTGGTAGGATCTCAAGAGAGGAAAGCAAGCATGGGTGTCCTCCTTACTGCCTCTGAACCTCCTAGTGTAAGTTTTGCTGGGGAGTATCCTGTGGTATATCATGCTGCAGCTCTGTCTTAATGTCTTTGGACAGGCAGCAGTTTGCCTTTTGCACATTTGCACTTGTGGAAAACACAGTGGAGTATAAATAGGTCACACAGCTGGCAAAATGTGCCAAACAGGTAACCTCCCTCCCTAATACGTTCTAGTCCTCTACCTTTAAGGAATGGAAATTAAGTCTCCTCGACAGCTGGTAATGGGGCACTGGTGGATGCTCCCTGGATATGGACTGCAATGCTTAGTTTACTTCAAATTAAGCTGTCAAAGGGCCCTCAGGTGGTAAATACTGCACTAGGTAAAAACTGACGGCTGGTTCTGCATCCCATGGCTACTCTTCTGACCTGTTCTGTCCCTAGAGAGTATTTTTATGCTGCTTTTTCCTTCCTTTTTCTACAGCTACCTTTCTGAGCCTCACAGCGTGTCCATTGACAGGGGTCATGTGCAGCCGCATGTGTCTCTACATGAGCAGAAAAGAGATAGTGGTGGCTTCAGTCTGAAAAGTGAACATGAATGCAGGGAAAAGATGTACAGATGCAGACCCACTGCAGTGAGTGAAGACATTTTGCTCATTCCTTCTCCTTCATGTCTCTTTACATTCTTTGCTGGCCGAGGAAATTTGACTTCCTCTCCTGCAGTTTTTGAACACCTCGATCCTTTCTTAGTCTGTTGGGTATCACTTTGCATTCCCTGAAGTGAGGATGGGATTGTATCAAAAATATCAAAGGAAATGTCTTTGGCAGCAATAAGCAGTGATAATAAAACAGTTGCAAGTCAGATTTTGTAATCCATCTGCTGTACATCCAAGGGCCAGAGGATGTATTCAAACATACATATTTCAGAAAACATTTCACATAACTGTGCTATAGAAATAACCTCCTTCAAAATCCTAAGTACTGAACTGTTTGCAATTGCCTGTGTAATGTGTACCTTTCTGATCATTAAATTCTGCTCTGTGCTCTGAGACAACAGATTCATTTTCAACAAGTAAGAACAGGTCCTGCCCCAACCTTGAGGGTGTGAGCATCTAGCAGCAGAGAAGCAGTGTGTTCTTGCAGAGCAGTGAGACTGTTGGAAATAATCAGGATTCAGGCATTGAAAAGCATAAGTAGAAAATAATTTCTATGCATAAAAATGCAGCTTTCTAAATTATTTGCAGGTGTCTTTTTTTTTAATCCATCTGTAAAGGTGAAAACAATGACAGATTTTTCCAAAGTCTCTCTTTAGAGTGAGTTTTGAAGGCAGTTTCCAGGTAATGTGCATTTTCCATTGAGCAATTCATCTGATGCGGTGCAAAATCCCTGCCTTGCTTCTGCTAAAGGCAATGTAAGAGGTGACATTGATGTCAAGAAGACAGTAGCCAAATATTTCAGTCACTGCATACACTCAGTCCTCAGTATGAGGGTTCCATCCCTGTCACACTGATCTGTGTACAGCTGCAGGAGCATGAAGTGTTTTGAGGTGTCTGCACTGCCAGAGCATCTTCTGGCCTGATGTGGAGATGCCCCATGGGAAGTGCTGCCTCTGCAGTTAACAGAAAGGGATTTGGGTTGTACAGGCGTGTAACCAGGGGACAGTCACTGCTTGTCTGCTTTGCAGGTTGAGGCAGCGAAGCTCACGAGTTGCTCTTTCATATTCTTTCTCTCCTGTGAACCAGAGTTGCAAAGGGTGTGTGTCTTGATGCACTGCCAGCAGCATAGTCACGTTCTCCAGCGGAATTTGTAGACTTGCAACCTAAATATCCCCAATCTGCTCCCTGATCTGTTAGCCAAAATGGAATTTTTCACACCAATGTCTGCAGATGATTCATACTGCTTTTTTTTTCTTCCCTGTAGGAGACCACTGGATTTTATTCCTCAGTTCACACTGCATACCCTCAGAAAGCACAGATGTCTTTGCATTATGGCCTCATAGGAAGTCAGTCACTTTTGCATGTCAAGAATAAAAAGGAAATGTGTAAACAAAATAGGAAGCATGGTAAGACGTCAAGGCAAGGAAAACAAGAGTGTGATCCAGAATGTTGCATCTCTTTGTGGGTGACTTCAGTGAGATACAGATTGAAGGGAAAGACGTTTTTACTATTACTCCTCAGAACTGAAAGACAAAAAACTGCTTTGCTGGAGGCCCCTTCTTCCTGTCTGCATTCATATACAGGTGATTTGTTTCAGTGCACAGAGATATATCGTGGCAGTGTTAAAGTCAATGGGAATGTTGCTGCTAAATACAAGGAAAAAGCATTTTACCTCTATCTCTTATGAATGGTGTCACCAAGACATCGGAGGGGTTTCACTGTTCTCATCTTGTGTTTTATTCCTGCTGCCTAATACCTCCATCATAAGTGGCACTTCACTGTGCCTGTTACCCAGGATGCTGTCCCTTGTGATTTCAGGGAGAAGGTTGTACACTGGAAAGGCATATGAAGCCAGTACTTACAGGGAAATAAGTAATTAAGACAGCTGAATAGAGTAGGACATATCAAAAATAACAATTTAAAAAAGTAGGCATCTGAGAACAAGAAATAGGATCTGAGAAGGTGAGGTTTGAGGTGAACTCATAGCACAGAACAGTCATGGTTGTACTGGATCCTTGTCTTGTTGCACTCTCAGCTGCTTCTTCCTCTCTGGAGTCTTTCCAGGGCAGATGGTGCAGCTGAGGCTGCATGGCCTGAGGCAGAGTATTGAAGCAGCATGCTGTTAGCTGGCTTAGCAAAAATGATTTCTCTCTTTTTCTTTTTTTTTCTTTCTCTTCCATATAGTATAAGCTAAAGCCTAACTCTGGATTTACTGTTTTCCTGTGGTTGAATCCATAGACATTTGAACTATAATAATGGGAAGAGTTACTAACTTTTTGCATATTTAGATGGTCTGAAAACATGTAGCGTTAGCAGTGGTTCTCAGGCAGTAAGGATTACCTGCCTGTCATAGTTTCTTTTTCCCCTTTATGCCCCTCCCAAAAGTAAATTATGCAGCCAGCCAGCCTGAACAGAGAAATCCAAGAAAAACTTCATTATTTTTTTAAAAACCAGTCAGTATTTCTTGCATTAGTTAACCTGCTGGAGCCTGTGCAAACCTGGATTCTTGTTGATCCAGTGGAGTACTGTAAAGGCCATGCACAGCCACAGTTTTCTAGTGGTGTTAGTGTTTTCTTTCCCAAAATCTGACTCCAAGCAGGCTGAATCTGTGTTTTGGGAAGACCAATATTTCCTCTAGAGATATTTCTGCACACCATCAGTTAATGGATAATTTGAAGACCATCTCACTCAATAACTCTCATTCAATAGACAGTGGTTGCAAATTCCTGAAGCGGGGAAGGGTGTTTTGGGAATTTTATCAAAGAGCTGGATTTTTCTCTCCATTTTTTTTTTTTTTCATGGTACTTTTATATTAACATGTCAGTCTGAGGACTTCACATCTTCTTTTCCAGTTGTTTATATTTAGGTCTTCAATAGAGGGTCTAATTTTAGATATGTAATTATGCTCTTTTCTCTTAAGAACCTAATAAATAGAAAATAAATTTCTCCAAGATTGTCTTCTAATTTGGATTACACCTCTTTTTTTGGAATTATTTTAAGAATATTAAAACGATTGGAACAGTAGCAAAGCTGAGTCCCAAACAGAGAAATATGCAGCCTTTCTCAAAACATGTTGAGACTTACCCGTGCAGCTGTGATGGGCTATCAGCACATCTCCACCCTTTCACCAGAGGCAACCTCTTAGAGGCAACTTTGTCTTCAGACTTCAGTTGTATATCATCTGTTCTCAGCTAGTGTCAAAAGACCCAGGAGCTTTCTGCCTGTCTTCTGGGAACATTGATCTACTCACCACAACTATATACAAGATGTGAAGTCTTCCCTTCCCTTGCACTCTCTCTCTCTTTCTCTCTTAAAAAAAAAGGAAAAAAAGCTGTCAGTATTTCAGAAAGTGTGAGCAGCAGATCTTTGTGTACTTTAATCCATAAATAAACATCTCTTCTTTTGAACTTCATTAAAATTGGATATGTTTTCACTGTAAAACACTCCAGCATCCCAATCATTTAGACATATATGGTGATGAATATTGCAATTAAGTTTTGTCAGTATGAATACTTGTGGTCTTAAAATAATTTATGCCAAAAAGGTAAATAAGAGTCAGACAACAAGATATGTTGCTTATAACAGCAATTTTAGAGCAAGATATTAAGCTCTGCTCCTGCTGTTTTAACAGTCTGGGCCAAATGCATCTTTGCTGTTACGACTCAGCTTGCAGGGAAGTGGTGGAGGGGTGCATTTGGTTTGCCTTCTGCATGGTGATATCAGACTTTCTTTGGTAATACTTGTTGATGTATCATATTCAAATCTTCAGCTTTTCCTTTTATGCCTTTGACCTGAAGAAAGGAATTCCTGCCTTTAAACGCTCATCAATCAGTGCTGTGTAGATAAGCTGATGATAAAAAAGCTAAAGCTAAGCCAGTGTCAATTTAGCCAACTGTAACATTACTGACAATATTCATCAGCAAATAATTTTAATTAGACCAGCATAATGAGATCAGTAGATTAAGACTAAGCAAATGACTTAAACTAAAGAGGGATTCTGATGACAAACAATCCTGATGGGAGTAAGGATGAATTTTTTGCCACCAGTGTTTAAGTAGCATGTGGGAACAGAGAGACAGTCCTAACCACATGAGAAATCACTCAAAAAGGATACTGGCGTGCTGGAATGCTGTGTTGGTGTTGGGAAGGCTTGCAGAGTGCAAGCGAGTGGTGTGTAAACTTCCTGGATAGCCTTGTGTGTCGGTGGCAACCTCCCTCCACACTGGCAGCCCTTACTTGAGTACTTGACTTACGTGCCATGCATGAAACCGGGACTGGGAAGGGTGGTAAAAGTTTAAAATGAAGAGGCAGCAGGTATTTGTGCTTGGAGGGGGCACGGTGCAAGGGCAGGTGGAATAGGACCTATTGAAGTTTGTCACTATAATTAAGAAGTAGTAGGGGAACAAATGGGAAGAGGTGGAGGGGAATACGGCAGTATTTTTTAAAGAAAGAAGTAAGGCTAGAGAGAAGCAAAAAGAAAAGGATCGTTTGGTGTTTGAAGATGGAAATGTCTGGGCTGAAAAGTCTGCCGCAGTATTTGTCTCTCTCTCCCTACATAGCTTCTTTGTTCTGATTTCTTGTGAAGCATTCTGGCCCCTGTTTTATTTCTCCCTGCCTGCCCATGGTCTTCCTGAGACCTGCTGGCAGAGGTAAGCTTTCACAGCCTGCAGTGTTGATTCTGAGAAGTGTGAAGGAAACAAAACCATGCTGAATGATGTGACTGACCTTGGAGAAGTTGATGTTTTCCAGCTGAGTGGAAGTGGAAAGTTTCAGTCTTGCTAGTCCAATGTTTTAATGGACATTGCTGCAGTAGAGAAACCCTTGTTTGCACATCTTGCTCAGCCCAGAATAGAAGAATAACAAATTACGTACTAACATAAATGTTTAATGATTTATGATTAAAAAAAAAATAGATGGTGGGCAAAATACTAGGTTAATTGACTATGGAGTCCTAAATTCCACAAAATGTAGCATTTCAGCCAAATATGGCTGAAATATCAGCTGTCATATGATGAATATTTTAAAGAAGATTCTATTATACACCTAGGGGTTCATTCGCTTCAATAATGAGGACAGTTACCTCTAGGGAAAGGAAGCTATATTATGCTTGCCACTTAACCAGAGGCTGGTTTGACAGGCATCTGCTCAAAATATATGTGTATATATAGGGAATCACAGCAGCTTGTCTCTAGCTTGCTGAGCAGGAAATGTTGTGCTGTACGATACTTTGGGTTTCTATCTATGGATTTGTGCATGGCACTGAGTGAGATTCAGACCATTTTTATTCCTGAGTCTGATTGTTGAGGTGGAATCCATCACCTACTAAATATTAAATCAGCAGTTTTTTTAAAGAGCAACGCTGTCTCTGCTGACTTGAACATCTTTATGTGGCCCAGAGGAAAAGAGAAACAAAGACGAGAAAACTATCATCTTTTGCATTCTTCTTAATATTAATGATTTCTCTAAAGTTTTCAAACTGTTGAAGGCAAAAAGTAAGATAGAACTTTCACATGGGTAAAAATGACCCAGGTGGAAAAAAACCCCCAAAACCATTATAAAAACAGCAAGGAAACTTCTGGAGTTAAATGCTCAGTTGGAAGAGATGGAACAAATACATCAACAGATTATTTTATTTTCTTTAAATCAGTTTCGTTTAATTGTTCCCAAACAAACATGGCTAGGAATTGTTAGGAATGTGTCAGTTCAAAATTATTTGAGTACTTTCATGAAATGTAATTAAAGTCAGATTTACACTGAGTATTGCTTCTGAAACCTAATACTTGCAAATGGTGAAGTTTTGAGATATTTGCAAACTTATGTGGTGTTGTCCATCTTTCCAGACTGACTGGAATTGGGTTTTTTTGTTGAATTGTTTGTTTATTTGGGATTTTTTTGTTTTGAGTTAATGCTTTATAGTTAATGCTTTTTGAATTAATGCTAATTATAGTTTATGCACTGTAAAGTGCAACCTGTGTGAGATTTCTGAATGGGTGTTTCTAATATACCTGTAGTTTCCCATATGAATACTCATCATGCACCACTGCACAAATAAAAGCCTGTCTCTATCACCCTTAAAGAGTCTCCATGAAAATCACTTTTATGATAACGAGCAGGTAGGTGAAATAAAAAAGGTATGAGAAATGATGGCACATTTTTTTTTTACACTCTACTAAATAGTCACATTATCCCTTCAATTCCAGAAATCAAAATTGATGTTGTTATTTCAAACTATCAAATATCAAATAATTGATATTGTTATTGTTACAAAAGTCTTCCATAGGCAGTGAACATTCTTAGAAAGTTTCTGGTTGCTGACTGCTAAGATGGAAGCTCACTTCTTGTGTCACATTTTTTAGACTTCTGATGGCATACCAAAATGTCCCGAATGCCATGACATTTTAAGCAGCACATCCAATCCTGTCCTACTGTAGAAGAATTCCAGTCACTTGAGCAATTTCAAATAACTCTCCTTGTTTAGCTAGATGAATTGTCTAGGTTTCAGAACCCAAGTGATTTATTCTGTTGCTCTTTGTTAGATAAACTGACCTCTCAATGCAATAAAAGGACAAAATGAACGCACTGATTAAATTGATGCATTTGCATAATTCACATGCATTTTTTAAGATCATATTACATATTCATCAGTTTGTCTTAGTCATTGCTGTGTATGCTGCCATGAATGTTGAGTAAATATGTGGATATCTGACCTGCTTTATAGAGGCAAGGAAAGGCAAGGAAAAAGGAAAAAATCTAATATGAGGAACGATGAGAGTGAAACTAGGAGTTAAGAGGGAGTCTTAGCTATATGGTTCCCTGTCTATACATCTGAATCTTTAGAGGTTCTAGGATTTCCTTTCTCAGTATAGCTCTTGATGTGTACTGGGAGTTTTGATCAAATTTTGAGTTTATTAAAACCTCAATAGTTGTTATTTCACATTGAGGTAAGGGTTAAATAATCTTAAATTGACCAGGAACCATGAAGTTGTCATCCTATCTGCTCATTCATTACTTATGTTGTTTTGAATTGTGCCTGAAAAAGAGCACATTTAAATAAAACCATGCTTTCTGTTTTGATAAAAAGTGTGTTTCTGGAATTTGTTTTAGATTTGTGCCCTGCTTGATGCGATGTACTGTTATGTTAGGAATGTAAGATGGCAACATAAAGCTTTATCAAGACTTGGGAAGTTTGGGAAAGTTAAATGATGTGGTTGTTTTTTTGATTTGTTTTGTTCTTTTTATTTTTTTCACCATTTTCAATAAAGTATGGGCTTATTTATTCAGATTGTGAACCAAGATAGATAGATTAATATTTCCAGCATCATGTAACTCAGAAGAAATTTTTTCACGGTGGTGGCAGTGAATTAGGAGAACGAGTATTTGGAATCATAGGCAAATGTCTGCACAAAGCGAGTGATTTCATTCCACAAAACTGTAAAAATTATGCTGCATGGTACTTCATTTTAAACAAAAGCTAAATCCACTCTGTCAGTGCTAACACTGAAAAATCCCAGTCCGAAGAACTACTCCCTTCATTTCTTTCTTCCATACTTCCTATTCTGCCAGATTTCTTAGCCCTTTGGCATGTCTTAGATTTGGTTTGCTTTAAAGAGGTAAAGGAATACTTTTATTTGGCATACAGCAGTCAGGCACAAGTTCTGCAACTTCCAGAAGGTCCGAAGGTCATGTGCTGTCTCTAGGTAGGGTTCAGAAATGTCACAGCTGCCTGCAATGGCTGAGATGGATATGTGGAACTTCTACAGGAGACATGACCCACCTCTGCTGTTGGTTATGCCATTCTAGAAGCTCTTGTATATGTACTTTATGTGGCATACCTATGTATGCTGCCTTACTTTAAGTGAGTGGTTTTGACTTACGGTGCAATAGGTAAGAATGGGTGACCATTAATAATCTTATCTAATCTCTAAGAGATCCTATGGAAGGAAGCAAGCAAATGTTTTTAACATGCTGCTACAAGTCATAATGAAGGTTTCTTGAAACAACAGGAGATTTGGGGAAATGAGTTGTTGACATGGCAATCTGTACTTGACAGAGCTCTGGAGGTCAAAAAAAAGATGGCTGGGCATAAATTCATAAGTTTTCTTTCCCCAAAAACCTCAGCATGAACCTTGCACTGCCAGGGTCTTTTTTAGGAGCTGTATGACTATCTGCTCTCTGCCTGAGATTTGTAGAAGGCTTATTTAATTGCCACATGTACCTATCCCCCATTTTGCTCTTAACTGTCTGCTCATTCTTCTTTCAAACTCACTGTTATAACCAGTGATTTTAGCTAGGAGCAGCTAAAATGACAGAAATCTATAAAAGGGGTTCATGGTTGGAAGTAGAGCACTACATGCTGAGTGTTGCCTGCCAGCATTTTACTTGGTGAGAGGGAAGGAAAGTAAAAATCCTCATCTTTGTTTTTAATTAGTGCAGACACCATTATTATTCTGAAATGTCACACACTGGAAATCAAAGGAACTGTGTGTAAATAATAATAATAAAAATAAACCCCCCCCTGGTTTTCCCCATTAGTAATGGAAAACATTTTCAAGCAAGATCTACAGAATTACAATAGAGCTGGCACTTCCTCAAGGTGAAAGTCTCTCAAAACCATAACATAAATTATTGATTTGTCCAAGTCTTTTCTCCACAGGAGATTTACAATCTCATTTTCATAGTTTTCTTAAGGAGGGAGGGGAAAGAGATTCTTATCTAGGTCAGAAGGAAAGCATCTTACTTGTACAAGAAAAGAATAAAACCCTATTTTAGCTAAAGTGAATTGCTATGCAATGAAATGATGGGGCTTACTGCTCTGCCATTTGTGTAATGTCAGGAATAACTCCATTTAAGCAAATAGATTTACAGCTGTGCAAGTGTAATCAGAGCCATATTATATCACATCTGAGATACAAAGTACGATTTTTTTGAACAGTATGCAAGATATGTAAGGAAGATGTCTGGCCTTCTCCAAATATTTGTGCTGATAAAAATTGTCTTCGCCAAAACAGAACTTCATGAACAAAGAGCAAAACATGAAAAGTATGAGGATTGTGGCAAATTAGAAAGGAGTAAGATACAAATCTGTCCTTTTTTTTTTTCTGCCACCTTGGTTCAAATACAGCAGTATATGTGTCTAGCAGATAAAGAGCAGGGGAATTAAATGAAAAGATAAGTAAGGTAGTGTGGCATATCAGAGAAGGTTAAGAGTTCTTGGAAAGCTTACTATGAGTGGCAGCACTTCTCCAGATCTATGAAGAAGGGATCTGGCTGCTGAGGAACCAAAGAAAATGAAAACCGTGATGAAAGTGGTCTGCTATTAGTCACGCCAGGCAGGAGAAGCGGCTACCATCATACACAGCAGGAGACAGAAGGTGATGTACTGAACAAGCAGGAGGGGGTGTTTGTGCAATGTGTCCCACCTTCTGTGGTGAGAAGTAACAGACTTCAGATGTTTTCCATCTCATTATACACATGAGACGGAAATAAGCATAATGGACAGGGTTAAAATTTATTATTAAAACCTAAGTGATCTTAGAAGTTTGCTGGTCAGGGTCTTACAAAAGAAAAACATGACAACTAATTTAATTGTCATCTGCTGTGGTAGCAACAAAAAAACCAAAGTAGTGTCCCTAATGAGTACTTTTTTAATAAAGAAAAATACATTGTGTTATCCTTGTAGACTTTAGTGTGAGAAATGTGTTGGGGTTATCACAATATAAAAGTAATAAACCTGGATTTTAAAATAATGTTTAAATTGACACTTTGAAATCAAAAAGATATTGTACCCACAACAGAGAAATGTTGTATTAGACCTTACTCTAAAAACTGAACAGGGAATGACAACATCTCAAAATCATTTTTTTAAAATTGATGTGATTGAGACAGCTGCTCTTATTGTATGAGAAAAGAATAAAATTTTACTAGTGTATTTAGATATGTATGTTGAATAAGTGGAAACATACACACTGTGACATGCACTTATGCATATTCAATGTGTAAAAAGGGCAACTAACCAGCTAATGAAGAGAATGTCACTGCACATGGCAGGGGGGTTGGACTGGGTTGATCTTTGAAAGTCCTTTCCGGTCCAAACCATTCTATAAGCCTACGAGAACTGAGGGATTTAAGACGTTTGTATAGCTTAGAAAGATGATTGTATCTTAAAAACAAACAAAAATCCCACATGGCATAGAGAAGAGAGTGAAAGTAGCTATACAGCTTTAAAAAGAGTAATGTTAACTAAAGAAGGAGCTGATATAAATGAATACAATTACTATGGAGTTATAGAAAATTGAAAAGGGAGGCAAAATTCAGAAAAGGAAAAATCAGTGGCTGGTACATTTAAGGACTCTAAGAAAGTTTTCCACTTATATAACAAAAAATCCTGAAAAATATTGTTGGTCTATTACTAGGTGGGATGGTACAGTTACCAACGACAGAAAAGTGGCACAGGAGAGAAAAAATACAATTGTCCATATTGGTGAAAAAGAGGGTTAATGAGTTCATATCATCTCACAATAAGAAATACTTTAAATTTTCACAGTATTTTGGAAGATGTTGAGGGAGAGTAGTTACTAAGTTTGTTTTTTATGAACTTGTTATACATCGGAGATTTGTAAAAGATGAGGCTGAGGAGGTTTTACATCATTCACAGCGATGTGTTTTAGTCTGCTGGGAAAGTTTCAGAAGACTGCAAGGTTTGAAATATTTTAAGATTATATTTAAGTACCATTTCTCGGTGTTTAGAAATCTGTATTACTTAATGCCTGAATTCAATACCACACGAATTTGTTAGAGTGCATCAGTTAACAAATAAACTGGGGAAATAATAGTGCAATTAATGCAGTTGACATGGATTGGTGGCCTGGAAATCCTCTCAAAATATTTTTTCTTTTTAATAGGATTACAATTTGGGTTGATTTCTGATTTCTGAAATGAGTGTTGCTTAGTACACGATGACATTTTGTTGAAGAAAGGGGAAGGGTGCAAAATTATTAGTCTTAAATACTATGTTTCAGATTATAACTCTGAGAAATCTTTATGAGACAAAGATGCTTGTATCGGTCTCCTGTGGGGATTAATTCCAGCCCAATTCTGTTTATGTGTTTTCCTATATTCTGAAAGAATATATTAAATTATCACAAATAAAGTTTGCAAATAACTCAAAGACTGGGAAAATGCCAAGTATGGAACAGAAACAATACAAACAGATCTCAAAAAGTTGGAAACAGGCAACTTTATCTTGGAAGAAAGAATAGAGGCCAAAGGTACTAGAGGAGAGAATGTCTCAGAAACAGTCACTCATGACAACTAAGGGAGATTCTGGCTTATGGTAAGTTGGATATTAACTCCCAGGATAATTCCTTGGCAAACAGGACTAACATGGTCTTCATGTAAGCAGCAGATTATCCGTATATCTGGTATTTGTATTTTCTATGCAAGAATATTATATTCAGTTATATTCACAGTTCAGTGAGGCCAATGACAAACTGGGGAATTTTTATGAAAAATAAAAGAAAAATATCCAAATGCTGAAAGAATTGGAAACCTTACTTTGTAACCCAAGGGAAATAATCTGGAGATCCTGTCTCTAGATATTCTGCTTAGTTTTGGGGCTGCTTGTTGATAATTCCGTCTCTGTTTCAGGTGTTTTTAGGTGAGTGTCTAAGGCACCACATTGTAAACTACTGCATTAGAAAATTAAAAAAAAAAAAAAAAAAAAAAAAAAAAAAAAAAAAAAAGAAAAAGGAGAGATAAAGGAAAAACAATTTCCTTTTGCCACAGAGAAAATAAAACTATGCCAAGTGGGGAATCCTACCTTGGTCTTAGTCTGATCGCTTGGTCTTTGCTCCTGGCACTCCCTTGTTCAAGAATTCCTCCTGGCTGGTAACTTTGCTGGCAGAGGAATTAGTGTTGCAGGTGCAATGAGCAGAATTAGTAAATGCTTTTCTCTGCCACATAGAGATATTGAGGGAACAAATGTATTGCAGAGGGCAGTATTATATCCTCTTATACAACAATTGTCAGGCATCTGAAATAAAGCCTTATTTTTTTTGCTGTCTTTGAAGAATAATGGCCCTGTAAAATGGATACTTGAGCAGATCTTTGCAGAACCGGCTTGAATACTTGGCTTTTCCCCAGACTTCTAGTGTGCTTTTTGGACAAGTCATTGTGGATATGTTTCTAGTACGTAATGTTGTCTCAGCCCTAAAATGGGGCCCTGGAGTATAAGGCAAGCATAACTGAACAAGGCCTCAGTCTCTCTATTCAGTGTTGCAATGTGAAGGAGGTAGTTGTCACAGGTGGTAAGCAGTAAGTGAATACTCACTTGAAAATTGCAAATTAAATGCTAAGATGGGATCTGTGGGAACCAGCTGGACCTGTGTGGGCTGTAAGCCTCCTTGCATACATTCCCCATTTGGACTTTCTGTTCTCCACAGCTCCTCAACAGCTTCTGTCCTGCGTGGCACTGAATATACTTTGAAGTCACCCTAGAAACTATGTTGCTGGCATACGTGTCTATATCTGAGTGATATTTCCATTACGCATGTGCTGATTGAGTTCTTATTCAAGAGGTGCAAGTGCACCTTAAAGTGCAACCATGTTCTTAACATCCAGCTGTGCTGTAATTCCATCACAACTCCTGCAGCTGCTGTGTGGGCTGCAAGTGAAGCTCTACCAAGAGCTTTGCTGGGGATGTAAGAAAAGATTCACCTTGCACTTGAGATTTGGCTCAAAAGAACAACTGGCTTGCAGGTAACTAAAAAAAACACCTCTTTTGTGACTAAAATAAGTAGAGTTGTTTCAGGCATACAGGAAATTGATCCATTTGATGAGGAAGAAGGAATTGTTTTTACGAGATCACTTTTTTTGACCATGAGTAGACATTGCCCCTCCCGAAACATTGACTTTGTATATCCTCTGTGGAAGAGAAATATTCTTCTTCATGACTGCAAAAATTCGTACATACTAAGCAGCAGTTTTGCCAGAGGACTGGCAATTGTCATATAGCAACTACTTCAAACTAGAAATCCCCCTGGGCTGGTGGGTTTGTCTAGTGCAGAGCTCTTTCCTTTTCTTCTTGTTCTAAGCATACCCCTAGGGCTCTTGCATGGCTTGATTCTGGTCTTGTTTATGTTGGTGTAAATAAGGAGTAACTCGGCTCCCATTAGTGCAGTTCAGGTAAATGAGATCAGGCTTCAGCACATGGTATTCAACCACTCTAGTTCTGTTAAAGGAGCTACAGTTCATCTAGCTAAGATTTGCATAGATCCTCTGTTTTGTAGTTTTCCTATACATCATTTCATCAGATGTTCTTCCAATTTCTACTCCTAATAACTATTTCTTACTTAAACTGAAGCAGCTTTCCTTTAAGATTCTGAAAAGCTTTTACAAACTTCGATTAACCAAGTTTCATAATATCCCTGTAACAGTGAGCACCAGTTATGATTGCACAACTGCTGCATCCTATCAAGTATAGCTTCCAGACCAAAAGCAAACAAACAAACAAACAAACCAAAAAGCATGTTAAGACAAGATTAAGTATGCAATATTAATTTAAAATGCCATCAGAATTTAGAACAAGATGCTATATCTGATTTACAGGAAATGTTTGAGAGAAAATAAAAACAAACAAACAAACAAGCAAGGATATTTCCTTGTTATGGAACATACAGAAGACGTTTCAGATAGAAAGCAGATTTTGTGGACAGATTGGAGTGAGATCCAAAACTCGGTCTGTTTCGTTACAGTCCAGTTGTAGAGTTCCTGCATTTTACAGTTCTCTCTGAGACAGTTTCTAAGATATCTAGGAATCTACCAAGAAATCATAGGACTTAGCTTTCTCATTAGTATTGTGAAGCTGTGTTTAAAGCGTACAACTATTCAGCTGCAAAGTGTGTAACATCTCTGAATCTCCTGCTTTTTCCTCTGCCACCTTGCCTTCTGACAAGCAGCGACCCTTATGCTATATACTCTGTGTGCAATTTGTGGGCTGTTGTGAGGGGCTCACTCTCTATGGAAATACCTGTGTCTTCCATGAGACAATTCCCACATTCAGGCAGAGGCTCTTGCTTGCAGCATGTGAGTCCCTAGCCATAAAGTTTAGTGCAGGTAAATCTGTCTAGGGATTATGGCCCAACAGAGCAAATGAGATCATGACATGACCACAAGATAGTGCTCAAGTGCATTGAAATGAAAATAATTTAATTTTTCAGATACAAAAATTGAGCTTTCAGACAAGATGCTCACGATGAAATCTATTGTTTTTTTCTAATGGGAAGCTGACACTGTTTGTCATATCAATATATTATTCTTTCATTCTTAACTAGATTTTATGTTGCAAAAGATAAAAGGGAAACATTTTCAGGAACCCCTAATTTCAAGTTAATATGTACTATTAATAAGTTGTCTATTGCAACAATAAGGAGACCTTGGGACCAATTATTGATTCTTGAGAGTTCAAATGGTGGTCCTTGGACCTTATTAGATGCTGCTTATCTTGTTTTTGGACTCTTATACCCTTCAGCTATAGCTTAACTGTGTAACTTCTCTCACTAGTTGTCGATTCTTAATAAAATTTGTTGAACAATAAGGTTCAAGGTTGGCTCATCCCTAAGATTAAGTCTTTTCAGCTTTCAGCACAGTCAGTCACGTCACACTTAGCTTGATTTGCTTTGCTTAAGGATTTCTGAACAATTGGTTTGCATGGTGCTGTTGCTAACCCGAGTTCTAACCGTGTGATGACCTTTCTCCAGCCCTGATTATTTATGTGTATCCTGAAGTTCACTGGGGAAGTGTGTGTTGACTTCCAAACAAAGATTGCTCTCTATTATATTTAATCTAAAAATACAACTGTGAACATGTGTAGGACTTAGTAGCACGATTTTTCTTCCTGGAGTTTATTTTATCCTGTTGTGTTTATTTCAAAATGTAAAAGATGGATGTTTTTAGAGGTTTATTGTTCAAAAGTTGCTGTAATTGTAACAACTGACAGATTGGTAGATGCAAATTACAATTGGTTACATTCATGGGCTGTATAAAGCAGTTTAAATTACTACATTTATATGCCATGTTCACTGGAAACCTGGAGTTAAAATGGGAAATGCTTGTGCATTGGTAGCTACCTACTGATGCTGTAGAGTGGTAGAAAAAAATGAGTAAAGGTATGTGTGTTGAAAATATCCTACTGCCCAAAACAAGTAGAATGAAATGTCCTAAACCTGTTTGTTCATTAAAAAAAAAAAAACCCAACCCAGACATCCAGTTTGACTACTAAAATACCTCTTTGCTCTATCACTTTGCTTTCATTCTTTTATCCAGACTTCCTAAGACGATGAGGCTTAGGTGCTCATCCTCAGTGTGTGTATATATTTATGTATGTGTGTGTGTGTGCACCACATGCATTTATATCTGGGTGGGCTCCTACAGTGGTGCCTGCATTTCACCTGAGTTTGGCCAGAGAGTAAAATTGTCAAAACCAAATTCTACAAGTTTTGTGAAACTAAGTGGATAGAGAGAGGAAAGACACAGACGGTAGCTGTGCCTTGGCATAGCACAAGATAATCACATTCCTCATGGAACACCGGGAAAATCAAGAGAAAATTTCTGAATGCCTCCGCCATGCAGAAAGTTTCAGCTGCAACTTATGCCTAACCCAACACACAGTGTCAGTCACAGCTGTGCTGCTCTAATCATAGACTCACAGAACGGTTTGAGTTGGAAAGGACTGGTGTCTCACCACCCTCACAGTAAAGAACTTTTTCCTTATACCTAACTTGAACTTCCCCTGTTTAAGTTTGAACTCATTCCCTCTTGTCTTATCGCTACAGTCCCTGATGAAGTGTCCCTCTCCAGCATCCTTATAGACCCCCTTCAGATCCTGGAAGGCTGCTATGAGGTCTCCACGCAGCCTTCTCTTCTCCAGGCTGAACATCCCCAACTTTCTCAGCCTGTCTTCCTACAGGAGGTGCTCCAGCCCTCTTATCATCCTCGTGGCCCTCCTCTGAACTTGTTCTAACAGTTCCAACATCCACCAGCCTGCATTAATCTGGAAACTCACAGAACTGCTTGATTTATCTTTTGGCTAATAAAGGGGCAATTCCACAGGTTTGGTGTTGAGTAAGCAGTTACATTTTTTTTCTTTTTCCTTAAAAACCATAACAGAATCCTCAAATACAGTAATGTTTGACTGTGTTAGAGGAGCTTACAATATGGGGAAGTTGAGAAAACCCTCATGTATCAATGTCTGTCCTGCTGCAGCTTGTAGAAAGGAGAGCTTAATTTCTCTCTGTGAGCCACTGCTATTTGGTGCTGCCCCACACAGGGGGTCAGACTCAGAGAAAGGATTCCTTGTTTGGAAATACAAGTATATCTCCCTACTTTTACTCCTTCATGGATTGTTGCCTGGTCCTGCAAATTCCTGCTGAGCTTGCACTCACTTAACCCCAGATATTCAAAGTTCTGTTACGAACTTCCCGTTACCAAAAGCTATAAATTTTATTCACCACACCCATTCCCCTGAGTATCCAAGCACCTGGTCTGACACAACATCCAAACAGACAAAGCAAAACAATGCAGAAAGAGGTAGCAGGAATGATAGGAATGACAGGCGATGTGAAATCCGTAAAAACAGTGAGTGTTCTCCCAGGCTAGCCATCCTGAGAAGGGAGTGGATAAAGTAGTAGCAGAGTGGAAAAGTGAAGTGAGATTAGAGTCTAATGCCAGTTGCACAGGAAGGATGGAGGGAGGTGAGAGGGAGTTCAGAGGGCAGTCAGGCAATGTGAAGGAAAGAACAACTTCCAGCTGTAGAAAATTGCAGGGAGGAGACCAAAAGGAAGCAATTCTCGCAGACAGTAAACACTTATGCTATTATAGTAACTCAGATTAATAAATATTTATCTTATAAAGCTGTCCAAAGGACTTGGACCTCAGTGGGCTGCGCTCTGAGTAAATGTGAAGATTGTCTCATTTTGGCTTCCTAGAGAGATTCAGTGAGTTTATTGAAAGAAGCTTGTGACAGCGGGGCAGGATACAAGAATGCAGGTCTCCTGGGCAAATTACTTTGCTGTCCTGTCTCTCTTCTTCTCTGTACATAATAGACTCTTTGGGGTTCTACACAAACTCCAGCAATGTTCAGTGCTTTTCAGATAGTGCCACAGGGAGTGGATGTGTGGAAGTGGACTAGCCCAGCTGATCCTCCAAAAGTGTTGTTGCATGCTGCCACTGTAGTGTGACTCCTGAAGGCAACCAGCTCTTGGGCTTTCATTCGACATGACAGAGGGACCACAGTCCAGCTCTATCCTTTTGAGATGGTTGTGTCCATAAGTATGAGTTTGGGTCCAAGAGACAAGTTGGAAGAAGCCTCCAGAGGTCATTCAGTCCAACCCAAAGTGAGAATAACTTCGGATTTAAATCCAGTTACTCAAGACCTTGTCTAGTCACGTTTTGAAAATCTCCCAAGACAGAGATTTCACCATGTTCCTGGACAACCCTTTTCAGTGCTTAATCACCCTCAGACTGAATTTTTTTCCTATTATGTCCAGTTAGAACTTGTCTTGCTGCAACCTGTTGTGACTGCTGCCTCTTGCTGAGCACCTCAGAGAAGCGTTTGGCTCCACCCTCATGAGAACTTCTCTTTCTGTTGCAGAAGGCTGCAGTTAGGTTGCCCCATACTCTTCTCCAGGCTGAATAAACGTGTTCCACCAGCCTCTCTGCGCATTTAAAATGCTCCAGCCCCCAGCTAAATGGCCCTTCTCTGGACTCTTTCCACATTGCAAATACACCTCATCTATTGGTAAGCCCCAAACTGGACACAGATACAGCCTCACAAGGGCTGAGTAGGAGCCTTGTCTTTCTCTTTTGCTAATGCAGCACTGTATGCTGTTGTCCTGCACCGCTTGCCCAAGTCCCTCTTGCAGAGTCACGAACTAGGCAGTCCATCCCCAGCTTGTGCTGCTTCAAGGAGCATTTCCATCCCCAGGGCAGGACTTGTTGGCATTTGCCTTTGCTGACTTTCGTGTGTTCCATGTCTGTCTATCCCTCCTCCTCCAGCTTGTTGAAGTCCCTCTGAATGGCAGTGCTGCTCCCCAGGGTACTTTTCCCTTTAGCTTAGCCATCAGCCATGAGCCCTTCCATTCCTTCATTGGTGTTCACTGATGAAGATACTAAGTAGCGTCAGATCCTGTATTGGCTCCTGAGGAGCACCACTCCTAACTAGCCCGCACTTAGACTTTCAACTGTTGGCTGGTACCCTTTGAGTCTAGCCAAATTTTCATCTACCATGTTGTAGGTCACCCACTTGCTAGAGTATGTCATGCTAATCCTTTGAGGAAGCTCTAGAGTCAGCTAGAAGAAAAGAGGGCTGAATTTGAGAATATTTTCACCAAAATTTTTCTTTATCATTGTGGAAAATTCCTGGAGAGTTGATTATGGATCAGATTAGTAGTATCTCACCAAAATTAGTCTAATAGATTATAATAATAATAATAATAAAAAGTTTAGAATGAAAAAGTCCCCTTAAAAAAAAAGTACTTTAGGAAAAATATGTGTATCCTTAGTGCTTGAGTGAACAGGAACCTTTTGCATGTCTATATTTCTGTCTTTCAGTTCATAAAATGCTTCAGAATAACTAGAGGTTAATATACATTTAACAAGACATTTCCTAGACTTTGTCATAAGCAGTAACTTCCTTATGTATATATGTTTTTTTCTAAATGGAGGAAAATTAACAAAGCACAAAGTCAGTTTTCATTGCTTTTGCCCTTCAACCCCTGAAATCTCAAACAGCCAAAACCCTGTTGTCCTTCTACAGCCCCTGAGGCGCAGTGGGCATCAAACAGTTCATACTCTGAAAGTTTACCAGATGTGCTTCAAAATTCAGCCCAGTGTTTTCCCTGTTGGGCAAAGGAGCAGTTGAATACAGTGGTCAGCATGTAATTCAGTTCCTTTCTACCTGTGCAAAATGAATGTTTCATAGCCCCAACAGAGGCTGAGGACTTGGAGGGCCCTTGTCCAACTGCAGCACAGGAGACGGAAGTGCATCCTGGTTCTGTCCACTGTGAAATATACCTCAGACTTCCATTTCCAGCATTTGTCTCTCCTGTGCATGTGGAAATAAATGAGATAAGGCTGATGATACTTATTTATGGAGATGTAATGCTCTCTATGTAGCTGCAGGAATGCTTGGTTTATCAAAGACGGAAGATGTATTATGATTCTCTTTGAAAAATTTCCATTGGCAACAACTGAGTTCTTGGTTGACCTTTTTTTTTTTTTTTTTAATATAAATAAGGCAAATACATGAATTTCAGCAGCCACGTGACAGGGAAATTTTGAACAGAAAAGTTCTGCAAGGGCTCAAGGAAAATCAACTTACATGACCAGCTAAAGGTTTGAGGAATGGGCTAATGGAATGCAGTGCAGAAATGGTTAGCAGTACCAGCCTGGGTTATCTAACGAAGGTTTACACCACAGCTGACATGGTTTTATGGTCTTGTAAACTCTCTCACACAAATAGCTTTGCTAATCTGAAAATTTGCACAACCTTCCGGAAAATGTGGGCGAATGAAGACTACATGTGCTAGGATCTGCAGTTAGCAGCAAGTAAAGCAGACCCATAAATTTTATGTTGAACCAAGTTCTGTTTTCAAATATACTTTGCAGGCTGATGAAGCAAATGACATTCTCATCTTGTTACTGTTCATTAGTCCAAGGATATGAAATCATTCTACATATCGGGTCTCTCTTCTCTCACCAGACATCCCCCCCCATTCCTGTGTGAATAGTGCAAGTTTAACCATCACCAGGTAATCAGAAGACTGTCAGGATGTACTTGCTGCAAAATTTGGGAGTTCATATAATTTCATTTTAAATATGGAAAGACATATTTGAGAAACCTTTGAAAGAGAAATTTATAGATTCATAGAATTCATAGAATAATTAGTTCTTGTTTTGCACTAGATTTTCCATTAATTTTTTCTTAATGATGTGGACTGTTTCTCATCTGTGCTGTTCACATTTGGCCTGCTTTCAGTGAAGCTTATGAACAGTGTGATTGCTGTAAATGAAATCTGGAAAATATATACAAATACATACAGGAAGAAAAAAGAATCTTGCCACTCTTAATCTCATGAAAATTAATATAACAGAAGTGGGCCCTAAGTCATAGAGATTTCAAACACGGAGGATTTATTTAATATAGTTTCCAAGGTGAGTTTTGATAGCTTTAGATAATAAACATTTTGTTTAATAAAAATCTCAAGAAAGCCCTCTGTCCATTTGAACATGTTAACATTCCTGTGCTTGAGACCTCCCCGAACTCTCCCATTCTGTGACTTTTATGCTGTTGACTTTGCCTTTTTTGCTGGAAATGTCAGGTTTACTTGTCCAATCTCAGCTGTGTGACTGAGGCACTCATCATTATGCGTTGTTTGAATAAGGTCTTGTTGTGTGCTCTGACTGATTGAACACTTATTCTCAACAAACAAAGGTTTGCACTCAAGGTCTGTCTTTGAAACATTTCTTGATCAACTAGTCAACTTACATGCACAGAAGACCAACTACCTTTCTCCTATATTGATTTATTCAATTTTTTTTCTCAGGCAGAATCACTATCTTAGGCAGGAAGAAAGAGCAGTCAGAGGAAGTATAATTTTTTTCTAGTCCTACTGTCTATTTAAGCTATAGTGTTTTTCTGGGTGCTTTTTTAATCTGAAGTCACAGCACAAATTATTACACTAATGAACTCCATTTATTCTGAAATAGGGTAAAGTGAAATCCCACTGATGTTAGAAGAGGACGAGCCCTGAAAACCATTGTTTCCCCATGAAAAGAGAGGGAACCCAGAGTTACGTTGTGAATATCAGTAAGGGGTCATGCTCAGCTCAGAGCTTCAGTTGGGAACAATGCCTGCTATGGATATAAATCCTTCACAGGTGATTTTACTTTATAGTCCTTTGCATATTTTTCCTCCTTCACTGACATAACTGATTAACATAAGCAGTTTTTAAAATATCCTAATACTGCAATATCATAATGACAGTTCAGTCTGCCCTGCTGTCATTAAAAAAGTCCTATAGCATTAATTTTTTTCCAGTCAGCCTTGCCATTTAATATCTTTTATATGTGAAAGACAATAGCTGAGTAAAACTTTTAATGCTTTCTCCAGTGGAAAGATGTAATCTGGTGGTGCAAATCTGCTATCATTTTACTGTGAGGGGGAAAGAGAAATCTCTTTCAGGTTGCTGATATTTTGCAGAGTGGTAATGGCTCCACTGTGCTGTGCAGACACAAAATAACACAAGTGTTTCTGTCTTCTCCTGTATGCACCGTGCACTTCTATCTATTCCTGTGCAAGAAGGAAAGTTTTCATACAAAGGTGAGGTCAGCAAAATTCCTCCAAATAAAAATAATTATGTCACTATAAATGGAACTTTTTATAGCTAGTATGTATGCAACTGACAAGTTTTAGGGCAATTTTATAGTAAGAGTCAACAATATTAAAAGAAAGTATGTATTCTAACCTATTTGAATAAGGTTCTCTACCCATCCTCTCTTACTCTCTTTACCGGGATTAGACTGGGCTGGGGAGGGAGGAAAAATATTTTATTGACATTTTTTTTTCCCTCTTTCTTTTCTGTATTCCGAAGAAAAGTTTTATTATTTACAGTAATGCTATATATATAAAAATATATATGAAAGTTCCCTCATACTCCTGCATAACGTTAAATAGGCAAATTTTATTCTTATGCTTACATTAGTTAAATCATTCATTCTTTCGAGATATGGCATTATAAATCACACTTTATAATTTTTTTGGTTCTGCGTATCACTAATATTTGGAGGAAAAGATGTACCTTGAATAGTTAATTGAAACAGCAGGTTGGAGTCTTTTCCCACTTGCAAAGGTAGATCACACGTAGATGCAGTAAGGTGCAAGACTTACATCAATTTACAATGGGTGTAAACATGAGAGAAGAGTCAAGCTCCATTTTTCCTGTATGAAAAGAGTGACTAATACACAAGAGGCTAATTCAGTAGGAACATTTAGTCATGATTCCTGTAACTGGGCCACTTTGTGAAACATGTAATTACACACCAGTAGTTGTAGATAACTGTGCTGGAAAACTTGGGACAGGAACAGAACCCCAGCTTTCTAATTTTAAGAAGCAAACAGCAATTCTTATGTAATCCCCTTTCACTTTAAAGGCCCTAGCCCCACACCCTGGTTGTTAACCCTTAATTTGATCAGTAAGAAGGGGTTCTGACTGATCAGTGTTGTTCCATTCATGCTGCCTGTAAGTCTGGAGATGGAAGTTACAGCTCCATCCCTGTCAGCAGGTTCCTGAATTTTCTGCATGGGTCTGTTTGTCTTCCTGCCTTCTTATGCCTTATTCATTCTCATTAGATTTTTCACCTTGGTAATCCTCAGCATCCAGTATAGGTAATTTCAGTTGCTGTGACTGGTACCTTAGGCTCTACCCCATTTTGTGTTGCTTGTTGATCAATATTTGAACAATGCAAACTGTCTCCCTATGACCCCCATTCTATCCTTTTCTCCCTTGTCAGAGACTGCTTTTTCTGAATATTCATTTTGACTGAATAATCACTTTGTCTCTAGAGATAGACTCTGCTAATCTCATTTCCATTTAGTCTTTGCATCTTGTGGTTTCTTCTACCACACAGCATGCTGCCTTCTAGAGCCACATTAACCAACATAACTAACACCTGCTGCATCTGGATTAATTTTTTTCCAAAGTTGGGTAAGCTTGTGCGATAAGGTGTTCTGAAATCCTTTTTTGGGAGTATATGAGCATCCCTACACATAAACACATATGTTGCTACCTGTGTGAAAAGACAAGGTAGCAGGAGGAAGCCTGGCTTGTGAGAGTTCTTTCTTGCAGTCTTGTGTTAGCCCTCAAAATTTGCCCTTAGGGTGAAAGTCCCAGTGTGCCAGGTGTGTGATAATTTTGGCCATAATCTTTATTCAGAAGTTTTAATCAATCTTCTAGATATCAGCCATAACTTACCTCAAACATAGCATTTAATATTTTCACCTGTATTCAATATTCCCTGGCATGCTATTGTAGAATCTGGCAAACAAATCTGGTATATGTATGTGTAGCATTTCTTGTTACACATTGCAAAATGTAGGGCAAGATTTTCAGATTCTGTGGATATTTCTGATGCTGCAGGACAATACTGGTACTTGAGCTTGAACACAGCTTGCAGCTGATCAGGGTTAAGTACTTATGTTGAAGATGAGAGTTAAATGAGAAGGTGAAGGTTAAATGAGAGCTTACTGACACTGATGAATTCAGGACATACTAATTCAGCAGTAGTATAGGTCCTCAGTCCTAAGAAGAATGCACTGGGGCTAAAAGTGCTTCTGGGTGCATTGTTTCTTCTTGTCACCAGAGCTTCATCTGGCTGGTCTTTAGATACAACTTACTGAGAGTGGGAGAACTCAGGTAAGCAAGAACCAGCCACTGACTGGGAAAGAAACGGGTCAATCTATATAAGATTTTAGGGAGTATAAATGAAAGTGATTAAGAATCAACTTTCATATCAAATCCTTCCTAATTTTATAATTTCAGTTACAAGCAGTGAAGTTAATTGAGAGGTGTCATTCTGCAAGATTTTTAACCTTGAGTGTCAGTGAGTCTGAACAGGTGTGAGAGATTAGATGTAGCTGAGATTAGCAAGCTGGTGGAAGAAAATACCAATGTTTATTACATTCAATGTTTGCTTGAGGGATAAGGAAAGGGAAGAAATCACCTTGCCCAGGAGAGAAGTTTAAAAATATGGGGTTTTTTTTTTCAGTATAATCTAGTCTTTTCCTAATTAGCAGTTCTTGGGTGATTACCTGAGGAGGCTGGTCACGCTAGATGATTAACTGAGGAACTCTATATCCTATGGCTAACTTGGGCATCCTCTGCTCTTTCTAGCATCAGAGAAGGTTAAGAACCAGTCTTTTTGATCTACGGTAAAAGCTAATTGACATCATATTTTACTGGAAGGGCTTGTCCCCAGTCAAAACAGAAAATTGCATGTTTGTAATCAGCAGTTGTGGCTGTCCTTACTTGACAACTCATAGCTGTCTCTAGGCAAGTTTCTCTCTGTCCTGTGAGGTTTTGTTGTCTTTTGTTTTTTATTTATTCAGGAGATATTAAACTGGCTGTAGTATTTTGTCAGTGGCTACGAGTGGTGCATTTCCTCAACCTGTGGAAAAATGTATGCCTGGTAAGTTTGAGTAGTGAAAATCGATTCCTACCCGGTCTGGAATTGTTCAGGTGTTCTGAACTGCAAGACCAGCATGATCAAGGATAAAAGGAGATATGAATTCAGGTGAATAATTATTTAACATGAGACAAAAAAAAACTTGAATGAGAACATTTTTCTAGACTGCAGAGCAGTTCAAATGTAATAATAAGTTTTCTGTGCTACATCTTTGTAGATTAGCTGGGAAAAGAGAAATGTGATATAAAAATCAATATTTCTCTCGAATTGATAAGAATTTTGTTTACACTGACAAGGTTGTTCAAGTCTCAATTGAATGGTCTCTCTTTGACCTCGCAAAGCCCTTGGTATGTGCACACACAGATAACTTTGCCAACTGGTACCAGAGTGACCAGTCCCAGCCCAGGTGTAAGTGAGTACATAGTTTTGCAAGTAAGCACATAGAATTACAATCATATCTCTCAACTTTAATTGCCTCATAGAAAATAAACACTCCCAGTTATGTGATCTCCCCTATTGCCAGGACAATACAAATCAGGGAGATCTGTGATAAGACCCTGCTTTTAATGAAAGGAGATTGTATTTCTCCTCAAATCCCTCTAAATCTTTGACTTGAGAGAGAAGGGCAACTAAATTAAATTGAGTTTGAGAAGTATGAAAATTAAAAAGTCTCCTAGGGCCTCCATTAGGATCAGGGTTTGAAAAGCTTTGAGAGCAACATGTGAAAAATCTTCACTCAGGCTGTCAGCGTGGGCTGGGATTGCTCAGTCTTGCTCATACTCGGATGCTGAGCACCCACTAGTGCTCTGCACTTTAAGGTTGCTAAGACTGAGCCTCCTCCAGTTTCAGCTGGGGAAGCCAGACTTGGGCATGGTATCAAGACAGTATACTTCTGTCCTGCTAGCTGGACATTACACTTAGTGTTGCTGTATACATTTCAATATTAATTTCTGCAGTATTCCTCTGAAGAATCACTTGTTATTATCACAGGCAGACTTCTTATTATCACAGGTAAGGCATGGGAAAGGTTGCAGTAATGAAGTGGCACAATGAAGAAAACTGTAATCCATGCCTAAGTCTTGTGAAAGAATCTCTTATTCAACCACACCAAGGTGCCAGCACTTACTGTGGTTTAATACACTTCATACTGGTTGCCATTTGCAAATGTTCAAAATTGGTTAGCCCTCTTTTCACCTCTATGAAAGATGAGATTGTTTTAAAAATATGAAGGCTTAAAACAAATGTATTGGTTTTGGGATGACTGTTTGCTTTTAGTGAGTGGTGATGGAACAGTTCCCTGCTCCTAGTCATGATGGAGCTATGTCCTGCTGGATGTTTTGCTGTAAAGGCTGCAGTCACCCACTCCACCACATGGAGAGGACCCCTCTCTTCTTGTGACCATTCACCTGACATGCGGCTTCCTGGCTGCTTCTGCTTTTGTCTGATCACTGGGATGGGTAGAAAGGCCTGACAGGATTTCTGATACTTTTGTCATGGGCACTCAGTGAGATGAGAAGACTATTAGCTCCCTGTTGCCTGTGAGTGAGTGGCCCCAGAGGGAAGAAAACCAATGAAGTTGACCTGCCCTCTCTGGGGTGGGTGTTGTGGGTGGAGGAGATTTGAGGGGTGGGGAACTTCCACACAAGAAATCTGTCCTTATTTAACATAAGAAAGTGAAGCACAATTAAAGTTTAAGAACAAAAGGAACAAAATAACCTGCTCTTTGCCTGCATACCTTCTCATGGGGTGCTACGGTACGCTGAGAGTTGCTGAGAGTTGTTATAATGAGATCCTTGGTAAGCAGGATATAATTTAGAGAATTAATTTTCTGAATCCACATTTATTAATTGGTAATATTATGGGCTTGTTATGGCCATGGCCTTTGAGAGAACTTCCAGCTGCTAATAATGTGTCTGCGATTCAAATAAGGCCATTGATGTGGAATTCTTAAGTGATGGTTAAAATACTGTGCAGAGGGCCTGAGCTTCAAACATAAAAGTAGGTAGCTGCCGTGTTTGCAAAAATAAATATTGAAATGTACTGTCCGGCAGGTATTTCCTTTCTTTGAGAGTTATTTTCAAAGACTAATTTCAAGTTATAATCATAGATTAATTTACATCTTCACAATCATTGAATGCACATATCCATGTGAAGGAATATTCAAGCCTAACTTCGAAAGCTTGACGTAATTTAGAAGATAAATTCTGAAGTCAACCATATTTAGAATATGGGCAGGAAAAAAAAGACAAAAAAAAGGAAAGACCTTGCCTGCTGGAGATGCTACAGGCAGCTCCTCCTTATAAATAATATATGTATATAACTGTACAATCAGACACCTGTTTCAATATGTGCTTTCTAGTGATTTCTCTGTGCCTTTTTGTTTGCTTCTTGGAAACTCCGTGAACCTTCTGATGGGGCAACATTGCTTTCCCTGCGGGTGCCTGGGAGATGTACAATGTTTCTTGCTGCTGCCTTTCAGTGGCTGTCAGCAGGCAGCTGACCAGAGAACCTTTATTTAGCAAATGTGAACAACTGGAGAATTCTTGTTTGCAAGACTGATGGGACCTGCCTCAATTTACTGAGAGCAACAACAGTGTTTCTCCCACACTAAATAGATTTAGCCTGAAGCTCCCTGACATTAATAAATGACTAGATCAACCTTTCTCACCTCCTTATCTTTTTCCAGATACAAGCGTGAATTATAGAAACTGAGACATGAGTAATATTTGTTGTAGTTTGATTTAAAAGTTGGTAAAGAGTCGGGGGGGGAGGGGAGGAAGGGGAGAAGGGAAATTCCTCTTCTGTAAAAGCTAAGGGTTAAAATGTAGTGAAAGACTTACTCATTAGCCAGATATCACTAGATTGTGCTGTCTGCTCTGGAAGGAAAGCATTAGCTATCCAGCTGTTCATTTGCATTCAAGATATTTGTAAGATAAAACTGTAATGAAATATTTAATCTAAAAACAACATTAAGGAAAACTTCTTTTCAGTGTGAGAATGGAAATTGGGAGCAAAAGTCACTGGAAAGACCTTGTTTCCAAAATGGGTGGAGTCAATTTTACTTCAGCAAATTTACTAATAATTTATGACAGTCTCAGAGCAGAAATAGAATTCTAGCTGTGGTAGTGCTGATCTAAGCTCAGACTGCCAGCTGTTTTAGGAAGTCTTTGTCTCAATCACTTTAAGACATTTCTCTTTCTTTCACTTTAGCTACTTGGTATTAAATATCAGTGCTGGAAAAAAGAGTTACTGCATTTTTGTAGTTTGTTTATAATGATTTTAGCGTTTTGTTATTCATTTGGAAATGGTCCGTTTCTTGCTAGTCCACTGGCTGATGAATCCTACTTTCCTTCTTTGTTCCTTCTAGATCTGCAAGGGTTAGATGGACAGTCTCTCTCTGCAAGGCATAGGGGTACCCAACAGCTGTGAGATGATTTTGGCTTTTTGGTTCAGAGTTTCACAAAATCTCTGAATGGTTTAAATCTAATTTCTTGAGAAACTGCATCTTCTGGTGCCATCATATCTTTGCCATAACTGCAAAGATTGGGGGCTGTAACCAGGAGCCTTTGGGATTCTTGGTAGGAAGGATATTATCCTCGAGCATATCACCTTCTTGGTTTTGATACAAACCACCCTTGGGCTGGCATTCAGAAAGCTGATTTTTGGACCAAATGGCAATCTTCATCTACCTGGTGGGTTGTGGGGAATCCCTGACAGACTGACATGTGTGAGGGAATAAGTGCAGTTTAAATGTAATTTCATTTGATTTGTGAGTCTGCCAGTGTAGAAGTCCTGAAGTCAGCTCTTATTGGCATGCTTTTTTTTTTTTAGCTTATAGCACAAGAATGATCAAGTTTGAAGTGGGACACATGCAGAGAACCTCTACTAAAAATGGATTACTAAAATATTTCAGAATTGTGAAAGAATTTAACCTCAGTCTTCTAAGAAAGAGAGATGTAGTTGTCCTCTTGTAAGTGTAGGGAACTTTAAGGCCAGCTTTTCCAGAGGTGATTGTTGGTTACCTCAGTAAGTATCTAATAGAGATATTTTAATTGTTTACAGATTAGCATGTCCTTGGTTAGGTAATTACAAACTGGTGCACAGCATTAGTTACTTCTGAAATATTTGTCTAGCCATGAAACAATTTTGAGACAGATTTGGAATGAGAATACAGATTTCAAAGGTCCCAGACACTGCCTTGAACAAGGTTATTGCTGTTAAATCTTAATTGCTTGTATATATACAGTACAAGAATGGATTATCATCTGAGATTTTTCATTTGTATGTGATATTCATATACAGATTGTTGAAATTTTCTTTTAACTAGACCTGATGGGGAGGAAGAGGTCCAGCTGTAATTATTTTCCAAATTTTACTATGCATAATTAATCTATTTAAGTTTCTAAACTGCATGTAGTTTGGTTGTGTTTTTAAGCTGCATTCACTGTAAGCAGAAGCAAAGTTTTCATTTATATGTTGATTTTCATTCTGTGATACTTTTGCTTCAAATAGTGCCTTCATTATTTACAAATATAAACATTCTTTTTCTCTGGTGAGCGAGTGTGTCACATCCTGGTTATATACATTCAAAACCAGGCTTGCTAGCATTTTCACTTCATATGAAGAGGGTTAATTATGAACTAGACTATGGATTTCAAATACATCAGCAAGCTAAGTAGCTGGTGACTGCTGCAAGGAAATGAAACAGGACTTATTTACATTTAGAGTGATGCCTGAGTTCTTAATCACCTCAAAGCATTTAAAAATTAACTTTACTACCAGCAGCTCAAGAGGCATAATGAACCCCAGGAGGGAGTTTTCTTCTCTTTCATTTTCATTGAAGCCGTCTATTCATTTACATCAGACTACACTCACTCCAGTCTGTTTTTCTGCTAAACCCTCAAAACTTTCCTTATTTCATTTTCTTAAATAACTTGTGGTTCATTTGGTATGCTTCATCATAAATTAGTATTAAAACTGTGCAAGAACTGTTGGCAACAACTGAAGTACATGCACCCACAAATTCTTTAAGGAATAGAAGCAAACAGCTTAGTATTTCCATATTTTGTTGTAGATGTATCTATGTATTAAAAAAGGCAAGAAAATATCTTTAATTATCATCTTCATGCTTTCCTGAGCTTTTGCACCTGCACAAGCACATTTTGTGATTTTACACATGGACATGCTCATGCTCCAGAAAGGGACTGCACTGTAATCAAATAAGCAGCTAACAGCCTGACCAGTAATGGCATTTGACAATTGGCAATTTAGAAAATGGAAGCAAAGATATTGAAACTAGTACAAATTCTCCAAGCTTTCCACCATAACTTTGTTTTATCTTGACTCTTATTTGCCCTGAATCCTCTAATAGGAGCAATCCTTTCATAATATACTCAGCCAACCCATTATTTCTATATACTTTTTTCCATTGCTACAAACATGAAGCAGTAACACCTCCAAAAGTGGCCTGTTCCCTTGGGAAAGGTCTCAGCTATGAGGGGAAAAACACCACTTCTCTTTGGAAGTTTCCCTTTAAGGTTTGAACTATTTTCCCTGGCTATTTACAGCTGAAGTGAAGGTGATATTTTGAGAGACAACAGTAATGAAGAATACAGAAATCCAGCAAAACTTAATAGGGGTAAAGCTTAATAGCAGAAGATTTTTTTCTTTTTGATCAGTGATTTAATGGACAAATTGAACTAAGGTGTTTATACCTCTATTAAGATAAGAAGAAGTGCTGGAAATGCAGAATATATATATATATTTTAATGTAAAAGACAAAATAATAATACCATGGCAGTTTTAGTAAACAGCAGATACACAGTTACAGTAGATACGTACATATTTATTTAGTAAAGCTATAGGCATACTTCTTTCAACACTTTTCCCATTGCTCTTTCAATGAAATTTTTGTCATAAATCGAATAAACTTAGAAAAGAATTGCTGTGGTAGCTTTTGTTACCTGTATTTTTACAAAGCAATTAATGTATGCAACTGTAAATCTCATGGCTCTGAGTATTTAGGCCTCTTATGGGATAGTGTCATCAAACTGATCTGAGGTGTTACAGTGAACAGCTGTAGTTCGTGAGGCATTAGAAGCATTGTGGCTGTCAGAGAGAGTAAACCTGCCCTGACTACCTCCCTCTCCCTCCCGCCAGTCATATTAGCTCTGCACCCTCTGACCTGCTACGGCTACTTGGTAAATTGGATTGAAGAGCTAATACTTTGGGAAAATGAGTAGTGTTAGCATTTGTACAGCCTGGGGTAGTTAGAGCTGGGAATAAGGAACAAGAAAGGGAAGAAGAAGCTAGGGTCTCTTTTTTCTGACGACCATGTCACCTCAATACTGTCAGACTACATCCTCAGTAGAGGGAAAAAATGGACTGGTTGCAGCTAAGGGGAAATGTTATGGGGGTTGCAGTGTTGGTGGATAAGGGAAGAGCGACTGACATCATCTACCCGGATTCGTGCAAAGCCTTTGACACTGTCCCACATAATATCCTTGTCTCTAGGCTGAAGAGACACAGATCTGACGGATGGACCACTCAATGTATAAGGAATTGGCTGGATGGTCACACAGAGTTGTGATCAATGGCTCAATGTCCAAGTGGAGATCAGTGATGAGTGATGTTTCTCAGGGGTCGGCATTGCAACCAGCGCTCTTCAGCATCTTTGTTGGTGACAGGGATAGTGGGATTGAGTGTGCTCTCAGCAAGGTTGCTGATGACACCAAGCTGTGTGTTGCAGTTGGCACACTGGAGGGAAGGGATGCCATCCAGAGGTACCTGGACATGCTTGAGAGGTGGGCTACTGCAAACCTTATGAAGTTCAACAAAGCCAAGTGCCAGGTCCTGCATCTGGGTAGGGGTAATCCCAAGCACAAATACAGGCTGGGTGTAGAGTGGATTGAGAGCAGCCCTGAGAAGGATTTGGGGTGTTGGTTGATGAGAAGCTCAATATGAGCTGGCAATGTGCACTTGAAGCCCAGAAACCCAACCGTACCCTGGGCTGCATCAAAAGGAGCATGATCAGCAAGTCGAGGAAGGTGATTCTCCTCTACTTTTGGGACCCCACCAAGAGTACTGTGTTCAGCTCTGGGGCCCTGAACGTAAAAAGCACGTGGTCCTGCTGGAGCAAGTCCGGAGAAAGGCTGGAGCGCCGCACCTATGAAGACATGCTGAGAGTTGGGCTTGTTCATCCTGGAGAAGGCTCCAGGTAGACCTTATAGCAGCCTTCCATTACCTAAAAGCAGCCTACAAGAAATCTGGAGAGGGACTTTTTACAAGGGCATGTAGTGACAGGACAAAGGCAATGGCTTTAAACTAAAAGTGGATATATTTAGATTAGATATTAGGAAGAAATTCTTTACTATGATTGTGGTCAGACACCGGAACAGAAACTGTAACTGTCCCTGGCAGTGTTCGAGGCCAGGTTGAATGGGGCTTTGAGCAACCTGGTCTAGTGGAAGGTGTCTCTGCCTATGGAAGGGGGTATGAACTATATGATCTCTAAGTTCCCTTCTAACCCAAACCATACCATGACTCTATGAAATGTTTTCATTTAAGTAAACACAACAGTGGTGCTACAATTGTAAGGAATGTGTGTCTATATGGAACAACTACAGTTCAGCCTTCTAAAAACTTTTTCTGTCAGGAGGGTAACAATTCTGCTAACAAAATATCTTTATCTTTTTACTAAGGTGATAAATACTCTGATTGGGAGACAGATAGATTTTTCTGTACGCTGTCCTGGGGAAAGATGTGACTGCTGATAGCTGTCATCTTGGGGGAGGCTGGTACAATATCTACCCACCTGCTGTTGAAGGTTGAGGGATTGTTTCCTTTCCAAGCCTAAAGTTGCATAGTTAATATTACTGTTTATCTCTGCAGGAAATGGAATATGACACATGGTAAGGCTGGGGCCTATTATTGCTTCAGCTATCTGTTTTGTAGAAGTGCCAGGGAAGTTTCTTACAATGATTTAAAACAAAAGGGTGATAATGTGCATATCAGTGTTCAGCATCTCAAATCTGAAAAATGATTCTTATGTAACTTTCTCATGATGGACCATGTTGCCTCTTGGATTTTGTGTTCTATTTCAAAACTAATAGTTCATTTCCTCTTTATATGTAAAATTTTCCTGAACTCTAGGGTTTCTGTAAATAACTTATTTAGACTTAAAAGAGTCAGTTTGTAATTAAAAAAACAAAAAAAAAAATTTGCTTACAATTGAGTGAAAGATTTTAACCATTTTCTGTCTTCCCTCTTTTCCCATCCTGTTTCTATGCTACCCCTTTAAATTTATTTTTATTTTTAATATTTCCTTTGTAATGAGCCCTGACTAATTGTAGAAAAGTCTAAACATATGCTATGTTTTCTTATCCTTCATTTCAGTGTTATACAGCAGATCTGACAGGGCTGAAGGATTGAGAAAGACCTGATCCTGCATTTAGTAGTATGCAAGCAGCTCACTTTCCATTTTCTTTGTAGCGAGTACCACTCACGTCTGCTATTAGTTGTTATATAAAAGCTTTGAGCAGAGTTTCTCACCTTTTATATTCTCCAGCTGTTTGTTTTCATAACATTTTTTCTTCAAAGTTAAATATCTTTGTTTCCTTACTAGAAACCATAGTTGTCTGGAGTTTACCTCACTTCTCCTCTATAAAACCATCTATAGTTTCATCTTGATTTATATTTGCTGAGTGAGAGGAACAGATCTGTCTGTCAGTTCTGTCAAACTCTTTCCAGACATTTACTCTGTGAAAGGTTTTGATGCAAACCAGTACATTTTAAAAGTTTTTTTTATCATCATTTTATAAAAGTTACATTTCTGGCTGGTATTACTTGTAGCTAATTGTGCCTGAATCCCATTTGATTTAGTTTTAAATGACTCCTGATATAAATTTCTTCAGGTCTCCTGCCAAGCACTATGCTACTATTTCCTGGTCATTTATTTTAGCCAAAACTTTGTAATGTAGTTTTATTGTTTTGGCTGGCTGTGACATTGATTTTGAAGGATTTGTAATATACAGTAAAACATTATACTCATTCAAAACATGGCAAACTGCTGCAGTAAATGTTTTTTCGTGAACATATCCTTTCATTGGTATGCAGGTATTATTTGACTCTGTCTAACAATGGAGATGGTCTGTGTGGCTGTGTTTAATGAGATATATGGTATTGTCTTTTGGTTGAATTCACTGGTAGTTTGTTAGAGACTTAATGCACTTTTTACCTTTTTACCTTTTTACCTCTACTTTTATTTTCTTCTTTTCTCATGCTTTCAAAATGTGGGACAGAATTCAAGGTAGATTTCCAGCCTGGAGAATTAATAGCTCCATTGCCTAATACAAAAGCAGCTAAAACTACTCTGGGAGTAGCAGGAGCTTGGGATGCAAAAATACTGAAAACATTCATAACTATGGAAATATCACTTGGGCATTCATTTCCTATTAGCCCCTGACCTTCGTAAAGAAGATTTTATGTGGAGCATGTTCAGATATTGTGGCTATGTAGGAAATTAATGTCAGGTAACAAATTGCTGGGAATGAATTATCCAGTGTGCTAACAGAATTGTTCAGATCCAGGTAGTCCTCAGGCACTGCCAGCAGAAACTGAGCTGAAACTCTAATTCCTACGTGTTGCCTGCTATTGCAGATTTAGTGTCCTGTTTTACATGGTTTGTACTGAAGGAGCTAGAAAAAGGCTGCCTGGAAGCTGACTCCTTTGGGAATCCATGCTAGAATGAAATGTATATTTCATAAGGCCATCCCAGGGAGCAAAATTTTAAGTAAACATACATTTTAAATGAGTAAGCAATTGTCTACTGGGAAACTGTGTATGGAGTTTTATTTTTAGATATATATATATACTTATCTTTCAGCGTGGGGAGTTACATATGTAATCCACAAATATAGAACATGCTAGTTAATGCTTAACATCCCTCTAAACTCAGCCTTGCAATCTAAATTAGTAAACACTATAGAAAAAATATTCTCTGTATAAGGCCCAGTTTCACTAAAGTCAAGTCAAATTTCTGCTGCCACAGGAGAATGTTTTATTGACATATAAACTCTGCAATGGACTTGGTTGGGTATTCCTGGAGAGCAGATTTTAGCTGGATTTACCTGCAGTGACTTGAAGGTAACAGTATATTTGGAATATTTTTGTATATTAATACTCATTTGCGTGACTCAGTTCCTGCGGTCATAATTCAGCTTGCATAGGCTGGTTTGTTTAAGGTTTGTCAGAGAGTGGACACAATGAATATTTAATGTCTCATGACTTTAAACTTCCATGGGGTAGATGTCTATACCTGAGCTAGTTATTCTATGCTCCCTTTATTATCAGTGGGAGAAGAGGATACTTTCGTAACTCATTCAGATGGTTTGTTTTAGATCTCTGCGGAGGATGAGATGTCTTAGTCCCTGGACTCTACCATCTACATTGACTGTGCACAGAGATGAGGATGTCTGCCTCAGATCTAGATGCCTGTCTCCAGCTGAAGTCATAGAAACCCTACCAATGCTGACTTGGAAGACTTTTTTTACTCCTTTTTTTTTTTAATTTTTTTTTTTATTTTGGGGAGGTGGATAGAATCCTGCAGTTGTACCTGTAATATTAATAATTTGATAGAATCCAGTTTGGGTTTATGTTTATGTGGGAAAATTGGACCTGAGTGTTAAAGGAAGAAAATTTTATGAATTATTCAATGCTTTCCTCTTTTTTCACTTCTATAGTTCAACAGAACTATAAATAAAAACATTTATATATATGTGTATATATACATGTACACACACATATACATACACATATATATACACACATATATATATCGAAAAAATCTTTAGAACAAAGTGAACAGAGCGATTTCTTTGTTGCTTTTTTACACTGAAATTCAAGCTTGCTGCTATGATACCTCTTCTGAACTGATTACATCAGTCTAAAGAATAGATTGTTGAATAGTTCAAAGAACAAAAATAAAATAAAAATAAAATCTTTTTAAATCTTCCTGAAATTTCGGAAAGCAGTCAGCTCTTACCTGCTGCCTACAAAAAATAGCTGCTTTAAAATTAGCAGCACTCAAAGACAAGTTAGAGGATCATTGCAAAGACTTTAAGGTACACAGCACATCCTGTACCCATAGGTACATAACCGATTAGCAAGTCACATGGTGGGGTAGTCTGATTCTTTGTTAATAAAACTTAGCAGTTGTACATCTTCTGTAAATATGAGGGGGCTCTTATTAATGAGAGGCATATGTATGTGGTTTCAAATGTACGAATTCCCCTTTGTCCTTGCCTTGCACTGCTCTGTGAGTAGGAAAACAGGTCACTTGGAGAATTAGATGCAGTCAACAGCATGCTCTGATAGGGCTGTGTTTAGTCCATCTTCAACCTCAGAAGAGTCACTGTGAATGGGTTCCTTTTCTATGTGCTGTGTGCATGTTTCATGCCCACACCACTGCCTTCTCTGCAAGTTCACTTTGGTGAGGAATTGAAAGCAAAGGGGGGAACTACCAGAAAAACACAGAAAAGGTAAAGATTTTGTGGTGCCTTGATCCTACAAGCTTTTCTTCCCCTGCCCCCTGTACTTCTTACATTGCTTATACCAGCACCCAAGATTACATCAATATCCAGGAAAGGATTAATCCCAAGTTTAACAACACAGTATGAAACTAGAAGATTAGGATCAATCTAGATGTCACCTTTTTTCTGTCCTGCGGCAGGAGGAGGGAGTCAGCGTTTAAAGTGTGTGTAAATGGACAAAATGCCAGTGTATGCAGTCTGGTTGAAACTCAGCTCCCAGCTCGGTGTGAGGCTGGAGGATGGGCTGTTCAGCTGTGGGTGTGCAAACACAGAAGCTGGAAAGGTAGAAGAAGACTGATGGTACAGGACTGACTGAACACAAACAAGGATCAAAACTTGCTTCTTGGATAGTTCCTATTTTCCTGACACTTTTTTTTTTTCCCCCCCTTAATTTTCATTTTATCTTTTTTTCTCTTTGCGATGTCAGCAGCGGCTTAATGGGATACTCGGGTGAACAAGGGATGCAGGTTCTTATAGTTCACAGCACTTAATAGTTTCCAGTTAAAAAAAAAAAAAAAAGAGGTAGCTTTCTTATACACTGCAATCTGCAATTACAAATCTTTCTATGTTTGTGGTTGTTGGCAAATTTTTTCAAGCACTTATGTAATAGTGTATTAGAGAGGTGTGAGGGGTGGATGTAGGTAAATATTGATACATTAATTCCAATCATTCTGTGTAGTGTAAAATACATATTGAATTTGATGTATGTGATACATTTCCTGTATACCAATCTATTTCATCTTTTACTGTACAGAAACTACCTAAATTTAGCATTTTTAACAATAAAGAACTCATGTAGGTCATGAGATGTTAGATTTCTTCCCTTCCCTTGCAACGTCTTTATTTCTGAGCGACACGGCAGTAACATAGGACCATGAGAGCCTTTATAAAATGTGTGCTTTAGCAAACATAATCTAGAAGAAGATCAGGAAATTTCTGATTAATACTCTAAGGGATTGCTTTTGTATTGATATTGTATTACAAGTGATAGACTACATTGTAACTTAACAAAAGCATGTCTGCTCAGTTCCAGGTGTCAAAAATAACTATCAGTGGTAGCATTTTGAATTGTTAATTGTAATGTTGTTCTGTGCTGAAATCGTTGATCTAAATATTTATGAGGGAATCAGTTCTACAGTACACTCCATTAGCACCCTGCAATATGGCCATGTAAGCAACAGTAACCTTGATTATTCACCTGCTCCCAGAGACAGTGGCAGTGCTTGGGAGTGGGAAGTCTGAGCCCCGGGATCCTGGGGGTTTATCTCTTGCTCATTCTCTCTCTGCAGATCAAACATTCACTGAAGTGTGGTAGAAGGCAGGAAGAATGACACTTGCTAATTTGAATTTCAGAAAGCGCCTAAACCACATTCTGATCTCCAGGTAAGTGTCTGTGAGCCACTTGGCTTTGACACTTGTTAAAACTTAATCACTTATCTTTTTGGTGCCAAACTACTGTACGCAGACCAAAGAGAGGAGTATGTGTGTGCGTGTACTTATGTTTGTGGGGGAGGGAATATTTTATTTGGTTGTACAGATGATGTGGGGTGAAAACAACATCACTCTGGAAGAGATCAGCTTATGAAAAAGGAGGAAAGATTTAGTGACAACTGAAAAGCTTAAACTACAGGTGTCCTGGTGCAGTTGCTCTGTGTGAGATCTCAAGAAGGAAACATCTGGGAACATGTAACTTACTAGTTTAGATCAGGCTTTATTTTCCTGTATTCATTCTCTTCCTTTTCCCCCAAACTGCTTTTTAAAAATACCCTCAGGCATGTCATGGGCTATATCAAAGTCCTTTCTTAAGCAGTAACTGTCAAATGTAAAGAAGAAAGAAAACAAATAGCATATTCTAAATGTCAATGGTAACTAAACAGGTTCTCTCTGTGAAGATCTGGGTATCTCCAAAGAAGTTTGGCATATGTTATCTGTACTGTGAAACTCAGTGTTAACTCTGTAAAGGGTGTGTATACTGACCAGTGACTCAAAATTAAGTCTTTTGTTTTAGATGCCTCATCATAATTACTAGACTGAAGACTACAAAATATTTCCTGTGCTTCCACTTACTTACCTTTTAGTCAGGACTGGGCTGATTCTTTTGGAAGTATTTGAGCCAATGAGATTTGCTAGCCTGAATGCTTATGGAAGGTGGTTGTGTGTGATCTTGTTCAAACATTGTATACACCAAAAGTGCTATGCTGAGATGAGCACCTATGTTGGTGCTGTTGCAAGAGTGACTCGCTGCCCATTTTAGATATCGGAGATACAATCAGGTCTGCCAAAATTTAGGAGCCTGTGTTCCTTATAGAGTTGGTGGAAAGGGGTGGGCACCTCTGGAGAGTGACTTGTGCAAACTGTCAAAGGGGATGGTATGAATACGCCTCAACGTGTTTGCTTGCAGGAAACAATATTTCTATTGGTTTCATGATATATTTACTAATACCAATGTCATCTAGCATATCTTATGCTCATGCAAATATGGCTTAATGAATGAAACGCAAAGAATTCTCAGGCTCCCTGGCAGGGATACCTGATGGGACTTCAGGCACCACTGCAGTTAGCACTGTGCATGTGATTGGTGAAGAAGGAAAACAGGCCATTAAATGCTGTGCAATACAGGTACTGAAGATACTGCATGACACTGCTGAACAGAGCAGAGGTGTGTGGTCCCTTATATATACTTTCCATCTAGTGATTAAAGGCAGCAGTCCTGCTTCATCCCATGTACTTTCTGGAACAGGATGATATACAAACACTTAACAGTCTTGATCTATGTAAAATATTGTTAGCAGTTATAGTAACCTTGTCTAGGATGTTCAAAAGTAAACTGAGAGGTACGCAAAAGAGGCTAGTTTGTTCTCTATGTTCTTGGTGGACAGCAAAACATGTGCTTAAGCTGTAGCAGAGAAGACTCCAGTGAGATATAAGAAAAGCTGTTCTAAGGAGCACTGAAAGAGGCTGTGTAGAGGCTGTGAAATCCTCATCCACAAGAATCCCTAACGTGGCAAAACATGTCTGTTGTGTCTGCCGTGTGGGGCTGAGGCACCACTGAGCCTGTGGCGAGTGCTGGCAGGGTGGTATCAACAGCTGAGATGGGAGCTGCAGAGGTGGTGGTATCGACAGCTGAGGTGGGAGCTGAGACCTGAGCCATACCCAGGAGATGGTTTGCTAAAGAGCGCAGTTTTGGCTGGGTTTTTGTAATGCCGGCATCAAGACTCCTCAGTTTCCCTATTAGTGGTCTCGGCCTTCCCTGACATGCAGCATTACTTTAGCAGCAGGGAGAAGCAAGGCAGTTTTTGTCAGCAGAGTGATCCAGAAGTTGTGGTCACTGCCAATTATTCAGACAGCAGTCAGGAAGGGCTTGTTTACCAGAACAGCTTTCTTCAGCGATTTCCCACCTCAGAATGAAGTGTGATCCTTTTCACATGTGTTGTGAGCACTATTTATAGCTGAGAAGCAAGAAACAGGCTTGCAGGAGAACTGACACAGTCATTCGATGCAATGTATGATTTCTCCCCAACCCCAAATGTAGTAAACACAATCTGTGATATATGTTTTACCTATAAACACAATTAACTAGAGTGATTAATTCTCATGATCTCTTAGCCTGTTAAAATGAAGAAATATTGCTTAAGAGGCATAGTAATGGGTTGAGGAAGGATGTTTCTGAATCACTGATTTCCCTACTCTGGACTTTGCCTCTTTGTGCTCACTGAAGTCCCCAGAGGCTACTCCATCTTCATGAAAGTACTGAATAAAGATAGATTCAGGTCAGGACGTTCTGCAGATAAGAATGTCATCTGTATTGTGCGATATTAGTGTCTTTTCACCATGGTTCCTAATGTGCATTTTAATATTTTTGGGAAAGCAATTTGTTACTATTTTTCAATCTATCAATGCATTGCATAGTGTCTTCTGGCATTCTTAAAAAGGCAGTCTTGTTCTTAGTGTGAAAACTGGACCTTAAGGAACTTATGGGGTAAATGTTTCTTGTCACTGGAGAAAGTCTGTGCTTGTGAAATTCAAGCTGGCAATGGATGGTGTGGAGCTACTTGAGTGGAGCTTGGAAAAGGTGTACTACCTCCCGTTTGATCTTCTCGATGTGTGTCCAAATAAAGGAGAATGTGGGCTGGTTCCTCCATGGATCACCATTCACATCACATTGTGATCCATGGATCAAAGCTGAGGCCAAAAGGGTAGGAATCCAGGTTAGATCTTCTTCTTCCTCCTTCTCGCCTACCTGAGGCTTCTTTCTCCCCTTTGGTACTCAGTGCCTGTATTCCCAGTGGGGCACCAATGTCCATTTTGAGAAGGCACTACATAAAGACAGCAAGAGAGGGAGGCCCAGCACCTTGCTTGCAGCACACCATGCAAGGCTCACTGCAGCTTTGCCCTACAGGATCTTATTTTTGCTGACATGCTCTTATTTGTAGAGGATGTTGTAATACTAGTTTACAAATGGGGAGATTGAGATAGTTGTTATCATAGCTGAACTTCAAAGCCCAATGCCTTGTAGCAATGTTGAAGGTGTCATCAAGGCTAACTGACCTGACTGTCCACCCTCTCGTATCTCGCAGCACCCTCTGAGCGGTGCTGAAACCCCCCTGAGAGGGGAGGTTACATCCCTGACTGTGTCTCCCAGGCGTGCCCTGTAGTTGCAAGGGATGTGTCACTGCTGTTCTGGGGATGCTTGTGCTGCACACAGGGCTGGCTCACCATCTGGCTTGCATTCAGTGGCTGGGCTGGCAGTGGTGACATCTCCACAGCTGGCCTAGTTGGTCCCTGCACCACCGAGCATCTCTGGGCCACCTTGTCCTTCCTCCATGCAAGGGCGCAGCCTCTATTTGCAAATTCAGACAATATATCTGCACTTGGGAACCTGTGGGGAGGGCTGATGACCTTGGGGCCTGCATCTGGCCGTGACCATGGTTTTTCCCCTCCTCCTCTGCCGTTTGCTATGAGACCCTCTGTCTTATGTAGGGTTGCATGGTGGGATCATAACATCTGCACAGAGTGGAAAAAAAGGAGGCTGAGTGGTAGATGACTTAGTGCATACCACAAAACCTGTGGCCCAGGTTCTTCTTTGTGCATACCCACAGAAGGTGTACAGCTAGGTGTGCTGGGAATGACCCAAACACCTTTGGTGTGGAGGCGCACAGGATATTCTGGACACCCTCAGGAGCTTTCTGTCAGAGCAATGTAGACCCAGGCAACCCCTAAAAAAATCACAGTTCCATTTTTATCTCAGTGGCAGAATACAAAATTTAAACTGAATCCAAGTCTGGATATCCTGAAGTTGCTTCCAGACAGCAGACTAAACTTTCCTGAGTTGAACAGGGTGTGTGAAATCTGAAGCCAAGTCTGATTCCAGATTGAGCCAGGATCTAGTTAGAGAAAAAAGGAATGTCTTCATTATAAAAGGAAATGGGTACTTCACTAACAGGGTGTGGTATGTATTTGTGAAGGCATCAGACTGAAACCCAAGCACGCTCATTGTGTGCAGGCTGCATTCCAGCAGAAAAGCTCCAGGTATGCATTACTCAGGCATGAGCTTCTTAAACCCATCTGCCCACCTGAGCAAAACCTGCGCTCACAGCTTGGAGGTCTGCTATGTGCACCTTGTGTATAGCAGAATATATACAGAGTTTGAGTGAATGTTATTTGTGAATGGATAAAATAGAGACAAATTATAGGAAAAAATGTTGAAAGGAAAGGAAATGGCATTCAGGAGGATGAGGAAGACAAGCAGCACATGGAGAGTCTAACAATGTGACAGACCCAGAGGCAGCACTAAAGCTCCAACACAGTTATTCCTGGGCCTTGTCATCTTAGCTGCTTTGGCATGTGGTCCAGTAACTGAGAACAGGGAATAATGATCAAAGCAACGGTAGGTTGTGGTTTTGTACAGCCCAGCACAAGCTTTCTCTTTCCTGTCAGAAAGTATGTGTATTTGTTTTTTAAAATAACTTTAAAGCCCCTCTCAAATATTATTTTTGATGTCACTGATTTTGGCGAAAACCTGTCAATGAAGTAAAGAAACTTTATAAAAATCTTCTTTTCTCATAGTGATACATTTTATGAGGAGAAAGTGAGTCCCTAGTAGCTCAAGATGTATATACACAGATTTGTTTGAAGTGCAGGAATATAATGACAAGTCTGATTTTGTGAATGCTTTTTCTAGTATACATCTACCAACATAAGTAAAGTCATGTGAATGACTTGTGAGTTTTATGAGTTTACAGCAACAGGGACAGGTAAAATGTTAGCTGCTTTTACCAGCAGTTATGTTTTGCTATTTCCCATTATTTTCAAGAATAGGAAAGGTGTTTTATGAAAGAGGACTTTCAGAGGCACTTCTGAGTAGTGGGGGTAAGCTTAGCACATTGCCTTCTCACTGTTCTTGGACTTGGTCCTCCCCAGCTTCATCTGCAAAATTTCAGTTGGCCTTTAAGGTACTTCTCCACCCAAATGGAGATGAAAGACATCACAGACTTAATTAAACATCCCTATGTTATTCCTCTTACTTGTCTTGAAGTGACAAAGACTTGGAGGCTACAGCAAAGTAGAGAATGTTTGGATCTAGCTATGTCATGACCATCTTCCCTCTTAATGGCCCAAAATACAACTTTCATTATTTCAGCTCTCTGAGAAACTTAGTGGAATATCATCCAGAATGCTTAAAGGATTTGCCTCCAGATGGTATGCTGATAAATGTATTTAAGGCTATAGGTTTGTCCATAGTCATGCTGATATGATAAAGTTATAATCATCAGTATTACATAAATAATGACCTACTGAAGCATTCAGAGTGGAAAAGAAAGTGATAAGAATTGATATTTCTGAAATAATAGGCATGTCAGAGCTAAAAGCTGCAGGATACAGGAATTGATTTTATATTATTTACTTTTTAATGTGAGGAAACAGAAGAGCATGCAGTAACCTTAGAAGCCAATGAAATATGGACTACTCATAAAGGCATTCACATTTTCTGGGCTTAATTAATAATTAAACTCTGATCTTTTTAGAACAATGAAATATTTGGACAGAAAGTAGAGGTCTACTGTGAAAAGTCTCTGAAGAGTATATATATATATCTCCCTCCAGTTTCCATTCCTCTCCTGTAGTCACAAGCATGCTGCCTAATTAAAAGGATTTTGAATCCTTGTTTATGGCAATAATTTTATTTTCAGTGTTCATATTCAGCCTAAATTATAAGGCCCTTAATAGAGATATATGTTTAGCATCACGGTCTATGCAATAGGGCAAGGGTAGAAAGTTGCATACTGTTTGATAATGATACTTTCTGTGCAATATTTATGAGATCCACTAATTCAAAAGTGTGCTCTAAAGTAGGATTGATACAGAAAACCAATCCTCAGTGTTGTTTGTCTTACTTCTCCTTAACATTTCTAACAAGCAGGAAAAATCTTCATAGGTCTGTTACTCATTGCTTAGTTGGCCTTTCACACTGAAATATTTCTCTTACCTCTAACCTAATTCTCCCTTATTGCAATCTTTTATCTTTTTCAGAGGTTATGGAAAACAATTGATTATCTTCTTTCACAAAGAATCTTTCTGAAAATTTGAACACTGTTATCAGATCCCCTCCTAGTCTTCCCTCTCCTGGATTAAGCAAGCCCAGTTCTGGCAAGTCTTAGGCTAGATCACTTTATTTTGGAAGTTCACTCTTATTTCTGTTTTTGGGACTTTCTCCAGCGGGTTGATGTATTCCTTAACGTGTGATAACCTGCAGTGGTCAAAGAGATCCAGGTAAAGAATTACCAACTCTGAGTGGAAGGAATGCTTTGTGTGTTTAAGATAAAACTGTACTCACTTTCTCTAACCCAGCGTGGTTGTTTCTTATGCAATGGTATGATTTTATTACCTCTTTGAGACCCATTCTAATTGTTAGATTCTTTTCTACAATGCTTGTCTTGCCACTCATTCTGTGGCTTATACTTATGCAGATAATTTTACTTATGTACATGCATAGGAATTCATTTAATTGTTTAGTTGAATTCAGATTTCTGCTCTTCACCAAGATAATTTAAAATGCACATTCTGCACTCTCAAGGGTTTGAAGCCTTCTAAGCTTAGTGTAATTTTCAAATGCAAAAAGCATCTTAATCTACTAGTTCATTAATGACTGTGTCATACAGACAGATTCTTGCAGAACCTGACCTGATGCATCTTGCTCACTTGCAAATGAATCATTGGTAACTATTCATTGAATGGGATTTCCCAAGGAACTAACTACCTTAAATACATTCATCTGTGGGAATGTCTTATGGGATGTCAAAAACAAAAATCTAGATGCAAGACAGTATTTATTCTCCTCTATCCTTAAAGCTTGTTATCTGCCATAGAAATTTGTCCTGAAATGATGTATTAATTAAAAATTTGTCTTGGCTTTTGCTTACATCCTGGTCATATTCCGGATACTTACAAATAAACCTTTTCAATATTTGTTCTGATATTTTTCTGGTGATTGAAGTTAGGTTCTCTTCTCCTTTTTGATGTTTTAAAAGTAAGTAAACATTTGCCCTTTCTAGTTTCTGGAGTCTGTATTCCTCAAGTTTCTAAAGATAACTGCTGATGGCTCTGAAAACTGTTTTCTGTGTGCTCAGTATATCAGGCCTAGCCAGCTTGAAAACTACTACATTATCTGTGTAGACTCTACCATTATTCTTACTTTTTCTAGCTTGATTTTCACCCTTCTATTTATGATTTAAATGAGACTGCTATGACATTAAACCTGATCTGTTAAGCAAAGGCTGAAGCAAAAAGATCATTGAACATTTTCAAGATATAGTGATAATGCTGTAACTGTGATAGCCTAAGACTATAAGCAAGGAAAGGTTGTGGAGGAAAGGCAATCTGTTTCATTAATCCAGTGGAGATAGATAGCTGGAAAAATAGTCAGGCACCTGTCTCAGGAGCTGGGTTAGTGTTCCTGGAGACTTATTTATCTACTACTAAATTAGACAGTCTGATAAAATATCACTTTGCTCCCCAAATCCTTTCTCAGCATCAATACTTTAGCCTACTTGCAAGTAATTGTATTTTTTAAAATTTTTCTTTTGTTAATAATTCACTTAAAAATCTTTTCTCATGATGTTTTATTTTCCATTCAAATTTTGTCAGAGACATGCTCCTGAGCCCACAGAAATTTTCCCCCTATGGGTTTGTGCTATCATTTCATACCGGCCTTTTGTAATTTGTGCTACTTCATGTAGTTATTTTGATTATGCATTTTTTATGTGTCTTTCCTGGGTATTGGATCATTGAAGAATGCATGATCAGGCCACACCAGTGTTCTAGAACATTTTGTACCTTTCCTTATGGAGGTAGCTGGCATGGTACATAGGCTAGTGGCTATGTTTCGTGCAGGATGAGCTCCTCAACTCAAGCTAAGGGTAAAGACTTCAAGAAGTTCTTGCAGTTAAAAAAGAACTTGAAGTAAATGAGACATAAGGACTGTTATTCTGGAAGGAGAAATAATAAGGATGTTGATGGTTTCTCTTTTAATGTGTTTACCTTTGGTTCCCAGTGAAGTAAAACTAAGATAATAGAGAAAAATAGTGCTAAGTACCTAAAGTTGCCTGTAAGCAACTTATTGATACAATAGATTGGTTTTTTTCTCCTTCTATATTAAATATGAAGAAGGACTAAAAAAATTGTCTTCAACATGTTAATGACATCAAATGTAGTACATATGTGGACTTTGAGACATACATCCAGATGAACCAGGTTGGGATTTTTTTTCTCTACAGAATTATGAAACTGGTGATCATGGCAAAGAAAAAAGTGTGTTATAGCAATGGATCATTTGATAGCCGTGTGTCATAAAATTCTCTTCTGTGTACAAATTAAAATAGTTTTGGCTAAAAGCTCCATAAGGGCAATGTTACCGAGGGTATCATAACCAAGTAAAGAGAATAACATGTAGAGTCATAATATGCTTCTGAGCAGCTGTCATGCTTTATTGCTGAAGTGGCAGTTTTTCATCTGTGTGTAAGAGATATGGAGCTGTATTTCAAAGGTGACATTTTATTACACACTTGCTTTCCCAAGGGTAACTGGACACTTAAGTACACTGGGCTAGTTTTGAACACCCCTTTCATTTTTACCAGGGCTAATTGCAATGATATTCTAAATAACTCATGTATACTGCTGTAGCCTCAATGATCCAAAAAGTAGTCCGTAAAAAAGATGACCCTGCATATCTGTACACATGAATATGGAATTTTAGATGTATATATAAATGTGGAATCTCCAGAAATTCTTTTAAACGTAGCAAAATATTCCACATAGGAGTCAAAGTGCAAAGTGTATGTTGACAATTATGAGACTTGAATACTTGCTACCTGTGATCTCTGTTCATTGTGTTGGTTCTCTCCTGCTACCCCTGCAAGCCTGGCCATTTCTCCTTGCTTTTATAGGTGAATGGAGAAAAAGAAATGGGATTGTTTTTTCATTGGTTTGTGTATCTGGCTCTGCTCTTCTTTTCCTCTTCCATTTTCCAAATTTAACTTCAAATTCTCATCTTGTGCTCAGTGATGATTTCTTAGTGAAGCACTGGGGATCAAGATTGCACATTATGCATAGGAGGGATAGTATAACATGTAATGTATTTGAATGTTTATTGTAACACATTAAAACAACATATTCCTTGAGCTGGGGCTCAGAGTAGAATCAGCTGTAACAGCTTGGAAAACGTTAACATGTTCACTGGGCTTTACAAAGTTATGCCTGATGAAATTGGCTCTAAAGAAGCATCACACTTTGCCCATAACTAACTTAAACTTGTTCATCCTTGACTTCACACTTGATAAACAAGGTATAAAATATATATTAGGAACAAGAGCATGTTTCAATCTACTGCAAACATAAATCACTAGAGAGAATAAATCATAATCCAGCCAACTATGTTTTTCTCCTACTGCTTCCTCTCCAAGCTCAATTAAGACTCAACATGTTTTTCCTTCTCTCTAGTTCCCTTTTATCTGCTCTCCTTCTTGTGTTTCCATGAACTTCCCCCCATCCTCTTTATCTGATGAGCCTAGTGCTGTAGGATAATGAGGTAATTCCTGGTAGTGTTGGAAGTCCCAGACACCTGGATGATATATTTTTTTTCTCTCCCAGACTGGGTCAGATAAGACCTGATTACCCTTGGGTATTTCAGTGGTATATGTTCAGGTTAAGTTAGTTCTTCTGGGACCCAATAACATTTCTGTGCACTGCAAAATATGCAAATGTCCATCTTTAGATATAGCGGTTTTAGTCTGGAAATTCAGGTCTAGATAAATGGCTAGGAAATAGCCTCGATGTGTAATGAACAGAAGTGTTTTAGGTTTGTCTTCCAGTCCATCCAACACTTTACAGATGTCTAACCCCCGGCTCTCTTTCCTGGCATGGATCCGGTTCTGATTTGGCACTGACTCACTCTCCATATGCAATGAATACTCTCAATCTAGTGAATTTTTAAATACAACTGCTTTGCATACACGGTGTAAATAAAATATTATCCCCCCTTCCCCTCCAGCCTCCAAACTCAACCCTCCTGCAGTGAAATTCAGCAAAAAAATACCATTCCCAAGACTAATTGTTTCAGCAGTCTAATCTAAATTAGGTCTCAAACAAAGTAGCTTCCATATTTCTTTTATTTTATGTCGCCATTAGAATTGAATGATTATTTCTTAAAACATTGGGTTAATTTAGATTCAATAAAGCAATTATAACCAGAAAAGGGATTAACAGTTTGAGACCTCCAAAAAGGCTAATTACAGGGCCAGCAATTTAGCTGACTGTGTGATGATTCAACTCAGATTCCCATTTCTTAAGCTTTTGTGGACTGTCTCTTCTCCCTAGTGCTTTAATAGCAAGCTTGCATGCAAATACTTGCTTCTCGGTGACTGAGGCCTATGCTGCTTTGGGCCAAAATTGATTGCTGAAGTTACATGACTGAAATGCCTCAGGTAAGAAAACAAAAATCACTAAAAGAAAAACATTCAGTAGATAGCTATGTAAAATGTGCTACCTGACAGTCGCTAATGCTCTGAGAATGGAAGAGATTCTGCAAATAGGGTCAATAGAATTAACACTCAATTACCCTTAAATATCAAAGAGGGTGCCTGGCATAGTTCTGACAGCATTTAGGGGTGATCATAATTGCAAACCACCTGCTACATGAGCATATGTAGCTAGATGCTTTTTCTTCCTTAGATTAACTGCTCATCAGCTAATATTATAAACTCACTTGGTCATATTTCATACTGTTTAAGAGCATAGATGGCCATATACTGTGTAAAGTCCCTTCTTTACAGTCCATATTTCCCTGCTGACATAAACTGTCACTGCTCCACTGGTGTTGGTGGAGTCCTAAGGTTTTACACCAGCTGAGGTCACACTTGTTTATGGAGTCAGTCCATAAACATTATGACAATGTAAATTTACTGATTAAATGGGTAGTTTAAATTTGTGTAATATATGTCAAGATAAATACTGATACTCTCATTTCTGTAAAATGCTGTGGTTTTGGTTCTGACATAAAGCCTGTTGAAATCAAGGTTTTCACTTAAGCTCAGGGGGCTTTCTCTCAGAACCATAGTCCAACTGTTGTGAAATACACAATTTATTTCTAGCCTTTTGTAAAATCTATTCCAGAGATATTTTCCCTTATTTAGCCCCTAAATGTGTTTGGTATCCCATATTTTCTCTTTGAAGAAAAAAAAATCGAACAAGAGAAAGCAGGATCGCAGAGTGTCTCTGAAGGAGATATCACACAGTCAGTCATCCATCCATTTACTAGCTCAGCAGTACAAAAACTGACTCCTTTCCCTTTTTCAATTTTCATTGTCCTTTCACCACTCTCAGACCTTGCTATCAGCCCCAGCAAGTAACTGGTATTAAAGACCTCCTCTTGCCTTTCAAAAGGAAGAGAAAAAAAAATTTTTTTTAATTTCTTTTTTTTTTTTTTTTTGTGATTGTCCCAGTTTAGTCCCTAAGTCTCAATGGGGTTGTGCAATCTGAAATTTGACCTTTTCAAATTGGGTTTGAAGAACGAAATCACAGCAGAAAACCCTTTCTTCACATTTTGGTTCATATGCTTTGTGGCTTGCAATCCTACAGTATCCGAGACTTCAATTAGACAGCGTGATTGACAGGTTCCTGAGTTAAATAGCTGGGATGGGATCATATACTTAAAATAGCTTTTAAAAGAAAACCTGTAGACAGACAATCAGTCAGACAATCTTTTCAGGCGCTTGGAAAGCCCCTATTTTCCTAAGCACTTGCCCTGTAAATGATCTGGAAGTCTCGCACGTAAAGTCGTTTAATATAAAAGATTGCTTGGAGGCAGCTAACATGCAAACATACCCCTTGATTTAATATCTAGAAGGCATTTTTGAAGTGTTTTTTTTTTTTTTTTTAAAAAGTATTATTGTTGCTCATTATGAGTGTGACATCACTTCCCCTGACCTAGTGATGTGTACTCTCTGTGCTCTGATTTTTACCTGCTCTAAGATCAAAGCCTCATTTCTTTCTCTGTTCATTTCCATCTAGAGGAAAAATTTACCAACAAAGCAAAGGAAAAAGCAAGGCAAAAAAAAAAAATTTCCGATCTTTCCCTGTTGCTAGAGACTGCAATTTGTCAGATTGGACAAAACTCCCCTATTTTCTTGCTTCTATACTGTGGTAGAAATCTCAGTTCTGAAGCCCATGTATGCCAGGAAAAATAGGAAAGAATGTCTTGCTCTTCTGTTCTTGAAAGCGTCACTGCATAGTGTACAATTGCCCATTTTTAATTCCCACATTTACAAAAATTAGGCTTTTAAGTTGCGAATTTCAGGAGTGAAGAATAAATTTTGAGTACTCCAACATTTCAGTTTAAGATGTCTTATAGAGACCCAATTATCACAAATAGCCTAATAGATCAAGCACTGTAAAAATAAAGCAACTGTTTTTACTTTGGCTTTTTTTCCCCACTTTTAGTAAAGCTGTAAAGCATGAGCACTCTTTTCCTTTTGTATAGCAGCTCACTAGTTCAAGCTTTTGACCAGCAGGTGAAAAAACACAGATTAGTTCTTTAGTTCCATGGATTTAAATCTGTGTTTCTTAACTTTGAAGAAAGTGCTCTCAGTGCTCTAGTCTGAAGAGAAGACACTCTCTAACCCTTCTCTTAATGCTGTTCTACTTACAAAAACCCCTCCAGGACCCACTGAACCAGAGGAGGGTTGGATGCTTCCCTCACCAGTCAAGGTGTCAACTGGAAGGAGGCCCACCTGTAAGCTCACCCTTAGGAGTGTTCCTCTAGTGCCAAGAAGGATGGCTTTGAGCCATCCCCAGCAGAAAGATGTAAATTGGATCAGAGCTCTCCCATATCCGGTGAGTGTTCTGTACACAATGCGACATATTGTATATGATGCCATGGAGTGCTCTTCGTGAGAAGGTTTTGTGGTTTTTAATCCTGAACTGGAGCTTGTAAAATCCCAGAGAAGGGTGGGATATAGTCTTGACATCTCCTTGCTCTGAGCATTTCCTATCAGCTAGCTCTGAGCAGATCCTCCTCAGCATCTGTTTTTGTGATGATTTCACACTGTCAGGGAGGTAGCAGAGACCAGAAGATCAGAACATAGCCCTGTGGGGTCTTTTTTGTAAATCAGTGGTGAACCCACATTTTAAAAACTGCCAATGGTTTTGATATCCACTCTGAAAAAGCATATGCAACAGCAAGAATATTTAGACAGAAGAGCAAGAGGTATGGCAATAAATATGAAACAGGTCTCTATATGAAGATATGCTAAATAGGCTAAGAGTTTTTATTTCTGAGAAGAAACATTTAATAGAGGCAGTGGGGGTATAAGAGCAGGCTAGAAAGTTATGAACAGAGAAGGTGATGGGAAATTGTCTTCCACCTTTTTTTACAATACAAGAACTAGTAAAAGTGCTGAAATTAGCATGTAACAAGAAGCAGGCAAAACAATACGTGGAACTTTTTAGCGCAAAGTGTTACGGAGACCAAAAATATGTATTTATGTGTGTATATATATGTGCACACATACTCATACACATATATCTATAGCTGTTAGGTATGATTGTTCTAATTCAGTTTTCAATAGAGGAAGTTTCTAAACCTCTAGTTGCCAAATGCTGAGGACGTATCAAAGGATTACTCTTGATCTGTTTCTTATACTCTTTACCTAAGCAGCTCATTTGCTCTTTGCGACCCTCCGTTCTTCCCTACATGCTGTTAAGAAAACCGAGTCATGTAACAGCAGGTTCCAGGTGCAGACAATGGGACATGATGAGAAGAAGCTAGCACAGACTGCACCTACCACTATTGTAAAGAACTATCTTTAGAAAAGACACATGAAATCTACAAATTCAGCAGGCATTAAGTCTTCAGGAATTTGGGCTGATCTGAAGAGCCATTCAAGCAGTTAAGTTCTAATAGCTGAAGAGAAATGCTGCTTTCAGCAAAATAACCATAGGTAGCTTTTTCTAGGGCAAAGGACTAGGTTTCTAGCCCTCTGTGGTAACTGATACAATATACAAGCCATGGAGGACACTTCATATTACTTTTCGCTCTCTTTTTTCCAATATCATAAGCATTTGCTTTAATATTTTATCTTGATATTATAAGTAAGAGTAATTATTTTTTTCTGTCTTAGCCAGTAATCAAGGTGATCTTTGAATGAGCTGATAGCTGCAGGGAGTTACGTTCCTTGGGAGAAGTGAGCAGATGACTTGAGCAGTGTGGCTCATCCCCGAGCTGCCAGCTCTCAGGCATTGTTGCGGAGTCCTGAGGGCTGGTGTGAATGCTTTTCTCCCAGTTGTCAGAGATGATTTGGGGATAAATCACCTCCAGTGCCAAGTATGGACAGCACGGCCGCCTTCGACACTTTGACCGTTTACTACTCTGGAGTATTCCTACATGCTAAAAGATTTTGGAAACTGAGCTTCTTTTCGAGACACTGAGGTATTCTTCTGCTTGCAAGCTGATCATATTCTCCAAACAACTGGTAGGTTAGTGAGGTAACATTTGTCTCTAACACGTTTGGCTAAAGAGCTGGTTAGGTGTAAGTTTAACTTTCCTAATCAACACAGCAAAGCACATCATGCTTGAGACTTTTTCTGAAATAAGATTTTTGAAATGAACACTTTTGAGACAAGAGGAGCAGGAATATAGAGTGAATGAGTATCTATATCTCCTTGTATTTCTCTCTTTGCAGCTTAATGTGATAGTATGATAGCAGTTTAATGTGGTAGTATGATAGGATGATAGCATCAGGCTTATGTCAGCTTTCTGTGTAGTACAGAATGAGTTAGGAGGATCCTAGTATTACATTACAAGATTTACAAAGAGTTATAAACTGTATCAGGCAAAACTTCCAAGAAACTCAATACAAATGTTCCTCTACTCTTCCTTATTCATTAAACCCACCTACGAGATAGATGATATTAATTTCCAACAGACTTGCAGGAAAATACACATGTGGTTTCTTTTGTAACCTGAGCACTGGCATAATGTTAGTGAGAAATTATTCAATTTTCTGTAGAGGATTACTTACATTAAGTTACAGAGCCCTTGGTGAGTGGGAAATTCCCAGCTGTCCAACACAATGACTTGCAGTTTCAGGAAGAGTGAAGAAAAAGAGCTGGGTAGGCAATTTTTAGTTGGCTTTAGTTGGCTTTTTCACTTGTTCTGATTAGATGATAAGATTATATTATTGAAGAAAAACATGAGGCATATAAAGATTATGAGTAGTTTGTTTTCCATAACTGGCAGGGTTTAAACTATGTCCTAAAATATTTTTCTCATTCTCTTAATGTGTTTCCTAGTACATTCTTCACTTAATGACGGTATTTTTCATCACATGGTGGTGTTTCTTCCAGAGGACTGTGCTCTAAACCATTTAGGGCACAGTCTTACTGTGATCAAGAGGAGGAACTAAACCCCCAACTTCTTAAGTCTTCTAGAAGTGAAAGTCTGCCATATATTTTCCGATTTTGATCCACTTATATCTGGCTTGCTTTGGAGAAAACAAGTCAATGTAGTGCTCCCAAGCAACCTTCCAAATTCCCAAAACCTCAGCCCCTGAAAAGTAAGATTTTACACATCTCAGCCTAAAACAAGCATGCAAATTTTTAAAATGAATTTTATCCTAAGATGCCTGTTTCCTTCTAGCTGATTATTAAGAAAACCTTATGGTATCCCTCTCACACCACTGCACTGCAGACATCTAACAATGCAAACACTGCATTGTTAGTTCATAGACAAAAGTCAGAAGTGGAAATCCCGATGAAAGGAAGAGATTATCTTGTTTCATACCAGGAACTCTGACACAGCCACTTGAATTTTTTGTTCCAGTTTGTTGTGCACATCCTATGTACTGTAATAGTAAAAAGGAAATCTACTTTATCTTATCCTGCCTGCAGCTGGAGCATTTGGTAAGAAAGCAAAAATTATACTTTCCCCTAACAGAAAGGGATGAAACACAAGTAATAAGCAACAGGGAGTTGGGGCAATAGTGCAGGGGTCTGATCTGCAACAAGGAGCAGACAAGAAAACATGGAGATAAGAATAATTGTCTGGGAATGAAGTGGTATAATGTCAGTTTGATGCAGAAAGTCACTGAAACTAGCTGGCTTGCAAATCATGACTGTCCAAAAAACCCCCTAAGTAAAACAAAACACTCTACAAAAGCATCCCCTTTAAACTCCCTGTAAAGGAGTGAAATAGTTTTCAAAGCTTTCGTTTTACCTATCTCACTCAGCAAATCTGAGCAGTCTCCATTTAAAGAACATTGATATATTTTTTTGTTGTGGGGGTAAATCAAGCTTAGAATTAGAGGCCAGAGTCCTGCTGGTATCTTCTAGCAAGTTCCTTTGCAAGACAAAGGAGGAAGAGTCCCATAACACATCACAACACCTGTAATAATAGCCTGTTTGTCAGCACTACCATAAAGTGTGCCTATGTCACACTCCATCACCATTTACCAGATTTTCACATTTCTCATGTCCCTACTGTGAGGCAAAATTCTAGTTGTTTATTGCTCCTGTGTGTGCTGAAAGTTAAATACATTTCAGCTGTATATTCTGCAGATAGGGCGTGAAGTTTTGTGGCATGTCTTATTATGAACAGATACTGTATAAAATAGCTGCTGAAATTTCTTGCTGTTTTTGAAAGCTAGAATGAATTCTATAAAATATAAGGTCATTTCTGAACTCCCTAGAAACCTGAGTAGTGCTACAGCAAAAGTCAGCTGTAGACCAGGTGATATGAAATGGCAGAGACCTCTAGATGATAAGGATGCTCAGAGCTGGCAGTGAGGGGGGAAGAAGAAAAGCTCTAATGGGGCAGGTCAGAGGACTGGTTCACTGAGAGAGGAGTGAGATCACTGGATGACTTGGTGAAAATCTTACTTTTTTTCAGATACATGTTTATACTCACCTTCACTTCAGTTATCTTCCTCCAATAAGTGAATGGTGTTTAAAACTCAGGAGCATAACCAGCCCCTGAGAAATATGATTGCTGAAACTCAGTTCACAGTCTAAGTGTCTGTCTTTTACTCATGCTTGTCTTGCTAAAGCCATTTAAGTCCCCACCAGCCTGAATGAAACAGAAATAGGAGAATAGGATATTTTATGGGCAAAACTATTGCACAGTAGACTATAAAACTACACTTTCATACTTTCACACAAGTCTATCCCCTGCTTTCCTGATTTTATAAATGCTTCCCCAGGTTCCTCTCACAAATGGTGTGAAGCAAAGTTTTGAGAGAAGAAAAGACCATCTAATGGGAGACCTACCTTGCAGTGAGGTTTGGCCAGTGGTTTAGTGCAGGCAATTTAATCATTCCTCGATTGGTTATGGAATGACTGATGAAAGCCCCCCTTTGTGCTCTCCTGTGGCTGCTGACCTCATCAGTGAGGGACTGCTGCTTCAGCATGGCAGTGTGGAGCTGCCATCTGGATTTAGTGACATTCAATACAAATGAAGAGCTGGAATGCAGGACTGCTGTGGAAAGAAGTGACTGTCTTAATTCTTTCCTTTGAGAGAGAGAGCACTGCCAGGCCCTTCCATTGCACATGCTAGAGCACAGAGCAACTGTTCAGGCTATTGATCAAATGCAGAAATGCTGTTAGCCCCTTGAAGTCTGAACCATTGTAGGAGAATACAAGCCCAGCCATGCACATCTCTAGAAGTTGGAGGGAGGCTCTTCTGACTGCACAGACCTTTTGAGTTAATTTAACTTTTAGACATCAAAAGGTAGATAAAATACATAAACAGCCAAAATATATGAAAAAAGTAAATGAATTATAAGAATGCATCATTTTATAGTATTTCAGTCACATTCCTGCCACATAGGGAGCTAGTCAGAAAATTCCCCATGATTTTACAACCCATTATATATATTTTGCATTTCAAACTATTCTGTGAAACAACTGATACCCTGAAAAACATTTCAAAAATGAGATGAGGAAATGAGCTTATGCGGTGGGCTTTGTAGCTCAGCAGTGGGAAGAGGTTTGTGTGGGATTTCCCTATCTAAAGTCAAACTTTAAGGAGTTTTGAAGATGGTTCCTGGAGCTTGTTGGGTGTGATTTGTCTACACCTTGTATGTGATTTTTCTACCTATCTTTGTGGTACCATTCCCTCTCTCTTTCATCCTACAGTCTCCATGGACATACTCCCAGTGGGTTTTTGATCACTTCACGCAAGTCAGATCTTTGTCCTTTGATCCTGCTGCTATTTTTTGGCTTCATTGTAGCTTGCTGTTCTCTGTTGGGCTCTTTTACTTCCCTTGTCTATCATCTCCCAGATGTCATCCCATCTCTGCTGGAATGTGCAGGCACCTGGCTTGCTACCATTATATCTGTACTAGGAGTGAGCTCATATCACACCTTTTCCTCAGCCATCAGGTGTATTTTGGGGACTACTCTATTTTTAAAATACTATGCAATCTTTTGCTGGGCCTTACATGCCACTACCATCCCGTAATTCCTTCCTGACAATTTAATATAAACATTTTTTAATTTGGCATGAGAATCCCTTGCCTTGTAGCTCCCGTCAAAAAAGAAAAGCATTTTCAACTCATAGCCACACCTGAGAACCTGTTTTCTGTCTATAATGTCTTTGCTATCATCCAATTAAATACCTGCACTGTTCAAGTCAGTACATCATTCAGGGATATATTTTACATAAAAAGCATAACGCAGAATTCATTTACAAAGTCCAATATGGTATTCTCATCTTGAGGTTGGACTCTTTCAGAGACAGTAACATACACCAAAGTGTCTCATGTTATCTTGTTACTATGGAAACAGTGATGCAGGACTGTTATGGGTGGAGATCTGTGCCATTCGAAAGCACAATATAAAACTGATATACTCAATAGCTTGCATTTTTATTCATCCTTACTGCTGTATAATAGCATAGCATCATAGTTGTGATAGTTATCTTGCTCATGTGCATGGGTAAGTAATATATGGAACCAGAAATTATAAAAGAGAGGAAAGTTTGAGACCAAATAGAGAATAAGGGATCGTACCTTCTGCCACTGATTTATTGTGTGTCTTTGGAAAATACTTTTGAGGAAATCACCCAGTGTCTCAGTTCCCCACTATAACATGCCTTCTTTTTCATTCTCTCTTTGTTTTTATTTAGGTAACAAAGCTTTTAATGCAGGAATGTTTTTTGTTGTGATTTGAGTGCATGGCACAATTTTGGGAAGGGTTTCATTAGGGAAGGGCAGTACAAAAAAGACATAATATGCCTATTGTAACATAGCTAGAGACTTCTGTGCTGTTAGAAGCAAAACATATTCCATAAGCAAAATGTTTTACATGGTAGATGGCATTCTTTCTCAGAGAGGTGGAATGGTCAATAGGATAAAATATTTGTGCTCTGTGGAAGCAGAAAAGGAGACGATAATGCAACATGGTTTGCAACAGCAAAGAATAATACTGCATTCTGAAGAACTTGATGAAAAGTTTGTGTGCAGGAAAACTCACCTGTTTTTTTTCTAATTATTAAAATTGGTCTAATGGAAAAACACGATTTCCCCCTACACAACTTGCCATGCTTGCATGTGTAGAGAGACCATCCTGACTTCATCACCACAAGTACTCTAACTGCTTTTTAACATGGAAAAGAAACTTCTAATTTTTTTATGTTGCAGGTACAGATTTTGTAGGTGGAAGCTTCCAGCTGGAGCTGGTTGTTAACTGTTCTTTTTACTAGGTAGAATATTCATGGAAGTGTTTGTTGATTTAGTCTTCCTCATAGATTTTATATTTTTAATGAAGTCCCTAGCTAGCAGGTACAGGAAAGTTTATTGGGAAAAAGACCTATTCCATAAGAAAACATTTATGGAAAGATTACCCCCTTAATGAATAATTATATTTACTATTTACTCATTTGTATTGTAATGCCTAGAAGTGTAACAACAAGCTACATTGTCCTTTTGCTAGATGCCAGACAAATGCTGACTCAAGTCAAAGACTAATCTTCTGTGTTCTATTGATTCAAACTTAGGAACTATGTTATCAAAGCAGGGTGTAATAGGACAAAAAAAGGCAATTAAACTTCAGCCTTTCACTTTCCTTGCTACTGTTAGTTTACACTGCATCTATTGCAGATTTGTGTTTTCTGTGCTGACAATGCAAAGCCTTAATCTCCAATTTCTGGCAGCAATTCTGAAATGACACTCTTTGAAATACTTCAGTTGCTTTCTGCTATGGCAGCTATGAATGAACTGATGACTGATGGTTAAAAAGATTGCTGGTTCCCTACATAAAGGTGTTTTGTTACCTTGAACTCAGGCGAGACCTTACAATTTATGGGTTTTTTTAAATTTTTTTTTATTTAGGCTGCTTGTTAGTTCTCATGGAGTACATGTTCCACAACTGGCAGAAGCTTGACCATGCCCAGACTATTCCTAAAGGCTTAGAGAAAGTCTTTTAATATCAAAAGTTTATAGTTTTTTGATTTAACACACATGAATGAATTCTAACCACCAAAATAAGAGATACTGAGAAGGTCTGTATGGTGAGGCTTGGGTGAAGTGATACGCAAAGGTGATTTTGGTGAAGAAAAGTTCTCATGTTTGGGGTATGGGATCAATCTGCTATTGAAAGTCTGCTTCTGCCCTGCGTACCTACAAATTGCCCTTTGCACTGTGCTTTAGATGTAAGAGATCCTCATTTCTAAATTTCATACAGTAGCTTATTTGTCACAAAGGAGGAATTGGTGCACTGGAGTGTTATACAATATCTCTCAAATGAATTACTTCATAAAGTGTGCAACAATATATTCTTCTGTTACAGTTACCTTTTGTCACGTGTAATTGGAGAACTTCATTCTCCATGAATTACAGGAAGAATAATATCTCTTCTGAAATTTTTAACAAAAACTGGTGCATACAGGTGGTTCCAGTGCTTCCACATTGGCCCAAATCCTCTGCTGCCTTGTTCACATCATTACAGTGGGTCTTTGTCTTCCCTAATTTCAATCAATCAGCTTTATATTAGACATTTAGACCTAGCCATCTCAGCTTCATTACATTTGTTCTAAACACCTGTGACAAGGATGATGTGTGCTGTATTTTGGACTACCTTCATTTCAGACTCTGTGTTTTTAAATGGATGAGATGAATCCTCACAGTATGCTTTGTAACAAACAGAGTTAAATTTTATAATTTTTCTGTATGTATATTTACCGGTATCTGAAATGTGAGGGAAACCAAATTAAATATATTCCTTGCTTACTCAGCCAACATTTGTTAAATGATGTCTTGTAATCATGCAGAGATATGGTTCTGATATTGTTATAAATTATATTAAACTAGAAAATCTAGAACAGATATGTTTTGCTTAATGGCTCATGTTATGGTCCTGAAAAAGGCCACGGACTATACACAATTCTATTGTGCCAGGAGAGATAGGAGAATGTCTTGATATCGGAAAAGCTGAGGGGAAGAGATTGTGTGTATGTACAATATGTGTTCAGAACTTGACAGGCTTGGTGAAGCTTTAATAGGATACCTGATCATACACTCTTAATTTTTTCCGCTTCTTTATTGCTAGGAGATAAATTTCCAGTAGAAGTTCAGGCAATGCATTTTTGCTGTTGAGGTCCCAAATTCTGTGTGTGGACAAAACAATCTATTTGGCAGTGATTCTGCTTTCAACTGCAATAATTGCTAGTAAAAGTAAATTAGAGTAACTTCAAAGGATCGAGAGTAACATTGTCATGACTGAGGTCCTGTGGCAACTCTCTGGGCCCGCTCTGCAAACCGCCGAGCTCTGTCTCAGTCTCAAGATATCCATTCTGCAAGAACTGAGCTGGTGTATTTGGTGGTGGATAGTTTCTTGTGCTTGATTCATCTCCATGAGTAAGAGCTTGGACCAACAACAGTACATTGGGGGGTTGCTGACTTTCTGTCTCCAAAGAGCTGTGGAGCTGGAACAGAGAAGGTCTCAGCATAGCATTAAGAGAGTGATTGTTATAACAGGCTTGGATTTATCCGTAAGTGTCAGAGGAGACATAAGCTGAATGTTTCTGCAGGGAGTTTCAGTGGGACTCAGGAAATGCCATATTTATGCATTTATAGTGCTTTCCCCATCTCTCTTACAGCTTAGCCAAAGACATCTGTCTATCCTATTGCCTGAAGATGCTGTCTGTCTTATTTTACAGAACTGTCATCAGTGGCAAAATGCAAAAGTAGAACATAATTAACTTACTCACTTGAATAATAGCATAAAGATCATGATTGTTCCTTCAGAACATGTTAAAAGTTGTTATAGGTTTGGAAAAAGGCAGGATGAAAACAGGCTAATGAGTAATTTATATTTGAATCTAAGCTTCTGTGAATACTAACAAAGGTCAGGCTGATGCCAGTCTTCGAGAATTGTTTGTTTCACCAAACCTGTGGAAAACAACCACCCAAGATCCATGCAGCTCTGGTACAAAATCTACCTCCTCTTTAGATTTCAAGTACAACTGTAGAGAAGACTATTTGGTCCAGGTCAGAAATGAACCATCAGAGTCTGGGGACTCTGCTAACTTCGCTAGGAACTGCTCCAGAGAAAGACTGGGCTTTGACAGTGCTGCTGTGCTGATTTTCCTCTGCTGAGAACTCACCTAATTTTTCTTTCAGGTAATAGATGTAATGCCTTTCAAGCTTTTGCAAATCCATAGCACTTCATTACCAGGCCAGGGCTTTGGTGAGTAATTTGTTGCAGCAATGAGGTGCTGCCCGAAAAAGGGCTTCTGAGGAACAAAGCAGCCCAAGCAAATGGCGCTTGGCTGTGGAAGTTGTCTTTTGTCTCTATGGTATTCTATACCTATAGCTGGTCTGGCAGGAAATCCAATGATAGACATGAAAGACTAGAAGACTTACAAATAAATAAGAGACTGGTCTATAGAACCTAAAAAACTTTTGGACTTATGTTTTTATGGACACAATCAGATTCTTAGGACTTGAAATTTTAGCACACTGAGCTGGGAAAGGTGATGGTCTTACCTAGTAATTCTTCTATTGTTTCTGCAAAGAGCATTGCTTTATCTCCTGATATTGTCTTTGTGATTCCTGCACACAAAATTATGTCAATTCTGAGGCATTTAATTTTGAAATAGCATTTTGCAAGGCACTATCAATAGTGATATTCAGATCAACATAAAATAGCTATAGCCCAGCAAAGTATATAGAAAATGAAAAGCTGAGGTAGTTCCTCAGCACTGACTTGTACAAACTGATTGCATTAAGTTCCTTTGTTGAAGTAGGAAATAATGTGGAGCAATAGGAGCTTTGGCTACTAAAAAGACTACCAGTATTTCTGAATCTATATCAAAATATAGTCTGTTTCTTTAGGATACAGAAAATTTTGAGTGTTTCACAATGTCATTCTGGTAGCAGCAACAAATTAAAGCAGACACCTATCTAAGTAATAAGGAGGGAATTTATGCTATATTTCAATAGGGTTGTAAAACGAATTGCACCAACCTTACACAAGAACTGTCTTTGAAGGGCAGACTTTGTTCTCCTCCCTCCCTGTGCTAACCTCTTGAAGCAGTCATTAAATATTTATTCCAGCAGTTATTCTGTCTCCAGGTTGGACTGTTTTGCCTTCTTGCGGGTGAGAATTTCTAGTGCTAGGAGTAAACTTTTTGTTGTTTTCGTGTATGGCACTTCCACTGAATAGTAATGAATGCAGAACACACTGAGTGGCAGGCTAAAATTTATTCTGGACCATAGGTTCCTGGGCCTTCGATTATTCTTTGCTATAATCATGTCCTGCAGTCTTTTTCATGCTGTGGCTTCATTTGTGTGCCGCGTGCCAACAGTGTGGCACAGAAGCTGTGCCTCAAAAGACCCCTGTTACTACCAAGGAAAATGATAAGCAAAGAATAAACAGAAAAATGTGTCGCAGAGCTGATTTAAAATATAGGTTTTCATGTATGGCTATATGCCTTGGTTTCCCCTGGATCTGGAAATGGAATTACCAACACAGGGTGAGAAAAATCTGATGTGAACTAGAAACAAATGGAAATAAAAAGAAAAACCTCTTATAAGATTTTCAGTCAGCTTTTTAAACTCGGTATGTCCGTATATTTAAGTTAATACCTAAATGCTTTCCTGGACCAAACCCTGATGATTGTTTCTTAATTACTGTTGGTAGATCATCTAGCAAAATGCACCAAAGTCCAAAGTCTTTACATCACCTAGCTCATTTACTGATTATAGCCCTTATCAGATAGTCAGCACAATTTTTCTCCCTGTGATGATGGTAAATGGGCTTTGGAAAGTATTTTACATTATCAAAGAAACACATTCAGTATTCATTATATCACTCCTCAGGAAAAGTATACTGAGAAACATGGTCTGCTCTCCAGAAGGGTGGCTTTATGTCTTTGTTTTAGTCTTACAGAACAAAACAAAGAAGGAGAAGAGTCACATCCCTATAAGAGAGAGTCCAGATTTTGTGCTGTTAAAGCCAGCCCATATCTCTATTGATAACATCTACAAGTACTTTGCAAATCAGGCCAGGCATGCTCCCTCTTCATGAGAGGGACCTGAAGAAGGTGACCCCAAACCCAAAACAAGAAAGCAAGAGAAAATATCATAGCCTCTTTTGGATACTGGTGGAAGTCAAAGGCTGCTTGTGCTCCAGTGTTTGTAAGAGTGAATGTAAAAGCAAAGACAGAACTGTCCTGATAACTTTTTTTTTTCAAGGAAAGGTGATGGCAAAATGCCACAAATACTTTCAAGGAACATCTCAAAATCACATACTGAATGTGTGAACAGCACAAATATGCCTTATAACAGAGACACTCTTGAGCGTTAGAGTAAATACTGGATGTAACCCAAGTCTCACAATGTGGGTTTCATCTCAATATAGATCACGTCACCTTCTCATCCATGGGCATACAACCTTCTTCCTTCCCTCCCAGGGATCAAATAGTATCTGTATAGCAAGCTCAGCAGTTCTTGGCGTGGAAAAGCACTATGTAATAAATAAGTAATAAATTGATATTTAATTAAAGCTGCTTTTAATGAAAGTTAGCACTTGAAAGGAGGTGGAGAGACAGACCTATGTGACCAGTTAGCTCTGCAGAATAGCAGTGACCACTTTGCAGAGGCTTATGTAAAAAGCAGATGCTTACATTATAAAAAAAGACCTATTGCAGCTCTTAACTGATTTACATGGTCAATGCAGGACTAATACTGCTTGGAATGTAATTATGTGGCTTGAAATCCTTGTGTGAGAGTGCATACTGCAGTCCTGTGGTCTGCTGGCCAAAGGTGCAACTCTGAAATGACTGTTTGACTTCACTCATTTTTAGTAGTAGCATGTAGCTTTTGTTAAATACAGGTCAAGAGATAATTACGTGAATGACTGCCTGTTGGGACTTGCCTTTCTTTTAGCCAGAAATTTTTTTGTTATGGTCGGTTTCTGTCTATTTATGTTTCCATACCATAAAGGCAGTTGTGCTAAGGTTAGGGCAGCTGCAAACTGTTCAGCTTTTTGGACTACCCTCTGGTTTCTGAAAAGTTGCTGGAACAAAATTGGCTATGTGAAGGTAGTATCCTCCTTGCTTATTATTATTTAATTTTGCTCAGGCTCTTCAGTAGATGGAAGGAATATGTAGATTTTTGATAGTGGTTCAGGTGGTATAAGTGGTGCAATTAATTCAGGGACTTCCCTTCTGCTGGCTTGACTTGCTCTGTGCAGAGAGTACGTTTAGTGTATTCATAATGGCTATACTTTTGAATGGGTATATGTCTGAGTGACTGGAAGAAGAATTACCTTTTCACATTCGACCCAGTTCAGCTCATGTATTAATATTCCTTGCATTTTCTTGTGCATCTCCTCAGAGAGCAGATTAAAATTAAAATTCTGCCAAGGTTAGATAGCAGAAAGGATCAGTGAGCTAGGTCTTCACCTCTAGAGAGAAAGGTGACATGCAAATGATTGGACTGGACACATCCTTATTCTGGCAACTATTTGTATGGATAAAAAAATCTCCATGCACCTGACAGTTTGTGCTGAAGAGATATCCACAACCAAAACAGCAAAAAGGCTGAAGGTCGGGATTGAAGTACAGTACATTGAGAGGGTTATACAGACTTTGACTGTTTATCTCAGATAAGCTATTAACATTTCATTTTCAAGATCAGCTCTTTACTGCCAAAACTTTAAAAATCATTGGGCCCAGTCCTCCCCCACAAACATTCTTTCAAAAGGTGTGAACCAGATGAAAAACAAATTAAGAAAATTTGACCAATGAAATTAAAAAACCCTGTCGCACAACTGCTTTGTAATTTAAAGGCCAAATGTAATATCTCGTTTTTGAGGAAAAACTTCAATGGGATTATCTCTTGGATGAACAGAGAACTGTTTGAGCAATGAAAAATGAACACTGCACTACTCAATTTCATGCCTGTGTCAGGTTTATGAATTGAACATTTGGTCTAAATCTTAAGGATGAAGATAAGTATTGTAAGTACAGAAAGGGGACTAGTAAATGTAATTGAAGGAATGTCCTTGCCTGCATAACTCACCTTGCAAATCTTTCACAAAAATAGCAGAAAATATGCTTTTAGAACATGCCCTTGTTTTTTGTTACCATATTGTTAATGTATGGAAAAACTGGGACATACACACACATCATATACATAGTCCGTTGCATATATGCATGTATAAACATATAGAAATGATACACAAACATATTCCCAGACCAGCATTCACCCTTAAATACAGTATCTATCTCCACTGTTTGATTGCTATTGGTAGGAAAACCCCACCAACAGCACAGTCATCTGTGCTTCTGAAAAATGTAAATGTCAATTTTTGGTCTTTAAAAATTATTAAGCCTAGTAAAAGATAGCAATTTCCAGTGTTTGCTTGGTTGGTAAGATGCAGGAGAGCGTGCATTACTCCTGAGAGCTGCCATTGGTTAGCTGGAGGGAAAATGGATATCAATTATACATAATCTAAGAAGCCTCTGCATAATAATCAGGCCCAGTAGGGGCTTTGGGGCAGCTTCGTTATTCTCTTGTAAACACAAGAGCCCAGAGAGACATGTCAGTCAAGAGTAGCGGCTGCAATTCTTCTTTTTTAACACCTTCACATTCTATAGCTTCAATATGCAAACAAGGCTGTTTAGCTGAGGGTTGAGGCTGTGCTAATGAGCTCCCTGCACTAACCCTGAAGTAAAAAGGTTCTGTTTCACAGCTGCTCAGAGACTAGCTCCTCTGGGCATGCTCAGGTATTGGAAAATAATTCCTTTTAAACAGAGAAATGCCAATCAGGATTTCTTGCATACTCTTTTCTCAGCGTGCTAATGCAATTACCTCATAACTTGTGAACTTTTCATGGTGGCAGAAAAATGTTTTGTCTTTGAATTATGTATTTTTGTCACCAAAAAGAGGAGAGGACTTGCGAAATTTAGCAGATGGAGAAATTATGCCCTCCCTTAATTCCTGGAGGGCCATAACTCAAGGTTAATTTTCACTTTTCATTCTTAAAGGTGGATGGTCCTTCTATCCCTCCCTTCCACGTGTTTCTCCATTTCTAGCATCATTTCCATTTCCTTTTAGCTGGTCTGTGTCGTAACTGACAGAGGAGGCTTCTACCACAGTTCTGCCATCTTTTTTCCCACTCAACATTGAACAGGCCAGTTTCTGTTGGTTTAGGACTTTGACTCTGTCCTAAAGCTAGGTTTCAGGGCATTGCTGAACTTAATCAACTGTGTAATTGCCTTCCTAAAGACACACAGACCCTATGATAATCCTTTACAGATGAGCCAACTCATGATATAAAACATGACAGTCTCTCAAATATCAAATGACTTTTATGAATAAAGAAGTTTTCTGCCTGGAACAGCCAGAAATCCCCGCTGACTTAATCTAGTGTCTGATAGAAATCATTTGGTTTTTGTGTTTAAAATAGGGCAGCGTATGATTTCTTATACAACTCTATGAGATGCTCCCTGTCTTCATCCACCCATTCATTCATTCATTCATTCATTCATTCATTCATTCATTCATTCATTCATTCACTCTTCCCCAGGACTGTGCCTTCTAGCAATGTGACATAGGATAGCAGACCTATAGGCAGAGCCACAAAAATGTCTATCAAGTGCAAGTTACAACTATCTCAAACCATAATGCATTCCTATGAAGAGAGACAGCACATTTGTAACTATTTAGCAGCCAAATATTGTGACTGCTTTTTTTCGCTTTGTTATTGGTTGGATTTCTAATGGCTGTCTCCATGCATGACAATTCATATTACTGAGTCAGTGGGAAAGTCTTAGCTTTGTAATATTTCAGCACTTAAATTATTTATTATGTTAGCTTTATGGCATGTTAAAACCCTGCTTAGACAGGTACAACTAACTCCCTTCTGCCTAGCTGAAGCTCATTAAATAGCCATCATAACTGGACAGACTTAATTGTGTTACATCCAAATAATTCTGTCATTGGGATTCAAATCCAAGGCAAATGGCCTACCCAGAAATCTTCACTTATTTGACTGTGACTGGCAAATGATTAAAGTATCCTGTAAGCGGTTTACTCTATGACATGTTGGTGAAAATTTACAAGTAAAATTAAGAAACTGAAATAAGATGTGACTTTGCTTGTTTCAGAGTGTTTTTAAATTATACCATCCTATTTTAGTACTAGTATCCCCAGCCAGCAGAAAATTCATTTATTCATCTTTTTAAAGGTATTTTAAAAATAATAGTTGCCAGTGGTTACATTTATCTGTAGTTTGGAATTTAAGTTTTCGTGCTCAGAGAATAAGTGACTAAAAAATCTGCTTTCCATTCAGGTCAGCTTTCCATATGTTAGTTTACAATTCTTCAGTTCACTTTGCATGGTCCAAATGGTCATTTTTTTAAGCACAGTTATTATGAAATTATTCTATTGCCTTATAACTTTTGATAAGGAAGAATGTTGAGGTAATTAAAACATTTTTTCCTGGGACTTAGAAGGCCCCCTCTTCTTCTGAGAAGTGTCTGTGTCATTTTAGACAAGTTACTTGACAATGAGGTTTCACAAAACATCTTTAGGAATTTAGGTGCTTTTGCAAAAACTCATTAGGTTCTTCCTCTTTTTGCAGTCATTATCCCTCATCACTGGATTACAGGTGTTGCAAGGGTCTGTGACCCGAGGAGTGTCAGCTCTAGCATACATGGAAAGTTTTGATACTGAAACCAACATTTTTCTTTCTTTCATTTTGTATTTTTCTTTGTCTATTTATACTTCAAGCAATTAGAACAAAAATGCCTTATGCTCTGGCAATGTGGTAAAAAACCCCTCAGGAGTAAAAATTCCATTCTGACTATTAATTTTATACCAGCCATCTATCAGGTAAGGACTTCTGTACACAGTCATTAGCATCCAGCAGAGGTGAGATTAATCTCACACAGATATAAAAAAGGGATGAAATCTTTTCACTGCATTCATATAAAATTTGCCATTGACATTTAGGTTTCTGCAAGAGGTAACAACAGCATTATGACACCAAAATAGAGAAAATACCTTAAAAATAATAAATGAACTGTGCTGTATGATTGGGGGAATTGTGGAGTGATTTTATATTTGGTTTTGATACTTAAAAGAAAAAAAAGATTAGGCATGCAAAGATGAACCTGTAACATCATTTTTTTCGTCAAGTGTCACCAAAATGCCAATAGCTATTGTTTCATTCTATTTAAAAATACCTTCCATTGTAATTCAAAGTAGTGATGTTTAACCAATGGACTTACAGAGTCCCTAAACCCAAACAAATTTATCGTCTCACAGAATAGTTTACTAATTCTCTAGGATTTTGCAGGAGGCTTGAAAGATCTCATCATGCAAACTGCTTGTTTGAAAGGCTAAACATAAAAAATAAAGGATACATTTAATCATTCTTAGAATGCTTTCCCCTTCTTTCTCATCACATAACCCTCCCTCTTTATATGTTTATTCCTTTGACTTTATGCATGTATCTGTAATATATCATGGGCAGTATTGACTAGCTGGATACTGATTTTTGACATTTAATTTATCGCTGTATGTATAAAACAATAAAAAGACCCCAAATGTACACAAATATTACTGTAGCAAATACCCTACTTCCAATGCAACTGGACTATTGGAGGCAAGAAATTTAAGCTAGGTAGACTAGTAGCCTGTTGTGAAATGTCAAGGTCTGTTGTACAGTTCTGGGCTGTGGTATAGATACCTCATTTGATACAACTTTGATTTGGAGGACACAGATTGTTGTAATTCAGGGCTGCTAGCTAGATTTGGGAGGTGGGTATGTGTGAAGTGAGGATTTTGTTCTCTTCCTTTGAATATACCTGAAATAGTTGATCCTGTTCAGCTCTGCTTGAGAATCACCCAAAGGCTTGTACACCCTGGCTTAGGAAATAGCATAGACCTGTGTTTTGCATGTGAAAACAAGATATTTTGATAGTATAATCGTTCAGCTTCCCTAGCAAAATAAGCAGAATCCCCATCAGTAAGACATCAACAAGTGAAACAGTAGTAAAATCAACCCTGGGGCAAATGCAGTTGCTGCCTGCAGTTAGGGTCGGGATAGAGACAGAATTGGCCATGACATATACCAGTGTGAATCACCCATGCTGTTGGTGGGAGGGAGACACTGCCATGCTGTAGTCTCTGTCTGGGATCCTGATGAGTCTAATACTGGCTGTGTTATAATACATACATTAAGATTACTTATTTAGTAATATTGTTTTCCTTCTATTGAAAGGAAAGCAATTTGGTTTCTAGTTAGTTTCATTAAATATTTTCAGTGTGTGAATGTTCTGAATTAAACACTGACTCCAGAAAATTATCCCAGGTACTGTCTTTGCTTCAGGTCATTAATTCTGTTTTTTAAAGTATTAATATAGATGAAGGAACTTCTTTGTTCTTTGTCTACAAAAGTGCCTGAAGTGAACTTTTTTTCCTTCTACTCCTGCTAAGTTACTAATTAGTTCAGTGCACCTCAGAGATGAGAACCTTTGAGATTAGCAAAACTTGTGTTTTCGACAAAAGTTTATTGAGACAGTAGTTGGTGCTCTTGATGGCAAATTTAAGGAGAAAATTATATTCTTTGTTTTTTTTTTCCCCTTGACCAATATCAAAGTGTGAAACAGTTGATTAAAATAGACACAGTGTAATCAAAACTCTACAATAGCCTAACTTTAATGCAATAACAGAGATCCCCCCACCCCAAAGGAAAACATTGTGTGTCTTCTTATGGGAAAGTGTTATTGACATGTGCAGTTCCAAAGCCTGTTGGAAAGTCCTAGGTTCAGGCTGGAGATGTTGTAGCCGTGGTGCCAAATCCATGACAGGTGAAGTTGTATAAGACTGGTACTTCCCCACCACTTTGGCTCCTTCACTGCACAGGGAGGAGAAACAGGAAAGCCAGGACTGAGGCGATTGCCTTGGACTGTTTATAGTGTCCTTGGAGTGCTTGAGCTCAGTCTGTCTATCCTGGAGTGGATTGCTGAGGAATTAAAGCAATGATTCACAGCACACATCTTAAAAGCAGAAATGCTTATTCATGCATTTCAAAAGGGGGAAGGTGGGAATATTAGAAAAATATCTTTCCACTTCTCTCATGCTCCCTTTCAAACACATTGTGGAGATCGAGGTGATATCTAGAGTATTTGAATGTGTAGTGACCTTAACAGAACAGTTGTAAGGTAAAATGCAGGCTAGCATATAGCAGTTTCTGCATATTCAGCCATGGAGAAGGTGGCAGAGAGGCAATTAGGGATAATATATTCCTTTTAAAAACTTCAGGTCCTGAATATTTAGTAATATGATAGAGTGACACCAAACCCCCCTTTGACCTAAAAAGCCAAACAAACTTATCAGTCTTGTGAGTATTAATGTACACAAAATCTTTTTAATCATGTGCTTTTGTTTGGGCTGAAAACATTAATGAGATATCTCATTTCATACCCAAACCTGGGAATACCAAATAGCTGTTGCAACACAGCAACAAAAAAGCAAGTTGTTGGCTTTTATTAAGATAAATATTATGATATGTTGGGCTAAAAGTTGGGTTTTTTCCTGAATTTTATTTTTTTCATGGGTAGTAATTCCCAACAAAGTCAAAGAAAAAACTGAAGTTCAGAATGTAACCTACTGGATATAACCATGACTAAATGTTTATAGATGTTGATACATGGAGTACCAAAAAAAAAACCAGTAACAGATAACAATAGGTATTGTCACTGTCCCCATGTCACATATGAGGAGCTTTGACCAAGAAATTAAGTAATTTGTTCAATGTTATTTGATAAGTCATCATATATACTGAAGAAGAGTTGAAACCTAGGGGATGAAATTCTGGCTGTGCTGAATATCAGAGATCTGTCAGTGATTTTAGTCTTAACCTGAAAAGGTTTTTCTTAGGCTGTGGTTTTAGATGGTCTGTCTTCTCCTTCAAGTGTTCCTCATTTAGCTTAGTTTTGTCAATTATTTCCTCAGTAAGCCAAGGGAGTTGGGAAGGAGAGATAGTAGACACGAAGAAAACTATTTACTTTGTGAGCACAGACTGTATTTCAGATATTGAAACCTTCTTGTTGCATGCAGTCACCATTGTTCTGAACACCCTGAGGAAGGAAACAATGGTTGTGTTGTAGAGTGTTTTAAGCCCATCGTGAACCAGAATTTTCACACATAGAACAATAATGTAAATTCCCCAAAGGCCATATTCACTTTAGAAAGTCCTTTAGAAAAAATGTTGTGTTTGGGCAATAAAACAGGTGTGCCTTTAGTACTGATATATTTTATAAGTCAGTCAGTCATTTAAATAAGAAAACTGAAGGCCTCTTCTTTAGTGGCCCTTTCATACTGGCACTTTTAAAAATGGGAACACTATGAGTTACACAAGCTCTCTCAGTTTTTATTATTGTAAGATTATTTTATAATTGCTAATCTCCCTCTAGCACTGGCCCTAGCCACTAGGAGACCTTACGTTAACATCTTCCAGGGCCTCCAGGGGAGGGTCTTGAAAAATCTCTTAATTTTTTACAACAGCTCTTAGCTCCCCCTCCTTCCTCGTTTTGCCTGCTTTCAAGCCAGTGGCAGGTTATATCACAAAGCGAGATTGTGCTATAGCTCTCCTGAGGACTAATACTGGCAGAGAAAGGAAAATAAACATAAGATGGTGGTTTCTCAGGCTATTTCACAATTCTGATCCACGCTGAAATAATTTTTTTATTAACTTTTCAGTGGTTTGACTGTATGCAGAAAGAAAATTATAGGGAAGGAGTGAGCAGTGGGAAGAAATGAAGGTCATGCCCACAGCTTCCTCAGCCTCTTTAAACGGCAAGATCTCCTCCCAGGCACTCATTCCCACCTACCGCCTAAAATCTCAGTGTTTCAGTTTAGAGGCTCCCACCAGAAATCTCACTGCTTGTCTGAGGTCCTCTCTGGTAGAATCCACTTTACTGACACTGTACAATCAAATTTGCCTACAAGGCTGGAGTGCTTTGAACTAGTTGTAGTATCAGTTATCTTTGCAATTTTTGCCCCTGTCAGCGAACTTGTATGAGGTCCCAGCATGGTCCAAGACTAGATCTGAAGATCAAAGTTGTGGTTCAAGACACAAATATCTTCAACTGTCCTCTTGCCCAATACCATGAGCCACCCCGGGCTGCCAATCCTGCAATTAACTGTAGTTAAAACCAGAAATTTGGGGGTTTATTTCTTACAAATTTCTTCAAGTAAATTACTAGCATTAGATCATTCAAGTTAGATAACTTGAACCCTCTAGCATTCATTTTATATTTCAAAATTATACCCTATGAAGACCTATTTTTCTACGTTTTTCTGATTTGGCTAAGAGGGGAGACTGATTTACCTCCATGTGCTAGCAGAGAACGTGTTGGAAAACTACTAGACCTTGGAACTGAATTAAGAGCCACATCTGCACTCTGTACATTGGGTGACTGCATTGACAGGATGGAAAAACATCCCCCAGACTACCTGACAGATATGGGGCTCTGTGATAGCAGCTTTTTAGCTCTGATATTCCCCAGAATTTGCTAGACTTGCCAGAATGATGCTTTCCACCTGCAGTGAGTGAGTCAGCCTCTTTGCCTAAAGGGAACATTTAGCATGAGCTTTGCAGGGAATTTCTACTTTCCTTTGGCTCTTATACTGATTTCCTGGAAAGAAGGATGAAATAGGGTGACTTGGAGGTGAAGGGTAGTCAAGTAAGCAGAAGTCATGCAGAAATCAAAATTATCCATGCTCTCTCTAAGCTGTCTTTATGATGTATCTCTGTATGTTTGACAGTTTGCTTTATCTCCATGGCTATACCAATAAGTAAGGGCTGCAGGGACTTGAGCTGAACTATGCCCTCTGGCCTCAGAGCCACTGAGCTTTCCCTGGACTGTTTCATTTACTAGTGTTAATGTAAAATTCTTCATTTGACTCACCTGGGTAGTTGTCTTTCTATCTATTGTAGGTGATGTGAGGGTCTTTGTTCGGATATGGATTTAATGCTCCCTTAGCACTGATGCAAGCTCTGGTATAATGTGTGGTTTTAGCCACACAGTTTAGAGCTATGTTTGAAAACCTTGACTGATACCTTAGGAAGTTTGTTCATGCATGTTACAACATTTCAACATGGAAGAGCTTATGAGCTGAAGCCTTTATCTGCTGAAGGTCTTCAGCATGTAATGCCTGCTCCTGTTGGTCAGTCACTTTGAAGTAAATGCTGAGACAGCTTCCTGAAGGCCTCCCAGTGCAGTAGGATGAAGGATCATTAATTACTACAATCCTTGAATTAACTACCAGGTTGTCTAAACTCAGATGGCCTTGAAAAAAACCGCCACACACTTTATCCAAATTGAAATGTTTCCTTAAAACAGCAGTGAACTTTGAGAACATGACTCTGTCTGAGATCATAGGAGAACGAGGTAAGTGAAGAACAAACGTGAGATCACCCTGCTTGTGGCTGAACTGATTTGAAAATTAAAATCTATCTATGAACTGTACTGTTTCTTGTATAGTTAAAGTAGACATAATTATAAACTTTGGAAGCACAGCTTTTTCAACATTGGTCAAAGTGTTTAGAGTTTCCGTGTGTAGAACATCAGTCACTTAAATCCTTTTCAGAGTCATGTAACTCTCTCACCTGCCACTCACTTCTGCAGCCTTTAAGAAAAAAACTCTGGTTCCTGGAAATATGGGAACAATGCTGGGAGGGTGAAGGTAACTTTGTTTCTACTGATATTTTTGTAGAGGATAGCCTGTGTCTGGCAGGACCCTTTCCTTCCCCCACTCTCTTTTTGTTTCCTATACAAAGGTCAAGTGCAATCATAGACCACAGTGAAAGGATTAGGAAGCTCAAAAGGCTTAGAAGTTATGAGTGCTGACTGGGCTACTGAATTCAGATGGAAGAGACCTGTGTTAATCAAAGAGTGGGTCCGTTTAAAGTAATTTTTCCTCCGAAAGAGTGACTTTTTTCTTTCCAACAATCCCTGCAGCAGAAGCTGCTGAACGGTTTGCAGTGTGCTTAAATGACCCCTGAAACAGAACCAGGAGAGGAATTACACTACAGAGAGGTGATGAAGATGTTCAGCTGTGCCTCCAAGTGCTTGAAGTACTTCCCAGAAGTACCCTGGAGTACTCTACAGGACTCAGGTGAAGGCATGATCTACTGAGGATGATCAGAAAAGCCTGACCTCAAATCCCAGAAGCAGAGGCAAGAACTGTAGTTTGGACATTATAGGGTGTGCTCCAGTGACTGAGCTAGTGGATAAGCTAGTGCAGCTTATCTTGCAACAGATTTATGAACCTAGTCCTTCATTTCCTTGGTCTTTCCTGACAACTGCATTTAGATGTCTCATTTTGTCTCCTAGGGAACATCGTGTACAAGCGGGAAAAGATGTCTTAATTGTTTTGTTTTGCTATGGAGAATAATTCAAAGTAGTTTCAATTCAGCCATTTTTTTTTTTTCTGTTTTGTTGTTGTTTCATATGGATTTGGTTGGAAAGGGGAAAGAATAGGTCCAGCAGTCAAACATATGATTTAACTGTGTACAGAGCCTTACTCTCAAGTCACATAAGCCCTTTTGAAATACCATGCTTTGTCTTCACTAAAAGGAAAAGCTGTTCCTTCATGTGTTAGTTAACAAAGGTTAAGTAAAGCATATTACAATCTGAATTATACAGGGCTGTTGCAGCCTGCTTAAGTGTTAGCAGGTCAAAAAGAACACTGCATCCTTGATAATGTTTTAGTTTGACCTGCTAACAAATGTTAATACATCTGTCTTGTTCAATGTGTTTTTGTGTGTGAATGTGCATGTATTTAAGGACTAGAAAGGAAATGCTATATGTATGTCAGACGAAAGTCCTTCAGGATTCAGCAAGTGTCACTTAAATGAACAGTAATAAATCACTGAGTACCAGAGTATACTACCCGTCCCCCATAGAGGACACAATGTTATGCAAATAAAGACTTTATGGACAATATTTCTGCAAATATTCTTCCATTTTTTAAGCATTTCTGTACCTAAATCCATTCAAAGCTAGGCAACCCTATAAATTAACAGTTGGCTGGCTTCACCAAACCATTTGTAACACGCAGTATTTTTTGGTTCAGGGGAATGTTAGCAAAAAAATGATAGCCTTATCAATTTTTTAAGTTCTATTAGCAAATATTCAAGGGGAGTCTAATTGTCTTAAGTACTTTTCATTATTTTTATAGAAAAGGATAAGCAATAAGCATGCATTTATTGGCTTCTTTGTGAGCAAATATTTGTCCATTACCCCTTGGTTGTGTGCTACTATTGCACTACCAGTGGTCCCTGACCAAACTGTACTACATGCTCTGTAAAGACCCAGAAGGAAGTAAATCCTTCACTATGCAACTCACAACTTTTAATCACAAGACAGACACAACTGGTAAGTCAAGTCCTTTGCAACCAGAGGAAGCACAAAGAAACAGCAAGGCAATACAGAGCTCCATGTGTGGCAGTGATCTCAGGGTACAGGCTGCCTCTCCAGGAACTGTCATGGACCTGAAATATGAAAATGCTTGTTCGTGAATTTAAGATGTGGGCAACATTTTTGCTAGTCCTTGAGAGCTACAAGAGCAGGATCTTGAAGGCAAAGGTGAGGAGTTCATGCTTGATGAGATAAAAAGTGAGTGCGCCGAAGGTACACACAGAAAGGAGCAAGGTGTTAAAAGCAGATAGTCCAGGAAATGATTGCAAGGCTGGGTTTATAAGAAGTATCTTAAGTAGTTATAATGAGATGACAATAATGAGTGTTCTAGCAGTATCCCAATATTGTGACTTTGCTCTGTCTTTTCCATGCCAAATTCACCACCTCTCAGTGCCCTTTTCTCCAGAGGGATCTTCTTTACAATGCAGAAGGTAACAAAGATCCTCTGAAAGAGGGAAATACATTGCTTTAGCCCCTATAAAAGATAATCACTGCACACCACCAGAACGTATAGTAAAATGTAGGAGGGAAAAGGAAAATAAAAGGATTACAGCTGTAAACTGAAAAAAACCCCTCTTTTTGAGGCACCCTGCAGTTTTTTGTTGTTTTGTTTTGGGTTTTTTTTTTTCTCTTTGCCCTCTTATTTTACAGATTACAAAGCTTTTCAACTTATTAACAGGCAGAATATCTGACTGTGTTGTCTGCAAATTCTTACTTGCATAGATTTATAAGCAATAAAAAAAGTCTATTAAAGCATGTGCTATTCTCCACTTAACTAAGGAGATGAAAAGTCACAACTGTGCTATGATGTTTTATTAAAATATAAAAAATAGCAAGCTATCAGCACAAGCTAATTAAATAATACTTTTTGTCTCCAGATTAGCCTACACACAGATTTATATTTACATTTATATTTTATTTGGCAAAAAAGTCAGCCTTTAACCAATATAATCAGGCTTGGTATTCCAGGAAGATTATTTATCCACTGTTGCTAGAAGCACAACAACAAAATATTAAAATAAAACCCCAACAGTTCCACACATTAGACATTTAGAAGGAAAAAAAAGAGTCCATGCTTAGATTCTGCTTTCTAAAATCACACTGGCTTAATAAAATACTACTAATATATACTGAATTCTAGCACATGGTATCATAAGCCTTCACATTCTTAGTTTTATGCCATCAATTCTGTATTATAATTGTGTCAAAGATAATGAGGGGAGGATGTTAAAGCCTGTCGAGAGCTACATACCCTGTCCTAATAAACTTCAATGTAGGTTTAGGCAACAGTGCATCAAAACACTCATAGCTGTGAACAGGGGTTTTGAGTAGGAAGATTCTTTAGGCAGGTTTTAAAATTTTCATTGTGAAGGATTTGTATCCAGAGCAATAGAGATTTTTGTGGTTGTAGGTTGTACTATATTTGTAATACACATGTATTTGTGGTTCTTCTTGAAATGTGCCTAGAGAGTACCATAGAAGGATTAGTTCAGTACCTCCTACCTCAGTCCAGATCTAAAAGCCAGTCACAAAGCTCTCCTGTAGTTTTCTCCTTTATTCAGAAATCTTCTCACCATGTTTGGTGACAGAGGAGTTTATAAAAATTATCTTGCCTTGTGTCCTGGAAAAAAGTGCTTATCTCCTAGTGGTTCACTCTTGGGGCATCATGTAATTTGAGAAGCTGTCCTGGCACGAAGGTCTGATGATAGTTTTGTTTTTTTTTTTTTTTGTTTGTTTGGGTTTTTTTGTTTTGTTTCTTAGTTTTAAATTTACCTCTTTTTTCAAGGCATGGTATTTAAGCATAAAAAAGGAGAAAAGATGATAGAAGTGTGTGGGATTTTTTAAATCTTGTTTATATTCCTATTTAGATTTGGTTCACAATAGCTTTGCTTGTGTAGTTGAAATCATCTTTTCTGAGGACAGAAAGTTACAGTGAAAAATAGAGCACAGATTTGTTGATAGCTTGCGTCATCTCATTAATTAATACCTATGTATTATGTTTATAGAGTAGAGTAATACGTGTTATCCGGGTAGTTAATCAACCTAAGCCATTAGTGGTGAAATACTTTGAAATGTATACCAACTAATTATCTTGAGAACTATGTATCTTAAGAAAAACCTTATGCTGCAGTACATTTATGCATACAGAAGAATGAATTAAAAAAATCTCTTTTTGTGTACCAAGATTTTTTATTTTGATTTTGATGTCTTTCTTTTGTGTTATAGTGTATTTTATGATGTATTAAATAGAAAGTAAATAAAAAATAATTTTACATTTTTACAGTATTGGCTCAATTTGATACTACTGAACCATATTTGCTTGGATATTTTGCTGAAACAAAATGCTACCAAAACGAACACATTTCTGAGGGAAGTTTGTTTTTTCAACAGTAGTATTTTCTGAGGATGTCAATTTTCTCAGAATTGTTTTAAGTGAGTTAACTTGCAAATTGCTTATCTAGGAGCCCTTATTTATGAAACTTCTTTCAGTCTGAAAGGGAGTTAAATATTTTGGTGGTCATAAATTGTGCAACTAGTAAGAAAGAAAGGCTGTAGCTCAAGGTTTGTAGTTTGAAAGAAAGCCTGTAGCTCAAGGTTTTTAATCAATATGTCTTCACCAAACAGAGTACTTTTGAATTTTTCCAACACAGTATCATTTTGATTCAGAAACTGATTCCCTTTTGGGAGGTCTACACCCTGATTATTAGCAAAAGTAAATCAATATTGTCCAACTAACTTCTGTGAAATTGTGTCACTGTAAGCCAAGTACAAATCTGGCCCATTTCATCCATTAAAATTAATGGAAGAAAGATGAGTCCAAATGACCTCAAATGCTTACAATCTATATTTTCTTAAATTGTGTCAAAACAATACTTTTAATAGTATATATCTTTTTATAGGCTTTGTGTGTCAGTATTAAATGTGCTGAATCGCCTAAATATAAACTGTGATTGATTGTCCCCATATGAGACCAGTCAATTGCCAGTCCATTGGTTAGGATATAATAAAAGACTGTTTTCATCAAGGATTTGGCATGCTCTTGAAAACTGGATTTGGAAATGACAGTGAGAATGAACATAGTAGAAATAGGGAAGTTAACCAACCTAAGCCCAAAGTCACAGTTCGTACGTTCCTAGGACTCTGCACTCCTAAGAAAATAAAGGTATTAACATTTCCTGGTGTTCACTAACAATGTGAAACAAACAAACAAACAAAGAGGTTCTTAAAAACTTTTCTTCTACTATTCATCATTTTTACATTTCTTGAAGTGCAAATAAAATGATCCAATCTTCTATTAACTTTATGAAGGTAGAACCTACAAATTATACTTGTGTTAAGTAGTCCTTTATTCCATGGGTGGCCTATGAGTAAGGCTGCCAGATCTTGTCTTGTATATCTGGGCATTTCTGGGGAATTTTCTGTTTTCTTGATCCTCTTCAGAGAAATTAGAAGGCAGAATGATGTATTTCTATTCAGATGAACTTTCAAAAAGTAGGTCTCTAAAAACATGTATTTTCCCTCTTCCAGATTCCATTCAGGTACTAGAGAAAATTGAGTATGACTTACTTAGATATTATAATAATACATGGACTGAAGTGACTTTATTAGGGGGCAATCCAATAGGTGTTGAATGAGATAAGTCCCTTTTTAACCATTTTGTCGTAGATAATATTGCCTAACATGACAAAAATAAGGGTATTGGGATATTACGAAAGTTTGTGGCTTTCATGTTTTGGAAATTTTCTTCATAAATGTGGTCTGAACTCTTGCATATGTCTTTTCTTCCTATCCTTAGTTGTCAGACTTCTGGCACAGAGTATTGTGGTTTATGTCCATGCAGATATTCCTGTTGTCTCTCAAGAGTGCTTTTTGTGTATTGTTTTGGATGACTTTTAGGCTAAGTTCATTAATTTTGCATTTTTTTTTTTTTGGGCCCTCTGGAGTATTAACCTAAATATCGATCTTTTTGTTTCAGACTTTATCACCCCCACATTTTGAGATGCCTGTAGTTATAAAACTCCCTTAATTCTACTGGGAGCCAGACAGAAGGTCAGAGTTTACCCCCTGTAGGACAATTTCTGGACTGATGCTTTTTATGAAATCCATAGCCATTTCCGTACAGAGTTCATGAACTGAAATCCAAAGGAAGCATGAGTTTATGTTCTAAATTATGGCTCTGATTAGCTGGCAAGAACATTTCAATTAAATCTACTGATGAAAACGTACATGTTTTCCACCAAAAGCTTCTTTATTGTATATTCATGCTTCAGAGAGTATAACTCTCACTATGAAGTACTTGCATGTATATGTAAAATATGAATGCTGAAATATTTTACCACTATCATGAGAAGCTAGTCTGAGTCTGTCCATCTGGTGGACCTGAGAGTGATCTCTTAGAGCATCTATTGGATCTGTATGTTATACATTTCGCATTACATTTTCTATGATTAACTGTAGTTTTGAAATATTTGCTAATCCTGAAGACTTCAAGAAGGCTGTGTAATGCTGGGGTTTGAACCCAAGTAAAATCTACTGACACATGTGGGTTTTGTAGGTACTTGCATGGAGCTTAGCGGCAGGAGCACAAGCTGCAGAAAGGTTTGGAGGCAATGTGAAGACATCAATCTGTGTATGATAAATTTACAACATGCCTGCACTTTAACGTCTTAATGAAAAAATCCTGCATGTTTAGAAGTGGGATATTTTGAATGGCTAATTTAGCCTTTTTTTTTATCTTGTCCGAAGATGTCCCTGTGCTTGGTAGCAAGCGACACTCCAGCAGAGGGTATTTCAAAGCAGTATCTAGGAAACACTGCATAAGAAGGTTAGTTTTTGAGGCCAAAGATGGCCTTTGTAAATACCCTCCACTACAGCTTTCATATTTTCCCTCAAACCTGTGGTATATGAAACTGCATTCATCTGCTTTGGGAGCTGACTAGACATGTTGCACAAGCCAGAAGTGTGTACCCAATTAACATGTTTGTTTCTGAGGGATGGCGTATTATAGTGAAAGACTAAAAGACTGTCATGTATTGCATAATTGAAGAACCACAAAAATGAGCAAATGAAAAGCCAGTCTAAAAGAATGTGATAATATTTTAATGCTGTTATTTTTTAAGTTAAAAATGCAGAAAAATGTTAGGTCATTTTATTTCTCAGAAAGCATTTTTAATTCAAATGAAGACAATTTGGGGAACTAAGTAAGTCAACTGTCATCTTGATGACTGCAACCTCATTTTTGCTCTGACTGTAGTTTTGTCTGAGAAAATCTGGGAAGTTGAAGCATTTTCTCTAGCATTGATATGTCTGAATTTGTCAGGAATGACCTGACGCTTCTCCATCTCTCTAGGCTATCTGGAGCTTTCTCATTTGTGATTTACATGTAACACATGCAATTATATCCTGGCCTTTTAAGGAATTTACAGGGACCCTACGCCCCTGCATTGAACTGAGTTTTGATTGCAATGGCTACTTACCTCTGCTAGCCACTCACTTCCTTGAAAAGAAGAAATTCTAACTTCTGGTCTTGTTCCAAACACTGTGGCTTACTTTGTCTTTTCCTTTGTGGCTAGAAAACTCTTTCCTCAGAACACTGCAAGTCACATAGGGGGAACCAGTGGACAGCTGTGGGCTTAGGAACTTGCTCCACTCTAGCTGCCACTCTGCAGAAGCAGCATCAGAAGACTTCTGTTAACAGAGGTACCTCTGAGTGGGGCAGTCTGGGGATGTCTTTAGTGAACCCACAGCATAGCACAAGCTCCTAGCAAGAAATATAAAATAAAAGGTCAAGATAAAGTTGCTTTTATACATCAGATGATTCTGAAACTTCATAACAATAGTGTTGTTTATGGCTATTTGTTTACAGATGAGCAACCTTCTTAACTCTTATAAAGTTCGTTTGATTAATGATATCCATTTTTATTCTTGAGTATAGTTTTTAATTTTAAGCACAAATGCATACTGGCCATAGCTGTAATATATATGCTTTTTCAATCCCCCTGTATTGTCATTAGCTAGTTTTCTATCTACATGTGCTTTTTCACACCTGTCTGCTAAATTACAGATTCCTGTATAAAATGTAGCACTCACGAGCATTCTTTGGATTTGTGGCACTTTCTTGAGACAACTTGGATCTGCAAAGCAGCAGAGTCTTCATTCCTGATTGTTTTCTTCAATTGCAGAGCAAATATGAAATTTCCAGGGAAATCAGCCCTATTTCACTGATATATTGGGGGTCAGAGTTTTCTACCAGTTATTTTCATGCAAAATAGAGTTTAGCAAGTTATGTTTGTATGTGACAGCCTTACAAATGATCTTCACGTTTATTGAGCCACATGTTGACAATTCTAAGATGAGCAAATCTCTCTGAGCACAAACAGAATATGAAATCTGACATCTCCAAAACTTCATACTTCAAGGGTGAGAAATAGCAGTTTTGGTTTTCTTTTTTTTTCCATTTATTTTATAGCATTTTTAATTCTGTGTTTACACTAGAATAGAAATGGCTTCTGAAAAAGAAAGAGGAACATCTGTAACTAGATCTGTCATATACTTCATGAAGAGGGATGTCATATGCATATTTTGGCTATCAGTATACAACACAATATGAAAGTTTGGCCCCATTTCAAAAGACAGTTGTATGACATATTTTTAACACCTGTGCAACCACACCCTGTAATAAATGCATCCATTTAATAATCTTGCAATGCAACTCAATAAGGCTCTGAGTACACATGGAAGGTAATATGCGATCTTTAAATATAGCAAGTATATTCTGCATTTTGGAAAAGTAAGAGTCTACACTAAGAAGTCCACATGTATATTTTACCTCTTAGAAGAGGTGAAAAGAAATATGTGGAGTTATATGAAATATTTAATCAGCAAGAAACATAAAAACAATAACAAAAATGCTAGGAAAAATTGTGATATAAGTCAACTGTGCCTATAGCTTTTCAGCAATGCCAATATGTTTCAGGTTAACTTCTGTAAGCAAACATGAAAGAATTTGCAATTTTAGGGGAGTATCTTTTAGCAATTCAGACAATGACTTGTTTAAATGACTCGTTTAAATAAGGTTGATCAGCTTTTTTAACTAGGAAACTAGGTTACGGGAAAAGTAAAAGGTATTTTCCAAATACCTAAACCCACAATTTACATAATATTTAAAATCTATTTTAAATTAAAGAAAATATCTAAACCCGTTAAGCTTTCCCCACTCAACCTTTGCAATAATGGGGAAAATGTAACAGAACAGAATGGTAGAAACTAGAATGCAACTGAAAGGGTACCTTCATGTCTTATTTCCTGAAAACAAATCAATGGAAGTGACTGATATAAAAATTTTCAATTTTTTTCCAGAAAATTATGTGTATTTCTTCCCAAGGAATGTGCAATGTGGCAGTGACAGCTAACATAACACAAGTGCTATGTGACATCCTGACAACAGAGAAGTCAATGGGATAATTGTCCAAATTTCCTTTATGCGTTCAAACTTCAGCTCTAATCCTATTTAAGTCAGTCTTGCCTCTCTAAAAGTCCTTTCAAGCTGACACTTTCCAGGGTCTGTTTTGAATTTTCATAAACCATTATAGGGCTACTTACATTACGACAGTGTGAGAAGGGTATGCTCCTTTTGATATGACTTAAGAATAAATGTTCAAATTAATAAAAAATGTGACAGATGCCAACTTCAATCTTGGCTAATTTCATTGTCCTTGCAGAAGGAAATAATGTAGCTCAAGCTGTAAGTAAGTTATTCTGCATTAAATATACTAATATAGGAATGAATGAATATTACATGGAGATTCAGCTGATTTTCCAAAAGTTGTGTGGAAATCTGTAGGAGAGATAGGAAATCAACCTAACTGGTGAGCTGTTAAGTATTTTGATGGTCTTTGGACCATTTTGTCTTGATTTTGAGTATCTCATGCAAGCATTATACACCCGGATTGGATTTAGCTCAGTTTTATCATGATGTTAACTTGTCCAGATAGAAAGTCTGACTAGTCTCAACCACGAATTAAGTAACATAAACATTAATAAATTAAAATGAATGGAAATGCTTCATATATTTTATGTCAGTAAGTTCTGGGAATGCGAAATAGCTTCAATGGAGTTATAGAAGAGAAGACCATGGACCATTAACTTTTGGAATTTCCTGATCTGAGTGGTTGATTGAGCAATGTCAATGCTGCAGTTGATGCTAGACGTTTCATTTGACCATGTATACATTTTATACACTTCACATATTTTAATATAACCTGTATGGGGTATTTTTGTTTCTGAAATAGTTGGAAGGCATGATTTTGTTCAGCAGGGGGAAGTTCACAGGGTACATATAGTGTGTGTGTCTGGTTTGCGAGAGTATATGCAACTCTGAAATTTTCAGTAACATTGTATCTTAAAGGATTTACTTCTGGGATTCAATATGCATGTAAGGCACGTCTGATTTTCCATCATGTGGAAGAAGAAAAATGTCTTGGTCGGCCATGAGTTTAAGACTTTAGATCTGATACTATATTTGCATGTCTGTGGGTGGTCTCCTAGGGAAGTGCAGTCACTCCCATTCTGGCTGTTCCGGGTGTTTAAGTTGATAATTGTCTCTACCTCATAACCTTGCCAGTTCTTCTAACTGTATATATGCATGCTTGGTGTTCTGGTGGCCTCAGGTTATATTTAAGATAGAGAGCTGTGATATTTGTGAGTGCACGGGCACATTCAGCTGTGTTGGCCTGAGATCAAACCTTTGAAATCATGTGTTGGAGGTGGAATTAGGTAAAAATAACTCTTAGAAGGTTCACAGCTCACAAAGAGGACACTGAAATAACCCAAACACATCCTCTGAAGACTCTGAGACCAGTGCCCAAGCAGAAAACATAGCTTGGCTTTCACCTCTCTTCTAGCAGTTCCAATCCTCCTACACCAGCACTGATAATTTTTCTGACAACCAGGAGTCAGTGTCAGCTTTGGAGCACTGGCCCTCAACTCTTTTTAGCCACACTTTCTTTCTGTTTATTCATTTGATGAAATGCATTAGCATGTGCTATTTTTCAGTGACCACTTGGGGAAAACTCTTTTTTTTATTTTTATTTCTATTTTTATTTTTATTTCTATTTTTATTTTTATTTCTATTTCTATTTTTATTTTTAGTTTTTGTTCCTAAATGCAGCAGGATTATCCTGCTGAGAAGACCTATTTTTATGCTTTATTTTCCTCTCCTGTAATGAGGTTTTTAAGTGTGTGTACTGAGGACTGCATAGAAAAGCATCTTATTTACTATAACAGATTAAGCCAGTGATTTACGAGGTTCGGCCTCCATAACAGCTATTACTTTCTGCTCTCTCTGCATTTCTAAAGTGCTTTATACACAGAAAAATGCTATATTAGTGAGCACTTTAGATCACAAGCATGAGATCTGATTGAATTTAATTTTTGTAATCTAAACAAAAAAAGCAAAGAAAGCAAACCTTTCAGCTTATCAGATCAGGGAACAAAAAAACCCCTCCTCATTGGCATGGAATGAAAGAACTTTAGAGGAAAAATCTACCTACCAGACATACATGATTTTACCAGCTTCACACAAAAAATAAATCATCAATTCCTTGTTGGATCTGCAGCCAGGCAGGGTGGAACAGAAAGGAAAAAGAGCTTTTAAGGAATGCTAAGGACATAGTCTATAAATTAAGACATTCCTTAGCAGCTTTAAGCAACCTAGCCCAAGGCCTAGCAGCACTTTGGTCATAGCAGCTACAAGAGCTGTGTTTGGGCTAATTATAGAATATTTGCCTTATTTCTTAGGGTTTGTATTTCATTAGCTTTTGTTGCCCATATCGACCTCTGTACTACCATGCCCATGCTACTTGGACTACCTGAACTAGCTATCTTGAAGAAAACTACATGATCTGTGGTATAGACATCCCTCAGTAGCACGGAGGTGGATCTTTTCTCATGTCATTCACACAGGAGTGGGAAAAGCATCTGCTCTTATTTTATGTAAGGAATGTCAAGTAACTGGCCTGCTCCAGGCAGGAGGTGCCTCCTTTGCAATGAATTAGCAGTTAGGAGACAGAAGGCTTTTTTCTCTCTTTTCCCAGACTGTTGAGCTAGTCTCAGTGTTGGTAAAGAATAGCATAGTAGCTCAGACTATGCAATGCTAATACATATCTTTTACTTGAGAAAGATGGTTTGAGAATTTTTACATCTCACCAAAAAGAATTACGATTTGTTCACTCACTTCTAGTCCAAAAAGAAGAATCTTCTGGCATCCTCAGGTGAGTGTCTCTGAGCAACGTGACTAACATGCACTCCAGCAGGCTGAGGAAGTACAGAGAGAAGAAACCTTTAGGGAAGAATTTAGAACTGTTACTTTGCCGCTACCTGTCTGATTTCTATAGATGCTGGAATAATTAGGTGGTTAGGAGAGGATGTTTCATTGTAATATACTCCACAAAACTGCTTTTAATAAGAAAAAAAAAGTTACAGTTTTGTTTTTTTTTTTTTTTTGCAAAACAAAATTCTTCAAGGAAGAACCATATTCTACCTTGGGAAAATTACTTAGGGAAGGATACAGCAAAAATGTGTTTTGCTCACAGCAAAATTTGTAAATCTGGAGTGGATGAGAATAACATATTTCTGTGCTGTTTGAAATTGGCAAAAATCCAGATTTTTCTGCTTCACTTTATTTTACCTTTTGTGCAGTTGTATAGAATACTATTACATTTATCTTGGGAGAGGTACACCGCTGGCTTGAAGTTTCGTTAAAGTGTGTATGACTACAGAATGAAGGACATCATCGACCTGGTTTTTCTTGCACTAATTTATTTCACCAAGCTAAGCTAAGTACCACTTACTTCAGGCTCAGAAAGCAGAGATTAAAGCAGGAGGCTTTAGCATGGCTGGAATGTGATATCATGAGAGACTTCTTGACTTTATTAATTACTTTGAAGGTGCTAAAAAAACTTAATGCTATAAGGATTCCAAACAAAGGCAAAATATGTAGTTACATATAACCTTGCCTGAAGTTCTTTTTCGGGGAAGAAAGTTCTCAAATAAAATTAATTAGGCAACTGCCATAACTTTAAAATCAAAGTTAGATTCTTTTACTGAAGAATTAAGGAATTAATGCAATTAATTTCTCCTTGCCAGCATTAAAGAAGCAATGAAAATGAAGATTGGAAGTGTTCCATGGAAAGTGGAGTTGGAATGTATGAGTATTTAACTTTTTCTCTTTGGTGTTCTGAAAAAAACATAATTTGAATAATTCTCTGGTATTTATTTTTAAATGGTTAAGCTTAAAGGAAGTCAGTGTGTTGAATACACATTAACACGTGTTGTTGCTCTTCTGAATTTGCTGCATAATTGTGTTTCAGTAACTTGGATTTCACTGAAGGTGAAGTGGAGTTGAGTGGAATCTTTTCTAACCTTGGGGTTCCAAAGTGATTTGGAAAAACTGTGCAGTCGTGCAGTGCCACCTATTTGAGCTACTAGGTTATCCAATTACTGTATATTTAATATTGAAGAGATATGAAATGTAAAGCCTGGTAAAATTACTCTTAAATTTTGACACTAAATCTGTAAGCTTGGGCATGTTGTAATGTGTCTGTTGCTGCACTGTATGAATTCTAGCTTCTAATTAAGTACCTCCATCTCCCATATACATACCTATGCCTGTCCACGTGTGATTCAGTGTGGGACTTAAAGGAGCCATGCAATTGCCTATGGTAGCCCTTAGAAAATGCTGAAGAGAGGCACACAGGCACTGTGTATATATTTCAGTTAGCTTCTACCTAGGGGACTATTGGCTAAGGGGTGGTGCAGTGTGGTCTGTTGCGTTGGGGGCTAGAAGGGAGCAGGAGCAACAGCTGCTGCTGATGGAGCCCAGGAGCTTGGGGCCAGTGCAGGCTATGCTGGATGTTAACCACTGAGATGCCTGGCCATTGCGCAATGTGACCTAAATGCAACAGATCAGCAGTTCACTATTGCACGGAGAAGCTTGTCATATGAATGGTGGGTTTGGTGTATGTTTGGTACATAAGGTCCATGCAATGTTTCTGAAGTAAGTGGAGTATATTGCAGGGGCTGTCTGCTCCTGTACTGCTCACTGATTTTTGTTACTGAAGCTGTCTCTCAAATAGTTAAGCACAGTGAATAGTAACACAAATGTCTGTGAAACTTTTGTCAAAACTTCCAGCAACCCAGTATTTTGACAGTTGCAACTTACAGTATATAAACATAGCAGTTTCAGAGCACATCATCATTTGGAGTAAGAACATTTCTGACTGTTATCTGTGCACCATACACTCAGATAAGTTTATAATGCTGGTAAAGTTTAGGAGCCTCAGCAACTAACCTAAATAAATTTATTTAATTAATATTTTGAGAAAAAATAAAATTTGGGTACAAAACCTGGTCTTTTTTTCATTACTCAAACCAGGTTCAGAAATGATGCAGGTTTTGCTGTCCCATCCTTTCTTCTTTTGCACACAGCTGGGGTTGGATTGGAACGATGTTTTGTGTCATTTGGCTATCTCAGAGATCATGGATGTAGAATGAGATGATCTAGGTTTTTTTTTTTTTCTCACAGTCAGGTAAAGATGATAAAACTAAACAGTAAGAACTATATTATTAACCCTGTACTTGAAATTTATTTATCAGGTCCCTAATTTTGCAGTACCTTGTAATGAATAGTTTGGACAGATCTTCATTCAGCTCGGATTTTGAGTGTTTGCCTGAATTTCTTGAAGACATTTTTTCCATGATTTTTGAATATGGGGCAACCAATTGCCCAACAGCTTCAACCTGACTTCTGGGTATAAGGAGTCATTGACAAATGAACTGTACAGTTGTTGCCTTGCTTACCAGTGAAATCTTTACCTAGGAAACCAGGAGTTGCGGAAATATCCCCTAGATAACAATAAAAAAATCGTTATAATGTGCTAAGTAGCTACCTGTCTTTCAGAAACCCTAGAGACTTCTGTGACCCTCCCTCATGTAAGATTGCAATGTTAGCTATCCCTACCCCTGGACTTCAAGCAGACCAGCTCCTTCTCAAGAAAAAAGTAAAGAAAGATAGTCTCTTCTCTTGCCCATCCATGCCTAAGCACTGCCACCATTCCCATCATTCTTCACCTGTGAAGGACCAGAAGTTTCTGAATTTTTATCTAATTTAGAACAAGGATTAGATTGACATTATAGTTTTCTGCTGCATGCTCAAACAACATGTGTGGAATAAAGAATCATAACTACCTATGTGCTTACTGTACAGTCTGGGTCTGTTAGGTGTGATCCAAGACTGAGGATCTGGGTTAAAGGTGAGCAAAACCCATGCCTTAGTTGCAAACTGTGTACGCTCAAACGTTAATGTTGCAAGGACTGATGTAGTTTTCAGAATGCCTATGGATTGAGAAGTACTGAATTATCTACCTTGCTGACACTTTAGTAAATAAGTAAGTGCTTGATTCCTACTTTGAACTTTTAGACTTTATAAATTCAGTAGTTACTTGTTGTAGTAGATTTCTCAGATAATACATTGTCACAGATGTGAGATGTAGCACACATAGGTGTTTCTCTTCTAAATTTAAAGCCAGTTACAGAGCTGCCCCAATTTCTGCCAAAAAGCTAAATTTGTTTTTCAGTTGCCAAATGTAATCATATGCTCCTTAAATCAAGAGTTTCAGCTGCTTCATATTTCTGTTGACTTTCTGAAACATCCAGCTTTGCCTAGACAATTTCTGCATAGAAACACGCTTTTCAATGCAAGATTATGTAGTAAGCTGAAAATGTTAAATGATAGAGTAAGAATTTTAATGGGACTCACTGACATGCAGTTCTAAATAATAATTTATTTTCCTGTGCTGGTTGCAAGGTCATCCATGTGCATGAATTCAGTTTTGAAAAGCTAACACATTAAAGCGAAGATTAAGCATCAGCTCACTAGTTATAGTGCAGCCTGTGTTGTTTGGTCTACAAAGGAAAGAGCCAAGGAGGTCTGTAGGTAGTGCCTCTGCTCAGTAGTCTGAATAAAAATATCCCCTTTATTTATTACACTCAAATTTTGCGTTCCCTTCAAGAAGCACCAAAGCTGCCTTTAATTTGGCAGATGCCGTATTATGAGTGTCCAGAGGCTGTTCAGTCAAAAAGAAAGGATTTATAGTACTTTACAGACCGATCAGGCAGCAGAATTAAACAGGCTGGTCATGCTCAAACCAAAGTAACTTTCACCCTCCAGCTGCTTTCGAACGCAAAACAATTCTGCAGGTATTTCTTGAATCAAATGGCTGGAGTCATTTTGCAATGTGAAAAGGTTATAAATAGCAGCTGCTAGTTTATGAACATTAATTGTAGCTTAGAGAACTGACATCCCTGGGTTTTGATCCCCTAATTAGGCAGAATTTGAAAAAGTTGTGTTTAATTTGTAATTGACTTTAAAATCACAGGGTGTGTATTTCAGAATGACATTAAAAACCTTTTAAATACCCTTCAGAACTTAGTGCTCCTAAATTAGTCCCCAGTGGTAACTTTGGAAGTGAGATACATCACAGAATTTCACAGGACACAGCCTAGACTCTGCTTTATTCTAAGTAAATCTTCAGGTGGAGGCGCATGTGCAGCCTGGGACCCTGCTCACTGAGGGCTAGAAGAGAGCAGGACACCAATCGCATGAAAGGGATAGCTATGCAGGATGACTTGGAGAAAATACCTGAAAATCATGTATTAACACGAGATGTTTAACTATGGAACAGTGAGAACAGTAGTAGCAAATTGTTATGGCCGTTCACGCACAACCCCTAAAGGAGCTCAGATAAGGAATGCAAACATGGCAGCAGTTATGAGTCATTAAGTCTGTTTCCATACTAGGAAAACTGGTGTAAATAGTAATAAAACTGAGAATGAGTGAGAAAGAACCACCACAGCTTTTGAAAAATAAAGTGTGTCCTCACAGATCCATTTGAGTTCTTTGAAGGAATAAAGGATCGGGTGGCTACGGTTGTCCTGGTTAATATTGTGTATGAAAATTTAAAAAAAAGCTTTACTAGGAGTCCTTACTAAATCTCCTTAAAGAAGTAACGCTATTGTGGGATAAAAATTATCAAGAAAGTTAAGAATAAGCATAAATGGTCATTTTTTAGAATGGCATAGGATTACTTGTTGAGTCTCACAGAGACTTGTTCCAGAACTTGTACCACTTATGGTATTACTAAATAGTGTGGGAAAGGGATGAAGTGTGACTTGACAAAGACTGATGATAGTACAAAACTGTTCAGAGTCATAAAAACAAAAAAGGAGTCTAAAGAACTGCAGAATGATCTGATAATACTGAATGGCTAGGCAGACAAAATTCATGTTGATAGATGCAAAGTAATGCACTTGGGGAATACACCATCTAATTATATATACAGAATGGTGGGCTTTAAATTAGATGCAGGAAGTCCCTAAACTGCTGGCTGTCAGAAGCTGAGAAGTTTACAGGGGAATATGACTGTGTGTATGTGCTGTATTTTGTATGTTCTCCCCAAACATCTGCTACTGGCCACTGTCAGAAAGACAGGAAACTGAGCTAGATGGACCTTTAGCCTGACTTAGTGCAGCTGTTCTTATATTCTGGGGAATGCAAGGGAAAGAAAGGAAATGTGATTTTTTTATTTCTTTATTTTTAACAGTTGAGACTGCAGCTAAAATTGAATGGAATTTCATAAGACAAAGGGGAAAGCACTTTTTTAGCTCAAAGGCTTTTTCTGCTGAATTTCAAAGGTCTGCAGCAGAGTCTTTCATTGAAAAAGTATCACAGGAAAAGGTCATAATCCTTCATAATTGAAGAGCAACCTAAACATTAGAGTTGCTTCTATTATTTAATGCTGCTTATCATGCTTTAGACATTACTTCTCATAACAGCTAAGATTGATTTTCTTTTTTTTGTAAGGAAGGCAAACCTGTATTGACTGACCAGATGAAACAATCTGCTGTATAGAGCTGGATTGGTTGACACTGTTATGTTGGCACACATAGAGAAGCAGGGGTCTGCAGCTCTGCTCTGAAGTGAGGGGCAATTGCTGTTAATGCCTTGGAAGTTGAGAGAAACACGGCTTCAGAAAGTTGTGTAATGTGGACCAGAAAAGACATGCTGGAAAGAAAAGTTTTGTAATATTTTAACATGAGTTCAATGTACACAAGTTTCATTCTCCTTGTTTCCAGATGTTTGATGCATTTCCAAGCACAAGATGCCTAAATTAGAGTCTTGTTAAGGTAGAAAACAGGTACCTGTAGAAGATGAAGTCAGCTAACATAAGGTTGAAATTAGTTTCTTGCCTTTTCCTTGCTTAGTAAAAGTTGGGGATAACTGAGTTTTTAATTTAGATGTGTAGTTTAGGAGTTTGAAATTAGGTGGGTTAACCTATGCATATGTGCACTTCAATCTTCTCCTCCATAGAGTACTTTAAGAGATGAAATCTCGTCCTCAGACCCTGCACAGCAAGATGATCAATCCACTTCATTTGCTTCAAGAGAATATCATACATGCAGATAGGAGAGAACCTTTGGTTTGATGACAGCAGCTTATTTCAGTGTCATACACGTCTCATGTTGTTTTGAGTTGTATATAAGTGAATTAAAATGGTTTTCATAAGCTTCAACAGGTGCGTGCATTTTCTGCTATCCTGAAAATTACCTTTTATTGCAGCACGCTAATGGTTGATGATTTAAGTAACATTGCTGGAGGAAAAAAGTAATCATCATGAAATTAATAAACATATCCCTGATATATTTCTTCTACTTCAGCATTTTTCCAAACTCACACATGATGAAAAGTCATCTGAAAGCCAACTGTTTGGTCATGTCTCCCTGCTGGGAATGGAATTGGGAAGATGATTATGCATAGAAGTGTGCTCACCTGCTATTTCAGACATTACCATGAAGACTGTGCAGTACTGCCTAGAAACCTTTCTGGGCTCTTTCTCTTGTTCTTATCACAAGCCTCAATGCTAAAAGGCTTCTTTGCATTTCTAGACTCTTGAGCAGGCTGCTTTATATGATGTGTAATACGTTGGTGGATAAAAGCTGGGTAATGCATGGTCAGCCTTCCAGGTTCTCAAACACATCTGTTTACTGGACTCCATTTACTTGGATAGAATGATAAAACTTTAAGGTTGTAATTGCCTGATAATCTGTTGTGAAATCTCTCCTCTTCCAAATGGTGATTGCATCTCTATTTAATGAAGGGGAGCAGCCATCTTTCAAATCAATCTAAACTGTAAAAAATGTTTATACAAGTGCCTGTAGTTCAGAAAAAGGCTTTTTTTCCTTCTCTAAATCCTGTAAAATATGCAACTGGAGTGGTTTTGTTCTTTACATTTGCAGTGAGATCCAAAAGGCCGAGATATTAATTCTGTTGATCACATAAAGCTTTTTTTTTCCCTTTGTTTTGTTTTTGTTTTTCTTTTTCTTTTTTTTTTTTTCCTAGAAGCTTATTGTTTTGCAAGGAAACTCAATTAGAAGAATATGTGTAATTGTGGGCATGGCATGAATTTCTTCTTTGGTGGGTCTCACTGATGGCAGGACCAGATAAAAGGATTAGCAGGAACTGTGCCATAGCAATGCAGATCTCTCATTTACCTGGAGAAAGCCTTCTGCTGCCTTGACAGCTGTGCAAGACTGTCAGCCAGGGGCTAAGAATCCTAACTTGCACTCTAATTTGGTTGAAACTTGAATGCATGGGAGAGTACAGCTATTACCTCTAGCCAAACAGAAAGGAGTCAACACGTTGATAGCCTGAATGAATAAGCAAATTTTAAAGAAAGAGTGTTAACATAAGACTCAAGTTACCATTTGAGCTGCTGTCTTTTGCAAACCCAAAACTCCCCTTCTCACAGGAGCGTTGTCTTCTCTGGGTCTATGTGGAGCTGTGTGTGTTTGCAAGTGAACTTTATAATCTACATACCTTCTCCTTATGTTCTTATATTCTGTATATTCTGAAATCCTTTTATAATCCATATGCAGCACGAACAGCAATTACAAAGGCAAGGTCAACACATTGTCTCTCCCTGGGCTGGGAAGGAGACATTGGCTAGCTGTCTGTGCATGTGCTCAGCCCTAAATTTCTCTGCTTGAGTGCCATTTTAAAAGTTCACTGCACTGGTTTCTGTGACATTTGTCTCCGACTTTCTGGGAAAGAACCAACAACTTAATTTGTGCAGTGTTAGTAACTTGGGCTGTATTTGAATCAGCTGTCACAAGAAAGTAGAGTTTAGCTGCATAAATATGTGTGCGCAGAGGGGGAAGGGGTTCTTTATCTGCTGTAAGAAAATCATAAAAAATTAAAAGAATCTTTGGAGGTATCTTGACTGTGCTGGTAGCACATGCTTGGCATATGAAATGCTGGACACTTATGCCAGTGCATGTTCCTAATTACAATCTCCTTATCATAAACAATTACCATTAAATGCAGTGCATGGTGGAAGGGGGAGAAGGAAGAAACCCAGGTAGGATTGTTTGGAGCTGCATGAGTCTGTGTTTGCCTCAGGCTTAGTTAGCTGTCAAGAAAACCCCTGGAGCACCCAGAATTCAGAGGCTTTACAGCTGATCATAATCAATAAAGGCAAAAGCCCGAGCTGGGGAAAGTGGGCAAACATGTGTTGTCCTCTTGACCATTGCAGGATAAAACTGTGGGCTGCTGAGTAATCGTGAAGAGATATGGGGGTCAGAAACACACACTGTCTTTAGGTATCTGTAAGTGGTGCATGAAGCTCTGATCAAAGTGAGGTGATCACTGTGTGAGGTTGATGTCTGCTCTTCCATGGTCAATAAAGATGTTTTGTTATTTGTGTCCTTTGGGGTCCTGTGTTTCTTTGCATGGGGGCACAAGATGCTCCCTGGGGGAGGGAAAGGAACAAAAGGTCAGGCTGCTGCTTGATGAGAATCAGCTAACAGTGTGGACTGGCAGTGCTCTTGGCAACTCCTGGTGAGAGACAATATCACAGAAAGACCCATGGCTTATGTTCATGAGTGTAAAAACTATAATCTGCCAGACTGCAGCAAATCCAGCCCTCTTTAGATGGCTTTGGAGCAGACTTACAATGATGTTGTATTTAGTCAGTTTATCTAGTGAGCTAGATTCTGCTACACTTTGCTATCTGTAGTATCTTGCTTTATGCTTTGCTATAATGAATTTTGGGGACTAATCACAGAACAAAAATCTGTTTGCTATTGTTAAATGTGTTATTGCCATGCCTTTATAAGTAAAGTGTTAAATATTGTAAGATAGCAGTTTTCTTCACAACATGGTCTGTAGCCAAGTTTTTAAAGCTCATGATAAAGTTAACATGGCTTAACAAACATACATCAGGTGAGGATGCTTTAGCCTAGATAGTCTGTACAATCAAAACCTCCAGCATATGTCAGGTGATTTAGTTGAGCATAACATGCTGGGAGCTATGGTAAACTTCATATTTCTTCTGTTTTAAGAATATGCATAGGGCCAGTCACCACAGAGCACGTGATTACAACTTTGTCATGTATCCAAGACTTGCATATTAGAATCATTATATAAACATGTTAATACTAGTGTCATTTGGGGTTTTTGGATACTCTGTCTGCACTTCCATGGTATTGATAAAATAGAATTATAAGGAACCACAGTACTACTGCAAGCTTGGCATAAAAAGTAGAGGGTGCAACCTCAGGCAACTGATGCTTTGTAATGCCAGAGAATGAGTGGATCAGTACTGCATGCTGTGGATCTCCAACAGTTACTGGAAATGTTGTTCAAAATGGCTCTCTCTGTATATGTGAAAAGATGCTAGACCCCTTAGGAAAGATGTGGATCTCTTGGCAGGTAATCATGATAGTTCTGTTTTAATAAATGACTTGTCTCTATGCCTATGAGAAATTTTGTGGTTTCGTATTCTTACACAGATAGATCACTCTCTGGTGCTCTGTATTATTCTGTTCTCAGTGAGTACATTTGAACAAGCATAGGATTCTGACCCCAGCTGAACAAATCCTGCAACTCCAAGTGTCTGCATACTTGACTGACTGAGCTTATCTTTATATCACGTATTCCTGTTAATCACACTGCAGGGTGTATCTTTGCTTAGCAGTTCTGCCTCTCACCACCCAGACAGAGTGGGCTTGCAGCCAAGCCGTTATCTACCCTCGTGTCACAGTATCTGTCCTCAGAAAGATTGGCAGTATTAAAATCTTGTTGCTGTGGAAAGTTTGGCTAAAATCAGTTCCTTAAGAAAGATAAGCATGCAAAAATATGAATTTAGGTGCACAAATTCTTGTGCATTTTTATATAGAGTGAAAAGGGTGATAGTGGAAGTTGAGAGGAAAGGCAAGGAAAGGCCAATAAAATCTGAAGATCCTAGCCAGATCTCTCATTTAACACTCAGTGGCTGTGATCTTGACTGATTTAATTGAATCGCAATTTACTGAGTCAGATTTCTTGGTTCCCTGGGAAAAGAACTTATGAAAAAACTGTTGCATCATTTCATACTATGTAGATAATAACTATAGACATGTAGGTGGTTTTGAACAGTCATTATTCCTTGTGAAGGTAGTAGGCATCATTGTGCCTATCTTAAGCCAAATATTTGCTTCTGTTTGAAGATAATAGCCAATCTTTTTTTCTCAGAGAAGTTTGGGAAGGAAGAGATTCCTTGTTTTATCTTGTTTCCTGGAATAGCTATGACCAGTCAAAACCCACTGGAGTGGTGGTCACCTGCCTTCCAGTTGTTCCTGGAGGGATGTTGAATACATGGATCCCACAGAGGCATCAATTACTTCCTTAACCTTTGGTGAGTGCCTTTAGTGCTATGATAAAAAGCATTTGCCATGGAGCTCAGATATGTTGCTTGAGCTGTGATACGCTTTTATTTTCTCATGATAAATATGTATTTTGAATTAAGGAAGATAATGAGAAGAGAATAAAGTAAAGCTTCAGTGAGCATCTGACATTTTCCTCAGGATTTGTAAGAAGAAAATGGCTGCTGCAAAAAAAATTTTGGTAAATATACTGGAAAAAAAGGCAAATAAAAGTGCAAACTGAGTATGTGGAAAAAGCCCACACCTCTTACGTGCTAGCCAGTTCTGCGGTCTCTCACTCTTCAATGGAATCTCCTTCTGGACTCAACAGTTCTCACTGATAGTTAATCGTAACCAATGTTCTCTTTATAAGGGCTTCTTTTTGAAAGGTATCTTATTCAGTTAAAAAAGTAAGCATTCGGGAAAAAAACACACCCCGCAACCCCCAAACGAAACATTTCTGCAACCAGCTGTAAGTGTGGATGTGGAAATCAGAAGCTTCATATGTTCTCCAATAGACACTCAATTTTTTTAAAAGTGGGGAATTTAAAATTTTCCTAGTGTAATCTCTAAGCATATAAAAGACTATTATTGAAATATACTGTGAGCTTGTTCTGAACTTGCTTCTACTTACTATCAATGTCCTAGTGAGTCTTTTGCTCAGTTGATTTAAATTGCAACAAAATTTAAACTTTAGCCTAAATATTGTTTTGTTTTAGTTTCTCCAGGGCTTTTTCTTCTGCATAATCCACCTTACCTATCTTTATTTTGCCTCAATATTACTATCCTTCTCATATCCTGAGATGGAGTTAATGGTAACACAAGCTGTAAGAAATAATTTTCTAGCCCTTTGTCAGCTCTTGGTAATTGTTAGAGGACCAGACAGCCTTAACCCGAGCCCTCAGAGCCAGGGAGTCTGAGAGTGCTGTCTTTTCATTCAAAATTGTGTAAAATAAGCCACTGCATAGTGTTACAGCCTGTGCCAAGTGGCTGATGTTAGAGGCTGTTACAGGAACTGTTCCCTGTGAAGGACATTGTTAGATTTGAAATGTGACTTTGTGGCTTTTAAGTTTTCGTTTTGGCGGAGGCTATGTTTGTTTGCTTGTAACCTGTTGAGATATAAGAGTGTAATAAAGAGTGAATATGTCACTGAAATTGTTTGCTTAAACTTTTCAATATTTCTGCATAATTGACAGAAATTATGACTTCAATCTTATAATTAGAAAATAAATCCTTAACTTTTATCTACACTATAGCTGTCTTGAAGAATCAGAACTAAGTTAATTGAAATACGATTAATTTTCCTTGGATTTCTTTTAATTTTTTTTAAATAGGTGTCTTAGTAAAAATGAGCTTTGAAAACTATTGACTAACTAAAAATGAACTTAAAATTTGGCAGTTCCATGATTATCTTCTCTCTCAGATATAAATATGCTGGGGATTTCTTCATTTGAGAGACCAGGAGCAACACCAAGAGATTTAAACGTCATGAAATGCAAACCCCATTGTCTAGTTGGAATTTTTCCCTAATTGAAGACTTTTCAAATATACATTTTACAATAGTTCTGGAGCAGTAAAACCAGCTGGGATTGTTTGGAATGAATAACTACTTCAAAAGTTAGCCAAGTTCAAGGGTATTCTTATCTGCTTTACTGTTCCAGCCACAATTTCACATACTTCTGTTACTTCATAGAGCTGATGTCTCAAAACATATTTCTGACCACTGTCAGGCAGCTTTTCAAGTTCACACATGAAACCCCCTCAAGTGCAATACATGCTAACGTAGTTTTCAGATGATTTAGTTTTAGCGTGGAAGGAATGTCAGTAGCCTTTCCACTATAGAGTGGTTTACCTTATTTTTTTTTTACTGCTGGGACCTACTCTTTTCTCAGGCTGAACTTCTACAGGGAATAGAACTCCTACAGGGAGTAGAACTGAACATTTGCTTAAATCAGGAGTGCTAAATTAGGCAAATATGGGGTGGAAGAATTACTGCAACATACCCAGGAGAGTCATAAATTAGCAATTGCAAAACATGACAGTTTGCAGTGAAAGGAATCTTTCTTTCTCTTACAAAGATGTAACCCTGGCAAGGAGGTTAGTCTTTCTAGAGACTAGTTTAAAAATTCTGTACTGAGGTAGCTGAATGAAGAAAACTTTGCAGACCAGCCCCAGTACACTGCACAGCACAGATGGCTTTCTTTCTCCATAAATGAACCTTGTTTTTTTTAAGCTGGCAGAATCTGTGTTAGAAAAATTTCCAAGCTCAGTAGCAGCACTTCTGTGTACAGCTGTGGCTTGCATCTGTCAAAGCTTGTCTCAAAGCAGTGGAGGCAGCTCCAAAGTTCCATCAATAGCACAGGACATAAATACCTGGCTACCAATACACTGCACCTCATAGCTTTTGGCCCACTTCTATGCTGAAGGCAGCATACATGGCACTGAATATTACAGGAATCTGTCAACACACTCTGTGCATTATTATTTATCATTTTATTACTATGAGTGTCAGTCAGGGAAAATTCTTTTTGGTTTATTTTCCTACCATACTCTCTTTATTATTCTTTTGGATTGAAATGCGTGAAGAGAGCAGTGATCTGAGATGTCCATACTAGAAATTTCAACCTCATTCTAACAATAAAAGTTCTTCTGTTTCAAGCAGCTAGGTTGTCTTTTTCCTTGCTTTGGATACTCAGCCCATCATTTGAGAAATCCAAACACTTGTACAAAGTTTTAATGGATTGTAACCTACAAGATTGTTCTCTGTGTTATAACTTCCTGAGTTAAGTAATAAATTACTTTGTTAGGCAGTCAAAAATAGTGCAAGAAGGCCCTTAATGTTATCACATTAATGCTAGCCAAAATGTCTCCACCTGAAGCTGTATATAGAAATGAAAATCAAAGGCTCAGTAAAATATAGCAGACATCACTGAATGATAGATTTACAATGACTGTCTTGGATAGCTTTCTCTGAGCTTTAAAGCCAATGAATATATTTTATCTGATTGTAACTTTTCCAGGAAAATAAAAGCTATGCATGCAGTATGTGCTCCTTCAGACTTTACAGTATCAACTCTTTTTGGCATCGTTATGAACACAAATGAGTTCTTTTTCTCCTACCTGATGAATACCATAGTAATTTCTGTGAGCAGAACACATTTTGATTATCTGCTATCAGCTAACAGTTATTTCCTGCTACTGAAAGATGCTTGCCAAGTAAGTTTTTAAAAGGGAGATGATACAGAAGGCTTTGCTTTGGCGCTTTCATGATGTTACTGAAAGCCTCCAGGAACTGAAAAGAAAGAGATTTTCTAAGTCCTTGATGAAAGATCAGCATAGCTGTAATAAAAAAGGATAGGTAAATCCAAGGTGGAAGATCTAAATCTATTGACAATAGTGACCACTTATTTTTATTCTTAATTCTTATCTGAAATTTATAGATTGGTGAATCATAGAATCATAGAATCATAGAATAGTTAGGGTTGGAAAGGACCTTAAGGTCATCTAGTTCCAACCCCCCTGCCATGGGCAAGGACACCTCATACTAAACCATGTGGCCCAAGGCTCTGTCCAACCTGGCCTTGAACATCACCAGGGATGGAGCATTCACAACTTCCTTGGGCAACCCATTCCAGTGCTTCACCACCCTCACTGTAAAGAACTTCTTCCTTATATCTAATCTAAACTTCCCCTGTTTAAGTTTGAAGCCATTACCCCTTGTCCTACCACTACAGTCCCTAAGGAAGAGTCCCTCTCCAGCGTCCTTATGGGCTCCCTTCAGATACTGGAAGGCTGCTCTGAGGTCTCCATGTATCCTTCTCTTCTCCAGGCTGAACAGCCCCAATTATCTCAGCCTGTCTTCATACGGGAGGTTCTCCAGCCCTCTTATCATCCTCGTGGCCCTCCTCTGGACTTGCCCCAACAGCTCCATGTCCTTCTTATGTTGAGGACACCAGAACTGCACACAGTACTCCAAGTGATGTCTCACGAGAGCAGAGTAGAGGGGCAGGATCACCTCCTTCGACCTGCTGGTCACGCTTCTTTTGATGCGGCCCAGGATATGGTTGGCTTTCTGGGCTGCAAGCGCACACTGCCGGCTCATGTTAAGCTTCTCATCAACCAACACCCCCAAGTCCTTCTCCACAGGGCTGCTCTGAATCTCTTCTCCACCCAACCTGTAGCTGTGCCTGGGATCGCCCCGACCCAGGTGTAGGACCTTACACTTGGCTTGGTTAAACTTCATAAGGTTGGCATTGGCCCACCCCTCAAGCACATCAAGGTCCCTCTGGATGGCATCCCTTCCCTCCAGCATATCAACCGAACCACACAGCTTGGTGTCGTCGGCAAACTTGCTGAGGGCGCACTCAATCCCACTGTCCATGTCGCCAACAAAGATGTTGAACAGGACTGGTCCCAACACCGATCCCTGAGGGGCACCACTCATTACAGTTTTCCAACTGGACATCGAGCTGTTTAACACAACTCTTTGCGTGCAGCCATCGAGCCAGTTCTTTATCCACCGAGCGGTCCATCTATCAAATTGATGTCTCTTCAATTTAGAGACAAGGATGTCATGCGGGACAGTGTCGAACGTTTTGCACAAGTCCAGGTAGATGACATCAACTGCTCTGCCCCTGTCCATCAGTTCCATGGTTTCATCATGGAAGGCCACCAAATTGGTCAGGCAGGATTTCCCTTTAGTGAAGCCATGTTGGCTGTCACCAACCACCTCGTTGTTTTTCATGTGCCTTAGCATGTTTTCCAGGAGAATCTGCTCCAAGATTTTGCCAGGCACAGAGGTGAGGCTGACTGGTCTGCAGTTCCTCCGGTTTTCCACCTTCCTCTTCTTGAAAATGGGGGTTATATTACCCTTCTTCCAGTCATCGGGAACTTCACTTGACTGCCACGATTTTTCAAATATGATGGACAGTGGCTGAGCAACTTCATTCGCCAGCTCCTTCAGGACCCGCGGATGGATTTCGTCAGAATTTAAAATATCTTTCTGGAATTTCTAGTCAACAAGTCTCTGTGTCTCAAAACAATTGCCACACATGGTGTCCTGTACTTTGTGGTAGTATTACTAGGGAAAATATAAAATACTTTCACAGTTTAATAACAGACTGAACTCTTCACTTTTGAAAGCAGATGTATCCTGTGAAGAATGAAACAAATTTAAAAGATAAATAGTTCAAGGATGGGTTTATGTCATACTACATTTGTTTTGTGGGTGTAAAAATCAGTCCTGCTTTCCCAAATTACTTTTAAAAAATACATGTAGTTTCTTGGTGTCAATAGCTTTAACTGAGAAACAAACTTTTGGTCTGTAGATCTAGGAGCAGTGGTGTTTAGGAAGGTATCTCAGTGTACCTTTATTGCTAATCCCAATCAGTAAGTTAACTGTATATTCAGTTTATATTTCTGTATGTCAGAAGACTTTTATACAACTATAATCAAAGCTAGGTGTCAAGTGGCTGGGCTATCTGCTGCTGATACAACGTAAGGTCCCCAACATCCTTCTGCTACAGTGAGGTTGGGAGCTCAAGCTCTCACCCATGCTTGAGTTCAGTTCCCGCTGGAAACTTCTGTGCTTGTTTTTTTGGAAACTACTCAATTCCTTGTGACAATAGACAGTGGGGAGGGGAGGGAATGGGGAAGGGAGCAGGAAATAAAGAGGAAGAAGCTGGTAGGGAGCCAGCTTATCTTGTACCTGCTGCTGATCAGGTGGTGAAAAAGTATTCTTTAACTGTACTCAGCTCCACGGGCAAGCAGTGCAAGTTCTTCACCACAAGGAACAAAACATCAGTGTGATGGTACAGTTAAATTATTTTTGTCTGTGTTATTCTTCTGTGGCCAGATTTAGGTGGGCATATTTCTTACACAGGAAAGGTGTAGTAAGTAGTGACAAAGAAGAGAGGGGACATTTGAAATCAATATAGATTTTGTTCATCAGTTAGACAGCTGAGTGCAGCTGAAATTCTTTGAAAGGAGTCTTTGCTTGCCAGTTTAACACAAGATGTTCTGGACTGATATTGCTTCCATAGGGTTTTCTATATACTCTGCAGCCCCAAGTGTTCAAATGTCAGAGGCCAAGTTCTCAAGAGATCATAGCATTGCTGAAGAATGAATCTTTCAATATAACAAGCTAATTGTTTTAAGAATAACAACTAATCACAGCGTTTCAAAGACTACTTTCAACTAAGTAGGTGATTTTCATGTTTATGATTTTCAGCCTCTTGAAAACATATTTTCAAGTTTTTCCTGGTAATTGTTCTTTGCATGAGGACTAGAAACACCCAGGAAAAATAAAGAAATAAAGAAACTTTACTTAAAAGTTTATTTAAAATAACTTCATGAATCCAGGAATGGGTGCTCTTGGTAAAAAGCAAATCATAATGAAGCTTGGCCTTAAAACTAATGCACTTGTCTGTACATTGTGGGCCAGATGAAGGGCAGCAGAAGGGTTTGCTGACAGTGACAATCAGCTTGATTTTATAGAAAACCTTGAGAGTGAGTAAATATTCACAATATTGCACCGTAAAGATCAGAATGGAAAGTGACACTGAAGTCCCTGGGTATACACGCGCATAAACATATATGTGTGTGCATGTGCTTGCACACACCCCACACTCCCTAGTTCATTAGCAGAAGTGACAGCAGGGGTTTGTACTGGTCATTCCAGTATGAGCTGGAGTGTTCTCATTGGGGAAGGAAGATGCTTGGGAAAAAGGGAGTATTCTCTCAACAGTAGTAGTACTTTGATGGATGAATTGGTTTTGTTTCTATATATTTTTCTCAGCGATGCTATACTAATAAAAATACACTGTTAGTAATACTGGAAAAAAAAAAAAAACTCAAACAACAAAACCAAACCAAAACCAAACCAGGAAGTCTGAAATAGGTTTGTTTTTAGTATCTGAATAAGAGCGAGCAGTCTTGAACTGCTAACCCCTTAGAATGACACAGACATGAAATGGATGCATGTATCCTTTCATTGTGCTATCAGAATAATTATCCAACATACAGTTCCCTCTCAGTGCTTTTCAGTGCATTTTGAATGAAGAGACTGTGAGGACAGCTGATTTTAATCTGAGAATCCACTTTAAAGGGGCTCAGGAGATTCAGTGCTAATAGAGGAGCTAAGTGATACAGAAGTATTACTTACTCCTCAAATGGGAAGATGAAATGAGAATCCTTAGATAATACAGGGTGGAAACAGATACCTGCTGATCTTCCCCCAGGCTCCAAAAAAACCTGAATGAAGAGTATGGAAGGAAGCTGATGCCGTATAGGACTGTCCTTTATCAGCTTTTCTTCATTCGTTCCAGTGGACCTGAACTCCATATTCTAACTCTGAGAATATTGAAGGACTAGAACATCTCTTGTAAGAGGAAATTGGGGCTTCCTGTTGAAACAATTTATTGGACTGGATTGTGAAGTGGAGAGCTCTGTAAAATGTGCAACAGGCTAGTAATGATGCATGCTTAGGCATAGCTTGTATGTGTCTGAATGTCTATTGCTTTTTACATCTGTATATTTTGTCACACAGTTCTAGACCCTTTTGGGTTTTTTTGGCTTCACATGCCTTAATGTTGCACCCAAGAGATGAGCCAGATTGTTACTGGGATTCTTGGAAACTGGCATAATATAAACAGCAACATATTGATAACTTACCAGAAAGTTCTCACCTCATGTGCATTTGCTGGTTCATACCAAAGGTACTGGAAAGTACCCAATGCAGTTCACGAGTGGTCAGCAAGCTCTATATAGAATGAGAATTATGGCAGTGATACTTATGCTGCATAAGTAGCTGAAAAAAATTCTCCTGGAAGAAAGAAAAAAAATTAAAAAACCCCTCTCTGATACTTTCTTCAGGAAATTTCGACCTAAAAAATTCTGCCTTTGGGAAGTAACAAAATTGAAACTGCTCTCTTAAAATAAATAATATGAAGTCTTGGATTCAGTTCTGTTTGTTATTTACAGTACTGCCTCTCCAACAACTGTACTATCTCCAAATTGACTTTTATCAGATTATCTATTAAGGAGCGGTGTCATTGGCAGCAACAACATTTACACTTACAGTAGAAGAGCACAGGTGGTTCACTTTGTGTAAAACATGTCCTTGCTATGAATCAGACAGGTTGTTTGTTAAAAGATGGGGAGGTATCATCAATTTCATATCCTTCTTTCTTCCCACAGAAAAGAATATTTGCATACCATGAACTATGCAACAATCATTTTCTTTTTCATATTCAATATGTTCTTTTTTTTTTGCTTTTTGTTTTCTTTCTCTTTTGCTACTCTTTTTTAGTTCTTAATCACTGGTTTGCCTGGTGACCAGAAGAAAGAGTTTAAAGCAGAAGCAGGTTAGGCTGACTGAAAAGCTGTGATTCATCCTGTGGAATGGTCAGAAACACACATGAAGATGATGAATATCCACCTCACTCAGACATCTTTCCTTCATATTCCTTCTATATCACAGCAAAGACAGAGATACTGATAACAGAAAATGGAGATCCAAATTTCCTCAGGGAAAGTAGGTGCAGATTTGATTTTTGTTTGAAATGCCTGGGTACTGCCTAGCAATGAATTAAAGAGTACATATGGAAATCAAATTGCATATATTTGAAAATATAATTTTACAGGTCTTAAAATATGTTTCAAACAATGCAAAGAAATCTACTTCTTTTACCATAATTTCAGAGCAAAAAAGGGCATTTTCATGCTATCTAAGTTAATTCTGTCTGCTTGACCTCTCAGTCTTCAAGTTTGTTCTTTCTTTGAAGAGGAAGCTTTTAAAAGCCTTTTGTGCTAGAGTTAGCTGGAACCAAGATTTGGCTAGAAGGATATTTTCAAACAGAAAGTTGATATGGTCAGGTTGACAATGATATTTGGGTGGATTTTGTCACAATTATTTGGCATGAACTGTGAGTCAAATACAGGGCTCATGGGAAGGTTCTCATGGGAAGCAAGTGTTAGTGAATCTACGTCAATTTATACTAGCTCAGACTTTGACTTTTAACTACTACGTTCTTCTAAAGAGTAATTATGGACCAGGGACTGTCTTGGCAAACATGACTCAAACTGAACTGAATGGCTGCTATGGTCATTTCCAGCTCACATATGCAAAGCCACAATCTTAGTTTGAACTTTGGTTTTACACAGATGGATATACACATACTACTGTAACATTACAGGCATATACATATATGATTAACCCCACCATGTCAATAGGCCTTTCGGATGCTTTAAGACTCTTGTGCCTCTCCAACAGACAGATCTGAAAAATCCAGCTACTGTTGAACACTTGGAAAACATAAAGCCAGAGGAATGAAACAGCTGTGAGACTGCTTTTGTCTGTGTCGTTACTGGAGGTGAAGGAAAAGACAATGAGGGATACGGTTTTGTTTTTATAGAACAGAAAACTAAAGATAACTCTGAAAATCTGAAATTAACTGCTCACTAAGAAGGGACATAATTTTTGTTTCTAACATGACTTCTAACATTTTTCCAGAATTTTCCACTGACTGCCTTTAACCCCCTCAACTCCTGAATGAGCAGCACCTGCATGCTAATATTCTGCTGTCCCACATACAGTGTTTCTTGTATTTATTTAACTTTTGTGTTTTAATTTGGGAAATATACAATGTAAATGAGATCCGTACTCTTTTATTCAGATGGGAATACATATGTTCAAGCTAGTATGCAAAGATAATAAAATGTAGCTTTAGCTACCTAATAATGAAATCTTTAGCTACCTAATAATGAAAGAATGAGAGAAGTTTTATGAAAGCAGAAGGAAGCAAAGGAAGAAACCTTTTTTAGCAGAAAGCAAATAAAAATCCATGTGATCAAATAAAAAAGTTTTTCAGGAGGAGCAATATCAAAGAGAATACTGGAATTAAATTTTTTTTTGCATTTCTCAGCATAGTTTAGTTTAGGAACTAAGGAATTACTCTTATTTGCTGCCTCAGTTCCTATGTGGTACCAGTAGATCAGATTTTTTTAGGCTCAGCATGTCAGGAATCTGACAGTATCAGGGATCATTAACAGAGTTTTGTTCTCCCTAAAAGACATTTCTGGAACTGGAGTTCCTTATGGAGTAAGAGTTCTGAGCCTGTGTCTTTATTTCCTGTCCTCCTGTGATGTGGGGAATAAAATGTTTCGTTGAATGTTTGTTGAGTGCAGCATGGAGGCGTTTGAGAATCAACAGTCCCTTGTGTTTACAGAAGCAGTCACTTCCCCACTGCATGCTGTCCAGGAATTACCACGCTGGTCAATTTAGGGTAAATTTGCAAAGTGTTGCACAGGGAGTCACACAGTTAAATCCCATTGATGTTAATGGGAGTCATGCAGCTAAATCCCTGCACATTGCTTTGTAATTTACCTCTTTGTGTTTCTCAAACCTGCTGGCTCATGACTAATTTGGGTCTGTAATAGAAAAGCTCTAAGGTGTTTTGCTAGTATAGGGAACGGGCACAGTCTATTATTCACACTATATCTATCCGCCATATAAATACTAAAATCCAAAGCACAGGCATTCTCTCTAGTGACTGTTATCTTCGTATATTTGGCTGTATGGTTTTCTTATAAGTTATAGAGTAATGATAGTTAAAGCACCAATCACCACAGTCCTCAGAACCCCAACTTCTTACAGAAAGAAAATGATATCACTAAAATTTTTGAAAGCAAAATTAATCTAACTTACAATAAGGAAAAAAGGAAAACATTTGTTTTTGTGAAAACATCATGTCTTAAAAATTTGCTTTAGCATTTCTGAAGATGCTCTTAACTTACTCTTTGGTCTGCAGAATGACTTGGGCTAGACTTTCTACATTAGGTTTTGTTTTTTTTTCTTTTCAGAAAAGAAGTGCTTTAAGGTTCCTTTGTGGAAAGGAGCAACTGCAAAGAATTAGCTAGTGTTTCTAATAATTAGGTTAAAAAAATGGTGAAGTGGCAAGATGCAGGCTTGAAAGTGCTTTGCCCATGTGCATGTGCATATCTTATTTAGTGTTGTGGTGATAAGTATCATTGGGCATATTTAGACCACAACAGAGTATGGTGCAAAGCTGCTCCAGCTAGCCAAGAGTTTGCTAAATAGCCATACCATGGATAGCCATGCAGGTATCAAAAGTAAAAAAACCGTGTTGATACAATACTGCACCCATACTAGTTAGTTTTGGCTCCAATGAAGGTAATTAGGTCAGTTGCAGCACCCTACTGATGTGGCACAACAGCATCTAGTGCAAGAGCTGGCTCAGGCAGCAGTCTCCAAGAGTCTGAACACCACCCTTCATTGTATGGTGTAGGCATGCCCATAACAATGCTCATAATATGAGTGACTCTATCTGCTGTGCAAGGTTTGGATGATTCCCAGTAAATGGGGCTTAAAACCGCACCATGAACGATGAGAAGAAAAAGAAAATATTGCCTCATTTATACTGCTAATTCATCCACTGAATGGAAAATGTTATGAAATCATACCACTCAAGACTCTGTCATCAGAGCAGCTAATTGAAGGGGAATAGGCAACCTGAAATACGAATTCTGTAACTGCTCTGTTGGTCACTGGAAGGTCTGAGGCATACAGGTGGGCAACACAGGTAAAGCTGGTAAACCTACCATTACCAGCAGGTCTACCAGGAGTTTGTTATCATTTGGACCAGACATCAAATTATAGAATCATAGAATAACTTGGTTTGGAAGGGACCTTTAAAGATAACCTAGTCTAACCCCACTGTGGGTAGCAACACCTTTCACTAATGAGACTGCTCAAAGCCCTGTCCAGTCTGATCTTGAATATTTCCAGTGATGGAGCATCCACAGTTTCTCTGGCCAAGCTGTCCCAGTGTCTCATCACCCTTATAATAAAAAAAAATAGTCTTCGTTATATCCAATCTACAACTACCTTCTTTCAGTTTAAAACCATTGTCCCTTGTCCTAACACTACAGGCCCTGGTAAAAAGACTCTCTTCATCTTTCTTATAAGACCACTTCATATAGGGGCTGCAATGCAGTCTCACTGGAAGTAATGGAAGTAAGATGCACCTGCATCATGGAATCATAGAATGGGTATGGTTGGAAAGGACCTTAAGATCATGTAGTTCCAACCCCTGAGAAGGTTTCCATGTGATTACTACCAAACCCAGTACTTATTGTTTAGTTTTAGGTTTAAGATCATGGTGGGCAGCAACATTTATAGTTTCTCTTTTCTAATAAATCTCCATCCAACCCTAACTAACCATCCTTTTGTCTGCTTCTATCACTCCATTGCAGTTTAATTAAGAAGTCTTCCATCTTCAGCTCCAGATTGCCTGAGTTTGTGTCTGATTGATGAAAGGCAGGAGTTTAAGTGCAGACTACTTCCCTACAGAGGCTCACATCAGCATCAGAAGGTTGTATTATTCTTAGTATATTTTAAACTTTATAAATCCATGATGGTTAGAAAAGAACTGTGCTTTTTTAAAATAAAAAAAAAAAAAATATTAGTACTATGAAAAGCATCCTAATTCTCTTCTGTAATGTATCTTCCCTGTATTCCTTGCTGTCACTTTTTTCCCCTGAATATGAAAGTTTAAAAAAATATGATTTTTACACAGGAGAAAGGGTGTTGTTAGAAGGACAAGTAATTGTAGGTGGGGGTTAGAAGTTGTTTATAAATTAGCCCTTTAAAAATAAATGTACATTTTCTTTTGTCATTGGAATATGAAAGTCAGATTCTCATGTAGTCCTACAGAGTAAAATGAATGGCAGACTCCTTTGTATTTGAATTAGAAAGTGGGCTGTAGATCTGGGTATTCTTGGCATTATCTGGCTTCTTAAAGGTTACAGGCATATGGGCCTAGCGTTTCTTGTAGTGTTTTGATTTTTCTGTTTGACAATGTGATAAGCTGAGGTATGGAAGAGTCTGACATATCCGGGTCCCTGCAAACATCTGGATGGAGTAAGCAAAGCTAATATGGTTCACCAAAACTTGGCTCCCATATGTTATATCCTTCCACTTGTGTATCAGGATTTCATCATGGGGTCTGGATTTGTTAATCTCTGCAGGCATCAAATCTGTTCATAACAAGTGGTTTTGATTGACATGTGAGCAGCTGTGATTGATAAACTGAAAGGAAAAACTGAAACGCAAACTGCTGACTGTTTCTCAGCATTGTACCAGCTTGTTATAACAGCAAAATCTGCTTTTAAAAAAATAAACAGGAGGAGCCTTACAAACTTCTGGTTCAGTGTTCTGTTTTGTTGCTGCCATGGCCAAAAGTGAGAAAAAAAAAAAAATAAAAAGGAAGAAAGATTCCTGATTGAAAAGTCAAAGGACAATAGGTTTGTAATATACGGGTGTGCAAAAAGAGATGCTGTAAAGCATAGAGGAAACTAAGGGAGGCTCAACGGCAATCCTCCTGTATTTTTGTGCTACTTACTTATATTTTATGGTTGCAATTGAAGTTCAACTGTAGTTATGCAACAAATATGTATGTGCTATAAATCCAGAGAGACAATCCTAGCCACAAGGTTTCAGGTCAAAAGCAACTGAGGTACTACAGAAAATTGCAGAGTAGCTGAGTTACAAGGTAAGTCCCTTTGTCTCTTCTGTGTTTTGGCTTTTTTTCATCTGTTACATCTGTATTTACCAGGGGTTCCCTACATTACCATTTCTGTGCCCATGCAATAAGATATTTAGATCCAACAGCTCAAAATATTCTAGTTTTCAGACAGGCGAAGAAAATATGTTTAAGCTGTTTTGTTAGTAAATGTAAATAAATATCGCTGAAAAAGCAGACAACCAATCAGGGAAACTCAGAAAAGAATTTTTTAAACGTGTCAGGAACAAACAATAGTTCAGCAACAGTATCAGTTTGACACTAGATAACAGTAGTAAGCACAACAAGAAAAGGAAGTGTTCAACAAATATTTTTTTATCTGTTCCTGAAGAAAAGCAGGATGATGTATTCCTATGATAAAGTATTAAGGAAATATTTTCTACTGAGCCAGCAGATAGGGAGGACCATAAATATAAACAATGGAAGTTAAATATTTTCCTGAAATCAGCAGGACTGGAACCCTTGAGTGCCAAAGTAGTCAGAGTGAGGAGACTGAATTTGTTCTACTTATTTGCAAATCTTGCAACACAGGAACTTCAAGAATCCTTCAGAAATCAGCAAAATGTGCTGGTATTGATTGGTAATGAGAAAGAAGTCACTGGTCTTTGGGAGAACTGGAGAAAAGATAATCTGGATAATAATAAGTGATAGTAAAGAAATGCAATTAGCAGGATTTCATGAAAAACAGGACATATAAAACTTGAAATCTATTTAATCGGATTGCAGCGGTACCTGATAAAAGTAAGTTTCTTGTCTAATGTAGGTGTCTCACTTGTGCGTGTATTATATAGTGAAATGCTTGGTGAAGACTGAACACCTATCTATTTTCTCCATGTAACAGCGGAAAGAAGTGAAATTCTTTGTAAGGCACTGGCAGGAATTGTCATCCATCAAAGTTTAAACGCCTACATATGTATTCATCTCAACTTTAGTAAACAATTAGTTATTTAACACAAGCTAATCATCTAGGCTTTTATAGAGAGAGACTGTTGCCTTCAGAAGGCAATTAATCCTTTTCTAAAATTGTTATCTGAATTAGGGTATCTAAAATGGTCTGACGATGCACATCTCTCCTTCCTTGCCTAGGGAGCCCGAAGAACTCTTTTAGTCTAGATAGATAGTGAGTTTTGAGAGAGAAATCTAGCTCCTGATTTAGGCAGGATCTCCCTTCCTTCATAGGTACTGTCTCTACAATGACTATGAAGGCACTGTAGAATTAGTGGTTACTAGACACCAACTGGAATCTTATGTTAAGTAGATTGAACATTTGGATATTTCACAAATCCTCCAGGGCTTTCAGATCTCCTTTAAATCAGGAAGTTTTGAGAAAAAGTTCATGTTAGACATATACTCCACCTCCCCACCCATTTAGCAAAGTAACAAGGTGCATTGTGTGTTAAAGTATTCAACTACATACCACTCTATTTTTAGACTCGGGGCTTTCAAACAGAAGTTATTTATAGGTTTGTCCAGCCACAAATGAAGGTGAAAGTGATGTAGACAGTACACAGAAGTATGGAAAGTGTCAAAAAGGAAAGAATGATTAGAATAATATAGTACTCTGTAAACGAAATAAAAAACTGGTTTACTGATAGATCTCCAAGTGTTATAGAATCATAGAATCATAGAATCGTAAGGGTTGGAAAGGACCTTAAGATCATCTAGTTCCAACCCCCCTGCCATGGGCAGGGACACCTTGCCCTAAACCACGTGGTTCAAGGCTCTGTCCAACCTGGCCTTGAACACCGCCAGGGATGGAGAATCCACAACCTCCCTGGGCAACCCATTCCAGTGCTTCACCACCCTCACTGTAAAGAACTTCTTCCTTAGATCTAGTCTAAACTTCCCCTGTTTAAGTTTGAACACATTACCCCTTGTTATGTATGGGAATTCATCACCCTGTGACACATTTCTAGGTCACATATTATTTAATGCTTCTGTTGGCTATATGAAAGTATATAATAAATGCTGGTAAGACATATACATCACAAAGACTAGTAGAGAAGTTATTAATAGGATAAATAAATAGTACAGGTAAATGTGAATTATTTGGCTAAGAAACCCTGAAAATCTTGATACTGGCAAATCTGATAATATTTACAAACATTTTGTAAAAGACAATATGTATGCAGGTACCTCTCTCATTAACTTTTCTGTTCCCTCTGAGGCTTTTGCTTTTCAAGCAGTACAGTACTTTAACAAGGTAAGGTACCCATCTCAATTTTTAAATGAAAATGTATCTTTTCTCTATATTTGTTTTTTCAGTTCTTTCATTGTTCCAGTTAATTTCTGTGCACTTTGTTCTTCCTACTTTAATAAAGAACACTGAATTTCTGGAGAGGTAATGAGATCTATTAATATAAGAATAAAACCTTCTCCAGTATAAGTCTCATAATGGATTCCATAATATGTTATTTAGGCTAAGTTTAAGCACTTCATGCTTCCTCTTGCCCTTATTCAACATCAGTATAGCAAAAAAGCAAACTCACACAGGAAAAGGAAATATCCAGCAGGCTCTACTGTATTTTTTTTAAATAATAAATGTAGAGCAAGGGATTTTAAAGAAAGATTTATGCAGTAAAAGAAGGTGTGAGTGGCATAGGAAATATGCAGGAACATAGAAGCTACTAATGAGAAAAGAAGAAAGTATAAAAATGACAAAAAAAGTGTTTCTGCTTGAAGATATTAAATTAATGAATCTGCACAAACTTAGCCTCCTGAGACCAAGGTGAAATAGTTTATTTAAGACCGGTTCCCAAACAATGTGACTGCAAATATGATTAAATATAGTTCTCATTAGTAAGCAGACAACAAAATTAATAGCAAATGCTCTAACAGAATAAGCTTTAAGAGTGATGACCAAGACCACTCGATCAAAGATGGTAAATAAAATGCTATCATTTACAGAGTGTTTGGAAGGACTTCTTTTTCCAGTATGCAGTGTCTTTTGACGAATCTTTAAGAGACACCAATCTTTTTGCCTCTTCATTTTTACACTGAGCAAAGAAGGATTTTTTCTGATGATTGGCATAAGTATTTCCAACACAACATGGTGTTCAGATTGTCTACCCTGTCTTCTGCTCTGATTTCTTTACATCCTCTGGAACTCTGAGGTTAAGTGCTGATAAATACTGTAGTTGTCCACCCTTTACATAGATTACCAGATGACCAAATTGAAAAAAAGCTGCTATCAAAGATGATGGGTCACAAACTTAATTTGCTTGGGGTAAATTAAAGCAGAAAAGTAGGAGTTTAATTTCATCTGTCTGGCTATCTTCACGGAGCTTCATAGCTCCATGCATTAATGTCACCTCGTATAGCATAGTCTGTGCCATGAAACAGGGAATGGCCCTGTGGATGGGTCTTCACCTTTACAGCACAGACTGGGAATCAGTTTGTCACCCTAGGTTTCCTCTACAACTATTAAATGATTAAAATTTGGCAACTACCATCAAAGAGCTTTTCTGTGTTAATTTATGGAGTGGCTAAAATAGCAGTTGAAATAGAGCTGGCTACATTACTCCTTGCTAGTCATATTGAATCATAGAATGCTTTGGGTTGGAAGGAACCTTAGTTTCAATCCCCCTGCCACCTAGACCAGGTTGCTCAAAGACCTGTCCAACCTTGCCTTTAACAATTCCAAGGATAGGGCATCCACAGCTTCTCAGGGCAACCTGTTCCAGTTACTCACCACACTCACAGAAGAGAACTTTTTCCTAGTACCTAATCTAAATCTACTCTCAGTTTAAAACCATTCCCCCTTGTCCTATCACTACATGCCCTTGTAAAATGTCCCTCTCCAGCTTTTTTGTAGGTCCTTTTAGGTACTGGAAGGCTGCTTTAAGGTCTTCCTAGAGCCTTCTCTTTTCCAGGCTGAACAAGCCCAACTCTCTCAGCCTGTCCTCATAGGAGAGGTGCTCCAGACCTCTGATCATCTTTGTTAGACTATAGATTGCTTCAAAATGTCCATGTCCATCTTATATTGGGGACCCCAGAGCTGAACACAGTACTCCTGGTGGGGTCTACAAGAGTGAAGCGGAAGAACCACCTCCTTTGACCTGCTGGTCATGCTCATTTTGATGCGCCCCAGGATACGGTTGGCTTTCCAGCCTGCGAGCACGCATTGCCAGGTCTCTTGGCTTCTTGTCAACCAACACTCCCAAGTCCTCCTTCTCAGGCCTGCTCTAAATCCAGTCTCTGCCCAGCCTGTATTTGTCGTTGAAATTGCCTCAACCCAGGTGTGGAACCTTGCACTTGGCCTTGTTGAACTTCATGAAGTTCACATGGGTCCGCTTCTCAAGCCTGTCATGGTCCCTCTGGATGGCATCCCTTCCCTCCAGTGTGCTGAATGCACCACACAGCTTAGTGTCATCGGCAAACTTGCTGAGGGTGCACTCTATCCCACTCTACATACCACCGACAAAGATGTTGAACAGTGCTGGTCCCAATACCAACCCCTGCGGAATGCCACTCATCAATGTTCTCCACCCGGATGTCGAGCCATTGACCACAACTATTTCTTTGAGTGCAACCATCCAGCCAATTCCTTATCTACTGAGTGGTCCATCCATCTAGTTTAGAGACAAAAATGTTGCGCAGGACAGTGCGAAATGCTTTATGCAAGTCCAGGTAGATGTTGTCAGTTGCTCTTATCCACCAACACCATAGCCCCCTGTAGAAGGCCACCAAATTTGTTAGGAATGATTTGCCATTAGTGAAGCCACTTAGGTGTCACCAATCACCTCTTTATTTTCCATGTGCATGAACACAGTTTCCATGAGGATCTGCTTCATGATCTTGCTGGGGCAAGGTGTGTTGAAAGTCTTTTTACATCACCTGGCACAAACAGTACTGCTTCAGGACTGTGACTTCTAAGTACCATGGTGCTCCAAATCTCATTGCTCCTGGTCAGTGGCACGTCCTGAGAGAAAAACAAGCTATCTCCCAGTAAAGAACTCTGTAACAGTTTGAAAAGAACGTAAAATGTGAGAATAATGATACATACTTTTTTTTTTTTTTTTTTAAATACTGAAAAGTAATTTTTCCTTCTCCTTAAACATGTAATTTTTCCATTTTCTCATATACCTCTGTTTTTCTGGGTGGCAGCCAAGACTTAAAGCAGGAAATACAAGTATATTTACAAGAAAAACTTACTTGTAATTTACTATTCAAGTGTGTAACCACAACAACACGAGTCAATTTAGCTCACCTTAACATTTTGGAGAGTGCTGGTAGCAAGCCTCTACATGTTGTGAGGGATGCAAACTACCAGGGAAAAGTGGTGACAGGAGGCAAAAATATGCATGGTACAAGCAGAGATGACAATTCAAAGTGGATGAAAATGAAGAAAGGAGTGAATTCTCTTTCTCTTTCTTTTGCTTAGGTAAAATTCCTGTACTCTTAGCTGGACTTGTGGAAGTGCAGTTGGACTCAAAAGAGGGACTCTCTTCAATGACCTGTTTGCTTGTTATACAAGATCTTTATATCCTGTTACTTGATGCAGAGGAATTGTGAAAGAAGAGTAGACTTAGGAGTCTACTCCAGACTCCATTAGGTAAGACCTTAATATAGGAAACCCCCCCCACCACACCTGTGTCTGGCTCTGCAGTACCTTTGGGTTCTTCAGACAGTGTGGTGAGTGGACACTGGGCAGCATGGAGGTGTGATGAAGGAGCACTGCCACACTGATACCTGGCAGCTTCAGGGGCCTCTGGAGCAGCTACCAGAGTCACCGAGCAAGCTCTTTCCTCCAGTCTCAGGGAGGTGTAAGGACCTCTGCATGGAGGAGCATTGGTGTACAGGAAACGAGGGAAAACAGAACCCAGCGCCATGATTGTGAGGGGTAGGATGAGTTTGTGTGGCACTGATTAAGAGAAAGAAACTAAAAGAAGCCTCAGGAACCAGTCATCTGCAGTGCTGCAAAATTATTAACAGTTTTGTGTCATTCAAACAGTTGTGTAAGCACAAGGGTATGGGGGACTCCATCTTGCCACAGCTAGAGCTGTGTGAGATGTACAGGCATCACAAAACACATGAGTTTTGCCTTTATGTGTCCTGGTGCACATAAAGAGTTTGTTGGGGAAGACAGCCTGGGTTATTCCTGCTTCAGGTAAAGGCAAACCCACTTATGGGGTTGCTTTTGCTCAGGGACCTGGATATACTTGGTGGGTAATGCGGGAAGATGGGGAAGTCCGATGTGTACCTCAAGGGGATTTGATTTTGGGGGAAAACAGCCAATGAACTCAATTGTGCGCTGTTGCCTGCTCTATAACACTTTTATAGCCCACCAGCTAGATATCTTCAGGTCGCCAGCAATTGACCCTGACTTCCCTCTGATCATCACCTCAACAAAGAATGAATTTTGAGGAAACCAGACGGGCTCAGCAGTGACCAGACGAGTTTGGCGGTATCATCAGCAGGCAACAATCCAACACTACATACCGTCCCTCCTGCCCTGAAAGACTATTACAAGAGATGGAGCCTGACATCATGGACTGGATGAGTTCAGCAATTTTACAGAGATTGGTCCATGGACTAGGGAATGATATCTTTCTCTGTGTGTGGGTGTGGGTGTATATATGCGTGTATATATGGGACAGGGGCGATGGTGTGTTGAGAGATGTGGGATCTGAGCATGACGTGAATGGTATGGAATAAGGGGTGGATACTGTCCTGGGTTCAGCTATAGCAGTCATTTTTTTCCTTCTTAGTAGCTGGTGCAGTGCTGTGTTTTTTAACTTTCAGCCTGGGAACAACGCTGATAACACTGATGTTTTTAGCTGTTGCTAAGTAATGTTTATTCCAACCAAGGACTTTCTCAGCCTCATGCTTTGCCAGGGAGGAGGGGAAGCCAGGAGGAAACAGAGACAGGACACCTGACCCAAACTGGCCAAAGGGGTATTCCATACCAGAGCACATCATGCCCAGTATATAAACCGGGGGGAGTTACCCGGAAGGCCCAGATCACTGCTCAGGTCGGACTGGGTATCGGTCGGTGGGTGGTGAGCAATTGTATCCTCTCCCCTTGTTATTTCACTAATCATTATTATCATTGGTGGTAGCAGTAGTGGTTTTGTATTATACCTTAGTTGTGGGACTGCTCTTATCTCAACCCGTGGGAGTTACATTCTTTTGATTCTCCTCCCCATCCCTCCGGGAGCGGGGGAAGGAAGAAGTGGGGGGAGTGAGCAAGCGGCTGTGTGGTTCTGAGTTACCGGCTGGGCTCAAACCACGACATTATGTCATTGTGTAAAGTGAGAAGATACCTGTACTTGGCTCCTGTTCACCTGTGTGAAACGTATTTCTGCAGGCAGCATTTGAAACAAATGAGGCTCCATTAGGTAGGATTTGGTTTGGGGGAAAATGAGGAAGGGGGATGCGGGAAGCGAACAGAATTCAGAGAAAGGCACAAAAGAAAAGGCATCTGTGGACACCCTTTATTTTTAATGCTAAAAGGTATTGCGATGTAAAGTATTGAGACACAGTAAAGAATCTGATATCTCAGAAGAAAAAGAGCAGACAAATGGGATATTCAGTCAGATGTAAATGGAAACGTATTTTTGTGAGCCATAGTGTTTGTGCACTTCAGTCTTCCTTAGTGGCTGCCTCCTCACAGTACCAGCCCATTACCTATGAAAATACATTCTTTCTCACAGATACTGGGAGACTTGAAAAGTATCTGTCCACAAAAAAGAAAGCTATTTCTAACATTTCTGGAGGTATATATCCCCTTATGAAAAGGAAATTGAAGACAAGAAAAACCTGTTCAAATAACATATAGAACATCTAAGCATATTGCTTAAATGAATGCATATTGAAAATGAATGCGCCAAATATGTAAGTTCCATTTTGGAAAAGGGCTTAAGAATTAGAAATTTGGCTCCATTCTGAATTAAAAAGAAAATATTGATTTTTTTTAACTGAGTAGAATTTCCCACTAAAATGTTTCTGCTTGAAAAAGTTCCCTTTAATGCTGCTTTATGGTCTAAAGGAGATCAGATAGCTACTGTGGAGTACTGCCTATTTTACTCCATTAGCTGTGGCGTGCAGGATGAGAATGACCTTGCAGATTCAGGCACCAAATTTTAGGTGCATGCGTGTATTGACCTGTAAGATCAGTTTATAAGCTTTATTACAGACAATGCAATTTTAATCTGAAGGGCATGAAGCTTTGGAGTTGGTTGGTATCACCACAAGGCAGACTCCTACGCACCAGCAGATGAACCACCCTCAAGTCTCTACTGACTGCACAGGCTTGAGTTAAGATTCAGACACGTAGAACTAGCATCTCATGGCACATACAAACAAAAAAGGGTGCTTTACCTGACTTCCAGGAGCTTAGATGCACAACTGACCCACCTACCCTTAAATATGGGTGTCTGAATCCTCACGTTAGATCTGACCATAGGAGTGCAGTTTAGTTTGCTAAACATAAATATCAGGTTCTGTTTCGGGTGCTATAGGGTATTTAGGACATCCACATGAGGCTGGTTGATATTGCAGAGTATTTCTGGAAGAACTGTACTTTTCTGGACTGACCATGTCAGGCTGAGTGGGACACTCTGCACGCTAGATATATAAAGTGTAGACATTGAAAATCATGTGGAATGAATCTCACCCTGATGAAAATCTAGCAATAAAACAATTAAGTGAACATACAATGCTTTGAAAATTGTTGAGAAAAACATTTTGAAGAAGCAAGCTGTCTTTCAAGCTTAAGAGATACTGTGTCTTGATAGTGGTTGTGTAAGTAGCTTAATAGAGCAATTTCTTTTTCTTATTTTTTAATTCTCCTGAACATTTGTTTATATGTTCTGCAAGAGTGGATCCTGGGATTCCTGGGGCCCAGAAGCTTGCTTGCAGAATTATAGAAAACCAGTTCGACTGCTTCATCTGGGTGCAGATCTGTATATTTAAGTGAAAGGACTACATAACTTTCATCTAATAGAAAATATTATCCACACCTCAGCAGCCAGTGTAAGAACCTGAATTCTGTCTAACAGTCCTAGGTACCATTTCTGTTTTCATCACTTTTATCCTACATTTTCCTCCCATACAGTACTTTTTCATTGTCTTTCTTTAGCTTTCAGGCATCCCTGTATACACAAATGCATTCTCTTTCCTCCTTGCTCTTTTTGCCAAATGCTCAGTGAATGTAATTTGATATTCCATTGATGTCAGTGTAACTAACTGTGCTGATTCACACGGGCTGAGGCTTTCCCTCAGTTTGGTGGGTTTATTTTAATGTCACATTTCTTTGAGCATTATTGGATTATAGCTTTCTCTAAACTTTTCAGTGTCAGAATTTGGAAACACTGAAAAACAACACTTCAACTTTTAAAGAACGATAATCAGCACTTCTAGCTTCTTCTTTTTTCCAGTGTAAGCACTGGCCCATAAATATCCCACTAACAAGAATCTGTTGCAAGTGTTTTCATTGTTTTCTCTTTGCTTTGTGGTGAGCTAAGTGTTTCTGAATTTCCTGGGCGGATGCATTAGATGGTGACACGCTGAATCTGGTTTAATCAGTTTTATTCATTTTAAGCTATTGTAAATACAGCTTGAGATATGTAGCTATGTCATTATTATTATAATTGTAATTATTATTATTTCTATTGTTGTTACTGTCACTCTTTTTATTGCATTTGGGTACTACTGATTGTCAGTTCAGAATAGTTTAGCCAGAAGGAGGCTCATTTTTACTTTGGTTTTGGTTTGTAGGGCTGGTGGTGACAGGAATATTGTAGGATTCCAGCTGTTGCAATGTTTGGAGTGCAAGGGCTATTTGTCCAGGCATGGGACAGAGATTTCAGTAAGTGGACATCTTTCTTTGTTAGCTGAACAAAACACTGAGAGACTTTCGCAACACCTACATGTTGTTTCTTGTTCCAGAAACTGCTATGAGCCAGAAACATTTGTTGCAATGTAAAATGTTCAGTGGGATAATGATAGCTTTGCTGAAATCTGGATATATGTAGTGGGGCAGGAGTTCCCGTTTTCATGAGCTTGCATTTATAGACGTGTTCAGCATTACTTAATAAAGAATATAATAGAGATTATGAATCCAAGGATACTGATCCTGGGCCTTACACAGTTTTTTAATGTTACCTTGGTTTAACAAATGGAAGAGAAAAACGTTGAGGAAGCCAGGACAGGTGTAGAAAGCATTGATTAAACAAGAAAACTTTGTGTATAATGAGTTAAAGGATGATCTAGGGAGCACCGTCCTTGTGGTTAACACATTCTCATGTGGTTATCCAAAGCAGAGGTACCACACAGCTGTGTAGACCCCTGCCCAGGCAGCTCAGGACATAAGGCAGCACTCAACTAGAAACTTTGTGGTCAGGTTTGCACAGAGCTGTTCCTGCTACTCAAGCACTGCAGTGAGGATGTGCAGATTAGCTTCATCATGCCAGTGTGGCTGAACAGCATGTGGATCAGAGCAGCTTTGTGATCCTCCAGTGTGAGCTACTGGCAGCGTATCTGTCCTGTCTGCAAATGGCAGCTTTATCAAAGCTCTGTAAGACAGGAGAGATTTGCTATGGTGTAATGCTGTAGGCTAATGTGGCCATCCAGCTCTAGAGCAGATTTACACAAACAATCCTGCCTTGCTATTCTTGCACTTTACGGTCAAAAACCATTCTTTTAGAGATATTCTCCAATGTTGAGTAACAGAAGGCCTAAAGAAGTAGGAAGAGTTTTAGAATACACTACAGTTTTAAAAGGAGTATGTATTTACATCTAACTAAGGAAAAAAGATCAACTTATATTAAAAGCTCCATGCTTGATTGTCATAAATGAGACTTTTTTTCAAGCTCTTTCTTCCATATCTTTCTAAGGGTTTTGGGCGATCTTCTCAATCTATCAGTATTTATAAGCCTAAAAACTGCTCAGTTTTCTGCGCTATTGGAAAGGAAAATTCATTATTACTTTGCATTCTTAAGCTATAAACCACTGTGTAAACATGTGCTATTAGCTACACCAATTTGTTAATCAAGGCAAGTCTGGGAATGGTTCCAGAACCAAATCAATTGCACTCTGCAGTTTTGATTTTATGATATCCAACTATTGGTTTCAGAGATACCTTGGGGCTTTCTAAATGGCCTTGGTCAAATATTTACATAAAGTCTATTAATCTTCCTGTCTGGCTTCATAATTAATTGAAAAATGATCTCCCTATGTAGCAACCTATTCTTGTCCCCAACAGTTTAGGTACTTGCCTGAAGAGAATGATAATCAAAATTACTTATCAACAAAAGTTATTTCCATCATCTTCTCTGTACCACAGACCACAGTTAAAGCACTTAGTAATTTTAAAAGTGTTATCTCAGCTGTGCGCTCCTGAGCCAGATTAGGGTGTGCGTAGTGAATCAAATGTGTTCAAGATCTCTGCAGTTGTTCATGTGCTAATTCGTTTTGGGTGTAACTGTGGGTTGAAAGAGCAAAAATAGGATGATCATTAACTGCCCAAGGATTTCCCAGCTTGTGGACAGGTGTGTTGCTGTGGCCTTCCTCAAAGCAGAGATGACACTGTGAGGTTAAAATGCCAACAGAGAGATACACAGAAAGAAAAGCCAAAGATAAGACATCTGGAGCTTTTCTTAAAGATTCTGAGGTTGAAGCCACCATCAGCTGTTTGTTCAGTTTTGGTAATTTATGATGTGAACAAGGGACTTCTGTGGTCCAACACTGTGAGTGAACTCTAACTTGTAAAGCTATGCCTTTCTATTTGCTTTCCACACAGTCAAGAAAAGGAACCCCCTTTTCCTTCATTGTGAAACAACTAATTTGGCCTCATAATATACAATAGTGTAGTAGCTGTGTTAGCTAGCTCACCAAAATTTGGACTGTTCACCTTAATGCATCATTATGGCACCTGTATGCTCTCTGCTGAAAAGTGTTGGGAATGGTATCAGTCCCATGTGAAAGCCTGTTTGGTCTGCTCATGCACAGACTCAGCAACCCAACATGAGAGAGGGCATACTGTAGCAATTGATGTCAGCATAAATGGTTTTTATAAAGCTCAGCACTAGGCACAAGATGAGGATCTGAACTGGAACAGAATTCCCTTTACCCCCAATGTTATGTTTGGCCCTGTTCGTGACTATGTTACAGATACAAGTCTTGCTTATCACTGTCCTAATACATTAGATGGGCAAATAAATACATATTTATCTCTGCCTGGATTGTCCTTCTGACTCAACTCCTGAGGTTGGATTGACTTTCGGAAACAGAATTGTTTGTATTGAAAGAATGACTTAGCCTGTCCTGGTCATCTTTAATTACTTTAGGAACTTACTGCTAACTAGTTCAATCACTGACTACATAAAGTTCCTAATTATTTAATCAAGAAGGCCAGCATTCAAAATAAAAGATAAGAGCACAAGGAAGATGCTCTCTGAAAGTGGTTAATCAACTTTAGTTATTGACATGAACACTGCTGTGAACTTTGCAAGCTGTGATATGCACGCTAGTGATCATAAAGATAATGAGGTCAGTTGTTCATTTCAGTCAAAATGACAAGAACAGACTTGATGCAAATAAAATAAGAGTTGGCTATAAAACTGTGAATATGTGAGAATGGCTCCACAAAAATGATAGTTCAGAACTTAATGTTTTTTTAATGGAAATATCAGCTTTGGTCACTTGGAGAACAGCTTTTTGTAGGTGATTCTGCAAACGCATTTGATTTTTCTTGCTGTCTCCTCAGTATTTGATGGTTTTTATAAACTCCCATGGCATATGCTGAATTGCAGATATTGTTAGCAAAGCTAGTTTCTAGCCCTCTTCTTGTGGAGAAAATTTGAAAGACCCATCCAAATCCATGCCAATTATTGTGAATCTAGAAGACAAGTAAAATGTGATTGCCATTAAACCACCCCAAAACATCCAGCATCAGTCATGTGATTTTGCAATTGCTCAATCAGCTACAATCTTAGTTGTGGTTTTGATTTTTTTTTCATCGAGTCTCTCTGATTCTCAAGGCTGACCTTGCACCATCTTTCATGACATTTCCTATGGCTGCCATTAATTGCAAATCACTCCATATCTTTTGTGTCTTTGTTGGTGTACCTTTATATGCAAAGCATTGATATAAAAACAAATGTGAAGAAACACAGTTTAAGAAAAGGCAAAAAAAAAGGAGTACTTTCATTCTTCAGCTGTTCACCTCTATCATAAATCATTTGCCTTCCCTTACAAAAGACATAGGCCTCATAGAAATATGAGGTGACCACTGACAACATGACTCTTACAGTAGTTATAGCTTTCAGTAATCAAATACTTCTAGACATTAGATTGTAACTTAAATTAATAGACATTTCAAGGCATTTAAAAATCTCTATCACTGACCTTCTAAGGAAGCTTTAAAAATATCTATCATTGTGCTGGTGAAGAATAACAGCTTCAAATTCAGCATACTAAGAACTTTTAAAATCATATTATGCATCTGAATAAACACTACCACCTATTCAGAAACCTGACATGCTATCTATTACTTCTCTGTCAAGTATCACACAGGTATCATACATGAAGTCTTGTATTATTGAAATGTGACTAAAAGAAAAGCATCAATATAGAGGAATGGAGAGAAAAAGGTACTGAATTGTTAGAAAAGTCTCTTCTCTTTGTATTCATGATGGTAATTGCCTGTGTTTCTTGGAAATTCTTGTGAATTACTTTCTATCATTTTGAGAAAGGAAGATGAACTATCTTGTGGACTGCAGAAATTAATAATACAACTCTAACTTTGTTAACGGGGACACCAGAGTAAAGGGGAATCAGACATAATTTTCAGGTTGAGGTTTCAGAATTTCCTCCTACTGTTACTTCTCTTGAGGCAGTGCAGCTACAATGCACCCAGCACAGGTCAAGATCTAAATGGCATATTTTTACCCTAGGTGTTCCTGTGTATTAAAAGACTTCACAAAGCAAAAGTAAAATCATTATCACAGAGAATCTGTCTAATCTGCATATCAATGGAGTTCGTTTCATCAAAAGCAAAATAATCTGATCAAAAGATGAGCAAAAAATTACTTTGTATAGATTGCTGAATTATACGTAGATACGCTGAATTATAAGGACATGAAGGGAAAACAATTCTGCCATTACAGTAGGCAGAGCAGAGCTTGTCGAAAGGGTAAGACCAAAATAAGCTAAATATTGTTTCTTTTAGATTCAAGAACAGGGTTTACAGCATTTTAATGTTTATGATTAACGAGGTAGAAAGCAGATGCTCTATCAGTGAAGTACAGATAATGTCATCAGTGCTCTGAGTGAGGAATAGTTTATTATTTTATAAAAGCTTCATGCCCTTCTGGCCTTGCTTAGGGACTTGGCAGTAAATGAAATGAAGATGAATGATAGTTTAAACAGAGTTCACCCTTCCTCACAAGACCTTATTAGGAAAATAGGAATACAAAGCATCAGCTTGCAAGATTAGTAACATGTGCAGCACCTCTTGTAACATACTTTTTTTTCTAATAATTGGTTAGGAACATGTAAGACAGATCTCATTATCAAGGTATATTGATTTTTTCTACTCACAGCCTGTTGCTAAATCATTTTCCAATTATGTAATAATATTGTAAGTATAGAGGACAGATCTGGAAGTCTTAACAATTCAGTGAGCAGAGCAGTTTTTTTCTAAGTAGAGGAAGACAGGGAGGTAGTGTGGAACCTACACAGGATGGCTGATTTAAGTAGGGCTATGAACTGTCAGCCTCTAAAAGGAAGTGTCCTGGAAATATTTGTGTTTTAAAGTGGAGTACCAGGAGGCTATTTTTTGTGCACTTGTTTACTGTAAGAAGATGCAGCACACATATCCTGTCACTGAAAATTTGTAAGAACAGAAGTACTGTTCTATGTTTCTGACAAGTTAGTATTACTTTTTGAATTCTTGGAATTGTAGAAAAAACCTTGCAGTTAAGAATCAAGTATAATAATAAAGGGAATAGTTTAATTTACCACTTGCAACCTAGAAACCCAGTCATTGACACGAACTGTGTATATAAAAAGGTCCCTGAGCATCACTGATAAATACTTCTGTTAACTTTTGGCAACACTTTTTAGCCCAGGAACTCTAAACATTTCTAGAAAATGGAAGGATTTTGCTGCTTAAATCTCATGCTTATTTTCATGTTGCTGAAGATAAACATTACACAGCAAGAAACAATTAATTCCATCTTAAGTTTGCTTTCCAGAAGTTCAAAGTGCATTATCTAGGCTTGTCTATAATGAATGGAGGATAATTCAGATGACCTGCTTTGGATCTCTTGCTTCAGATGGATGAATCTCACTCCAGAGATGCTTATACTGGTACTGGGGGATTCTCTTGAGTAGACTTTTCATATGCCCAAAAAACGTGAAGCCTGAAGGAACGCTCTTCTCTACTGGTGAGGAAATCCACCTTCTTTTAATCTCATACATTTTAGACTATACATGGTAGGAAGATTGTGGATAGAGGTACCACCCCTGGAGACATTCAATGCAAAGCAGGATGTGGTTCTGGGCAATCAGATCTAGTTGGAGATGTCCCTGCTCACTGCAGGCAGTTGGACTAAATGACCTTTGAAGGTCCCTTCCAACCCAAACTATTCTAGGATTCTATGATTCTATAATATTAGGGAAGCAGACTATCCAAAGCTGTAGAGTGTAATAATAATGGAAAAACAGCTCCCTGAGGTGGGAAACTTTATTCATAATAGCTTCTAGGAGTGCATAAAAGCAGACCAATAAAGACAGTCCTCCTTTATCTACCTAAATTTATGAAATGTTGTCTGCAGCTGTAGTTTTAACTATAGATTATGTAGCAAAAGTTTATGGATTATGTAGCAAAAACTTATGGATTATGTAGCAAAACCTTTATTCTTTAACTCAAAAAGATCGTTGCTTATTTGCATTTAGTTATTTTTAGTTCCACATGTATTTATATTTATTAGTAACTGATTTTTTATTTGGATAACAAATCTTTACAATTCTTCTCAATAAATGACATAACATCAAATCAGAGAAAAGTGGTTTGGATTAAATGAAACACTGACAATTTTTCCCCATGACTTTTTTAACAACTCATTTAAAATGCAGCTTAATTACGAAATGGAAAACCATTTCAAATTCTGAATCCGAAACACTCTATTTTGAAAGTGTTGAAACAAAATGCAGAGTAAAATAATGGTGGAAAAGAGAGGAACGGGTCTCTAGTCTTCTAATTGTCAGACATTTTTGCTATCTAACTACACAGCAACTGAACTCTTTTCATGGTGGCTGTTCTAGTCTAGGAGCAGCCTGAGATGAGATGACTTCTTGTTTCCTATTCATTAGCATCTCAGTGCTGCGAGGCAACTTCCACCACCAAATTTCTGATGGGATTCCTGCCTGCCTTGACATTCTACAGGTTCTCCCTCTCATTCTCCCACAGTTCCAAAATTCACAAGCTGGTGAAATTGCACACACTGAAATTAGTTTTGGAAGGTTTGAAGTGACAGTCTAAATAGATAATACAGGAATCTATTAGACAGGCAGTGCTGCATATTTAGATGAAGGATAGCCCAATTCTTCTCACACCACCAACTGCCTCCTCACAATTCATTAGCCCTTCAAACTATGTCATAAGATCACTCATTGAAGAAGTTTGGCTTTACACCACGAAGAACAAACAGGCCTGCAGCCCTCAGCCTTAGACAATAACTTGTTGTGAAACACGTGCATGAATAACTAAGAGCAACACTAGCTACCACTTGGGAAAACACATATAATTGAGACCATATTTCTGCACTTGAAACAATGTGATTTGCGACTGGCTCAACTTTAAAAATAACTCAATGGAAAAGACAGGGAATATAACCCACAGAAATCTCAGAAAGATATAAAGAACCAGCACAGGTAGGGAGGTAGGTTATTATTTAGCCTACATTATGAAAAAAACCACCAGCAAAACAAAAACCCCCAAAAGACTATCAGCTTTTTTCTTCAGATTAATTTCCCATCTATAAGACGACAGTGTACCTTGCTGCAGCTATGTTTGAGGCTATCATTGAGTGACCTGAGATGTGGAATTTCTAGCAAATACATTTAAAAACGAGTTTTTAAAACTGTGGGATACATAAGTGCCCATGACTTATAATGAGACCAGTGCTACTTGTGATGATATATTTTTTTCTTATTGTACTGTTCCTAATATTTTTTTTTCTTCAGAAGTATTTTGTGGAATAAACTGTGTTTCGTTTTTTTCCTGTTATACAGTAAGCTTCCAAACTGTGCATGATAGAGAGTCTGTCTCACAGTGATTAGCTCACTGGGATACTTGCAGCAGGTGTAGTGATCTGAGAGTCAGGAGAGGCAAATAGCTTGGAGTAGTTTTCAGATTGTTTGTGCTACCCTGCTAAGCTCCGTATTACCACAATTAGTTTTGTGCCAAGAACAAAGACAGTTTAAATATGTGTACAAGTATATTGTTGTTCTGAATGCACGATGGCATACCCTAAGCTGTGTAACACAGAAATCACAATTTGAACTGCAGGAAGTTGAAGAGACTTAATGCCTGCAAACTGGGATTTGCAAAGTGTGTAACACCACAAAGAGAATATGATGCAGACTGTGTAGGACATTCCTTTCATTAAAACAAGGATATGATAGCCACTAGGACTGTAGACCTTTAGCTGGTGGCCAGCTTACACTCAAATTTATGTCACCATACTGTCACTACAATACTGAGAAAAGATTAAAGCTGTCTCAAATCTGCCGTCACACCTCCGGCACTAGAGAACTGTCTAAACATTGATGAACTATACCTGACTTGGGGACAGCAACCCATCCGAGTCTCCTCTGTTCTGCATGTTCAGTCTTGTCCAAACTTATCCTTTCTAGATGATGGAAACTGGTGTTCTGCATATGGGTGAGTCTGTAGAGGAAATAATTAGGTTTGTGATGGGGAACGAAGGAACTGAAAGTTGGGGATTGATGTGTGGAAAGGTTTTTGAGTAGAGGTTTTCTGTGGGGAAAATAAGAGACATGAATATTGCACTAGACAAGGAAAGTAGCTACCCGAAATCTCAGGTGTGGGAACATGAGTGTGTGAAGTTAGGAGCCTTGGGGCTAGGAATAGAAGAAGTATAAAAGTACATCACCTGGCTATAAGCTTGGAAGCCTCCTTCCAGCATCTTGAGATGACTGTAGTAGCCCACATGCCTATCGTAAAAATAGCAAGGAAATACTACATCATAAAACTATGCTACCCTTTCAAATTGCAGATTTTATTTTCTTGATGTTTGGTCTCTCGAAGTCCTCAAGAAGAAGGGCCAAAAATAAAGGACTGGCTACGCCACGAGGTGGCCACAATAGTTGTATTGGCACTTGTAAAAGTATGCAAATATGCAAGTATACTTATATACTCATCTTTAGACTCAGATTATAGTGGCGTCTGATCTCTCAGATAAATTTGCATAAAAGTGAATGAATAGGATACCTGAGTAAGATATGCCAGATGGTGTGTGTGATCTTGATCTTTTTCGAAACTTAAATTTATTTCATTAAATAAGTTACTATTTTTCATTTTCCTGAAACAAATTAACATTTCAGCAGCACAGAATACTTACTTAAAATAACTGTAAAAATTACGTATTGTTTCTCTCTTTCTCTTTTCAGGAAATAGAATTTTCCTCATAAATACACATAGACAAGAATCTCAGAGCACAAAATTAAATGTGTGTATATGTACATATATATATATACATACATAAAATGTATGATTTAGAGGATTTCAAAGTAGGGGTTTATTTTATTATTTTATGGAAGGCTTTGGCTTTTTTTCTTGAACCAAAATCTTCACAAGAAAAAGTTTCCCATTGCACATTTAAAATCAAACACTGCCATGAGTTTCATGCATTGTCCTACCTAGCAACAAACTTAAAAGCAATGATAGTTTGTCTTCTGCTCTGAAACAAGAGCTGTCATTTTTATTTTGTTCTATTTGCGCTGATAATGCCTATCCTCCGAATTTAAATTTTTTTGGTTGGCTTTAGGCAAGGCAGCATTATTTTTTCATATGGGAATATGTTCTAAAATATTAATCAATAACATTCTTTACTATTAGTATTATTGTAGCTCCTAGAAACCCCAGTCAGGACTGATGCTATGTGATTCTTAGTGTTTCACAAACAGGCAAAAGATATAGGTCGTTTTTATAAGTTTATAATTTCAATGGTAAGTGGTTTCAGCACCCTATATGCTACTTCTTGATGAAGATAACCTCCCTCCTCCTGTGAACTTTAACATCATGCTTTCACATATACTAGTGGAATTTGCTATGCGTTTATCATTTGGCTGCTCAGCCAAATGCTCCAGAGTCATTATTTCAGTACTACCATGTCCTAAGCTTGCCGAGGAGCATGATTTCACCTCTGACTGGGCATGCTAACTGGTCCCAACCAGGCAATAGGAGACCTGCAGGAGAGCACAGCACCATAAAAAATAAAGATGCGTGAAGTCCTTGCCTGTTTTGTCGTTTTAGTGTAGAGCTGAACAGGCTGACACATGTCTATGTGTTAGGTGGGAAAGTTTAATGAAGAGTCATCAGGAAAATTCTCTAAGAATCAAGCCCCAGACCTTCAATTAATTTTTTTTTTTTTTTAGTCTGTTAGCTGGTCACATTAGAAGCTTTGTATGATTAATGAGTTTAGTATTGGAAAAATAGTAAACCTTCTTATTGAGGCTTAAGTATATATTTTAATGAAACAGAGGGTAAGAAAAGCTGAATTTCTGTGGCGATTCTCTGTCTCCTTTTTAACTCCGTTCCCTGCACATTACCCCTAAAACTGCTTATTTCAGGAGGTCCAGGGATTCTGTATATTTTCTCCAGTACTGCAGAAGTCTCTAGATGAAGAAAAGCTTGCTTAATCCATAATAATGGCAGATCTGTTTATTGATCTCATAAATTGCACTTTACTTGACCTGTCAAAAAAGCAGAATTCTCAGCATGTGCTTTCCTGCTCCTTTAAGAACCTCTCCTCACCTTGGGCAGATTGCTCCCCCAGCCCCTCCCCATCTGCTGGCAGCTGTTGTAAACCCTGATATAAATTCATTAACCTTCTTCCAAACAATCTATTTGAGTTCATCCTTGAGAAAGTACAGAAGGAACAATAAACACATACTACTGATTTTTCTTCATTGTCTTTTTGTAACACGTCTGCACCCAAGATACAAACCCAAGTTTCTTCTAAAAGGAGGAAAATTAAACCCAAAATCCATAGGAATCCAAATCAGCCCACAGACTAGGATTTCCTAATTAGCAATGCTCTGATTCTTAGGCAGTGTTAACACCTGTGTAATACCAAGCAAAAATCTACATACTAACATGAGTGGTGGCAAAGCAATCAATGGCATATATCTGTAAGAAACAATGAAAGAGGAAGCCAGTGCTTAATAGAAAGCACTACTGAGTGTGACTTACTGATTGAACATTTCTTCTACCTCACCAATACCCTGAAGTGCAATATCATTGTTGCCATGCAAATGCCATGAGTGGGTCTTGGGCAAATTTTACATGTTAAGAAGCTTTGTTTTGGTTGATATGGGAAAAGTTGCAGACAACTGCATGACTTGGTGGTGTTTCTAGATAATGTTACTGGGTTCTATCTAGAGCAAGGCGTTCTTGCACCCTGAAAGTGCATTGCTGGGTATCTTTTAAAGGTACCTCTTAAGAAGATATATATATTTTTTTTAAGAACTTGTGTCTTTTAGCAGTGCAGTTTCTGATATCGCAATGGAAAAACTACAGTAAACATAAAGGGAACATTTTAAAAGGGAACACTGGCCTTTAAATGCCTGATTCTCTTTAGCAATAAATAGAGCTGGGTCCCAGCTCACTTTTAATTTTATTGGGATTTGGAATTACAGGTGCCTTGTGGTCCACTGGAAAACTCCTCTGATTTTATTGCAAGTCTCAAGAAGAATACAAAATCTGGAACTGAATTGTCAACCTAAGGTAGAGTGTCAGTATTTTTTCATTAACCAAAAAAAGTGAGAAGAGATGCCTAGCTTAGGTGAAACATTCAATTTCTTAGTGTCTAAAGATAGAGAGAGATGATGAATCTAGGCTTAAAGGTACTGAGAGGGCTGAACTTCAAATATTTAAAAAGTAGTTTTGCAAAATATTTTGCAAGTTCTCTTGTCACTTGAACTAGATTTAATGATCGATTTCCAAATATTGCCTTAAGTAAATAACTAAAAAAAAAATAAAATTTGTGGCTGAGAGGTTGTCAAAATCACATTCAGATAAATGGCTATGCTAAGTATGGTTGCAGGTCAGTTGTGTGTTCTGCCACCTGCATAGGGTTTTAGGATCATCCTAAGAGGTTAGAGTGCATTGTAATTTTTTGAAAAAAATATTTAAAAAATGGACAAGGCTCCTCAGTACTCCTCCTGTATATCCAACTGTTTTATTTTTAATGTGAAAATATTCAAATCTTACAAAAAACCTTAAAAGATATCTTGCATTTTGAATCTGGGAGATTGTCTTGCTCTTGACGTTTGCCTGGGCCATTAAAATTTTTTAGCAGACTGATGAGCAGAGGCATTGGAAAACAGAAAGCACAATAAAATTACAGCTTATGTATTTTTTCCACAGCATTAGTAATGTTGTTATTAATATATTCAAATTAGTGTCAAAACATTCCCTGTCCCTGGATTGGAGAAAGCACTTTAGGACACGCTGTCTCAAAGGCTGTGAAAATTTAAAGGCATTCCATTTGGATGAATGCTATTTTACTATTTTTCTCTATCTAGAAGATGGTGGTGAGTCTGGCATTTTGCTGCTGTAGATGACAGGGTATGGACTCTTTCTGAGGTAGTTCAATGTGTGTGGTGAACAGAAGTATGGTTTCAGTGGGAGCTGAATCAGATCTAGCAGCTCTGGCTTGCTCTCCTCTCCCCATTCAGATACCTTTCAATCTTCACATGTCTGCTTCTAATGTCCCTTGGACCAGAGAGCAGTTTCACAGACTGGTAGTACAGGATGGGAGTGTGGATATCAGAAAACATGGCTTACTCCATTTTGAGTTTTTGGCTGGTCTTCATTGCCTTTATCTTCAGGGGACTTTTCAAGACAGTCCAATCTGCAGCCTTGTAGATGTAGATTCAATTCTTCCAGATCCAGAGGGCAGTTGCTCTTGAACGTTAATGAAAGAACTGTTCACTGCCTGGCAAATCTCAGGATAAGCCATGTGTACATTAAGAAAGTTTTAAGAAACAGTGTGGATGCTAGAGGACACAGACTTACCTTTCCAAGAAGCAGTCTTGGGCAATGTCAGTTGATACATTATCTGAGTTTGCCAGAGAAAGGGGAGTTCCTGTAATGCAAGTGCAAGGGTTGATTTGAGTGGCCCTGGGTTAGAATAGTTCAGAAATTGTTTGTGCTATAGGAACTTACTGAAGCTGTGCCTTAAACTTCCCTCATTTCCAGTAAATTACTGCATAATGGCTGAATGGTCAGCTGGTATATAACAACATTACAGCAGTAAAAATAGTATATTTCTATTCAGTGTTAAATAAATAAGCCCACACATCTTTCTTGGCTCATCTATAATCTTTGGTGAACAGCACCTGATTGACAGGAATGTCATGACAATCCACCTCCTCCATTTTACAAGCCAGAGAGAACATCCAGCTAAAACAGCCTGTGTTTCTGACACCCAGAGAATGGGCTAGAATGACTGCCAGAAGTTATTGAGCTGGAGAGAATTTTAAATGAATGAATTGGGCATGAGTCATGTCTTTCCACAGAGCAACTGCGGTGCTGGCTGTCGAAGTACTTGAGAAATCAACAAGGGCCCCTTTTGAGGGAGCTGGGGGAGAATTTCATCACTGGCTCAGATTTGGAATTCTGCAGTGCATCTGGGAAAATAATAACCTACAAGAGCAAAGATTATTTAAAGACAAGCAGCTTCAATTTATCAATAACTCAAATACCAGCAAACTTGGGTGGTGAAGGGTGGCAGAGTGTTAATTGGTCTGGAAGCAGTATAAATACTTTCTGCATTTATCTCTCTTACAAATGTTCACTGGTGATATGTTATCAGTAATTTATGATGTGCCATGACAAAGGCTTACATTTCTGACAAAAATAGCAATTACTTAGAAGAATGAGGATTCTCCTTGAATGTTTTCAGCAAGTTATAGGGGGGATATTTTTCCTTCCATGCATGAACTGCCTGTGAAAATCCTTCGGATTTGGCAATTTTTTCTGTTGCCTGAATTTAGCCCAGTTTTTAAGCTCTTCCGAAGACCTTGCAAATTCTCTTATAAAATTACTGGTATAAATCATTTACATATCTGGTGCATACATTAGCATGCAATCATGGTGATAAGTACAAAAGAAACCCAGCACTTACTCATGCACTTTCTTAATCCTTGCTTATTTGATTTTGTTTTCTCCTTCACAGAAAGGAGAAAACTTTTATTATTACCAAAGGTTGTCTTCTGAAGGAGGAGTAAAATCTGCATCAAAATTTTCAAGCATTGTCTCATGTAAGGGAAGTGCTCTGTTGCCCCAGAATTTCATGCAGGATGCTTATCAGGTGCAAGGAAATGCATGGAGGAGTCCAAGTGTTATAGGTACGTATCACAATGCAGATACTACACTGTCTTCACTTTCATCCTCAGGGAAAGGAACTTGAATTGCTGTGAGAAAAGTCAAATGCTTTCTGAAGGTGATGACTTCTATGAATCCAGATCTCTGTGATCTTAGTGGTTTGGTAGCTGGAATCAAAATACCATAATATCCAGGCATCGCTGATGCTTTTTGTTTTTTCTGCGAGCATTATCGCCCTGTTTGCTAAGTGGAGAAGTTTCAGAGTCATGTCTCTAAGTGCATTTATTTGTGTTATTCAGTGAACTCTAGCAGACTTTGTTTTGAAAAATAAAAGTTTACTTAATTCTTGATGATTTAGAAGGCTTTGGAAAAATAATACTTTCTGAATTCAAAGAGAACTTGCAAACAGTGTTATAATATTATGGCTGCATTCAGAGGCCACCAGAAGATAGAAAGTGTTGGTGCAGATTCAAGTCAGACGCCATTTGCTTCTATATATTTCTTCTTTTCAGGAGAGCTGGAGAATACTGTAATGAAACTCACATAATAAATTTTGTAAGCAGACATATCCAAAGATTATTGAAGCCAATTGAAAGCACCTCTTAAGATTAGGAGTTTTGGGTAAATCCTGGAATTGTCAGAGTTTAGTAATAAATTTAGTTAGTTATATTTAGTTAGTTATACATAGTTATGCTCATTCCCTTCCTTTCGGACCCACTTCACCTTTTTAAAGCATCACCTGGCACACCAGTTTTTGGCTATAGACATAATCTGGGATCTGAGTACCAAGTGGGGGGTTTTACAGTGTGGCATAATGATAAAAGACAGAAAGAGGGCTCATCTTTTTTGTAGTTTGGAAGGGATGTAGCAACTGAATCTTGGGGCCTTTTTGTGTCTCTGTTAGGGTTACTGTGTGATGTGACCAAAATCACAGGTGACAGTGTTCATTGCCTGTGGATGTGGAAATAAATCCACTACATCATTCCCTAGGCGCTGTGAAGGTATGGGAGGCGACTGTTGGATCTGCTGGACAATACTTTGTGGTTACTTAGGAGCACTAAATCTGAAATAGAATGATGTTTTATCATAAAGAGTAAGCAAAACTTTTACTCCAAGTAAAAGGGCAGAATTTGGTCAATATGATCTGTCAATGGAAAAGATGACTGAGTCTTCTGATCTATTACAGAAACAGTTCTGATTTTAGGAAGACATTATTTTCTAATACAGATACATTTTACATTTTCAATGAAATCCCGTATTCCTGAACTGCACAACAATGCAGTTTTGTGAGCTGCAATACTCTGTTACATGTTTTCTATTGGACTGACAAGGGATAAATCAGAAATGCCTGTAGATCAGATCAAGAACTATAATTGCAATGGAAAAATACTGGTTTTTTCTGGATTTTTCTCATTCCAAGGACAGAAGATGTTCCTTCAGTTCTTACAAAGTGAGTTACTGGCTTATTTCAAGGATGAAGAATATATTGCAGAAATACTGTGAATACAACAGTGTGAATCACTGGGATTGCTGCTTCTGAAACAATGATTGACTCAGAGGATTTTGCTTTTTGTGAAGCTGCTCTTATCTCCCAGCACCTGTCCTCAGACATTGAGCTAATATGTCTGGCACCGAATAAAACAGATAGATAGGAAAAGAATCTTTAATCTGAGGAAAGGCTACTAGTCCACACTAAACTATCTAGTTTTTCAATTAAACTTGACAAAAAAAAAAATTTATTTAGCTTCTGGAAAAAGCAATCCTCCCCCAGATATTCTCTTCCTAAGATTTTGTGTGCAGGAACGCTGTATGTACCAGAAGAGGTGGCTGATTCTTTTAGACCACTTTGACAGGAGCAGTAAATTTCAGTTCCCAAAGCTACTCAGATGCAAAAGCTCTGAGCCACAGGCAAGCCATACACAGTTCATGGACCTGCGCTGTCTGCTGGAAGAACTGCCAGGAATGATAAAAATGATAATAAATTTGCTTTTACTGCTCCTCTCTGTTGTAATAAATTTGTCCTGTATCTTTACACAAAAATGTGCATGGACCCTCTTTATAAACCCCTGGGGAGAAATCTGTGAACAAAAGTAACATTCTCTTTCCCTTCACTTCTGTTTGTGGTGTCTTTTTATAATTTGTGGAAGGTGTCCAACAGGTTGGAAAAATGCATTGAAAACCTAATCCAGACATGTCAGTACAACACTAGGTTTAGTTTAAACAAAAACCAAGCAAGCTTTCACCTTTTCAAAGTAATGTCTCCAAAAATACTTCTCTGATTCAGAAAGTACATTTTTATCCTGGCTTAACTCCTTCTATACTGAATCATAGAATCATAGAATCATAGAATAGTAAGGGTTGGAAAGGACCTTAAGATCATCTAGTTCCAATCCCCCTGCCATGGGCAGGGACACCTCGCACTAATCCATGTGGCCCAAGGCTCTGTCCAACCTGGCCTTGAACACCGCCAGGGATGGAGCATCCACAACCTCCTTGGGTAACCCATTCCAGTGCTTCACCACCCTCACTGTAAAGACCTTCCTCCTTATATCTAATCTAAACTTCCCCTGTTTAAGTTTGAAGCCATTACCCTTTGTCCTACCAATAACAAGCAAGGCTATTTTTACGCGGCATAATGCATGCACTTACTGAGAAAAATATATCTATCCAGCAGCAGCAGCAGATTTGATCAGAACTATAAGAATCTCTAACATGTTCGGCCAAAGTCTTTGCTAGTATAAAATGAAGTTAGCATAATGATGCTTACGTCTAGTAGTGCAAAATTTGAACCATGAATCGAGGGCAGTGGCAAAAGAAATGTCACCATTTCCCTGTGTTTTTCTGGAAGAAAAATATAGGAAATGTGCTACTTTTGGAGAATTGTTTTGTAAATTTTCCCAAGAATTATTATATTGTAGTGCGTGCGATATATGTGCTTCAGAACTTCAGTGCTATTCCTTGCGTTTTGAGAGTTTGTGAATAATTTGATTTGAATTGACTTTTTTTTTTTTTTTTTTGAATGGGTACGAGTTTCCCTCAAGATCAGTTAATATCAGAACTGGCTGGAGTCAGGAAATTCAGATCACAATGAGAGGTTTTGGAAAATTTAGGTTCCAAGTTTAATTTCAGTAAATGGAACGTGGAACATATCACCCATCAAAAATGCTGGATTTGGATTAAGAAAAATATTTGCAGTCCATGGCATGCTTTTTTTTCCAACCCATGTGCATGTGCACACAGTATTATATTGACTAATTTCAGTTTGGGTGGTCCAGCATGAATGTATATGACCAATATGCATCAAAAGACTTTAACAGAGACACTGAGAATGGATTTAACATTGAAAATGGGATATTTGTATCTCCTGACAAACTCTGCCAGTGACATCGTGCCATACAATGAACCTGACGCCCAAACTGCTTTTCTCCAAAGTCATGCCACCTTAATCTGAAGTAGGGTCAATAATTTCATCCCTTACTTTTTATAATAAAAAATAAACAATATGTTCACAAATATTTCCATTCAAAATGCATCCTACTGGTTACAGTTCAGCTGCAGTTGGAGGAAGTGAAGGAGGGTTTTGATCTATGCTTGTGTGTTACTAGAGTAAGTACACCCAAAGCATTGTCTCAGTAGAGAGGTCATGGAGTTTATGAGCACAGAGACTAAATTGTCCCTCTGTATCTAGAGGTAATCCTCTCAGGGCAGGGCTACAAAATACTGCAGGGAAGCCTACAATGCCCTGCACCTTTTTGACAGTAGGTAAACAGAGAACTTCCTCCTTTGGATCATTCCTTCTGGCATGTGCCATCGCACTCCACTGAAAAGATGAGAAAAAGTATCTTTAAAAACAAGCTGTGCTCTTGGTACTACTACAGGCACAAGGTCAGGCAGCTTTGTAGTTAGAGAAGATAATTTTGGTTTGTGATATTCTTCTAGCCCGCAAGAAATGCTGTTACTTACATGAACCCATTCATGTGATAGGGAAAACTCCAAAGATACGCTTTCAATGGAAAATGTGAATAAGCAAACTGTTTGTAATGATGTGGTTTTAGTATTCCTGCCAAGACAATTCAGAGAAGAGAAGATACACGTCTTGAGAGTGTTTACTCTCAAAGATGTGACCATATAAGCATATTTTTAAACAGGAACAGCACAACATTTGAGCAAGTGGTGAATACTCTGCAATTTCAGCCTCACTGACAGTTCAGGAGTTTTCTGCTGTAATTGCCTCTGAAATCTGCCCAAATACTACCATAGATTATCTGTCCCTTTTTCTTTGTTCAATCTTTCTGCAGCCACCTGACCTGGATGTTCTTTCAAGCTTGTGAAGCAAGGTATTGAAAGCACCTTTACCTGTGTGTACCTGAATGTGGGAAATGAACGTTCAAGCTCTTCCTGATGTGGTAAGTATGAGGATGCAAATGACTTGTTTTAAGGAGTCAAGCAAGAGCTGAGTCTGGATGAGTGAAATGAGTGGTCATTTGTCTTAAACAACAATCTATTAAGATTTTTCTCTTTTTCACCTTGGAAATGCTCCCTTTTCAATATTTGGTGTTGCTGCAGAAGGAGTTTGTTCTGATGAAACACCATTTTTTGAAAAAAGCAGTTTCCCTGCAAAATACCCAACCAGCAGTACTACCATTTACCACAAATTGCTTTCTTTTAGGGTCCAATCTGGTTCCTGTAGAACCCAGTGGAAAAACATCTGATTTCACTGAGCGCTGGTCAAGATAAGGCAGCTACTGTTGTACCTTGCCTGTTAGGACTGTTCTTCTGAAGCTGAGGTAGTAGTTGGACGTCAAAAGTCACTAATAGGAAGAAAACCCACTTTTTAGAATCATGGCTGGCAAATTCAAGCTTTAATGTCCCATAAAATCAGCCCTAGGACTAGATCTTTTTGAACCTTGCTTTCTGTCTTCTTACTTGCATTCAATAACTTTTATCCTTCCTTCTCCTATTTCTGTCTGATATAATCCTCTGTGCCAAGGGTTTCCAGCTTCGTTCTTTGGCCCTGTCACTGTGACACCAGTATGACTGGTTCTGTATCAGATTGCTTCCTTTGAGGAGGCTGACTATTTTCAAACTATTATAGTGATGCTGTGGGGAACCCTCTCTTGAGACTCCTCTCTTTTGTGGATTTTTCTCTTGTTTTAAAAAAGAAATATTGTTTTCCAGTATCACCTTTTTCTTCTGTCTCTTTGTTTCTTCCCCTTTGTATCCTTTTCTTTTGACATCCTTTTACCACTGTTCAAAGATAGTCTTATAAAATCTACTTTTTTTTCCTTTCTGATGTCCAGACATTCTGTTTTCATCTGTTCCTTCCACTCTTTTTCTTCATCTCACACGTAATTGTTTGCTTGACACATTATAATTACTAATTTTTAACTTATTTTCCACTTACAGTATACTGGAACAAAATTGAGCATGAGCAGTTCAAGCCTGTACATACAGCAGAGGTCCTGGGGTCTCTGTGAGATATATCATTGTGCTACATTCAAAGTGAAATATAACTCAGTGTTAGCTAATGCTCTATTCCAGCAGGTAAAACTGCTGTTGTGGAGCAAGAAAGCACAGGTGACCTACATGGAGCAGAATAGAGAAGGCAGGAAAGGGGAGAGACAAGTGATGCAAATATGGAGAGTTAAGAGGAACAGAGACCTGTGGATGGGGCTGAAAATGTCTGGAAAGGAGTGAGGACCTCAAGGGGAAAGCAAGAAGTGGATAAAAAACTCCAAGGAGAAATAATAGTGAGGGGAGGAGAAGGAACCTGAATGCAGTGAGGGTGGAGAAGTAGAGCAACATCCACCTTTACAATGCTTCACAGAGATTTAAGAACAAAAAGCCATCACAAGAGCTACTGTGACTTCAGGGCAGAGCACATAGCCGAGAATGAAAATGGTACTGAGTTTAAATGACCCAAGACACAATGTGCTGTCTGGATTTTTATTTTATTTTACTTTATTTTCTTTTCTTTTAATTTATTTTATTTTGTTTTATTTTATTATTTTATTTTAGTCATGAAGCCCGTACATTGCATTTGCTGAATCTCTGGCATTCTTTGTTTCTTTTTTTCTGACAAGAAATGACTTTTTTTCTTGCATAAGATTGTGATTCATTTTGTATAACTCAGGAAGGAACCTTAAGGCAGAAATCTTTCTCCTTCATTTGGAGAACCAAAATGGAAACAAGATGACCCGGTTCATTAGGAGAAAAACTTGGATAAGGAATAGCTTCCAGATCCTTGCTCCCTTTCACCTGACCAAAGTAAAAGGATGTCCTGGCTTTAAAGGAAATTAATTTGAAGCCCTCTTCTATCTATCTCCTGCCTTTGAAGGAATTCACTTCGCTGTCTGCAGCAGCGCTCTTTGGCTGCCAGGGCAGCTGGTCAATATGCGGGCTCTCATCTGTGGGTAATCCTACCTCTTAATCCACGTAGTATAGATCTATATGTACATTTTACTGACCCTCACATTCAGTCCTATGTCCAGGCAAAGCCCTCTCTGGTTTTCAGAAGGAAGATTAAGCCAGCAGTAGCCAATGACCTAAACTCTGCCTTTCTGATCCTTCTTATCCCCCAAAACCCAGAGACGTGGAACTGATCAAGTCCCAGAGCAAGTTCTGGCAGCTCACAATGATAAAAAAAGCCTAAAAGATGAAGACTAAGATAGAAAAATAGCTGCATTAAAGGCAGATGACAGAACTCGCTTACACCTCTGTGAGTTTCAGCAGTTAATTTCTTCTCAGGAGAAACATGAGGTAATTACCTGACAGCCTGATATTTTTCTTCTCCTTTCCTCTAGAGTGGGATATGAGACAATAAAACTGATGGCTGTAGTCTGCATTAGTTGCGGAGCAGACAGGCTACGCATTATGTTTTGTCCACTGCTTGGTCTAGTGATGAAGGTTACTTCTACACAAAGCATTTACCCAGCTGGGTCCAGTTGGTGCTCAGTTCTCTGGTAGCAGTAAATCGCAACTCAAGGGAGTCACAGCTGCCTGTGGACAGCCAGAAGAGAGCTGCTTATGTACCTTGTAGTTTCTTGAAGGTAATTTTAGCTGCTCAGATAAGATTTCCTTAATTCTTCTTATGGCTGCCTGGAAATCTTCCAGGATAAAGACTGCTGTGAAGCATTTTCTCAAAATAAGTTGTTGAGTTTGCCTATGGATTCATTTTGCAGAAAGTTATTAGAGAGCTGAAATTCAGAATTCCCATATCTACAGTACAGCTTCATTGCCGTGTGATGCAAACCTGAGGTGAGGCTTCCTCTCTCTCCTGAGGGCTGGGGAGAGAAGGCAGAGAAACACCTTGAGAAAAGGAGGGCTGTTTTCAGGGGTCTATGCAAGACTTTAATTTTATTTTACAGACTTAATTCTTTCCTTTCAGGATCACTAAGGAAATCACTGAAATGATTCATATTGGTGACATAATTGTGTTCATTAAACTGTTGGTTTAAAAGGCGAGGTATGAGACATTTTAATTTGCAGCAGAAAATTATTTCTCTCCCTACATTTTCACTGATAGTCAGGGTTGGTAAAGGTATGTTTGTGCTTATGGGTTCATCCTCTAATTTCAGCTTGTACTGAGCACCAGGAAACTCACACTGATTTTTTTTTTTTCCCATTGAACTTAGCATTTTCTAAAGTTCTGATGAAAAAAAGAACATATTTTCATTTTTATATTTTAAGAAGAATACCTTCAGAATGTTTCCACCTACGGCCCTGTCTGTAAGTGCTTATTCTGCAGTTCTGATGGGGAGATCATCACCTACTTCATTCTTGGTGTGTCAGATGAATGTGGTGAAGTTTAGACCACTTGAGGCATTGAGATCTGGCTGTTACAGACTGGACTGAGACATCGTCGTATCTCACCTGTGTGAGATAGAAGCTGGTGATTTAAAAAAGGAGAGAGGAATAGCCTATCTATGAGCCCTTTTAACTCTCCACTCCTCCATGATAAAGTTTTCCTTCAATGCTAAAAATGGGGAGGCTTGTTAGGTAAACATGTATACTGAGCTGGAGAAGAAGATGGGAGGACAGAAAAGGAGAGGAAAGGCGAAGAAGAGGAGAGGAGAAAAAGAGGAGAGGAGAAGAAAAGGAGAGGAAAAAAGAAAGGAAAGAAGAGCAGAGGAGCAAAAGAGAGAGGAGAGGAGAGGAGAGGAGAGGAGAGGAGAGGAGAGGAGAGGAGAGGAGAGGAGAGGAGAGGAGAGGAGAGGAGAGGAGAGGACTGGACTGCTGAGTGCTGCCAGATGAATGGTACGCAGCAGAGGGCAGAAAGAGTTCCTTTTTGTGGCTATGTTCCTGAAACATATTAGGGACAAATTTGTATATTTCTTGAGAAAGAGCAAAAACCAACTTATGCCTTTATAGCTAGGGAAAGCTCTTCCACTAATCTTCCTGAAACAAAATAGAAATCTCCTGGTTTAGGTTAGTCATCTATCATCATTTGCTTCTCATTGGAGATTACTCCCATTGTAGTCTGAGAAATTGAAAGAGTGACAACGTCCCTGCAACCTGTGTAACGCAATCTCTTAATACTTCCTTATAAAGAAATGAATAATTGGCACTGATTACATGTGTGTAGGGTAAGGATCACAGTTCTGTCACATGTGGGATGATTTTAACTGAGAGGGTTTTGGTGATCTCAGGTTATTTCTGAGTGCACTGCCTGGCTCTCTGCTCAGCTGAGTAATTGTGGCAATAACCAGGGAATGTAAATGTATTCCAAAGCTGGGGTTATAATGCACATACATGTAAAACAATGTGAAGCGAGCTGGCGGCAAGTTTGTAGTGCAGGATCAGCCTGTGTGGGGTGAAGGGGGGTGCTAAATCCCAGCAGTTGTCTCATGTCTGTCAGTGGAGGCTGCTGAACCAGCTGCAGTGCCTCTTGCTCTGCACTCTGCTAGTTCCTGCTGGGGATGACATAGGCAGTCTGCAAAACAAACAGCAATTTGTTAGAGCCTGATGACAAATTCACACACTGGCTATGAGTGTTCATACAAGAGGCAGAAAAAGCAACTTCCAGCTGGCAAATCTCACTGCACCTTGTACTGGCTTAAGTTGGCAAAAGCCCCTTTATATCTTATCTCATAGAGTTGTTTCCTAAGATCCTTGGTGTATTCATTCTATCTCCAGATGGGGAACCAATGAAAGGCCATCAGGTGGGGTGAAGAAATCTATTGCATGGGTGATGTCTTTGTACCTTCATCTAACAGCATACCTAATGGCCTCACAACACACAAGTAGCTTTGTGCAGACTTTGTCAATGGGTATACGTGCAATAAATTCCACAGAGCTAGTTTTAATAAGGAGCTTCTTGGAGGCAAAAGTTAAATAAAGTCTTCTCTCATTTAATATATTTGAAGTTTGACCTGTAAAGCCGTTCCAGGTGGTATATAGCTTGGTGAATCTGTGTTTTCTCTCTGTGGGAGCAAAGTCAGATTATTCTCATTGTGATGATCTTTTACTGCTTTCACAGATCAGATCTGGAGAGTGTCTGCTTCTGTAGTGGTAGATGTATGTCCCAAGGGGACAAGAAATGGCCTTAGAATTGAACTTCTGCCAACCATTTTCACTCTTTAGCAGAACATCTCTGGAAACACTCATCATACTCATTTTTTTTTTCAAGTGAAATACAAACACACTACAAAATCATATGTATTTTCCTGAAACTTCAGCATTTCTGAGGGAAAAATTTCTGACATTGCTGAAATGGGAAGTTCCACACTGCTACTGTATTTTATGTCAGCACATCTAGGAAATATCACCTCATGGTATCAGTACTTTCTGAAGATGATTGACTGGGAATTGTCTTTTCCACTGCATTTCTCCAGTAAGAAAAGAAAGTGTTACTATCCACTGTAGAGAGATAGTGAGACATTTTGAGTTACAATGAAATGGACCAAATAATTCATGGCACCTTTTAATGCGATTTATGTCACCTTTTTAGAGAATCTGGATAGCTTCTTGTGCTTAACAGGGGCTGAGCAGGGATTTTCTGTGGAAGTGACTATCTGGAAGAGAACTGTTCTTTTTTTCAAAACCAATATTTTTCACAGGTAAGAAAAAAAAGTCAGAATTCTCAGACTTACCATAAAAACAGGCTTTTGGCATTTTCATTTTCTGTGGAAAATTTTTATTGACTGGGAAGCAGAGACATATTTTTTTTTCATTTCTTTTTCCAGGAAATTTCTTCTTGTGAAAATATTTCAAATTTTAATTCTGCTTTAAATCAGGGTCCCCGCAGGTATAAAGTTTTTTGTCAGAGAGATATACCTTTTAAAAAGTGTTGTGTCCTTTAATTGTGCTAAGGTTAGGAGAAAGAATGATTAATGTGAGTATGTGTGAAAGGCATCTTCAATCTCTAATGGTGCCACAGTTATCCATAGCCCTGGGATTTCCAAACTGCATCATGCAATATGCTTTATACCTGAAAGTTGGTAGAAAGTATGTGACAGAAATTGTTTAAGAGTGTCGGCCGAATGAAGTGAGTTACATTAATTCACTGATAAGTGCCTGGTTCCCTATCAGCTTCTGAGTGATTGCCATTGATTTAATGAATTTGTATATGATTTGGAGCCTCCTTAATTAAGAGGCTGCATAATTTTTTCATTCCTTGTTGACAGTAGAGGTCAGCTGACTTGACATTATTTCATCTGAGTGATTTGCATTATAAATGACTGCAGTGGGGGATTTCCAGGAAAGGATCTGAATGCTGTCCTCCAGCAGGTCTTAGTGCTCCTGTTCAGGGAATCTCTCTTTTCAAGAACTTTCTTCAGGAAAGATATGCACATAATTTGTAAAAGATGGAATGTTGACTGATATATTTTTTCCTGACTTATACAATGTATTTGGGGCATTGCAGAGGAGCTTAAGGAACTTGTAATTTACAAATTTTATAAAATTAATAAACTCAATAATTTTATAGAGATCACATTCACACCAGAATCATCCTTTTATCCCAAACAATTTAATTCAAGAAGGAAAAAGATGAAAAATTATGGGGTTTTAAATAGATTTTTGGTTTCTTTTTCAAATAACCTTTTGATTACCCAAAGTCCCTTTGGTGACAACTCTACCGGCTTTGCATAAGACATACAGTGAAGTCAGAAGTCCTCTCAAAACCAGAAAAAAATACATACATAAAGTAGTCAGAGCTGTGAAAGTCAATATCAGTGTACTACACAGCTTTTCTTCTACACAGGAAAAGACATCAATAAAGTCCCTATTAGTAGCCAGTAGTCTTAAAGCCTGATTTTGAAGCCATACGCATGGTAAATCTCTAAAAAGTTATTACATCTGAAGTATAAATCTGTTAAATATACATCTACATTGCACCAAAATACTTTAGCAGTTTTCTTGAGTGAGTGATGCTCATTTAACCAGGCTATCACATTATATGAAATATATTTCGTTTTTATTTGCTGAAAACAGATTAATTTAACAGTGTTCTTTTATTGATTGTGCTGGATGTGCTAGAGACCAGCTTCTTCAGGTATTCATTTAACAGGTCTCCGTTACATATGGATTTGTCTGATGGAAGGAATATCAGTGTCTTTAAGAGGCCTGCTTGATTTCTTTAACAGTTATTCGGTTTGCTCGTCTCCAACATCTAAAGTTAAGTTTTCTCTTCCACCTTGCACAGGACTGAATAGAAAAGGGTGAAACAGGGAAAGTCAAAATCCATCACTTAGTTAGATCAGACAGATTTTGCATTTGACTATGAATCTGTTCTACCCAGAGATGACTAAAAATTAGAATTTATGGCTCAGGGGAAGCTTCAGTATTTGTAAATCTTTTTCCAGGAATATTTGGAAGATAATTACAAAAAAGATGCTTGTGAAGGAGGCACCTTCAACAACAGTGACAGCAACATTTTTTGAAGTTGCCTCTTTCAGCTGCATCTGATCGTAGCAATTGTTGGGTGAAATATTGCCCTTTTCATTTCTTCTCTGAAGAGTTCTAGAAATTGAGTGAGATGGAGATTCAGATGGCCAGGGAACATGAAAGCACTGTCTTGAGATTTAATAGGGCTGCTCGAGCAGTGTAATCTGTGAGTCTCAGCAGAGTAGGATCTCAGATGAAGCAGCAAGCCTTCGAGAAGTGTGCTCATAGTCAGGCTGAATTTCACACACAGAGAGGTCTTTCTGTGACACATTTTGGGTCAGTGAGTAATCATTTCCCTAAGAAATTCCATTTCTATGGAAAATTCCTTTCCCCTTGTTCTACCTATAACAAAATCATTTGGCAGTTGGGTAGAAATGAAGGGAAGGTGGGGAAAGGCAAAGCAGAAAACTTACAAAAAATGCATGTCTTGCATTTCTGCATTACTTTCTTGGAGATTGATAGCTTTTATTTGCTAGTTTTGTTTTCTTTTTTAATTTTTATTTTAAAAAATATATTTCCAAAATACTGCATCAAAGCCTCATTTCTCAAGTTTTTCAGTCTGTTTAGGTTTTTGGTTTTTTTTTTCAGACAAAGAAACAGAAATGTAGTCTGGATAAGGATCTAATTTTTGAGCTGTTTATCTGAAGCAAGGCTGGGTGCCCGCCCATCACTGGCTGCAAAGTGTGTAAGTAGCAGGTCTGTTTTATGCCTTTGCCTCCTTGCTGCTTCTGTTTGACTAACTCAGCAGCAGTTGGGTATTAGCTGGATAAAACTAGCACTCCAAATGAACATATTTATTGAGGAACATACATAGGGTGAATAAAGAATTAAATTCTGAGGCTAAAAGGAATTGAGGTTTTCCTGCAGTGATGGCTAGTCACTGAGTGCAAAAAAAGCCCAACCCCAACAAATCCAAACAGAAATTCCAGATTTCTATGGTATCTGTTCTATATTAACACTTTAGGGACTGAGGTTCTAATAGGTGGTCTTTTTTGTCTCTGAGTAAAGAAACAATTACCAAGGAACTGCATCAAACCAGGACAGCAGGTTGGTTGGACCAGGTGAACTGGGCTCGTACTGCTATCTGTGCCCTGGCAGAAATGCAGAACTCTCCCAGAGGAGGAGAATTCTTATTGAGGTTGCACTTTGTATGTAGCTTTCCAGTAGCTTTCCTTTCTGCTGTTATGCTGCCAATGATCCAGTAGTACAGTCCCCCCCAGGGAAGATTCCACCATGCATGACTACTGTAAAAGCATGGCACTTTTAAAACATAAAATAAGAAAAAGATTGCATAGACAGTGGAAGAGGCAGCATGAAATCAGTGAAGTCTGTTCAAGGGCTTTGAGAACCTGGTCTAGTGTGAGGTCTTCCTATGGCTGGGGGGGGTTGGAACTAGATGATCTGAAGGTCCTTTCCAACCCTAACCATTCTATGATTCTATGATTCTAAATAGAGGCAAGAGCTATCAGTGAATCTGGTGCAAGCAAGGTTTGTATGTGGAAGGAAGATAGGCGTGTATCAAGAATGTAAGGAAGAGAAACCAATCTTGTTAATGGAGATTCAAGCTAGAAAACAGCGTACTCAGATGGGGCTCTCTTCTGCCACCTTAATTTCTTTTGGGTGGCACTGACCCAACCGTTTGCTTCAGTGAGGCTTACTGCAGAAAACACTCTGTTTTTGTGAACAAAGATAAAAGACTACAGGCTTCAGTATGAAATAAGGAGCACCTACTGTTGCCAACACCTACTAATGAATGAAAATGCTATATATATAAAAAATCAAAAAAGTTCATATGATGGTGCTTGTTGCATAGTCTTATAAAATTAAACAAGGCACTTATATCTGAAGGCTAATGGAGGACACAAAAATGAATGGAATGAAGAAAGACAAGCAGACTGTTCTTCAAAATAGGGAAGAGATATACAAACAAATGAATCTAAAAGCATCTTGAGGATGATGGACAAGTGGGACACTAGGAGATTAAGATACAAATGGAAGTATAATTACATGTCATGTATCATGGCAAATACGGGATTCCTTCTGTCTTTCTGCAAGTGGCTCCAAATTGAAATGGGAAAACCAGAGAAATGAAAGTCTAAAAGGGCTTGAAAACTCAGCAGAAATTCTGTGAAAACCTGAATCAATCTGCTTAATACAATAAATCATCAGATTCTTGATATAGTTGTCTTAGCAGCTAATGCAATATTTGTCCTCAACCTTAATGGGGAAATACAGTTCAAAGAACAGATAAAGCTAGTTATATGGGTAGGCTTCTCTTCAGAACAAATTATCATTTCACAAAGAAAATAGCTGTTGCAGCTCAGATAATTTTAGTTAATTTTAATTGTTATTAATGGCAGATTTACATTTTTTTTTTCTTTGTGGGGAGTACCTAGTACATAGTAACTGTATAGGAAAATATATACTATAGTAGATGGTAACTCAGGCTTTGCCCCTATTTGAAATCACAAGGAATGTTCCCATTAATTTCAGCGGCTGCATTGATTTGACCCAGCAAAGCAGACATCATTCCCTAGAGACTGAGTCAGATAAGAGCTCTTACAAACCTCATTTGAGCAGATAACTCACATAAACAGGAAATTATTTCTGAGTAAGCAGCGAGCAAGCAGAACATCAAGCTATCTTGGTGCTAATTTGATCTTCCCGACATTCATTATAGTCATCTTTTGGTTAATGCTTTGACTTGTGTGGTAAGACTGGTATGTGTCTCCCCACATTCGTCATGGCTGTGGCAGAAATAAGGACTCCTTTCTGACCCCCTGAGGTGGTGAGCAGCTGCAGCACAGGCAAAAGAAGCTGCTGCTGTCTGTGTTTTTCAGGACACTCATTTTCCCTGTTACCAGCAAGTGTAACTATTACACCATGCAGCTGAAAAAACTGGAGAAGGTCACAGATCTCAAAACTACACCCTTCCTCCACGTTATGTGTGAGCTTCTGCTGGACTCAGAGGTGGTCTTGGACTTTGGCTAAATAACTGTTTAATAATTCAGAGAATTTCTGCTTGACTAACTAAAGAATTATTGCCTTCTATTTTCAGTTCTCCAAGTGAAAACAATCTGCATTATAGTCAGTAAAAGAAGAGGCTACTCAAAGGAGAGTTTGCAGATTTGGCCTGTAATGATGCTTGGCATACTAAAAGATGAACAATAAAATTTTCTCTGAGATCTGTTCAACCCAGCCTCCAAACTCCAGTTATATGGGAGATTGAGCCTTATGAAACAGGCCTTCACTGATAGCCTGGATTTAAGATTGTGAATAAAGAGATTTTTATTTGGACTAACTAATCCAAACAGCAGAAAATTATTGCAAACTTCTTTTGAATTATTCCTCACGGGTCTTATTTATGTATTCATCTTGCTCACATGGAAGATTTGTTTTTGTTAAAAAACATTATTTTGTTAAAAAACCACAGCAGATTAACAATTGTTGATGCTATTTGGATTCTGCTGGACTCGCACTCTTCTGTATGTTGTATGCTTGTGTAACAGCACATGATCAGACTGGGGTAATGGTATGGTAAGAGGGGCTTGCTTGCAATGAGCAGGGACATCCAGGATCTACTTTTTCCATCTGGCTTTAAATCCCTGAAAGTCCTAATGTCACCAAACAGAAACTTTCCATGCAGGCAGATAAAAGAAATTTCCAGCTAAAATGGTGACAAATTTAGCTTTGTCATCTCATCAGAAGTGATCTACTCTCTGTTTAGCACATATATATGCATAAGACAAAACTTTGTTTTATTTGGATGTAACAGATCACTACATTCCCAGGCACTTGACACTACTTAGTATATATTGAGACAAATTATGGCCTGGGTGGTGCTGAGGGTACATGGGAGTTACGAGAGCATCAGTGAGTCACTGGTAAAGGAAGCTGTCTGCTGAGCAATGAGAATAATGCTTTTTAATTCACAATCTAATAAAGTAAAGTAATATGAGGTGAACGTGCTGTGCAGTCTAGTAGGCTGGCAGGAAAGCAGTGCCTAGCACACATCATGAGGTATTGAACAGCTGCCTGCGAGAGATAATATTTCATGGGGACTTTTGGAAGTATTTTTGTTAGCGGCTGGCCCATATGGCTGCCCCTGCTCTCACTCCTCTCTCCTTTCAGACCTAAGACACACTTGCATAAGCTGCTGCTCCAGCCTGGTAGTGAAAGGCAGGCAAAAATCCTAAAAATGGCTGCAATGCAGATGATTTACATTCTCTGGATTACACTGAGGCAAGCCAGGGCACAGGTTTTTATTTTTGTCCTTGTCTTTCTACTTCCACTTTCCCTCGCAGTGCTTAGATCATCGCAGAAGTGACACAGCCTGTTCCCGTTGAGCACTGTACACCATCCCACACACTCTGGGGATACCTCCCAGCGCATTGCTGAGAAAAGCTGTTGTTCTGGCTCGAAATCACATCTGGCAGCTGTTATTTGACTACAGAATTTTCCTCTGTATAATGTGAGGTTTGGGACCAGTCATTACTCCGTACTAAACTTGATTTTGTGTGATTCTGTGTAATTTTTTTTTCTAATGGTAAAATAAAAAGGGTGACTGTTTTAAAACTGGTGTTATTTAAAACTCAAACAGTAATAAAAAGGAACAGTATTCTTGATACTAATAATTCTTTGAAAAATAGACTTTTTGTCTCATTTAAGATGAACATAAAAGCCTGGACCATTAGAATTTCTCAGCAGTATGGTCCCTCTGCTTCAGCACTAGTTAACCTCCACTCTGGAGAAGCAGTGCTGACCCACCAGAGCACCCACTTTGTAAAGACCTTTCCATAACATATTTAGTAGAGCTTGAAATATATGAAGAATTTAACTGCTAGTCATCAAAATATCTTAGAGAAAGATAGACAGGACTGTACAATTTTGGAAAGGAAACCCATTTACCACGATTAGATTTAATAATAAGTTTAGCAATATTCCATAATGCTGTATTTCTGCAGTAACATTCCTTATTATGAAAGATAATAAATTAAGGGCCATGTAAAATATCCTGTCCAGTCAATTTAAGAAAATAAGGGAATAATTTGAAACACTCATTGCCTATTCTAAGGTTCTTGACTTATTATGATTCTTGGCATCATATAAGGAAGCCTCCAGATCTGGAGTTTGAGGTTGAAAATGTGACACTATTATATTCATTTGTATTGTTTACACAGAGTGATAGATAATGTAAGGTAATTCAGAGGACCTTCCCTCTCCCCAGATAACATGTGCTTTTCCTTGGGAATATGCAGTCTCAGGCCATAAGACACTCACACTCAAAAACTCACACTCATGTTTAATTTAATCACTGTGAAGAGTCCTATTGATTTCAGTGGGACCACACACAACAGCAAAGTTGAGCATGGGTAAAAACATTTGCAGACCAAGGAATCTAGACTATCTAGACAGACCTCATAAAACCAGATAGTTCACTGCAGCTAGGGGACTAAATTGCATATTACTATATGTAGGAGGAAAGCTGACTTTTTATTATATAAAATATTTCAAGTTTTCAAAAATTTGACATTATTCTAAGTGGGGTAAAACTCTCAAAGTTTTACAATTTTTTGAGGGAAAAAATAGGTTTAGAGTTGGTGGTTTTTATTATTATGTTTTTAGCTATTAAAATAATAACTAATAAAAAAATATTTTGTATGAAATAAGATATTACAACATTGAGAGTTTTCCCCATTTTCACCAAATGTTTTATTTGCAAGGGAATTGCATTTTCCTCTAAATTTTCTGCTAGTTACTCAGACTAGCTGTGCTTACTGCACCAAATGACCATAAACAACTTGCAGGGAAGACGGGTATGAAAGACTGAAGGACTGTAGTTAATATTTTCAATGGGGAAGCATAATTAAAAAGCACCTGAGAGCTAGATTTTAGATATAGGCATAAAAAGTAGTAATTAACTATCAGAAACACAAAACAGAATTTGAGTCATGTTCATCCAAGTTAGGCCATCCACCAAGTCCAATGCTGTCAGAACTGAAGATCGCTGGACCTACATAGCACAGCTATAGCACATACCGGTCTAGCACTCATTGGGATATCTCTGCAGAACACTTCTGCACAGTGAAAGCAAGTTCAGAAGCACCCATGTCCCAGTTCAAAAAGAACTTGGGTACTTGGAGGCTCATTTTGCAAAGGGACCCTGCCTAAACCCCCATGATTAAAGTATAGATCCGCATCACCAGTCTGTTTCTTCTAAATCCAGAGACCATCCTTGCTGTCTGTGCATCACTATGAAAATCCTCTCTGGTTTTGCTTCTGGTATAGACCTATTTAAAATCTGTGCAGTAGTAGTACTTTGGTCCACGTAGCTCATCCTTAAATATATCTTTTTTTCTGCTGGGTAGATGCACTCAGTCCAGTCTCAAATTTCCTACATATTTTATAGTATCTCTCAGCTGCAGGAGAATGGCCTGGTTAGAGAATGCAGCTCTGGAGAGTAGGATGTGTCCAACTTTGTTTCAGCTCCAGGTGTCCTACTTCTCAAGAAAATGTTCTGTTTGGCAAGTTTAGGGGGTGGTTTTTAACTTCAGATTTTTCCTTCACTTTATTTCTTGCTTTCCTCCGTCTACCCTGAAGTGCAGACTACCTAATTAACAGAAAGGGAAAGATCTGAGGAATTGAGAAGCATTGTCCCCAGATACCCAAAAGCATATGCATAGAGAGGCTCGGGCTCAAATTCAATTACCCAAAGAGGGATATGAATGTGGATCTTTGAAATAAATCATAACACTATAAGGGAGGTTTTTGCTTCTACCTTTCCCTTCTTCCTCTCCATTTTTCTGTGTATGGCTTAGCTCCCTACTTCTTCAAAGTTCATGGCTATGAAACACCGATGGACCTAGGAGCTTTGCTCTTGCCTTGTGAGTTAGAGCTAAGCTCACAAAGCGTTCTCTGGCTCAGCCTTGTGGAACATTTCTCCTCTACATGGCTGCTGATTAACTGGGGAGGTGTTTATGTTAGGCACTGTTCCAGGAATTGTACAAAGGAATTGCACAACTTAAGTAGCTATTTTAGATTTGTGGTCAATAAATCTGAAATTGTAAAGCTAGGTATAACTTGTAAGTTATATACAAAATGACATATTTGCAACTGAATCAGAATGTTATTACAGTAGCCAAACAAATGCAGCAGACTGCAGATAGACAAACCATGCTAACGGTAACTGAGAGGACAAGTTATGGCATTTCCATCTGTAGCATCAAATTCCTTCTCTAGGCTTCTGCTGGTTTTGTGCAGCCAGTAATGCTTCCTGTGCTACTGAGAACTGTGGCCTCCAGGGCCATCACCAGCTGGGACAGAGCAGTGGGAACTCTGACTCTCAGAATAGAAATTCTCTAAACCAACTTCTGAATCTTGTCACAGGAGCCCAAAACTCACTGAAAATCAGTAATATTGGCTCCTAAATTCCTCAGAGGCTTTTGACAATATTCTTAAGTCATGAGATGTGAGATTCTGTAAGGATTTGACTGCTATGTTAACACCTACTGTAGAATAAAGTCTAAAGCAAATGTGAGAAATGGGAGGGTAGTGAATAGGACAGTTTTTAAAGGGTTTAAAAGCAGCTCAAGTAGCCTGCAGTTTTATGGACTTAATGTTTCTATTCTGCCAAGAGAGCTACTTTTCCAGGTAAATTTGTTTTCTCCAACTCCAGTGGTAATCATCATCTTGAATATGGTCTGTCCAGCATTTGCATTTCTCAACATTTCTAGTGGTGGATGGTTTTGGTTTCATTTCTGTTTTTTTTTTCCCTTTGAGGAAAAAAAATCTGTAATAATTAGAAGCTCACTGTTGTGGAAAAGGCAATTCATAGTAGCTATTTTTCTCAGATGCAACAAATACTCCTTAAAAAGAAAGATTAATCTTTTCTTTTACAATTGCTCCTTTAATAAACTATTTGTTTAAACCGTATTTTTGTCCTCAGTGGTGAAGCTTGTTCCTTATTTACAGTAGGATGACAGGCCTCTTCCACTGTTTGGAAAGGCACTGAAGCTGGTACTCCAGAACAGAGCCATCCATTCTTCTGGGAGCTAACTGATTAGCTGTAGAGCTACAGGTCTGTACTGAAGGACTCAAATAAGAAGACTTCATTTTTCTTTTCAAATGACTTATTTCCCCAGGCTGTATGTATTAGACATGTCCAGGTGGTCTCAAATTATTTACAACTGCAGGAACCTCTATGGTCACTCACAGAATTATCTGCATGGGGAAGCACATTTGAAAGACATAACTTCCCTTCTCAGAAAACAGGACAATCTTTGTTAGTGCATATTCTCATTTGGAATACTTTTATATTAAGCTTAGTGAACCTAAATATATAAATCTCACTTTGCAGTTCTTTGAGAGTAGTGATTTCCTTTAAAAGATCATTAAAAGAAAAAAAAATATATAGAGAGAAGAAGGGCTTTGGATGTATTCCATATTTTAAGAATTTTTGATGATGTGCATCTACCCAGTAAGGAGAGCAATTAAATGTTATATCTTCTGATCAGCCTACTCAGTGACTTTCAGTTCAGGTGTTGAACTTAATCTGTAAAAGTCTGAGCTGTGTATTTATAAACAATGCACTACAGTGACTTTCCTAAAACACTTAACACTGCTCCCGTTTCCCGCAGAAGAGAAGCACATTTTAAAGAACAGTAAGTGCCTAAGAGCATCCATTCTGCAACAGAGCCACTCACACCGAGGGCCCAGCTTTCCTGCTGTTCCTGGGTTTTTTTTGGTCTTTGCCTTCATTTTCACAGCAAAACCAGAGTTTTAGCCCATAGCAGTCAATATTGACTTTTTCAGCTTTAGTGATTATTTCTTTTTCTGTCTTCAGGGTTATTCTTAGGTCTATCTTTTAGGCTGCTGGCATCTTGTCAGCCTGGCAGCCAGATGAATGTTTTAAGATGAAATATGACATTATGCATATATCTCCTGTAGTAGTGGTGCCAAGAGAGTCACTATTTTAAATACCTATAGAAATCTGTACATATACATTTATAAAATATGGTAGCCAGGTTATAAACTTGCTTCAGTTTTTAATTTCACAGTTTGTTTTTGTTGAATCATAGAATCGTATAAATTAGGGATGGAAAAGTTGTATTAGGTCATTTAGTCTATCCCACTGCCAAAGCGGGGTTGTTCCCTGCAGTATATTTTCCAATGTTTTATCCAGTACTTTTCCATTCTCTGGGTTGGGCTTACACTTCAGCTTTTTATTCAGTTAAGCTTATGTTTTGACGTTTTAAGTATTCTTTTTTTTTTTTTTCCTGGAATTCACTGAATTCTGTTACCACCCTGCGGCAATAATGAGGCCTGTTGCTGCTTTTCAGTTGTAGGAGAAGCTAACTAAAGTTACTAACCTATGGCTGTGTTAGAAACGAGCCCTTCTGTCATCTAACCATGAAAAACATTGTATTTATGCTTCAATGGGTAAAGTTGTGGAATACGTTTTTGAATTGCTTTCAACACATACGCTGTTTATTTGCTATTTTTTTCTAGCTGGCATAGGTTCTTTCTCTTTCTTGGCTATGAGTCATATATGAGGTGTATATTTCCTCGAGCCTCTCTTTAACTGATTACCATTTCTTATTCAGTCACTCACTACCTAAATAGCACTTCCTTAATATAAATTAATAATCTTTCCAAGAGTAGGCAAAGTTTTACTATCTCCACATATACTGAGTGCATGAAAACTTTCTCTCTGTGACAGTGATAAATGGAAAACATAGGAAAGGTCCTATGATAGTAGGACCAATACAAAGAAGAGATCATTGCTACATGCCAGATCCACACTTGGCACCCCTTGCAAACAAGGCTCAGGCTTTGCTGGCACTGTGGTGTCTATGTCTCATGCAACTAAGGAATTTCTGTGGTATTTATCCCCACTGGTGCTCAGCATCTGCGCCTGCAGTCCTGAAGCAGGACAGAGAACTGGGTCCGCAGTACGCTGAACAGGAAGGGGCTTCTGTATAGTGCATCGGCACATCCACGGTAAGCAGGCTCGATGTTTCCCTCCTGGTGCCAGCAAGTGTAACAGCTCCGTCCTAAGACAGAGCATGTCTGTCATATGACCTGATATACATTTATGCTCCCTCCAGTTATGTCACACAGCGTGCAGGGTCTGATGCATGATTGTTTATAAAAAGGAAAAGTCTGAAAAGCTATGTTAATTTAGGTCAAAATGAGAGTGTAGGTCCAGTGATTAGCAGTTCTTTAGCCTTTCTGATGAAGAATTTTGAATATAATATTCCCCTACACTGATTTCCAGCAGAAGTATCAAAAATCTTTTATAGCAGACTTATAGCAACCTACCTTGCCGTTAATGAGATGTTAACCCTTGTTGCTTTTAAAATGTGGTGGTTTCTGAATAGATAGGCTCTGTGGGATTTAATTAGAGTGAGTTAACCTTTTCCCAACGAAATGGTGGCCCTACATGCTTTCCATTTTGAGCTTGCTTGTTGCATCTCCATCTCAAACAAACCCCCACTGATGCATTAGTTAATGGTTGAAAAATGCTGTGAGGATGTAAGGGACTAGGAAGCAGAGTATTGTCATTAATACAGAATTGCTAGTCAGGAGACCTGAGTTCCCTCCCAGCTGTATTGCTGATTTCCTGTAGCTGTGTGTGAAGATGTTGTCATGCCAATAAAGTCCAACTGAACTGTGCATGACCTGGCCGTGTCAGCTACAGCCAGCCAAAGTATTGAGAGCTGCTTGCTAAAGTTTTAGGCACCTCTGTTTAGTGTAATAATTTGAAAACTTTGCCTTACCTTCCAATTACACTGTTTCTGATAAAAATTTTCTTGTGATTTATGGCACCAGAATTGGCAGGAACATTTTCTATTTCCCTCTGTTTCTTGACCTATGAAATTAAAGTGATGCACATTTTTATGTCTTACCAGGATTAAAAACCAGTTTGTCTTAATGCCTCTGAAACAAAAAGTGCTGAAAAGTGCAAAGCAGATTGTAAAATGCTGTCTTTTTTCCCATCTTACTTTGTCTCTCACACACATCTTGCACATTCATGAAGATGCCTCTGTAAGCACCTCTGTGAGACACTGTGGCTCTGCTTGTTTAACACATTTCCTGGCTTAGGTTGGAAAAATGACTTGTGAATAGGGTTAGGCTTCACCCACTGAAATTTCTTTGGCAGGTGACAACATATGAGATCATTTTACACAGTTCTAATCACCATTAAATCCTTCACAGATACCTGTCTGGCGAGTCAAGACAGAGCCTATATGACCCAGTACAAAGGAAACTACTAGTAAACCTACCAGCCATCTCAGTTAAGTCCCCCAAATCCTGTGCTAGGATATTTACAGAGGAGACCACTTTTAATTTATTTCACTTTTCTGACTCTACAATATATAATTCTTCCATAAGAAATGTATAACTTCTTTTCATATTTTCTGGGGTAAAAGATAGGGAGCCTGAAGGGTTCATGTCAGCCCCAACATGACTTGACTGAACTGTCTTAATCTGCAGACCAATTTGCTCTACAGGCCCCTAAGGAAGGAACTTGTTGATTTTGGCAGTGTTTACCTCTCCTACAAACAAATTCATCTTTTTCCAGACCAGCTGGCTCTTAAAAATCACTTGAGAACTGAGGGGGAAAAAAATCTGCCCCAGGCTGCATCAGTATTCTTTTTCCTGTGTTCTGCGGAAAGCTTTTGTGTTCTCCACAGCTGCTTGAGAATAATCTGCAGAGTCAAGATTATACACAGAGTCAATAGAAACGCCTGTAAAGTTCTCTGAGTTTAGTTTCCTTCAGTGGGGAGAGTGAAAGCCCCTGTCAGAAAAAAAAAGGAGGAAAAAAAAAGAAGATTCTTAACTGAGTTAACTGTATTCTCAACTACACTTGTGAAGAGTGGAAATAAAGGAGCTAACTTGAGCTGCTTGGGAACTGCAGCTTGTGTTCTTAATTTTTTTCCTTTACATAGATTGTGCAACCGTAATTTTTGGTGTGACTCATAAGTATCTGCTTTTAGATATTATGTATCAGGAATCAAATCCCCCGTTTCTAACCTAAACACAGCAGCCTCAAGTTTTTAATTATTTACACACACATATCACCTAAAGTGATGAGAGCCATGTAATATATTGCAGAGCCATATCATTCACCTTTGACTGCCTGAATTGCACTATCTTACTAGTTTGTCTCCACCAGAACCAATTATTTAACAGATATATACTATTATTACTAACAGACATATACTATTATAGAAAAACAAACAAACAAACAAAACCCCCAAAAACCAAACAACCAAAAGAACCCCAAAACTCCCCCAAGCCAAAACCCAAAATCACTTTTTTTAATAAAAATTTTTCCATCCTCTTCAACTGCCTTGAGGTTCAGGCATTCTCGTGTGTGTGTTCTAATCAGTTATTCTAAAGAAATCAACCCTTTCCTCTTACATGAAGATGGCAATCACTAGACTTTAAGATAGTTTTTTCTGCTTCCTTTACAATTCTGACAAGCAAAGAGTAACTCCATGCTGTTCCTTCAAAAAAAAAAAAAAAAAAAAAAAAGAATTAGGTTTAGAAGGGGATGGCAGGCTGTGCATCTCCTGCACAGACAGGAACCCACTCCTCAGTTCCTCTTGGAGTACAGCAGCTCCAGGCTGCTTCCTGCTGAGCTGGCTGGTTTGGGTTCCATTCTGAAGTGCTAACCCTCCCTCTGGGAACTTTGTCACCTAAATCAGATTCCATGCTGGAGACCAGCCACCCAAAACTCTAACTCTGTCATTGGATACAGACCAAGGTAATTAAATTGAAGATATTACGTCACATTTAAAGGTTATTAGCATTTATTAGCTAAAGATTTATTACCCCTTCAATGTCTGTATAGTTAGACTCAATGAACCTAAGTACCTAGTTTTACATTCTTTATTGTACAGGCTGCATTTTCCTAATTTTTTTCCAATAATACTGGTTGCTGAGGAGCCTGGTGCTGATGATGCCCGTCAGTGGGGAGAGGACACTCTTCTTAACCCCACCAAAATTAAAACAGAGAGAGTATATGACTTTTGTGTGTAAAACCTAAAGGAGATGAAAATGAAGAGGAGCAGATGGCCTTTTTTTTGCCCCCACATGCTCATAACAAAAGGCTTTGGTAAGAATGATGAATACCTGGATTTTGCTGCTATGATTCAGGCAAGTGTAGCTGGATATTCACCTCACCCTGTGCTGATGAGTCTTGTCCACTGCATCAGACACGGCAGAAAGCACACTTCTACTTTGGTCACTCCAGTTTGGCATACAGTACAGACTGTTTGCTGGAGTGTATTAATGCTAACATGCTAGGCTGAATGATGGGTCTTATTTGCCACAGGCAAGGTCACATCCCAGCACAGCCCACCAGCTGCTGTCTGTCAGCACTTGGAGAGACCTGGTACTGGTCTCCCTTCCTGCAGCTTTACCCTCTGATATATTTATAGGCAGTCATAGCACCTCTCAGCAGTGATTTCTGTTGACTTCATTGTATTCTTCTGTTTGCAGTTTCTTGCTACTGTTTTTTCACTCCTTTATAATGTCAGCAAAAAGAATGCATTTGGTCAGAAACTGTTTGCTTGTTTATATATTGTTCCTACAGAAAGCTGAAATTTATTTAGATATAAGAAATTAGGCAGACATGATCCAAAATGTTGAAGATATATGAGAGGTCGATGGAAGACTGTTCAAAATCTACTGTTTTGTGATTTGCAAAGGCAGAAATTCCCAGTTAAATCCATTAAATAGTTGTTGTAGAAAGAAGGTAGCTTATACATTGCTGTGCTATACCCATTGCTGTGCTGTACCCATTCCAGCTACTTACACTGATAGCTGACTTCAAGGCCCATCTCTAAGAGGAACAGCCATAGTTACAAAGTTCAGAGGCACAGCAGGTAGAAACAATGCTAGTGCTAGGAGTAATGTCACCCTCACTCTCTAAAAAAGTGTTAGTAATTTAGCTTAATGGATTGTATCATATATCACACACAGTCTGGGTGACTTCACATTGCCTTTGCTTGTCTAACAACCATCTTTCTGGAATATGTACACAGTTTTACTCATTTCTGGTACTTCGTCTAACTGTCCAGGTTTTGGATGTTTTCCATCTGCCCAATCCACTGTTAGTCTCCATTGTTAAAGTATTCTCAAAAGCAATTATAAAAGCAAAGTCTTTGTTTAGCTTATTTGGGAAAACAGTGTGGAAACTCATCGTGGACACACTTACAATCACAGAATTGCACGGAGCTTCTTGATGTTGCCCACATTACCATGGCTGATCATCTCTGTATGAGTACATACAGATCCTCAAGAACTTCATAGCCTCCAAGCCTGTTCATGTGTGCAAAGTCCATCTGGCCCGAGATCCCATTTCTGAAAGTGGTAGTGTATGCTCGAGTAGGTGTGTGGGAAGATGGCGTATGAGATGTGATCCTTCCTTTTTCTCATTCTTCTGGATAATCTGTCAGGATTTCTGAAGCACTCTTTTCTCCCTACATATTAATTCCTTTAAAGCAGTGAAAAGACTTATATTTCAAGCTCATATGCTTCTGCTTTGGGCAATGCCATAAAAAGCTGTGTCCTTGGACAATCTGGTGTAGTCATCTGGCTGTGCTTCTGAGCAGCATTGAGCAGTCACGCCTCGCTAAGCAGGCATAGCTGGATATTTGCTGAGTGATGATAGTTGTGATTAGACACGCATCATGGTTTGGTTGCATTTATATCAAATAATAACTTTACTGCCTCCATTATCTTAGTATCCCTGAGATAAGTTAGCCCTTTCCAAATTAGGTGAACTGCTTTTGTGAACAGTTCTGAAATAGTTTCAGTCACAATGAGTCCAGTCAGCAAAGACCATTTTAGGCTGATTTTATTTATTTTGAATGAGGTGGGTTAGCGTGGTCATGACGATGTGATCAGACAGTCATTTCAGCTGGCAGTCTGTGGGGCTGCCGAGCAATTGTGGGTGGGAATTTGAGACAGTAGGCTCTCTGGTCAGCAAGCTTTCCCCAGGCTTTCTGTCACCTGCTTCCTTTTCTTCCCCACCTGCTGTGTTTTCTCGCATCTTTCACTTATCCCTCTCAGCTGAGACCATACTATGAATTAGATGGTTTTACCAGATTGCCTTCTTTCATCCTCTGTTCTTCAGATTTACTTCTCTGTTTACCACACTACCTCCAGAAAACTGATACCCTGTCTATTTTAAACCTATTCTCCAAATGTTGCTTTCCTTCCATATTTGTGGGATTAATGCTATTTGGCATATGCTAGACATCAGGCTGAATCACCACTACCGCTCACCACAAACAAACAGGTATTACCACACACCAGCCATTCCTAGTCAGTGCCAGTCCCCTATAACCACAGCTAAATTGCACAGAAGTCCCCAGGAGAAATCACAGGTCATTAGGATTATTCTGAATTTGAGCGGTTTTAAATATTTCTATAAGGATGTGCTGCTACTTATCTGTGTAGTTGCAGATCTCTCCAGCTGCAGTCCAACACGCTGTTCCAACCACAGCTCAGCTGCTTTCAGACATTGAAGTCTGAAATGCTCCATGTCTCTGGAGCTTTACCATCCTCATACCTGGTTATACTGTCCCTCTTGCTCTGCCAGCACGTTTGCTCTCTAAGCTGGTTCTGTAAATAGCACCACCATTTTTAAATGTGGTTAGGCTAAGCAAGATCATTTTGGCAGGTTAGGAAATGACTGCACATGGAGGTTTGGCTTCCTTCAGCATGTTGGGGAAGAGTGGCAGAAGAGGCAGTAACGTCTTTGAGTGACTTAGCTGCAGCTTGAATCGCATATCCACATATGCCACCCACCACCAGTAACCACACTGGAGCCTACAGGGCCCCATGACTACACATGACACGGGCTTGAAAGCGTGGCTGTGCTTGTGCCTACTTGGGAGTAAGGGAAACAGCTAAACTTGCATGTGCCTGTGTTCTCAAGCCAGCAATAGTCTGTTTGCTATAAGGGCTGGCCCTTGCCAGATGTGCCTGCAGAGACATTCTGGCAGCTTTTGAATAGGGTTTCGATGCAGACAGCTATTAGCAGCAGCCCAGAAAATGTTTGTTTGTTGTTTTTTTTCCAAAGTCAGATATTCGATAATTCTGGCAGAGTTTTAGTAATGTAGAGGAAAAATATACACTTGAATATACCCCAAAAAGTTGGCAAATGAAGGCTGAACTAATTTCAGAAAATGTACAGTCAAAGGTACAGACTATTAGCAATGCCCATGCACAGCCTGTCATAACTTATTTTCACCTCTACATGGTTTTTGCTTTTCCTGTAGGAAAAACTGCCTTCAGGACCCAGTGTGCTTTAATTTTTCCACTATTCAGTGGTCTAGAATTTCAAATCTTCACATATGTTTTGATAAGTTTGGAATGAATTTTCTGGAGGTGGTGACACAAAATAGATATGAAATGTTTATTAATTAAATGAAACTTTTATTTGAAATAGTTAAAACTTACGGTTTTTCCCAAAATATTACATTAAATGTCTAGTAGACCTATGAAGTAAGAGTTTTTCCTAATATTTAGATCTGAAGTCTTCCATGACACTTTTAATTCAGTATCAGGATCCAACCCATAATGTTTAGCAAACGCAAGTAGAAATCACTAGGGAGTATTTCACTAGATACCTGTTTTATACAAAATTAATTTTTCCTTTAACCAAAGAAAAAATTAAGATGCCTACCATAAATGTAAATTTATGAGGTTCAAGCAAATGTTACAAGAATATCCAGAAACATAAGGCCTGTATTTTCAGGTTTATATTTAAGCATGTTTGTAGACTTAAATTGAGAAAGGGTCTGAAATCTAAGGACTGAGCATAGGTTTTTGAAAATCACTCTTACAATGTTTCAACAGGGTTCCAAGAGATGGAGACGACCATTTCACTTTTGGAAGCTTGATTTATAGCCTCTGGCCAGGAATATGGACACCAAACCCCTTACTGTTGCAGTCTAGTATATGTATCTAGTCTCTTCCAAAGAAGTTCTGGTGATCGTGCTGAGCATATGCAATACTAGGGCAGAACTCCATGCCTAAAACAGAGCTGTGAGTGAGTGGGAACACTTAATTTAATAACAAAGAAACACTAATGAGTGAGGTGTTTTACATACCTCCTTCTCCCTGAATTTTAAGAATTTTGCTAAGAACTATGAAATAGTGTCTTCCCTCATGCAAGCAATTCACAGCAAGGAAGCTTCTGCGTGTCAGCATCTGTAAATTTTCCTTTGAAAGTGCAACCGAAATCATGCTTTTTCTTTTAAATAGTTGAATAGAGGAGGTGAAAAGAGCAATTGGGCTATTAGTTCTGTAGTTAAGCTCCAGAAGGCTCAGTCCCTCTGCATATCTCAGCTCACTGAGGGTAAATAAACAGAGACCTTGTTCTCGTAAGGTAACAGGTCAGATAGTGGCAATAGGCTCTAGCGGTGAGTTGGTGTATTGACTACGAGTCACTGGGAAAGGGAGCACTGATTCTCTAGGCAGTTACAGAAGTCACTTTGGAGGAGGAATGGTGCTGTGCAGTCCCTGAATCACAGCCTGCTTCTGTATTTTGCCCCATGGCAGTTTAATCCACAAGAAGTCTAGAGAAAAGAACCAGCACTTTCGGTGCCTTTTACAAGCTGAGCATTCTAACTACAGGCTCAGGTGTTTTCCTCCTTCTCTAGAAGATCTTTAATACTTTCATGGAAGGTGGAAAATCTTTGGTGGGAGAGCTTTGGGTGTACTTTTCTCTACCTGTATAGCTTTAAGATTGGGATAACCTCTTGAAAGATGATACATAGAGCTGAATATCCTCAGTTTTCAGTAATGAGTGCTCTTGCCATCAAAATAATGAATAAGAGAGGACTTAAGAGGTTGTATACACACAGAGACTCAGAAATTCAAGGCACCTGGAAAAAATTTATAGTGAGAGTCTACACACCTCCCTGTGTAAGTGCAGCAAATATGTAGTTTTGATAAATTCAGTTTCGGACATAGCATTTGGATTTTGCAGAAGCCTTGCTCTAATCCCTTGTTTGGATCTCAGCCATAGAGTACATGGGATCTCAAATTGTATGCAGGTTTTTTTTCTGTGGTATGTATACCTTTCTTAGGTCATGAAGGGAACACTTTGAGCTGTGGCTGAGCTGTGTTAAAAGAGATCATTTTAACTCTGTTGTGGTGCAGTTTGGACTAGAAGATGCCCTTCCACAATGATACCCAAGAGCACACAGCTAGACTCCATTTCTAGACATGAAATTTTCAAAGGGGGAGAGTGGTGAGAGATAACACTGGGCTACACACTTGTGACTATTCATGGATGGAGACATGATGCTTTTTCTGCTTGCTCAATGAGTAAGATGAACAAACAGACATGTAAACCAGGCACTGAGCCTGGGTTCTTCTCAGTTAGACTTACTATCTTGAGCATAATATTGCAATACTTGTTTGTTTTGCAGCTGGTTTGTGTTTGGTTATCTGTCTATCTCTGCAGATTTGCAATATGGATGCACAACTGTTTGCAGAAGATCACACATACTCTGACTATACTCACAGAAGAGTAAACAAATCTCCACAAAGCCAGATATCAAAAGAAGCTTAGTAAGGACACGTCACAGCTTATGTACTGTAGTCATTCCTTCTGGCTCCATCTCTTCTATTTGAAGAGAATAGTTGTTCATTCCAGCAAGTTTGGTCTATACAAAGATCCTAAGGAGAATGATTCGTTTAACCATGTTGCCAGCTGCTGTGATTTTATTAGTGATTCTTGCAGTATTTGATGGTTTTCTTAAAACATTATGTACTGGAGTAATGTGGTTGAGTGAAAATCACTGTATTCACTTTTAAAGGAATTGAATTTCTCAATTCCTTTAGTTGTCACAACGAGTGAGGAAAAGTTGGAAAAAAAGAAAAAAAAAGGAACAGAAGACAAAAAGAATGAAGCCTATTTTCACAATCTTTTTTTGGCATTTAAATCATGAGACCTGAATGCCAAGAGCTGGCAATACTGCAGTTGTGGAAGGCTTCTAAGTGGCCATTTTCATCACCATTTGGTCCCTGAGAGGGACCTTTTCTTATATGTGTATGTGAGGAACCTTTTACTACTTGTCTGTAGGCGCCTCACCTGATGTCAATTTAAAGAGACTTGATTTCTTCAAGTTGGAAACTAATGTGCTGTAATTCCCCAAGGTATAAATTAATACAAAATATATGTCTAATATTATAAGGTACTAGACACAGAGAGCTCAGCCTGAGCAGCAGAGCTGTAGTGTTGAGTTTTTCTGTAATCAAAATACACAGGCACCTCGAGGGAATGTCTCTAGCTGGCTGATTACCCATTAAAATCTCAGACCTTTGATATATGCCTATAGAATAGATCACCTCACATGAAGAGAGTACTATTTTAAATTTCCTTTAATATATATGGGTCTTGGTTTGTCATGGAGTGGGGAGGGGAAGCCCCATTATGGTAACTCCGTCTCAGTAGGTTTAGTTCTTCTCACTAGGCATGAATGAATGGGGAAGAGTCTTTCCTGAATTATCATTTACCCAGAATCCTTTTGATATTATTACTGTCTTGCTTACAAATCTCAATAGTTCAGTATACTGTTCTTCTCCATAAACAGCACAATTTCTCTTACTGTTTGATTTCCACACAACTGAGGTTATATCATTTGACTTTGCATCTTCCAAAAGCATTCCTGCTATGGCAGAATGAACTCTAAGGTTTGGAGCTATGTGGTGTTTGGTTTAGTTGAAGTAAACTCTTACAGAATGAACCCAACTGTACTACTGTGAAGTGTGCCAGCTACAGAGAGATTGAGTGCAGCTGGTCTTAGAAGACCCTCTCCTTGCTCCTGTTCTTCCAAAAGTGGCTTTTCATTTACTTCTCTATGCCTTCAGTTCCATGCATGATTAATTTTTTCTTACTATTTACAGCTCTTTCAGAGGAATTGTCCCTCTCTGACTTTTATTCAGTGTCCAACTTCATAGTGATAGTGAGAATGTGCCTTCACTGAGATACAGCCATGCAACTAATGATTGGTGTTGGGCCAGCAGTTGAGCCATAAAGCCAAAAACCAGCTGAAATTAAATCAAACTTACAGGTTTTCATTTTTCTACACTGAAAAAAATTGTAGAAAATAATATTTTGTTCAGCAGGATGCTTCCATTTACTGAACTGGGAAAGAATTTTTTAGAGAACTGGAGGAAATAAAAAAGAAAAAGATGGGGAGATTCACAGAACTAGAAGAAAAGCAAAGCCAATCTGTCCAAAAGCTCAGTGACAAAGGGACTCAGCCAAGGTGAGCTGGGTTCCTCAGCATCCTCTGATGGTGATCCACATTCCTAGGTCCTTCAGCGGAATGAGTCATACACTCTCATTGATTGATAGGTTTTGTGAGTTAACATTAATGTGTTGCCTATGATATTTCAGTCTTTAGCTGGAGCTTTTCTTTAGTAGGAATATTTATAACCCCTTTTTCTTATGCAGATTTTCCAGTGCCTCATATTTAAGTCTACTAGGACACTAGTAGACTCTTTGTACCTAGCTACCTATTTCTGGGAAACATTTATTTGAGATTGTTATGCCATGGCTGATTAATGGGTTAAAAAGTCATTAAACATGTTCATATGCAGGCAGTACAATTATAGAAGCCTTTTTTCCTTAGGATCCCAAAATAAAATCACCTTCTATGAAGATAATACAAGAGATTACAGTCCTGTTTGTTCAGGATAGATTTGTTTCTTCAATGGATTTTCCTGTCAGTGACTGAGTAACCTGAGAAGTGACAACTGCTTGCATGCAATATTACCTGTAAGGCTGCTGGTGAGGAGGGATAAACTCATCGCTTTCAATAGAGACTGCGTGTTTTTGGAAAAGATCAAATCAATTCTGAGTTACTGAGTGAAAGGACAAAATTCCTGGGTGAAAATCTATGGCTTTTATTATACTGGAGGTCAGACAGGATGGTCACTTTTGAGTTTAAATCTACAAGCTGGACTTCATTAAACAATAATATATCCAATCCAGGCTGCTTTTTCTAGTAGGCTCTTTCTCTTCTCTTTGGAGCTGAAGAACATGGTTATGAAAACTTTTAATTAAGTTTTAGCTGCATCCCAAATCTTGTCTAATCCTAGGAGCACAGCTGAGGTATGTTTGTTTGCAGCCACAAGATCTGGAAACTAAAGGCACTCCTGCTTGAAGTCAGAACCCTATTGCTGCAGTTGAAAGGCAAGAATGTCTAGGTACTGCCTAGGTACTAATGCTTTTTACAATGAAAAGCAGAACATATAACTCTCATTTCTATATAGGATATTCTATATAGAAGATGGAAATTTTCCTGTTGGCAAACACCAGCGTGCCAATTTTGTGCTTATGAAAAATTACTCTTATAGAGTAATATAGCCTGGAGGAAATGGCAGAGGTGGTCTGGGTCTCAACTTTGAATTACAATTTTAAAAATAATTATAGGGTACTACGTCATAGATAGATAGATACCTAAAATTTTACCTCAGAGAAAAGATTGAGCATTAATCTTTGTCATCAATGTATTGCAGGTGTGGGGCTATACAGTGGAAGAAGTTTTTGAGAAAGGGAGGAAAATAATCCAAATCCTGCTGAAGGCTGGTTTTGCCGTAAAATGGAGCAAGGTCAAGGGACCTGCACAGGAGATTCAATTTTTGGGAATAAAATGGCAAGATGGACATCGCCACATCCCCACAGATGTGATCAACAAGATAACAGCAATGTCTCCACCAACTAACAAGAAGGAAACCCAAGCTTTCTTGGATGTTGTGGGATTCTGGAGAATGCACATCCCAAATTACAGTCTGATTGTAAACCCTCTCTACCACGTGACCCGGAAGAAGAATGATTTCAAATGGAGCCCTGAGCAACAACAAGCCTTTGAACAAATTAAATGAGAGACAATTCACACAGTAGCCCTTGGACCAGTCCAGACTTGGCCAGATGTGAAAAATGTGCCCTATACTGCAGGTGGGGAGAATGGTCCTACCTGGAGCCTCTGGCAGAGAGCTTCAGGGGAGGCTTGAGGTCGACCCCTTGGCTTTTGCAGTTGGGGATACAGAGGATCGGAGGCCAGCTCCACTCCCACTGAAAAAGAGATATTGGCAGCCTATGAAGGGGTTCAGGATGCTTCAGAAGTGATTGGCACTGAAGCACAGCTTCTCCTGGCACCCCGGTTCCCTGTGCTGGGCTGGATGTTCAAAGGCAGGGTCTCCTCTACACATCATGCAACCGATGCTACATGGAGTAAGTGGGCCGCACTAATTACACAACGAGCTCGAATAGGAAATCCCAATTGTCCAGGAATTCTAGAAGTCATCATGGACTGGCCAGAGGGCAAAGATTTTGGAATGTCACCAGAAGAGGAGGTGATGCATGCTGAAGAGGCCCCACCACATAACAAACTGTCAGAAAGTGAAAAGCAATATGCCTTGTTTACTGACGGGTCCTGCTGTATTGTGGGAAAGCATCGGAGATGGAAGGCAGCTGTGTGGAGTCCCCTGCGACAAGTTGCAGAAACTGCTGAAAGAGAGGGTGAATCGAGCCAGTTTGCAGAGGTGAAAGCCATCCAGCTGGCCTTGGACATTGCTGAACGAGAAAAATGGCCAGTACTTTATCTCTATACTGACTCATGGATAGTGGCAAATGCCCTGTGGGGGTGGTTGCAGCAATGGAAGCAGAGCAACTGGCAACGCAGAGGTAAACCCATCTGGGCTGCTGCATTGTGGCAAGATATCGCTGCCCAGGCACAGAACCTGGTGGTGAAGGTACGCCACGTAGATGCTCATGTACCCAAGAGTCCGGCCACTGAGGAACACCAGAACAACCAGCAAGTGGATAAAGATGCTAAGATTGAAGCGGCTCAGATGGACTTAGATTGGTAACATAAGGGTGAATTATTTTTAGCTCGGTGGGCCCATGACACCTCAGGCCATCAAGGCAGAAATGCAACATATAGATGGGTTCATGATTGAGGGGTGGAATTAACACTATTGCCCAAGTTATTCACAAATGTGAAACATGTGCTGCAATTAAGCAAGCCAAGCGGTTAAAGCCTCTCTGGTATGGAGGACGATGGCTGAAGTACAAGTATGGGGAGGCCTAGCAGATTGACTATATCACACTCCCACTGATCCGCCAAGGCAAGAGCCATGTGCTTACCATGGTGGAAGCAACCACCGGCTGGCTGGAAACATACGCTGTGCCCCACGCCGCTGCCCAGAACACTATCCTGGGCCTTGAGAAACAAGTCTTGTGATGACACAGCACCCCAGAGAGAATCGAGTCAGACAATGGGACTCATTTCCGAAACAAGCTTATAGACATTTGGGCCAAAGAGCATGGTATTGAGTGGGTATATGACATCCCTTACCGTGCACCAGCCTCTGGGAGAATCGATGGTACAGTGGGCTGTTAAAACTACACTGAGAGCAATGGGTGGTAGGGCTTTCAAACATTGGGATATGCGTTTACCAAAAGCCATCTAGTTGGTCAACACAAGGGGATCTGCCAACAGGGCTGGCCCAGCCCAATCAGAACTTTTACGTACTGTAGAGGGGGATAAAGTTCCTGTGGTGCACATAAAGAGTTTATTGGGGAAGACAGCCTGGGTTATTCCTGCTTCAGGTAAAGGCAAACCCACTTGTTGGGTTGCTTTTGCTCGAGGACCTGGATGTACTTGGTGGGTAATGCGGGAAGATGGGGAAGTCAGATGTGAACCTCAAGGGGATTTGATTTTGGGGGAAAACAGCCAATGAACTCAATCGTATGCTGTTACCTGCTATATAACACTTTTATAGTCCACCAGCTAGATGTCTTCAGGTCACCAGTGGCTGACCCTGACTTCCCTCTTATCATCACCCCAAGGAAGAGTGAACTTTGATGAAACCAGACGAGCTCAGTGGTGACCAGACGAGTTAGGCAGTGTCATTAGCAGTCAACAATCCAACACTACACACTGTCCCTCCTGCCCTGAAAGACTATTACAAGAGATGGAGCCTGACATCATGGACTGGATGAATTCAGCAGTTTTATAAGGATTGGTCCATGGACTAAGGAATGATATCTCTCTCTTCGTGTGTGTGTGTGTGCACATATATGTGTGTGTATATATATGAGACAAAAGTGATGCTATATTTTAAAATACAGGATCTGAGCATGACATGAATGGTATGGAATAAGGGGCTGAAACTGTCCTGGGTTCAGCTATGGCAGTCATTATTCTCCTTCTTAGTAGCTGGTGCAGTGCTGTGTTTTCGACTTTCAGCCTGGGAATAACGCTGATGACACCGATGTTTTTGCTTGTTGCTAAGAAATGTTTACCCCGATCAAGGACCTTCTCAGTCTCATGCTCTGCCAGAGAGAAGGGGAAGCCAGGAGGAAGCAGAGACAAGACACCGGACCCAAACTGGCCAAAGGGGTATTCCATACCACAGCACGTCATGCCCAGTCTATAAACTGGGGGGAGTTACCTGGAAGGCCCCGATCGCTGCTCGGGTCGGGCTGGGTATCGGTCAGCTGGTGGTGAGCAATTGTATCCTCTCCCCTTGTTACTTCCCTTATCATTATTATTATTGGTGGTAGTGGTAGTAGTATTAGTTTTGTATTATACCTTAGTTACTGGGCTATTCTTATCTCAACCTGTGGGATTTACATTCTTTTGATTCTCATACCCATCCCTCTGGGAGCGGGGCGGGGAAGAAGGCAGGGAGTGAGCGAGCAGCTGCGTGGTTCTGAGTTACTGGCTGGGCTTAAACCATTACAATCTTACAGGAAATTGTCAAGAATAATAGCTTTATCTGAAATTAGATTCATTTTTTATGAAATTAGCCTTACTAAATATATATTGTTTCTTCATGTAGACTGGACTCTTACATACTTACAAGGTACAGGAACAGGCAGAGACTCTTCTTTCTGTAAGGAGTAGTGAGGCATCACATACTTTTTACCGTTTTATGACCCGCAAGAACATGACACAAGGAGAGAGTCTCCTCTTTTGTGTTGCTGGTGTAGAAGACTAGGTTAAGGGGCCCATGGCAAAAAAGAAAGATGTTAATGAAAAAGAATAACATTCTCATAACGAAATGTAAAACCAAACATAAAATACTGTAACAGGAAGTGACCACCTAAACCAATGAGAAATATTTAATTTCAGACACTTGAAGGAAAAGCAGAGGGAAAACCCCATCAGAATTTGAACAGGAGGAAAAGCTCTACCCAGTGACCCAGGGTTGGCTCAGCACTGGGATGACGGATTCAGCCAGCCAACGTGTGTTTAAACACAAATCTCCTAGGAAAGTGTTATGACCTCTAGCATCCTTAGTGCTAGACTAGTAAATTCTGTTCCATTCCTGACTAAGGAATCAAACTTTTACTGAGGTTTCAGGATATCACCACAGAGGTGACTATCATTACTAGTAAGTTGGAAAATCACTTTTACTCTCTTAAAATCTGGTTTAATTCTTCAAGTAGTTTCTTGAAACTCCATGTAGAAACACTGTAGAAAATCTGCCTTAGAATAGCATAGAGAGAGAGGCTGGGAAAGTAACATGTCAAAAGTAAAATAGTTCTGAGAAGGAGATTCCACTGAAGCAAGGACTAATGCTCAGGATTTATGGTGGGTGGTTAGGGCAGCGCCATGAATGGAAAAAGTCCTGGTGCAGATATACACTGAATTAACATCAAGCAGATATTAATATATTAATATCAAGCAGATCAGGGAACTATAGCTGGACCTCCCACACTTTTAGATCTCCTTCTTTCGCTTATATTAGGTGTTGAAAAGAAAACAGATACCTATCACAATCTCGTATTTTAGGAAACAAGTTCATAAGGTTTTTTAAGTCTAATGTGGAACACAGAGGAACCTAACATATTTCATATTTGCTGCAAGTGGAATCACCATCCTTGAATCAGCTTTTTTTCATAATATCCTCTTACTCCTTACCACACCAGAATATTTTTAGGAGCTGTGTTTCTAAATTGCCATCGTCATCATTTCCCCCCCGGCATCTGAACCAAGCAAAGGTGGAAGGAAGTGGGAAGAATACCACCTGGGAAACTTTAAGGGTTGAGAGACCAGATTTCCCAGATGTGTACAAAACCTCAAGTTGCATTCATGAACTGTTGTAAGCATGGCCTGAGGGTCAAGAACACATCAAACCAAGGTTTTATTCAAGTGGTTTTGAGGTTTGAGGTGAATGTTGCACCACTCTGGTAGCATCCTGAAGGGTGGAGTGTGGGCAAACTGTGAGCAGGATTTATTTTCTCTAAGTGCTTTTAGTATATTCCTCAACAGAGGAATGATTATAGGGCAGCTTTACAGTAGGGATGAATGTTTTTCTATCTTATAAATGCATATGTCAATGAAGTATTTGTTGTTAGCATTAAGGAATAGAGAATAATAAGAAAAGAAGGAAAGTATCATATTATGGTTTTAAATTTCCCACTGATCTGGTATAAATAAAATGTCATGAATTATTTACATAGCAAACAAAGAGTTGCAAAGGCTTAAAGGGAAATGAGTTATTCACTACTCACATAATTTAAACTCTATTATCTAGAAGCTAATTTGAGACCACCCATTGTTTAATTGTGGTTTAGAGAGATTAAAAAATCTTAAGAAATTGAGTTTAAACAACACAATAATTATTCTGTTTTGGCCCTTGCATTTATTTTTCTATAAGAACTCTCACTGATAGCTTCCAGTTAATCAGAATAATTTACTTCTAAATGTCATAGAAGGCTAAGTGAATACCTATAAGTAATAGATCTGTATGGTAGATTTTTCCTATAGAAGACTAATCACTCAAGTATATTATTTGTATGGCAGACATAAAATCTATTTTTAATTAATATAGTGTTTTAATTATACCATCCAGAAAAATTATAATTGGAGCAGATAATTCTGTACTCTACATATAGTTTGTTTTCCATATAACCTCATTTGCACCTTCTGGTCTAGAGGCTACATAGAGGAGGTTGAAAATTTTCTAGAAAATTATAGTTGAAAAAGTAGGTTTTTTTAATAGAAAAAAATTCTAATGAAATTTTAAAAATAAAAGTTTTACCTATTCAGTTCCATAAGGGAATTTTGAAGTAGTTCTGTTTCAAAAATTACAGTGACATTACCACTACAGAAACATCATGATGGATATATCTATTAGCATGTTTATTTTTTTTTTTTTTCTGGGATGAGAAGACTAAGTTACCTTATTGTCTTATATCTCTCCTATGAGCGATAAGTCTCTTTCTCTAGCTCTTCGTTCTAGCTGGTTGCTCCAGGTTTTTTCTGTGTTGCTGAATTCTTTTTTTTTTTTTTTTTTAATCTAAAAAATATTTTGAGTTCTTCAAATGAAAGTTTTTATGTAAAAGAAAAATATTATTGCCATTGAGACATTATTAGATTAAAAAGTTCTTTCCTTTTTGAAATTTCTTCCTTCCTTCCTGAATAGAGTTTTTATGGCATCCCAAATAGGCCTGGAGGTCACAATGTGAATAATCCAAGACTAGGACTTTGAACTGGTTTTGAAAACTAGGAAGCTCAGTAGTTTTTAACACCTCCTTATTTTTCTACATGCCCCAGCACATCTTAGCTTTGGAGCTATGCAACAAAGAACCCTCTTAATGATCTTTGGAACTTATATCTAAGCAGTTCCTTCCTTCCCCCTCCATACCGCCCCTCTGCTTTTATTTTTTCTTTTTTTTCTGCCAGAAGTCTAATCTTATCATGCTAAAGGCATGGGATGGTCTACAGTTTTTACAGCACACCTACAAATATGATCAAATCTCAGTACCCTTGTTCTCTGCACTGACGGTCTTTTCTTCTGCTCTTCCCTCTGACTGCACACCTCATGTGGCCCCTGGCTCACTATTGACATCCCCAGTGCTCAGATCACACCTGGGACCCTCTCACCGACCTCTTTCAAGATTTCTGGGGAGAGATAAAAACATGTTTGTCCCTTGAGTGAAACAGGAAGTTCAGCAAGTCAAAACATTGCCTCTGTGGATCTGGTTGGGATTATCCATTAGTCAGGAGTGCGTGTTTTTACCTGTATCAGCATTAAGGCAGGCAGGAGGTCTAATGCATCTGACCACAGTGTTGTGATAAAGGAAGGTAAACGGAACTTGCCAGCAGCATACCTCAGCCAGGAGATGAAACGGGTGAGATCCTGCAGCACATGGGAGCAGGGTAGTGCAACACTTAACACTTTCGGGGGTTCGGGGTAAAAGCAGAAAAATACATTTTAAATGGCAAGCAAATAATGGAAGGACTGAAGAATAAAATGGTTGCCTAGATCACCTTGTTTAGAGCTGTCTGTAAGTCCTCTGACAGTACTGTTGGCTATCAAAACTCTTATGACGGGCTTGCAGTTTTTTCCCAGCTTTTTGTGCTGTTGACACTGGCTGACAAACACTGGAGCTAAGTGCCGTTGTGAAATGTCATTTATTTTAAGGGAGAAAACGTATCTATATCCATATAAAAGTTAAGAAAGAAACCAAATATGAGCACTGCAGTCTGTAGGGATGTGACTCTGGGCCAGACTGAGTATTTTGGTATAAACACTAAAAGTCTTTTAAAAAATAATATCCTGTGGCTTTTGTACTTCCATTATATTAAACTGATTTTCTTTACTCACAGTGGGATTTCAAATTAATTTGTAATTATACACACCATGAGGGGATGAGAAAGAAATGACCTAATTATAGACCAAAAAGATGCCCTACAGCTATCATCCAATTACTCCAACCATCTGAGCTCTTAAGCAAAATGATGGGCTTAATCCTCTCTTGGTCACATCTAGTTGTAATTTGCCACTGAAAGCTATAATTTCACTTTAAATATTCATTCACATAGTATAAAACTCTGTGCTGATGTTACTTAGAATGGAAACAGATAATGAGAATGGGTCAGAACCACAGATATCCTTCTAGACTTTGGTCTCCACACACTATGCGACCATTGGGTGAGAGAGAAAATCACGGCTTTTCTGCTGTGTCCCCCAAATGGTACTAATTAGCTACAATTAGACAGATAGAAAGCTTTTAAACTAATGGAAAGATCACAAATACCCACTAGCAAGTGCAACCTATCTCCCAATTTCAATCTTCCCTTTCAACGTGGGATGAAGAGCTCATGAAAAGCTACAGTAATGTGTTAGTTAAGAAGCAGCTTTGTAATTGATCATATTTTTACCTCTGCTCTTTGTGCAATATACTCATATTAATAGTGTTTTCACTAAAATCTTGCAGTAGAACAGGAAGAATAATTAAGATGAAGAAAGGGGCATGGTACAGAAGAGGTTAGTTCTCTATAAATCATCTTTTTCTTTCAGTTCATTGGGAGTTACATAAATCATTTACACATTACCCTGAAATGACACCTTCTTAGGTTTTTGGCAAATTAAAAAAAACCCCAAACAAACTGTAAGTGAATTCTAGCAGAAACTATTGTGCTAAATAAAAGACAACTAGATAGCAATGAGATAGTGTATAACATGGGGTGGGGGGTGAAGCAAATTTCACCAACTTTTTAGTGAAAGAAGAACAGGAGGAAGAGCTAGTAGTCTCACAGCCCAGTCATGATGGAATTCATATAAAATTTGGGTGAATTATATTCAAATATTTATTTCTCCTCATTCTCCCCAAAACAGTGAATTCTGATGATATCTTATTGTACCTGTGTGGAAGTTGTAACCTTCTATAGAAACAAAAATGTTGATTGTACCTAGGAATAAAGCCAAGCAGTCTCTTGGTCAGGTGAATTTTTCAAGCTATTGTACATACATTATCTTTCTGCTCCATTAGTTATATGTATAAAATTAATTGCATGCAGTGTGTAAGATACAGAGAAATTTACTCTAGAAAACAGTCTGGTTTTTATGGATGAAGGAGGTGGAACTAGCTACAAGCATCAACTTAGTGCAATACATGAGGATTTAGTCAGTTGAGTGCGTAACTCCTGGGATATGCTGAGTAAAAGAAGGCAACCATCTTTTCTTAATTTTCTAAAGTTATTTAGACCACTTGTGAATATGTCCTGAAAAAGTATATCAGAAAAAAAGTTTATCAGAAATACCAAAATGGATTGTTTGATAGCTCAGCTTTTAATTTTGTTTTGTTTCAAGCACTTGTCTTTAAGAAATGCTTCACCTGAATTTTTTTCTCAGGCTGGTGATAGACCCTTGCCTTGTTAGTCCTTGTTGCTATAGTTTTCAGACACACGGTCATCCTTTACAGATCAACCGACTTGCTAAAGGACTGAAAAAGAAAATGCTAGATTTGTTTGCTCTTTTAATAGTTTGTTATCTTCTCTTCAGATGGCTCTGGAGGTAGAGCTGTTGATTTTATTTATTTTTCAGTGGAGAATGGCTTTTAATAATCACGCTGACTACTTTAACAATGCTTACTCTGAATGTAGGCACGCAGTTTGTGATTATCACTGTTTTACTTCACAGACTAGAAACACATACCTTTTTTGTGTGTGAGTGGACAGAAGACACAGAGTTATACTTGAGTATTTATTTGCTTTGCAGCTATTGTGGTTGCAAGTTATTTTGATCAACATCAAGGATTTAACAAGTGTCAGGTTAAAACTGACCTGTAGGCTGGCAGATCTTGTGTATAGTTAATAACTTAGCAGTTATTTGTAATCACCACCTTACGCTTTGTTTTCGGACTGCTTTTTATATGTTCGTGTGGTTAAAAGTTTGGAAGTTTGGGTTATTCTTTGGGTGGAAAGATTGATGGTGGAGTCATCTCTCTTTGAAGCAACTCTGTTTATAAGAAAGCTCAAAGAGCCCTGTTTCTTTGAACAAGGTGAAATCAAAAAGTCCAAGCCAGTTTACCACCTCCCAGCATGAAGGTACTTTCCAGACAACCTCTTTCAGCATTTCTCTATCGGTGCAGAGAGGTACATACAGCCAATGTGACTGTCGTCTCCCAAAGGAGATGAGGACTAGGTTTTCAGGCAACAAGCAGATAACAAATATCTATGTGCCATTGCTGGACTGGCTTCAGCTAGAAGGCAGAGCTGAGACTCCTGCTCAGGAGTCTCTCAGGAGGGAGCTCCTGCAGAGGTGCAGAGCAGGGAGGCATTTCCAAAACTCTTGTCTCCTTCTCAGGGCCCCAAAGTTATATTGCTCTAGTTTTACTCTTTGATAGAACTTCTTCATGAAAGACTTCAGAGCTGTCTTATTGCTTCCCAACCTAAGATTTTTAGAGAAAAGTAAGATCAGGAAGCAGAGAGAAACACTTTTGCTACAGGAAGTGCTACAGCTGGAAGAAAACACAATTTTTTAGACATGCAAACTCTTCCTTAGCAACTTGTTCGCCGTATAAACCCTGTATATCCCTGGGCCATTGTGGCTGCAACCACATCCATTTTACACATACTCTCATGGCCAAAACAATATTTAGTAAAAAGAATTAAGATTACTGCTGGCTCTGGCTTTGTTTTGGCTGAAAATATGTGTCTGTGTGTTGAATTTTTAGACTGAAGTTACTGGACTCCCTTATAGATGTAGCTAAAAATATGACAGATGGTTACCTTTAATGTAGAACAGTACTTACTTGTAGGAGTTTAAACTTGAATCCAGGCTAGGCAAGTTCATAATTTTTCTTCAGAGTTGAAACTTCTGTTTTTCATTAGTAGATTCTCTCACTCTCACTGGAATAGCCATTGCTCCATAATTTGCTGAAGTTAGTTATGCTCTATTGCTTTTGTAACACATCTCTCTTATAAACATGTATTTCTGCCTGGGCTTGAAGAAAATTGCTTTCCTAAGCAAAAGGATATCACTAAAATGTGCCAGAAAGAAACAGTTGAATACAGTCCTTGCTTTTTCAGAGGCATGCTGTGAGAAGGGTTGCACCAGGCCTTTCCTGCACAGCTCCACTAGTTTTTCTTTTAATCCACTAAAAATTCCTTTTCTTCATAGTCCCACTGCTGTCACTCATGTAAACGGCCCAGTTGATTTCAAAGTAACGTCTTGCATATGATAGAAATTATTTGAATAGTGAAGCGACTTAAATTACTCTTATGAAGAGTGCTGTGGTTTTATCCTTTTCTGTGAATTTTGAAGTGGATATGCCTTAACACTGAGTAACTATTTCATCTGATACACGCTAAGATTGTCACCCCGTAATATTTCAGATAGATTCTCTGTTTATTTTAGTGTTTTTTCATTCTCTCTGCTTCAGGAAAGGCATACCTGTATGTGTATAGGTCTGTCATCTGTCTATAATTTTTCTTCCTGATAAGCTGTGTGAAGAATTTATTTAAATCTTCCATCACTTTCTGCCTCAGCTCTTAAAAAGTGATACTCTTTAGGCGTCACTATGTTTATCACTCACCTTTTGTTCTTACATTTTTTAAAGCATTTTCTGTGATTTCATAATCTTCTGTAATATCTTTATTTTGCTCTTATCTGGTTTTTAGCCTGTAATTAATTTATTTTTTGTTTTCTTTAATTCTTTAGGAGCTCTTTGTGATTACTCTTCTAATATTTCCTTCTGCATAACTGCTAACCATTTACTATTCTTGAACACCTAGAATTAGGTGTAATGAAGTTCTGAGTATACTTGGTGTATGTTCAACATGTATTTTTACCTCACTTTATTCTCTCTTTGTTATAGTATGCATTGCTATGGTATGCTACAACATAGTTCCAATTGTAAACTGCTAGCTGTGCCCTGTTCAGAAGCAAAGTCTACTTTTATTTTTGCAAACCCTTTTATGATGATAATTAAAAACTGTTTAAACAGTTTGCTTTTCATATCTGACTCTGCATCCTTTCAGAAAAGCAAAGAAAACCAATTCCTGACTCTGAGGGTCCATTTATTCTCTTTATTAAAACTCTATTTGAATGCCATATTTGTGGTTTGGTTTTGTTTTCTTTCTGTTGTTTTTTTTTTTGTTTGGTTGGTCTTTTTTTTTTAAATTCCTGTGTGTTGTCACTGCAGAGATAATGGGAAGTTTTTTACAAACTTGTTTGTATATTCTAATATTCATAGAGTACATTTGATGTAATTCTTTGGCTTGTCAAAACCATAAATAGAGTCTGAAATGGTCTCTTGTCCAAATAGTGACAGATGAAATAAGGTTGTTCAGTGGGTTAGGACAAACCCAGATTTACTGCATGGAGCAGCACACCTAGTGTAGGACATTTTGTGTGCTGGCACAAAGGACGCTTCAAATTTGGTCACAGACCCATCCCTAAAGGTGATCAGCACTGGCACAGAGCATAGCTCTTGCTATGACACTGGAATGAAGAACGAAACTGCAGATGAAATAATGTAGGAGGGAAATTGACTGTCTTTAAAGTGTTTGAAACTGAGGATTTTCCCAAAACCAGCTGATATGGTGAAAAATTGTTCAGCTCCAAAACTGTGGGAGAAAGTATATTGCAAAGATAATGTATAGGGCACAATTTAAAGAAATGTGGTTAATGTGAAGATCCTGATTTTAATATAGAAAATTGTAAAATGAAAAAGGGAAATATATATAGCAGGTTATGTTTCTCTAACAATTTTTTTCTACTACACTTTATTTTTATAAATGCAGGAATGTGCTTGTGAAAATTCCTGAAAGTTTTTCATGTCTTATGTATGAGGATTATAGTTTTTTACTTCTTGTATTTCCAATCTTTCTGCACTCTTTCTTTTGTCTTAAAACAGAAATAGAAAACGAGCACAAGCCTATAGTTCAAAATGTTGTGTTTATTCTATTTATGAAAGTCTTAAAAACACGGAATGCTAGCATTTTATTTTAATTAGATGGTCTGACGGTGTCATTTATTACATAAACAGGTTACAAAAGAAAGAAAGAAGATAAAGGCAGTATCTTACACTTGGAGATAGATTGTTGATTGTCACAGTTGTTAGAATAGTGGACTAAATTTAGGTCCAACATAAGTAATATGGAAACCCACATATTAGATGTACAAACATCTGAATGAATCCTGAACAATGTTGCACTGCCGATTGCTTTATCATGTGCAGAAGTCATAGTCTTACAGTGTTGAGGGGAAAAAAACCTTTTATTTTCTTGTAGGAAAATATTTTACCAGGAAAATAAGGCCTACCACACTGTGCTGAGCTTACTCCCTGCTGTTCACAGGCATGACTTGCGCATCTTTTTCTATGTTGCTGCAGTTCTCTCAGAAGCCCAGTGATCTTTCAGAAGCTCTTCCAAGAAAGTGCTGTATTGACCCTGAACTCCACAGAAGTGATAGCATTACTTCGTGAGTCTTGTGGTCATGTTGTGACTCCTCCAGTGTCTCTGTGCTTCCAGGAGCACAACCCTGTAGAGGAGCAATTCTTCCAAACTGCTAAGGTTGAAATGAGGTGGCTCTGCTAATTGCAGACAATGGACATTCACTCATTACAAGACATCTGTAAGGTTTCATAGATCACTTCCAATTAGAATTTTCATGCTTGCTGGTTAGGAAAAAAATGTTTGACAGGAGCTTCTAGGAAGTAAATATTTCCCTAAGGAACAATGTGTTATCTTAAGAAGGAAAGCCTACCTTAATATTTTTGGAGGAACTGATTAAAAGCCACAGTTTTTTTGATCATGATGATTTTGACAAGAAATATACCAGTTTACTGGTGTTTCTTTAGGAGTTAAGAAAATGAACTAGTATTTATAATTCCCATCCTCTTAAGATCTTCAATTAACCAAAGTATCTGACGTGGCAGGTTTAATCATCTTTCTTCCAATTAAGAGATAGACTTTCCCAAAGGCAGTGTCTTAATTTTACCTTAATCTTCTAATTATATTGTGTGTAAGTTTTGACTCTGATGCTAACTTCTCAAGTACTCTGTTCCTTGCGAGAATGATCTAAGGCCTTGGGGATCTTGATATCTAATTACTGAGTACTTTCCCATCTCTGCATTGTCTAGACTGCAGTTAGACACACAGATGCATCTTACACCAAAACCCTGGAAGATCCCCAGATAAATACAGCCTGAGTTAGAGGAAGAACTATTTTATGCTATAAAGTAGTGAACTTCCTTTGGTCCTCACATTTTTCTCAAGCAGTGTAGTGTGAGGATGACATGGGTGGGATTCCTCTGACTAGATACAAGAGTCTTTGTGTATAGACCTCTGATAGTATAGGTTCAAGTGAGCTTGGGTTCTGAATGTTTAGACTGTCTTCACAGCCACTGTAGTCAACCCTGTGATTCATCTCATTCTAAGGTAGCAAACTAAAATAGACTAGTTGGGCTCTAAGTATTAAGATTAGAAAACAGCAGAATCTGAATGTTAGGTAAAATAAACATCATCCTGACTTTTAGTGAAGTAAAGTTACATTCTGTCGCACTATGAAAATCCAACTTTTAATACACATTAGTTTTATTTGGGTATGTTTGCTATATACTAAAACTTACAGGAAAGCAGGAAATATTATTAATTCTATTATTATTGATATAAAATGTTGTTCTATTTTCTTGACATTTCCCTTGGAAACCATGACATGAGCCTAAATAAATTTAAAATTATGAACCTTTTAAAGCAAAGGATATGAAAGAATGAACAAAAGGTTTTTTTATTGGAGGCAGTTCAGAGAGGACTAATATGCATGATTAAGGAGTGTAGAGAAACTGATTTATGAAGAAAGACGAAAGGAGCAAAATACGTATACTCTAAGTTAACTAAGTGATGCATATGAAAGAACATGATAACTGTCTTCAAATATTTGATGCATGTAAACACAAAGAATAGACAGGAAATGAATATTTGGGTAAATTTCCATAGGGAAAATGTTCTGACATGAAAGTCAGTTATTGTCTTGCTCTGGTGTTGCCAGGAAAGACCTGTATGCTGCAAGAGAACTGGAGCTGAAAGGTAAGATGAACACATTGTAAGAGGCATGAATCCAAAAGGATCTCACAGAAATTATTAAAAAGCACTGTAGGTTTTAACACTGAATGATAAGAGCTGTGTAACCTTTTGAACCACCATATAAAATACTACAGAATGACACATTCAGCATTAAATTGATGAGGGACTCTAGTTTTTGTGATTTTTTTTTTTTTGTTTGGTTGGTTGGTTTTTTTGGTTTTTTTTGTTTTCCCACAAGAAAATGAAATATACCATTGTGAAAGATTTTGGCAGGTGAAGTGATCAGCTCATTGACCTAAGAAGACAAACTAGTTCCTTTTCGTGTATAAATTGGATGCTCTGCAAGTATCTGAGTAACTGCTGGCCACAATAAAAATAGTTTACTTATGAACTGCTGCATGTCTTGACACATTATGCAGCTTTTAATAATTAAACAAAAGGAAGTTCTGTATCAAGAAAGTTGCCATCATATAAGAAATATAAATTATGTGTTTCAACACTGTGCACAGACTCCGCTGATATGGCCATGACTGGTACTTCTGTTGCCCAAATTAACTGTGCTGCTGAATTATCAGGTTTATATGGCTGGCAGAAAGGATCCACAGAGAAGTTGACTAGACTGAAATTGAATTGGGATAAAAGAGTAGTTGTACAGCCATGCACTTGGATTTACTGGAGGAAAGAAAAAGAAGCTGTGTTCGGAGTGGTGTACATGCTTTTACTTTGTGAGACAAGATGGTGGCTGTATAGCTGTGCAGAGCCCGAACCCTTTGCCATAGGATATGTCTAGTCCTGTGGTAGAAATTTGTATAAAAGAGTTGACTGAAGAATCCTTCTTCTTTACTCATTTGTACAGTTTGTCAGAACAGGATTCAAATATTGTCAATCATCTTGAAATCTAACTAGTTTATAGCTTGTGCTCTGAACCTACCCACTCTTTTGATCTTTTTGCCTTAAGAATGCAACTGCATGAGAAATACATTAGTAAACTTTAAAGGGAATGATACATGTTAGAAAGTCTTTCTGGAAAAAAAAAAAATCCATGAAGAATTCAGAAGTATTCCAAGTGACAACAACATAAAAAGAACACTGTTTTGCAACTTCTTCATAAGCAATGCAGAAGCAACATCAGACATGGGAGACATATCTGCATACTTTTACATTTCACAAGTCAGCGACAGGTTAGGGTCAATAAAACTACTTAACTAAAATAGAACATAGCTAGGTTTAAGGTGCCACATTGAAATGGTGACTTCAAAATCTTGGATTCATTGGCTGCCTGACCTCAGTGTAATTTAAAAATAATTGACTTCCCTGTTTGTCTGAAGTTTCTCCAGGGTATGTGATATTCTGGCCATTCTCAGAAAAGCTAACCAGGCAGGTAAAGCCATCTAATTTAAGCACTCTGGGGATCCTGAAGATAAGTGGGGTGGCTTGTTTATAGCTGAAAACTGGGAAGTGTGCTCAGACCCACATCATTAATAGGCTGAGAGAGCTGGGGTAGTATAGCCTGGAGAACAGAAGGCTCTGGGGAGACCTTGTGGCTGCATTTCAATATATGAAAAGGGATTGTAAGAAAGATGGAGAAAGGGTTGCCCTGTAGTGACAGGACAAGGGACAATATTTTTAATCTGAAAGGAGGCATTTAGATTGGATATAAGGAAGAAATTTTTTTACAGTGGGTGTAGTGAGGCACTGAAACGAGTTGTCCAGAGAATTTGTGGAGGCCTCATTACTGTAAGTGTTTAAAGTCAGGTCATGTCAGGAGGATTGGATTAGATGATCTTTGAAGGTCCCTTCCAACCCAAGCCATTCTACGAATATCGTCCAATAAAGCCCGGAATGTTTCAGAAGTAGACTTGTTTGTTTGTCTGTTTTCTTATTTTTTTTCATAAGTATCTGCTTTGATCTCGGGCATTTAAACCTCTCATTTCTGAGGAAGCACACCTTACCCACAGAGTCCTAGCCTAGCCTACATATTTGGGCAGGTGGTATGCACTCAAGCTGCGAAAATTATTAAGATTCATGGAGATAGATAAGAAAGAAGGAAACCGCATGGAGCAAGCTGGTTTCTAGCCTTTGTTTTTGCCCCAGAAAACTTTAATGTCTGTTTATCGTTAAATGGTAGAACTAGGAATAATCCCACGTAGCATTGTTACCATCTTATCTCAGTCAGTTTTACAAAAAGCTTTAACCTTTGAAGAACGGCTGAATGCCCCTAACAGTCTGTGGATTCGAACAGCCATAGTTTTCAGCTATGATGCTGAGTGCCTAAACTCCATAGGGTGACATCGTTTGAGTTTCAATATTGAGAGTTACGGTTAGACACCTGCAGTGTTTGGTTTTTTCCTTTGAGTCAGTGCCCTCAGATACTTAAGCTGTGTTTTCTGTAACAAGTATTTAGTCTGGGGTTTGGATTCTAATTTGTGAGCTAGATGCCTGAAATCTAGGCATTGCATTGCCTAGATTGAAATCTAGGTGTTGCATTGCCTGGATCTGAGTCCCTCTTTGATCTTCCTGTAGGCAACAAGGTCCCTTGTTGGAGCACTTGGAAACTGCTGAGCACTTTTGCTCAGCACTTTTGCAGTGCCTTTCGTCCTCCTGACATTTCTGAAGATCACTGAGATTTACCATGCAATTTTTGAAAGCAGAATCTGGACCTCATTCTCCACAACAGAATATGGCTGAAGATTAGAAATAAGCTTAAATCATAAAGCTTCCAGGACTCGAAATCTAGGGACTTCATTTGCTTCCATCTTTAATGGTGATGTAGAAGCCAGCAGCAGCAGGGCTTCTGTTCTAAATCTCAGACTAAGAATGTCTTGGCACTTAGACCAATACCACTTGTATGTATATAAACAAAGAGAATATTGATAATGAAATAATTATGAATACATAAATGTAGGACACTAGGAAGCCTGTTTATATGCATTTTTCAGTTTATAACCACACTTTAAGAATTTCCTGTCTTTTGTTTTAGTCAGACGCATGGGACTATTTTAATGCAGTTTTATTTGTGTGTTCTGTTTCCTCCACGTTTTTGTTTGAGCAGAAGAGGATGGGGATATAAAAGCAGTCTCCAAGAAAGGTTTACAAAGTTTATGATGCTAGACTGTGGCAATTCCCCTCTGTGTACTTAAGGCAATCATAAAAATACATACACCATATTTTGAAATGTTATTATGACATGTTATGTTAACAAATGATGATAAAACATTGTGAGTCATTATTCAAACACAATACATGATAGTTGTTTCTTTGCAGACACTATGCATTTCTGTTGTGGGCTTTATTTACAGGATTCATTGTAAAAACTTCACAAGGGTACTTACTGTGTCTTCCCGTCATCACATTTCAAAAATAATGATCTCAGCCTCTGACCATGTAAACTCTAAAACAAAAGAGTAGTCTAATTGTCTTCTTGTGCAAACAAGGCTTGTTTACAAGGTTAGGCCTTCAGCAGTGAACCTTGTTTGTAATATGCATTATGATTACACAGCTTTTCAGGCTATACATGTGAAATCACAGGCAATGCTGGTTCCAAAACATCTAAACCTAACAAGATAATTTATTTGATGCAAAACCTTAAGAACCACTACCATTACAACTTTGTTCTTGTATTCTGTGTAGGGAATATGCTTGCAGGTATCTTCTTTTGGGATTTTATTCTCTCCTCCCTGTAGTTAGTGAATCCATAAGCAGCTGCTGTAAGCTAAGAAGGGACTCTTGGGTGGTTCTCAAGGGACTCCACTCAGTTATGTCCCAGATTCAAAGTCTGTGACTCTTGAGTAAGATTTATTGTCACTGATTGAACCCAAAATTTAGGTGTATGCCTCTAGGGTATCTATATATGGATTAAATCTCATTCAGGGTTCAGATAGGTTATCGAAACACAAGACCAGTTGAAATGCCTAGGATACCTGCTTTGCCTTTGGATGCCACACCAGAAAATCTCCTAGGGAGTCCTCTATTCTGTCTGTCAGATTTATGTATGCCTCAAATGTCACTAGAATATAATTTAAGACAAAAAGATCAACCTGAGAGTTAACAAGAGTGTAGAGAAATGCTTGGCTTGCCAAGATTGGGCATCTATGTGTGGTTAGCAGAAGCCTGGAGAAAGGACAACACTGGCTTAGTAAGACATAAATCTTGCATACTTGTAGATATCTCAGTTGTCTAGTTAAGACAGGAATTTGTTGGAGTCTCCCTGATCTTCAAGATTCCACCCTAGTTTCTATCTGATCCTATCAATATTTAATTTTCTGCCATTAATTTTTTCCATAAGGGAGTTTCTAGGCATGCACAGAACTGTCCATGTCTGCAGACATTTGGAAGAGAGGACTGTGGTATCTCAACATTTTTTCAGTACCTTTGCAATAAGATGATCTCCTCTATGCTGTGAGAGGACTCTCCAAACCTCAAGGTTTCAGCTGCTCTCAGTGTCTCACTGTACAATTAAATCCTCATAGGGAAACAAAGGGGATATTCTCTCAGAAATAGGCTTACTGATGTAATGGCTAGAGACATTCAATCTCAGTCTTTGCTCAGGGAAAAAAAAAGAGTGTGTCCTTGCAAAATGAAATAGCTTTGGCAGGGGGGCGTGTTGTCATTGGTGAAATTTTGATGCCAGATTGTTCAAGGTATATTAATTAGCTTATAGGGCAGGACTGTTTGGCAAAAGAAAGCATAGAAGAAAAGAAGCTCAGAGTCTCCATTTCTGCTTTCCCGAAAGAAATGTCAGACTCCCAAGGACATATTGAGCGCTTATTTCTTCTCTGTGTGCCTGGCTCATGAGCTCTGATAGAAGCTTAGGTGCTGAAACAGGACTAGGAACATAACTTTGGTTGGATTTGCAATTCTTAGCTTACCTTCTGGGCAGAAATCATAAAGTCAGAGAAAAGCAGTTAGTGACATTTCTCTTTTTCAGATTTCACCTCATTGGTACTTGTGCCAGTGCTAATTCTGTGGAACCAGAGAGAATGGGCCTGCTTGTTCAAGCACAAATGACACAAATACACTAAGTAACTTGACTAAGGATGGTCAGTGTCACTGCAGGCAAGGGACCATGCAGAGCTAGTGAGCCACTGACCATGTAGAAATGTCACTGCAGTATTATCTAACATATCTTAGTGGGCTTTATAGAAGAGAAATGAAAAACTTCTTTCCTGCTCCCTGCTCCCCTAAAAATGCCTAAACAGAAATTGATCATTTCAGAAGTATTTTAGAGTTACATATTGCTTTTCCCAGCTTTTTCCGTTTCTCTATATGTTTATAAATATGTTTAAAACCTTTTGTACTGAGAATATCTCCATGTGGTTATTTTTGTTAATCAATTTACAGTGATGTAATTTTGTGAACATTTTCATGTTTTTCTGTACTTCATTAGTTCTGTACTCCTGAAAGAAAAATCAGCTTTTCTTTCTACAGCAAAGAGGATAGTTCTGAAATGTATGGTTTGGGAATCTAAAAATGTTATCCAATGCACTGTAAAGACAGGGAATCAATAACAAATCCATGTTAGCATTATAAGTGATAACAAAGAAAATGCAAAGAAGGAATTCTGGGGTTCAGAAGGATAGATTTGTATTTACATGCACTCCAACAATTGTTTTGAGATTAATTCAGAACACCCAGCTAGATGTACAATTTAAATTAAAATACGAGTTTCTCATATTTTAACACAGGATGAAGAAGAAAATAAATTTTATTTTATATGCACGTGCACATGCACACAGACGCACAAAAGGACACAAACCATTTCACGGAATGGAGGAATACTGAAGTTTTCCTTCAGCCCAATTAGGTGAACTGAATGTAGTTATGTTGTTATAGTTCTTGGGGCTCTAATTGCACATAAAAACTTGCAAACCATAACACATGTGGTATTTCCATCCAAAACAAAAGGAGAATTATTAAAATGTGGTGCGATTTCATGTAATATTGGCAGACAGCTTAGATGGCAATAATTTAACACTCACACCATGAAATTAAAATTTACATTTACTTGGCGCAATTCTTTAGACCAAAAACAGACAGTTGTATTTTTTTTTTAAATGAGAGCAGAGAGATTTAATTACTTCAATTTAACTAGAAAAGCCTTTCCATTCTTGATGACAAAGGCAAAAATGCAGGCACAAGTTTGCAGATATTTTGTGAGCATTCTTTCCATATTCTCCATAGCTTTGCTTTAAGGCATCCAGAATTCTGAAGACCATGAACCACCATAAAGACTATTGCACAGATTCCAAGCAATGTGTGTGAATTCCAGCTGCCCATAAATAATTTTTTGAAAGGCAAGTATTATGGCTGTTATAAACGTTTCAAGTAAGTTGCCAAAATCTTCAGCATGGTGTCTTCCTGCACAGAATGTATACAAATTATACTACTATTTCTTCTCACAAATCCTTCCCTTTTGCAACAATTCTATCTGTATTGTGTTACTGTTTATAAAATGCATGCTAAAAAAGTGGGCTGTAACTCACCAGACACAAACTACGAGATACCTTTGATTTATGTTGCCATGTGGTCTGGTAGGACAGAATTACCAAGTTTTGATCCAGAAACATATTTTATCCTGACAGTTTAGAGAAACTTGTCACTGGAACTCTATCCTGAGGCTACATATGTGTCTAACAAGTTATATATAAGCAATTAAAATAAGCATCTTCCACACTTGGCCAGACCAGGATGCAAAGGGACCGATGGAAGGCCTTTTTTATGTCCTGGCAGAGTGTTTTGATGAGGTAGCTCTATGCAAGTTGATAGGAGGGGAACAGAGAATAAGGCATAGACATGTAGCAAACCCATGTACTGGAGACAAGGAAAACCACAAATGTGGGAGAATTGAGGTAAAATGGGAAATTAATTCCAGGGTAATATTATATCATATATGTGCTTTTGCTTAATTAATGAAGGAGCGTTTAGAATATTTTTCAGTGCATTTGGACATTTGCTTCTTTTAAGAAAGAATAAACAGTAGATGTGTCTTGATTTTCTTATCTCAGTATTTTTGGGGTGCATTATTAAAGCCCAGGAATACATCTCCCATTTACTGTCTGCGTGATGACTGAAACAGTAGATCTAGAGTTCAGCGCAGTGGAAATTATCTACATCTCTTCATGCTTTATAATCCTCTAATGATCTGAATTTAAGGGCTAGACATAATTCTCAGGGGTGGGAAGGAGGAGAGGCGAAGGAAAAATCCTCCTACAACCAACCTTTTTGTACTTACACTTGAAATGAAAAATACAGATGTTGCAGAAGTATGCATCTGGGACATTGTTTCCATATTTTTGACAGAGACTAATTTTCACTGCTTTTCAGCTAAGTGGCTTAAAATCAACTTCTTCCCCCTGCCTGAAACTCTCAGAGTTTTTGAAATAAAATCATGTGAACATATTTGCTGATCTTGCAGACTCTGCTGTTGTATTTATTTCCCTTCTCTTCTCCCCAGAAGCTTTGCAGGATTCTTGTCTGGGTTATAGGATTTAGGCTATTTTCTTCTTTCACCACTGTTCCAATGCTCCATTTACAAAGTGTTTAGATTATAGCAGACACGAACTTCCTCTGTCTCAGAGCCAGCCATGAATCAGGCTGAGAGCTGGGACCACTGGCTGTCAGAGGACCTTGAAAAGCTGCAGCTTTAAAATAACAAGTGTTTGACAGCTCTGTTTACAAAACAGCAGATTGGGCTATATTGTACTATGGAGCTACATATGACATAATAACTAGGGACTTAAAGTTATTTAGTCTTTTTCCTCTCACCATAATTTCCAATAAATAAATCTCTCTGGGACAGGAGGTCTGGTGAGTTGTACAATGCTTGCATTTTTCCTCACCACAGCTTGTCCCCTCTCCTCTCTATTTTACACATTAAAAAAAATTCCCTCAGTGCCTGGTAACCATGGTTCTATAACATTTCCTGTTGAAATAGACAGACTAATGTAAACATAAATACACACACTTTTGGGTTTTATTATTAGTCAAGGTATTCATTATAAGTCTTCCCATCAAAATCTCTTTAGAAACTTCTTAATGGACAGAGCCTAATATTGTGTAGCTGGAGTAGAAACCAAGCAATTATTTTTTAAGTTTTAAATGGTGCTTTTGAAAAAGAGCTACACTCACAGTATTTCTGTGAGTTTTAATTTTCAAAATCAGTGGTCAGATGTTGCATAAGTGTGGATTCATGTGCACTGAAAAAAACCCTGAAGTGAAGAAAATGTGGCTACTGGAATGTTCATCTTTCTCCAGACATAGAATATGAGGGAAAGAATGAAAGAATGACTTTAAATTCACAGATTTGCTAAAAGACAGCTAGCTATTTTTGCTGCTTTCTCTTCTCAATAAAAAAAGGTAAGAAATGCCAATATTTTATCGATCTAATTTTCCCTTTACTAATATTTAGGCTTTCAAAGAAACCCATGGGGTATGATCGCTCAATTTCCATTAGACATTCAAATCCCTTTGCTTTTGAAATCCCATGTCTAATTTCAACTTCTTTTTAACTTGAAGACCTTGATTCTTCAGAGTCTCTTTACATTAATTTTTACTGTAACCTTAAAATAGATATATGGAAGTGTAAGGACATGTTTTACAGGCAAATCTGCTAGAGTCTAGGCTTTAAAATATTTATACTTGAACATGCATTTTCTTCATTCTCTTCTTTGGAAAGCAGGACACTGGGTACAATAGACTACATCCAGAAAGTCTGCATTGCATAATATAAGCATGGATTAATTTTAACTTCAGCTATCTTCAGTTGAGTTCATCATCTTAGGCTCCATCTGTAGTCTATGAAGAGAAACAGGCCTTATTAGGGCATGGTTTCTCTGACCTATTTTAAGTGTGTACTTTAAGATGACATGAATCACAACCTGAACTCCACTGTCTACACTGAATAGATCTCCATTGACTGTCAAGGGAACCCAGTATGATTAATTGTGTTGACATCTACACTGAGCCAGATTATTTCTACTCTTAAAGCTGAAGTGTCCTTTAAGTCTATAAGAATCTTTAGCCTTGAACCGAACATTTTCAGTTTCTCATTGTCACTAATATCGAAAAGGGCACTTTGAGATACTAGTTGATCCTTTCAGAAGAACCACAGTGAAGCATATGGTTTAGGCCCCATCTCTCAGCATTTGTGAAGTTGATAGAGAACAAGAAAACATGTCTTGGGGTTCTGATGCCTGTGTATAAGATGGGTAGGTTTATTGGATGTCTACAAGGATAGTGGTATAGTTGTGCCTTTCAGATTTTATAAGTGCAGAAAATATCCTTGTTATGGGAAGGCAAAGGGCTAATTTGACTTGAGTTTCTGACTCTTAAGAAATTACTCAAACCTTAAGTCTTGTCCTAAGATATGAGCTAAATTATGTTTCAAGGATAGGACTGAGATGCCCTCTCTTTGACACTTGCAGCTTCATGTAATGCCTGATTAAATTGATGGCTTCTGTACCTCAACTAAAAAGTGCCCAAAAATACTGCTTCTATTGCAGGCTTATGGAGTAAGTCTGACTAACTAATTAGGACCAGATATTTTTACAAGTTATCTGGATGCTTAAGAAATGTAATACTTCATAAGCTCTTGCAGTTTTATAGACGTATCCTTAAATGTATTTAAGCATCCAACTTCTGCTAAAATAGCTGATGTGGTTTAGTGGCCTAAATACTTTTACAGATCTAATCCCTGGACTCTCCTCCTGGCTAAAGTCACTGGGATTTTTGTAGTCAGTACCTCCGAAAGTGATATTAAGTGCTTGTGCACTAAATGCAAGCACTTGAATTTAATGTATCGGGCATGATCTGTCTATATCTGAGTTTGCTTACCTGTATAAAGAAATAATTCTTACCTGTATTTCTAAAGCCCAGTAAGGGTTATGATGTACTCTGAAATGTTAATAGCAGATTATCTGTCTTGGACAAGGTTGACACAACACTAAAAAGCCATGTCAAAGCCAAAAGGAAACAAAATAGTTTCTAATGATTATTTTGTTTTCTTTTCTTGCTTAGAATCTTATTATTTTTAGAATACATTGTAAAGGTTTTATTTAAGTAAAATTTTGAATATTTTTTGTTAAGTCTACTCAATAGTTCATGTCCTTTTCTACCTCTAAGACCTGCAACCATTTCATTATAATTAATTTCATTAAATTAATTTCTGTTTCACTAGCTTTACATTTTATAGTGTGGTTTTAAGAATAATTCTTCCTATCCATTCGGAGAAGAATATCTATAAATATACCTATGCACTCACAGGATTTTAATACTTGCCAGTTTTATTAAAAACAACAAGTACACACAGTCTTGACATTGTTTCTAAGATGTTACTTAACCTTGTCTGTGAAATATCAGCAAAGCAAAATGAGACTTTGGGGTTTCAATCTGCCAAATGTGAGAGGTTATAAAAACAATTTTTACCGTAAAACATATTTATGAAGAAAATGTACTTCAAGAATTAGAAGTCAGAAAAACTGACACATTTGGAAAAAACTGCAATAGAAGTTTATTTCTTGTGAACATTCAAGGTCATTCTCTTTCCTGTTTTTTCCCCAACCTTTATCAGAAGAGATGATTGCTGCTTCTCACAGATTTTTTTATGGCTTTTATGCACCTTTTGTATTGCTAGATTTAACGTGGAAATGAAGAGCAATACAATTATTAGAATTCATTTAGTTAACCTTTTCCTTGATGAAATTTGGCCATCTAAAAATAGGGTTCCTAGTTCAAGCTATTCAGCTAGCTTTTCTTGTAGTCAGAGAGAGAGAGGCACCTTGAGAAGAGCAGTGCAGCTCCCAGGTCTTTGATACCTCTGTAGAGACTGGATGACCCAGCTTCTAAGTCACAGCCTAGGTCAGAAGAGCCCAACAGGTTGCTGACAAGTGAAAGTAAATACAGGAATTCCTAGAAAATAAAATCCCACTCAAAACAGTAATTCCACCAAATCTTCTATTAAGGGATTAAGCACTGAACCTAACATTGTGTGCTTTCTCCCCTCCTCAGAAGCTAACTCTTATAGGGCTTATTCTTCCACAGTGACCACCTTCCTGAATTTAAACTAAATGGACCACTGGCTTTGTTGTTTTCCCTAATTGCTATTTATTTGTGTCTATTGTCTTTTTGTCTGTTGTTTTTTATTGGTAAAAAGAAAAAAAAGTCTGAAACCCATGAATTAGGAAGAGGAGAGTCATCCTTATTTTGGTAGTGAAAATAAACTATTGTGGGCATTAAAAATATTTTTTTTTAAATGAAGGTAGTATAAAGTTCTTTCTCTTTAAATGGTTTGTCAGCTGCCTCGAGAGGAAAGCAAAACAAAACAAAAAAAAATCCCCGATTAAATGAAAAACAAAACTCCAGGTCTTTTGAAAGAGAGAAATCAGGAGAAAAATAACACAAAATTAAACAATTTGTTAACCTTCAGTAACACAGCTTTGAAGGGGGTGGTGAGGGGAGATGAGTTGAGTTGGATTTCTGCTAGATTCATTAACCTTGAGAATGTGTATGGAAGTTAGAGGATAGTTTACCCAGAACATTGAACTAGGCCTCAAATTTTTCCCAGGGTAAAGCTTTTCCAGCACTTGCAACACGATGTCAATGCAAAAATTTTCCCAAACTTCCTGGAACAGTTACAGGCAAATCACTGGAGACACAAAAAATATCTGGGGCCTCAGCCAGCAGCATTCCTCTATGAATACTGGTATCTCAATTTGCTCTTTATTTTTCTTAATTAGCATTATGCAATTTTGAAGATTTACAGCCAGCTAAACTAGGAAAAATAAAATAAAGCAAGGCTGGAGCTGAAAGTGACAGCAGCCCGTTTACCACATAGTGGACATAATTTTCTTCTGCAAACTCAACTAGTTTACAACAAAATCTCCCCTTTGGTCTTCTGTGATGTTGCAAAAAGTCATCAACCTCCCAGATTATATCTATCTTATCTGTGGCTTATATAATGAATGTTTTAATCCACTGGAGCAACAGAATAAACCATAATTACATATATTTTAGGCTGAGGGTATGTTTCCTTAAAAATGTGTCCTATTTTAGCATGAAAATCTCAGCTTCTTAAAACAAACAATCCATAGACTACATGATCATTACTCTCTATTTTGTGTATATTGTCAAAACTTCCAATAGTATTTTAAAGACGTACCTCAAAGTACTGCTGTTGTGAAATCTATTGTAGATAATCTATGTAATCATGAACATCTGATTCTAAAAGTGAAGGTTATAAAAGGCCCAGAGGGCAGTTAAGCATGTAATTGTCTTTAGGAGATGGTGGGAATTGGGCATGTAACTCCCATCTGTACCTCAGAAAATCTCCCCTAAAGAAAACTGAGAGCCTGTGGTTGTGTAGGATGCACCAGAAGAACAGCAGAGCCTTCTTTGGAGAGCTTTTACCTTGAAAGCAACAGCAGCTCCTTAACAAGCTTCATACAAATGAAGAGGGCAAAGGTGTGTAGATTTGGCCTCTTGGGAGCAATTCCTTAACTACTTTCCTGCACTCTGTGTCCCTGATATTATCAGTCATAAGAAATGATCGAAGTTAGCAGAGTCTGGGAACCTTCCTTCAGCTCCTTATACATGAAAATATTAATCACTCTGGGTGTAGTCAGCCCCCTGCTCCAGCTGATAATTTGCTTCAGTTTTGTTTTGGAATATAATGTTTCCAGCAGTTACAGCTCAGCTAGACCTGGGTCTGATCTCTTAGCTGTCTTCCCCTGGATTGTTTGTCAGATGCACTAGAGCGACTGTAGACTTGGCTCTAGTGTGGCCACTCTCAGGCTTTCCCTTCCACGGGACTGAACTTTGTTCCCATTCCTAAGCAACCTTTAGCTAATAGCATACTAGCAACAGTGGGTTCATTCTTTTAGCTTGGAAAAACATTCAAACTTTAGATTCTCTGTGCTTCTCTGCAGAGGATGCTTCTAAAGCCTGAAGATTTTTCCAACTAAACTGAAATCCAGCTCAGTGATGTTATTTTTTGTTTGTATTGTTTCTATGATTCTCTTCTAAATTTTAGGACTATGCCACCACCTGTGTGCAGGTGTTCTAAATTATTTAAACATTAAACATTTAGAAAGATGGCCTTACTTTGGTGTCAAAATGGCAATCTTTACATAAACAATAGCAGTATTCTGGAGAAAGATTCCAAAGGAAATGATTTTATAGCAGACTGAGATTTTTTTGTTTTGTTTGGTTTTGTGCTGCAGAACTGTCATACAGGCTCAGACGTGGAGCAGCAGTCCACTGTATGAGGTACCGTGTGTACGCAAAGCATAAAAGCAGGTCTTGATAAACTCAGCAGAGCTTACTGAAATTCTAAATAAAAGAAAATGTCTTGTAGAGACAACTTCGTCCCTTATTTAGAAACAGTGAATTCGTTGTGATAGGTTACCAAATTTGGCCTAAGAAATAGTCTGTGTATTTTATCTGTATATGTCTGGTTTATGTATTTTAACTGTGTTTACTTGACAATAAAGGCAAGAGAAGTTTTCCTCTTGAACTCAGTGCAAGGGTTGGCTATGACCTCTTTTAGAAAAGAAACAGACCAAAAACAGTTTATTGTTTTTTGTCTTGAATTCTCTTGTTATTTCTAACTGAAATTGTGCTTCTTAACTGCCCTGGGTATAATTGGACTGCATACACAATTATTTTTTTGGAGTGAGAAAGCTCACAAGGTCCACAAATCAATTAGACTCCTGTGAATGCTGAGGGAAATGTAAATCCAGAGAAGTCAATACACTCTGCCACTCATTGCTCTTTCTTTTTTTTTTAAGACTCTGTCACCTCCAAGCCTTCTCAAATGCATATCACAATAGGAATTTGGGATGTGAAATTAAAATACATAGAAGTGACAAAAAAGAAATTATGGCAAAATGCAGCAATATAGGTAATAACTGTAAAAATAGGAGCAGGGGACAGCAAATGAGAATAAGTGAAGCTCTTGAAAGATATGCAAAAGAACTCAGCAATTGCTTTTAAAACTGACATATTTCAGTTTTTCCAAAGCTGCATCCTTACTGAATGGAAACCCCCAGACAAAGCACAAACAATGACGATTGTTGATGAAAAAAATCAGGGACAGTTGGGAGCTAGGCCTGCTGTGGGATTGCTTCACTGCCCTCACTTCGACTTTTCTAGTCTGCAGCATTTGGATATGAGCCTTTCTCTGTGCCAAGATTGTTGCTAACAGCTGGAGGGACACCCTTCCCCCTTCCTCACTTTTTGCCAACAGAACAGTCGGTTTAAAAATTGTTAGATGTGAGTGAGAGAGGAAAAAAAGGGTTTTCACTGTTTCTAGGCTGACATATAGATGACTAAACTGAGAAGCTTTTTTTTATTTCTAGCAGAAAAACATAGTGACTGATAAATAGTACCTTGGAATTCGAAGTTTTGCTTTGAGCACCTCCTCCAGTGAGGAGATTTGCAGATGCACCAGACTCTGAAGGCATAGATTAGAAATATGGTAAAAGGCTAGGGCTTCGCAGAAAACCAGTTAAATAGAGAGTGAACTGAGTATTACTGATTTCAAACAAATACATGATATGATGGTGTTTCTGCAGGCTGAGAGAAATGTAATCTGCTAGTTCCTTCAGCTAAGGCTAGTGATGGCAAATAACCCCTCATGGAATACAGAAGGGAGAAGAAAAAATGTGCTTTAACTCACCACTTGTGATCCCATTAGCACCATAAATTCTGGTGCCTGCTAGATACACCTAGACCAATAGGTGAGCGGTTCATAAAAAAATAAAGCCTCCTTCAATTAGTTTTCTCTTTCTTTCAGTGGCTCACTTATTTGCCTAACACAATGTTCTGGATGAACATCCACTTTTTTCCTTAATTAATTTATAATAGGATTATTTGTTTTCAAGTTACAAAGCAACTTGTAAATGAATTTGAGCTCCTATGAAGCCATTAGAAACCATGTGATATTCAAAATTCAAATTGGTAAATCAAATATTAAGGTCACAGCATATATTTTTTTAATGATGACATGCATTATTATTAAAATTACAGTTACTATGAGAATGTTAGTAATTTTACAGATATATCTCCTTCTGTGAATGTTCTATAAAATCCATTCAAAAGTTTAGTCTTGGCATGTGTGCATTCCTTGATACAACACTCAGAAGTTCACTTTTTCTGAAGTCAGAAAGAAAACTTGGTGATATCTAGTCTATAGCTTTGTATAACATTGCACATAGGCTCTTTATCACTAATATTTCACTAACGTGAAGTTTCCTGTGCCACTATAGCATATCTTTGGAAAAACATGCTGTCTTAATGTCAAGACAAGCAGCAGAGCAAAAGAATTACAGGCACTACCCTGCCTTTGAAAGGCTTCACTTCTGATCTCCCACTTGGCAACACCAGGGCATCCTCTTACTTGGCATGTTCAGGCTACCAAATGACCTGAAAGACAGGAATATTCTTTGGTAACAGACCTCCCGGTGATGCCTGTGATCTCAGGATTTAAAATAAGAACTACATGGGACCGAAGCCAATGTAGAAACCCACAGGCGAAGGAAGCTTGCACTTAAAACACTTAAAAAGTGAGTAAGGTTCCTGAGCGAGCACAGGCAAGAGACACCGGGCTGAGCAGAGGGTTTGTAGGGTATACTTTTGTTTAGGACTTCTGGTACATTTTACACTATTTTATCTTCAAGTACTTTCTTTCCTTTTTCTGGTAACACAAAACATTTCATATCTTTCCTCAAGAGAGCTATTCCATGTTATTACTTCAACTTGCAAATATGAAATGAATGTTGCCCGAATCCTTGTATGTACCAAGTTACACTGAACTTCCAGAGGATCTTGGTACGTGTGGGAGGAGAACTATATGCATAACATACCTTAGCTGTTCTGTTCTATTCTATTCTGTCCCGTTCCATTCTATTCTCTTCTGTTCTATTGTATTCAATTCCATTCTCTGCACTTACATTGAGTTGTATAACAATGAGACCATTATTTGCCTAAATGCCAAGGGAATTTCAGCACCAAAAACATTTTCAAAGATGCAAATCAGACACAAATCAGGTTACAGGTGGAAAGAGTATTGTATTTATTTTTGAATAAAGTTATTTTATCTTAGTTTAGTTTAGTTAATTTTAGTCTAGGTTATTTTAGATTATATTTTCTTTTTCTAAATCCTTCAGAGCTGATGCTCACAAGCATTAACATGATGCACATGCGTAGCCAGCAGCAGGCTGACGCATCCTTCAGTTTAGCTGGAAAGAACATCCCTTGTAGCATGACAAAGGAAAGCCGGGGCAGGAGCGTTGCTGTGCTGGTGTGAGAGCAGTGCAAGAACCCAGCCAGAATGGGCCAGGGAAGACCTGACAAGGGGTGGTGCTCAATGCTACAGTGGAGAAGCAGCAAGTCCTGGGGCCATGCTGGGGCCACTCTGGGTGTCCAGAAGGCTTCCTCTCCCTGGACGCGGGGCACGAGGGCCACCTGCGTGAAGCACAAGCAGCTGCCTTTGGGCCACAATAGCCCAAAGGAGCCCCATGGAGGGGCGGTGCTCGGCTGCGGAGGAGGCAAAAAACCCCGGGGACACTTACTAGTCCACCCTGGGGGCAAAAAAGCCGCCCCTCCCCAGCTGCAGGACACAAGGGGCCACCTTCGTGGTGCATGAGCACCAGGCGATAACCCAGAGCACCGGGACCAGAGGACCCCTGACAAGTGGTCATGCTCAGTGCTCAGAGGAAGGCAAAAAACCCCTGGGGACCAGTGCCAATCTGCCCCGGGGAAAAATTCCTTCCTGACCCCAGTGCTGGAGACCGGCTACTCCCTGAGCATGTGAGCAAGACCTGCTCCTGGTTCATGGGCTGGTTATGCCTCTAAGGGGACACTGGCACTGCCTTTTCTGCCTCCACCTGGAGCCATCTGTGGGGCTTCCAACAACAGCAAAATACCACTGGCCTGATCAACCCTGGGAGCAAAAACCCTTCCTGTGCCTGGCAGTGAAGATCCAAAACACTGGAGGAGGGCACTGGGCCATCTGTGGATCCTATCTCTTATGGCTACTGCCACTATGTCCCCAGAAGATGAGGACAGCAATCTCTCCAAAGACTGAAGCAAGATTTCCATCCATCAGGTGAGCTGTGAGTGTGGCCTCTCCAAGGCTTGGAATTGCAGCAGAGAACCTCCAGCAGCTTCAAGCAGCTTCAAGTATTACCCTCTCAGCCCCTCCCAGTAATTCCGCCTGCACCTCAAGGTATTCCTCTCAGGCTGCTAGCTCTGTCCTGGTGGTAAAGCCAGGCACTCTGGCAGTGGACATGGGGGGATGCTGCCTGATACTGCCCCAGAGCATTGAGATGCTGCGCTGCGGGTGGTGGCACTATGACATGGGGGTGATGGGGCTCCTGCAGCCCTGCCTACCGCAGCCCAGGTGCTGCCCCTTCGCCCAGTATCCTTTGGAGAAAGGCCTTTGGGGTGCTGGCCCTGAGGCAGTGCCTGTGCCCAGGAGGCCCAGGGGGATGTCCCTGCCCATGGTGGCTGCACACCGGGCACTGCTGCTGGGTGTCCCTGCAAATTAATTTGCATGTCCAGACTGTATCAATAAAGCCATTTTTATCACATACAGTCATTTGTCTGTGGCGATCCCTGGGGTGAAAGAAAGGGGTTTTGGCTCCTTCTGCATGAACTTTGCAGAAACTGTTTGGAGGAGAAAGTATGAAAAAGTCAGAGATGATTCTTCGGCATAACTTAAAGCTAGTGTCAGCTGCAGGTCAAGACACATCTAAGGTTTTCTTACATGTTACTTATTTTACATTGCTATTTTATCCTTTGTGCTCTTACCACAAACTTGGTAGACAGTAGCCTGTAGACATTTCTAACCCTAGGATACCTACGCCTTCCTTCTCCTGTGAGGTTTTGGTGTTTTTGTTGATTTAGAACTGCATCTGAGTTGTTATATACCATCAACTTTTTTTTAGTCACACATTTATTCATGCTTTAGGTACATTTATCTCTGGACATTGTGGATATGCTATCTACTTTTCACAGACAAACATAGCCCCACATCACCCAACCTAAAACCGGTATGTGAACAGAAATATGGAAAAGACTATGGCAAATAGCTTATTGATGATACCTATACTGACAGGAAAAAAAATGCTTGGAAGTATTTTTCATTGAAGATTCCTCAATGAATCTCTTCTCCAGTATGATCTCTGTTCCTAGTTTGCCTTGGTTTTGCTGTATAAGACTGCATACACTCTCTCACTTTTGGCACGTAAACAGATTTTTATTGAAATAACTTCTCAACTTTTTTTCTCAGACATTTGAAACTAAACATAAATAGAATTCTCAAATTATCTAAGCCATATCATCTAAGAATCTCTGCCACAAAATACCTAAACTTCTGTATCATGTCCTTTACAATTGTTCTTTATATCTAGGATGGGGATACTGGATGCTGTATTTGTTGATGCTCATTACGTCACCATCTAATCTCTCTCAGTTCTGGAATAAATTCATCTGGATCCCAAGTTTACTCCCTTTCATGTCAAAATAGGAAAAGTCAGAGTGGGAACATGTCCCTTTTGTGTCAGCTTTACAGTTATGGGAATCAAGTAACCGTAGAGGTCGACGATAGATCTACAGGAAACTCTCTTTATAAGCTGGAGCAAAAATACCTGCCACAGTCCAGGCCCTGAAATAAACTGGGCATTCAGCAAAAGATGACAATTTTCAAGGTGGAGTCAGGAGTGGAGAGAAAAGATTGCAGATTTTGCATCTTTGTTGTGTATCTTGAAGCAGGTAACAAAGACTGATACTATGCAGATATGTGAATTGCTAGTTTGGTTGTATGAAAAATTGTCAGATCCAGGAAATGTACTTCATTTTCTTGCTGCAAGACTCTGATGTTCAACTAAAACAGTGCATAACAGGAAATTTGGTGTTATTGCTGGCATTTAAACTGACAGGATTTCTTTTCTGACAGCCTTTATCAACATGTGATTATTAACTTGATCAGTAAGCAAGAATATAAATGTTAAAAAGGTTTTTCAAATAAATAATCTGGTTTTGGCCACCATATTTTGATGTGATTTAGGGCAATCCATTGTAGAAGCCCTCATCCAGTCAGCTTGTGCTGAATTAAAGTGAATAATCCTCCAAGCAGAGCATTCATAGTGCCAGTTGAATAAAATACTGCACATATAATAAATACAACAGACCAAGCAAAGGACTGAAAATCCCTGCAATTTTGAATCCTGCTGCCTAAAGTTTTATTTCTGCACCTCCACTTTGGGAAATATTCAGATTTATTTTTAGGTGAATACCAAAGAAATTTTATTTCTTCTTTCCTCTGCCTTATTCAGCATGTTCTTTGCACACAAAACTCAGCAATTTTTTTGGGGTATCCATAACCTCATACCTACACCACAGACAAACACTGACCTTTATTTTAACTGATAATGGTGCCTAAAATCCTAGTTCTTTATGTTTTTACTGTATATCTCACAGGTTTAAAATTATATACAAATGAAATTGAATGTTGTTCATCCACCTTCCCCACTGAGAAGGAACCCACTGTATATCTGTGTTGACAATATTTACACTATATTTCCTTCCTGAGGAAATTTGTCTGTAGACGTATTATTACTGAAATGTCTGTCTTAATGCTTGCCCTATCTCATTTGTGTGTCAGTCTGCAAACATGCAAATTATTACCTACACTATTACTTTGACAGGCTAAGATGATGCTAGTCCTGTCTTGAATTTATTTCAAGACCCAGTCTAAGTTTTTTGGCAGTTAGAAGCATGCTCGTGTTCAGATAAGTTAATGATTAATAGTAGTGTGGGGATTTCTCCAAGTGGCCAGTTTCCTCAGCACATTAGATACAGTAACAGGCCATGAGGGAAACCAGGGGAGTACTGCATACAAGCAGTATCTGCTTCAGCTTACCTGGAAACTAATGAGTTATGTGATGGGAAGGTATTACCTGAAAGCTCTGCTTTCATCCAGTGATAGTCCTGAGCTGAATCAAGGAAAAAGCTCTCCTAGAAATCTGTCTGACTGCCATGGTAAAAGCCGAGATTCATACCCAGGAGATCACCACCAAAAAGTGTACTTTTACCCCTCTAGCTGTTCCCTAGATGTCATTCTCAGCAGTGCTGCTTCACAGTTCTCAAGGGGAAGACACAGATTTACCTCCATATTTATCAGGTTTACAATTACATTTACAAAAGACCTTTTTTCCTTTTTTTTGGCATCAATTTTTGCCCATACTTCTCCATTGTGACCCTTCTTTTTGATTAAAAATTCCTTGATTTTATATGGCCCTTACAGAGCCACAGCAAAGGAGCATTTAGAGTTGAATATTTTTGAAGTGCAGGTCATTTTTCTGTCCATCTGCTTCTTCTCACTGGGCCCACTACGCTGCCTTCCTGCCTGAGAGTGTCTGGTGTTAGACCTCTGGAAGAATCAGCTTCCCACAGACAGGTTTCCTATTGAAACTAGACTTCCCTGAGGAAACAGGGAGAGAGCACTGACAAAGTAGAGAAACCATGTTAGTATCTACTGGACTGACTCAGAAGAGTGACAAATGTTGATGGTAAAGCACTTGATCAGCTCAGAGCTGCCCTACTGATGGCTGTGCAGCAGAAAAACCATCCAGCTCTCTGAATGCATCCATGGTAGCATCCTGCACTAGGGAAGCACAGCACTGGTATGCTTGTGTCTGGTAACAATGCAGCAGCCCGCTTTTGAAGAGAACTTGTTCACTTGCAAAGACAGACAGAGCAGAGCTTTGGCACTCATCCAGCCCCAGAAATGAAAGAGTGTTTTCCTCACGGCAGGTATCCTTTCTGCCCTGCCACCTCGTTTCCCTACTTAATTAGGATTGCTCATGGGTACTGAATATTCTGTCTTCTGTTTTTGGATGCTGGTGTTTCAAGACATTGTCAAGACCAATAAGACTTTACATCTGTTTTATTACTCTATCTTGTATTTTTCCTTGGGGAGTACAGTCAGATTTTGATCAGAGATTTCCCTTTCAGCGTTACTGATGAAGCTGGTCAGGGCTCAAGGACTTTTAGAGCTGCATATGGGAACCTAGAGATATAGTGAAAAGTTTGCTCCAAAATTTTTTTGTTCATGTAAGCATTAAAAATACCAGTATCTTCTCTTTGTGTGCCTTCCTTGGGTTAATTTCATTGTATCTGTCACTGTCTATATTGCTTGTTCTTTACATATAAGAACTGAGTAAGTTTTGTAGGATTCATCACATTTTATTCATCCAAAAAAGCCATTTGTGTCCAGCAAATAGAAGTATTTATTGCAAGGGTTATGTATTGTTTTTAAGTACCTAGTTTCCAAGTATGGACATTTTATCAGACTAAGCAGCATTGTCCAAGGCTGAATGCTACAAGAATCACATCTGCTACTTTCTATATCTGTAGTGTTGCAGTTGGCACTGATAACTAGCAGCCGCCAGGAGAACACATAAGGAGAAATGAAAGCTGTTCTTGAAACAAATTTTAAAGGAGACGTGGTCTGTCTTTACCATTCTTCAGTAGGAAAGCATTTTTCTAGGTAGTTCATTAAACTACAAATATCCTAAATGGTCAAGGTTTTGGGCCCTTCAGGTATATGAGACATCCTTAACGACAGGCTGATTTTTTACAGTTGGTGACAGATGAAAGCAGACATGGAGCTGCAAAAATGGTAAAAACTGAAATTACATGAACCTGCATAGTTACATAGGAATTGTTGATCTTTCTAAATTCTATTCCCCTGTGTTATTGTTACAAACTCATACACTGAATAGGTTGAATTATTCAACTCCATATGTGTTGAAGGTGAATCTGATAAAAACCACACACCTAATGGCTAAGGCAGTTCAGAGATAGCTAAATAAACATTAATGAACTGCTGTGACTAATAACTAATTTCTGGTATCCACTGCTCAACCTCCCCTTCTCTGTGGTGTTAGTTCCTTCACTAAAGCAAGATAACATCTAGGTGTATACAGAAGTGACAACCACATGAACCACAGGAACAGAAATATAGCTTCTTTCAAAGGTAGGAGGTTGAATATATGAGCCTTTAAAGGATCATGACCTCCATCGGCAAAAAAATCCCAGTGCTTTATGAAGGAATGGTTTTGTTCCTAAAGTGAAGCATATGGAAATGAAGCTAACCACTGGTTTCATGAGTTCTTAACTTAGCAAAACTATCAAAGCAGACAGAAGTCAGTTTTTGTTTTGTTAGGCTAATTCTGAACCACCAAGAAACTCACCCCGAAAGCCCTAAGCAAACAAAACAGATAGATAACGTTGAAAAAATCTTAATGACGACAAGAATACTAGAAAAGAGGGCCATGTCAGGGGCAATTCTGTTCCTAAATCAGTATTTACTACAAAGGCTTTCGAAGAATCAAATAAAAAATAGATGTTTCAGTATAGTGTTAGCTTAGTAGCTGAACAACTCCTGTTGCTTTTGTCTCTATAAAATGGGTAGTTCCTCTGTAGGTTTGCCATGCAGGCTGTGTAACATATCCCTAAATTCAGAAGATAACACCTGTCAACACTCCCCATCAACAAGGAGCACAAATGAAGCTGTATAGATAAAGAGACTTTATCTCATGTCCTTGAAATGCTGCTCACCACCTGGGAAACTAGACAGTAGTTCTGCGTGATGCATATCTGTCAGCTGTGAACTCTACCATCAGAAGAACTGTCTGTTAATTACGTATAAGCAACTATCAGATGATTGTAGACTTAAATCATCAATACTCAGCAAGGCAAGATTCAAATAAATTGATTTCATGTGAAAGGTTATAGAATTCATGTAAGGCAGAAGAATGGTCGTCCTAAAGGATCCTGGTTCAGTGTGTTTTTCACTCTTTTGTTGATGGGCAGAATTCCTGTAAAGCTTGCTTACACTATTTAGGCATTTCCTGTAAAGCTTGCTTACACTATTTAGGCATTTTAGAAGAGCTGGTGTTTTCTAACACTAACTAACTGGTTCTTTTTCAAAATTACAGCAGCCTCAACACTGGCTTACCTTTTGTGTTTCAGTTTTTAAGAAATAGTTCCTGCAGTATCACCAAAGCTATAGGCTGTCTTGCTTGCATGTACAAACAAGGAAAAAAAAAAAAAAAAGGAACTGATTTTCTTTCTATTACTGACTATTTCCTTGACTGTTAAGGATGCAATGCTTTTCTTTGAAAGTTAAGGAAATATGTTTTCCTTTTATAGAAATGCATATGTTAATTAAGGAACTGCTCTAGAAAAAAGCTCTTTCTCTACTGTAAAATTCCAAAAAGATTTATCCATCAGAGCCCTTGCTTTTGGAAGTTAATTATAGTTACATGCCTCGGAAACTATTCAAGGTATAATAGTTCTCTAGCCAACAAATGTGACAGTATCCATTTAAATATACAAACAAAATACGTTCCTGGTGAGAGAACTTGTTTGCTAACTTTAATTCTGGAATACATCTTTCCACTTTGTTATAACCCTCCTGTTAAAAACCAGAGGATTATAATGCTAATACCAAGACAAGCTGTAGTGATTCAGACACACATTCATAGTGCTCAGAGTGAGCTGAAGAATTGCTGACATTCACCCTCTAAGCACTCTAAAAAATAAACCAATTTTTTAAGAAGTTACTCAAAACCAGCACCCACTAGAGCTTCAGTTAACAAAAACTCATAAATATTTTAAGTTCCAAATATACCGAAATGAGTCCAAATTTGACTTTGAATGATGAATTTTATGGCTTTGATGTGATTCAACTTGAAAGAATGCATATGTTGTTGCTTAGTATATTAATTGTTACTTCCATCAGTAGCAAATACAACCAAATTTGGATTTACAGAATTATTTTGTTTTAGATAAAGAAGAAGGGAAGATAGAAAGGGTGAGCACTGAAAACAGGTCCCCCAAACACTAGAATCCTGACCGGTGAAAACCTGCTTTTAGAGAGTATCGTATTCTGAGGTTCATTTAAAATAGTGTAAATTTGCCTAGAAATAATTTTAGATGATGTAGTATGGTATTTAAAACATGTTATTGCCTAAATATGTGGAAATATAATAAGATAAATTATGCTTTCAGTGATGTGAGGCTAGAACAGTATTACTCCAACACAGCAAAATGCTGCCAGAAGCGTGGATGTGCATGTGCAAGAACAACATTGGTGCCCACTGGCTTCACGGACATTATCAACACTGAGCTGTTTCTTAAAGAGTTTCTTTATTATGCTGTGACTGGCATTGCTCCACATACAATAGCTACAGATGGTGTTTTTTTACAAAGCCTAACATCCTCACGCAGATTTGTTACCAAAACCCTTATACATGAACAATGAAAAGCTAAACTTCATACACCCTTTTCCATGCTGTTCTGTTTCTTGCATCACACACATCACCCAAGCACAGCTATTCGCTAGCTGTGTGGCTTGTCTGCACCAGTGCTGCTGGGTGTAGCACTGTGATTGCTAAATGAAACGGAATTGCCACTTCAGGTAGTGGCACCAGAGTGGCAGCCATGGAATGTAACTATGTGGCTGTTGCATGTGGCAAAGAAGGTAGCACCAGTGAAGAGACACCTCACCTCCAAGATTAAATCTTTTGAGAAGAGACTTTTGTATGTCCTTCTTCAGCACGTTTCTGGTGCAGTTTTCTACTTGTTTGCAGAAAATGCACTATCACAGTGTTACTTTGCGGACTATGTTATTAAGAAGCAGAATACAAAAAGCTGCTACAAACTCCAAGGACTTAAGATTCAGGAATAATACGATTGAGTTGAAGGACTAAACTCTGGAGGTCACTCTATCATTATGATAACAAGGGATTTAGTCTTGATCAGGAGTGATAAAACTCAATATCTATTCTATGAGAAGAAATAGTATGGAAGATCTACTACTGAGTAATACTGTCGATCTATTTAAAGGTAATGTTTCAAAATCTAGATTTAAGAAGTTCTTTGTAGATAAAAAAAGCTGTTCCCATAAAATGTGCAATAGGACAAACAGAAGGTTTATTTTGAAAACCTCCTTCTGTCCCCTGCTTCACCGTAATTTCAAGTAAAATCATCAGTTTGGACTGCCCCTAATGTGTTTGTACAAGGGAAAAGAATAAGAAGTATGAAACCAATAGTTTTTGCAGACTGTAGTATAGTTCTTGTGCTGTCTTAGTCCATGTATAATTTATAGTTTCTTTTGCGCTGTAAAGCAAAAAGGTAAAACACGTGTTCTTGCAAATGGGATACTCTCTTCTGTCTCCTTTTCTCCTTTCCCATCACCCTCTCCAATCAACAGTGGGATCCCAAATCACAAATGTTTACTTTATATCTTGGACAAATCTGAAATGAATTTTGGAGGTGGGGTAAAAAAAAATAAAAAAAATTTATTACCCAGTGAAATTTATTTGCTGAATATCAAAAACCGTCAGGAAGCAATGAATGTGAGAGAGCTTTGTAAGAACAAGTCAGAGGAATCCTTTCAGATGGAAAGCTTAAGGCACTACTTATCATATTCTCTCACAGCATTAGAAAACAAAGCAAACAACAAAAAAACCCCACCCCAAACCAACCAAATGGTTCTTTTTGTCTGAAAGCATTTTCTAGTAATGGTACTGGGAAGCAAGAGATGTGAAAAACAACCTCAAGGGTTCAAAGCCAAAGGAACAACTATGAGCAAATAACTTGGCTAGTTCTATAGAGCAACTCTCAAGGACTTTCTCCACCAGATGCATCACTTCAGTGTGTGCTACTAAGTAATTTCTTCTGGCCATTAAAGTGAACGGGAGACTGAATTTAGCAAGAATACAATCAGTCCAGGTCGAGCACTTTTATATGTCCTCTTACCTCACTAGTTCTGAATAGCACCGAGTGTTATGTTAACAAACCTCTTCAGCTTCCTGCAATCTGAAAGGGAATTTCATATGTCAGTAAAAGCTCAGTGTATTTATTAGGGCCATTCAATTTGCATTTGAGGAAAGAATTTCACAGCTGTATTGTAAAGATTTTAAGCTCGCTAAACAATGGCAGCCATTGTTGACATCAGGAAGCACTGGCAGCAAGCATTTAGCAACCAGAGTTATATATTATTTATGCTGTGTAAACCTTTACTCTAATGCTAAATGACACTTCAAAATGCCATCAGTGTTATACCATATATTTCTCACAGAAGCTCCATTGTATGCACAAGAGCCTTCAACAGCTTTCACTGCCATTCCTGGAATGGTCCTGGACAAGACAATCTTTTAGAAGCTCATTTTATCAGTGACCAGATATAGAGAGATTAATAACAGTAATTCAAGAGAGGCAAGAGTTAATGCGGATGGAATGGCACATTTTCTGAAGGGCTTCTGCCTTCTGCTATGGGCTATTTCACTCAGACCTCCCACGGAGTCAGCTTTCTACGACTGTGGATTTCTTTTATTCTTAATTTAGAACCCACAGAACACTAACAAGTCAGATAAAGTATCCTCTCTCATTTTTCTCTCTGTCCTAGCATTATGAGCCTATTCTGAGCTTGGTTCCTTCTTGTAAACTCCTTTTAAAAAGCTTGCAATTTTCTGTGGGATTTAAAGACTTGATGCTTCTACCAGAACCAGCTGGTGCTGTTAAAAGAGCAATTAAGCGCTTCCTCCTGCAGACTTTTCTTCAAGCGCTGGAAACCAGGATGATTGCTGAGAACCTTAGGCCAGGGGAAATACGTGCCAGGAAAAGTTAGGTAGCAGTGAAGAAAAAAAAGCAAGCTCTGGAGGGAATTGGAATCAAAACTCAGATACAGGGTTGAATCATAAATTCTTTATTCATCCCTTGAATCTGAAAAGGCAACTTAAATGACTTTCTAGATAGATAACTGGAAGTCTCTATTTCCCATCCCTAAAATATTCCTCAATTACTCAGTATAGTAATTTTGTATTCCTGAATAAGAATCACATAAGGAATTGTAGCCATTTACTCCTCATTAAAACTATACTGATACATGTTTCAAACATTGTTTCTAGGTTTAAAAAACCCAACAAAACAAACCACATTAAAATTTCAACATCTGAACTTTGAAGACATTATATATAGTGTCATGAACATGCTTTTAAAGAAAGACACATCTTTACCTTAGGACTGAAAGCAGTACAATGGAGAGGCTTGTTTCATCCATCTCCCAGCCCATATTCCTACCCTGTAGGTTTTCTGCTCTGTCTCCTCATTTCAAAGCTTCATTTTGCTGAGGAACAAACAGTGGAGGAGTAAACGAAGCTGCAAAAATCTATCTTGAGCATGAACAAGTTACCACACACTATCATCTGGTCTGCCTGGATTTGAAAAAGTCTATTTGCAAGAATACAAAAGTGAAGGTTGAAAGTAGGACTGTGTTGTTTAACTGACCTTTACTTTGGCTACCAAACAGAAAAATCCAAAAAAGAAGGAAAATTGATATAGGTTGATTTAATCATTTCCCTGTCCCCATTTTTTTACTCTCCAAACCAACAACTGTTGTCAAACAAAACATTCACTCTTTACCATCTACAAGAACAATAAGAATCTGACTGGATATCTAAGAGGACTTTAATTTCACTGTGTTCATTAGCTTCTGTGTTCTTTGTTTCCATGTCATAGAGCGTGCTGTGACAGTTTGTCTGAGTATATCCAGTGTGGAAAGAAAATGAAGGCTCAGATTTCCCAGTGTGCTAGAGGAAATGTAGTATTCAATAGAAGCAGCACTCATCAAGGTTGTGACTGCCATCCTGATCTCTGTGGAAACTTGAAATAGTATTTAAAATTGAGTGGTGTCAATATCTCCTTGCTGTAAAGCATGCAGGGTTTGTAAGTTGATCTGTTCTGTTACAGAATTTAGAAGACTGGAGCAGGGGAGATGACACATGACAGATATTAAAAACCAACAAATTTTGTGTTATCTGCAAAACTGCAAGCACAGAGTAGATGAGAATGAACAATATTGAGGATGCTTCAAAAGGACTTGTAGATAAGTGATGGACCTTTGGAGTATCTAGAGAACTTGTAAAAACAGCTTAAAAGGTAGCTGGAAAGAGGGAGGAATGCATATTGAATCATAGGGGAATTATACAACCTTCTGGCAAGAATCTCTTTAGAAAGCTTCATTGGAAAATATCACAGAATTGAAGTAAAAGAAACGCTTTCAAACTAAGGTTTAATGTAACAACAACAACAAAATCTAAGCTACCTGAGTGATCACAGAGGTAGTGAGCTGCTTCAACTAATGCACATGAAAAATCACAGAATTATATGATAACCATAAAAAAATACTAAAAATGACCCCTGTTTTAATAAATAGGAAAATTCTTTTCAAGTCATATTACCAGATCTGTGGTTGGATGAGAGTTCTGGTTCCATACATGGCAAAATCTCTCTCATTAGGTTTACTGCCCTTTCTTTAAGAGGAAAAAAATTAAATGAGGGGGATGTGATAAAGAAAACAGTGGAAAGAGGGACAGTCCATGAAAGAAAGTAAAAGAAAAGGAAATGTAATTTTGGGCAAGTAAGAGTTAATAAGCCAAGAGTAGGGCATGGGAGAAGCCAAAGTTTGGGCATGGAGGTGACTGTTTAGTTTTTTATTCAAAGAATAAAATAAACTCCCTATTACATTCCACCCCTCCAAAAAGCAATCAAGTCCCAATGTATTTTCTCCACCAAAAAAATGCCAAACAAAAGAGGTTTTGGAAATCAGTTTTTAGCAAATCTCTACACTATATGTTGTCTGAAACACTTCAGGAATGCTATTATATTAACTGGCAAACCACTGAGCGCTCTCAGTTACACAAGCACAGTGGCCATGGAGGTATAGGAGGACTGGAGATGTATAAATGTGGGGATGTATAATAAACTTCTGAATGAGGTCATTATGATTTTCATCTGAGTGTAGAAATTCCCTGCAAGACTTTCTTGTAGTTAAGAAAAATATTGCTAAAATTAAATTAACCAGCAGGAGAATAATCAGAATGACATTATATATTGCTAGAAAGTACTTGCCATTGCTTTAAAAGGCAAGTGATAAGTAATTCTAAATCAATGAGATTGCCAAATGTCAGTAACACACAATCCTGTGAGAACAGGCAACCTCTTCAGAAATAGGACATATCTGAGAAACCATGCAGTACACACACTCTGCTTTGCTGTCTGCTATGTATGTATGGGGTTTACTAAACAGAAATTATAACCTCTTGATACTTTTCACTTCTATAAATAAATTTGGCAGTAGTTATTTTTCTAGTGCCTTTGCAAAAGGACTGTATCATTAAAATTTAGTAAACTGCTTGTATTTAGAATGTGACAAAAAGACTCATCAGCATGTTCAGAGAAAATTCCTCCCATTTGAGGAGATGGACTGCTCAGATGCCAGACAAGCTGGTTGTGATTCAGCTCATATTGGTACTAGGAGACAGGAAAGCTAAGAAAAATTTTTATTTTGAGAGGTACAGTCTTAGTGGCAATGGGACTGTGAACTTGCCAACAGGTGGTTCAAACAAACATAGGGTATTATTTTCCCTCCTAGGATATCGTGGTAGAGAGATGAACCAAGAACACAGGCAGTCATCTGAGCAAGCAAGTAATACTGACTGGCATCTGTAACAGCATCTCTCCAAAGCTCGTAAAGGTGGACACTAGAGGTGGGCCAAGAGCACCATATTCCCTTCTGTGAGCAGTCTTCAGGGCAATGGCTCTGGTTACTCATCCATCCATCCATCCATCCATCCATCCATCCATCCATCCATCCATCCATCCATCCATCCAACTGCTTCCACAGGCAAGAACCCTGTCTGGGCAGGGTAGGTATGTGCACTGATGTTGCTTGGATGTTTTGTTGTACATCTCTGGGTCACCTTTGGCAGAGATCAGGATTCATCTCCCAACACCCATGCCTCTACAGTCAGGTGTCATTTCTTGTTGCTAAGGAGGAACTCAGCCTCTGATGTGAAGAGGTTTTGGTTGGGGCTGTCAAATGTAAATGAGCCAGGCTCCTCTGGGTTTTAGACTTTTCATTCTGTTTTTCTTCTCTAAAGAAAAAAACATCTTCCTCCAATTAAAAATAAAGATGTTAACCCCTTTCTGATAAGAGTAGGATTTTATTCCTATACTGCATACACAGCCTTCGTAACTGATTCAGTTGCCATTCAAGGAACTTGCCAGGTTCCTACAGGTAGAGGACTTCATAGGATCTCTCCTCTTTAACTGTCTAAAAATCATGTAGCTAATCTTGGCTCCCGCTATAGCTTCTAGGGAGATATGGTGACTTTTGGTGGATCACCCTATAAATGGCATAAATCATTCTTTCTGGTGTCTATTTTTTTCCATTGTTAAGGATGACAGGTTTACACGTAACACTGAGCTTTAAGATGGCCTGGCATATTAACTGCCAGAAAATAAGGGAGTAAAACCATAATCATTTGCAGTTGCAGACTAAATAATATATATTACTTTTACATTGGAATGATCCAGCATCTGTAACTTAGAAGGTGATATTAGCCAGGTTCCTTCTGAACACATTAATAGAACTTGTTCCAGCTACTGAGGTTTAGGAAAGACTTAGCTTATATTAATACCATTATTTTTTATATTGCCAGCAGAAATGTTTCCTATACTTCCTTCAGTGATTTAACTGTTGGTAATGAATATCCTCTGATTCTAGAACCTTCCTCTTCAAAACCTCTGAATTTCCTGCGCAAAGGTTAATCCTGTTCTCCCCAGGTCCTTTCTATTGTTGGATTTTTAGGATGCTCTTATATAGTTTATCTGAGTTTGATTTAGTTTAGTTAGTACCCTTTGCTTTTTACCATGTATTGCCTGCAATTAGTGCTGCAGTGGTAATCCTTTTCACTGCACGCACATGCAGGCAAGAATATCTTTTCCTTACAAAGAAAGAAAACATGTATTCAGTTTTGACAATAGCAAAATGTGTGTAGACTACAAAAATTAACAGGTTTTGGTTCCACATCCCTCCCCCCAAAATCTCAGATCTAGTTCACATCATGAGATTCATTTTCAAGGGAGTTGGGAAGTCACTGGATTCAAGCTAGAACTGTAAAAGATGTCTGAAGGAAGAAAGTTCTTTCTTAAACCATAGTTACATAGCTCATTTATTGATAATGACTTGTCTCCATAAATCACATTTACTATTAATATGATGCAAAAAAAATCCTTTCTTAGAAAATGGCAAGATTTTTTGTTATGAGCTGACAAATATTTCAGCCATTCTGAAAGAATTTCCCATGCTGCTTTAGTTCATAGTGGCACGAATGCAAAGTAGCATGCACCAGCGCAGTGCCTTCAGCGATGCCTAACTGTAGGACTCTGCACAGAATTGTCTGTAATGGTTAGGGCAAGATTTTTTTGATCAGTTGGAGTTAATTCAGTACAAAGTCCTATGGACATTTAGGCAATAATCTGCCCTTTTAGAAAAAAACCCCACAACCTAACATACCTGTATGTATGCATAGACCTAAACTTCATAAAATGGCCAGGGGGTATGGTGTTTATTTTTTTAGTCACTAGGAATTTGTACTTGAAGCTTGGATTCAAAGTAATTTTCTAATTCTTCTCATATGGAGAAGAGGTTTGAGCCCACGACTCCCAAGTCCTGTAGGACTGAGAGGGATCTCAGGCTGTCACATTTGCTTTCACTACCCATTTGCTTACCACTGCAAGATTTTAGCATTGGGGTTCTCAGTAGATGAATCTCAGATATATTTGTTTAAATATTCACTCTGATTTCTCTGATTCTCCTTCTTCTACTGTCAGTGTCACCATTTCTCTCTATCATCTCCAGATCTTTACCTCTACCTTATCTATATATCTGTAGTATCTGTATCTAGACCTGTATGTAGCGAATGGATCATTACTGGTAGTTTGTCAGTCACCTGCTGGCCTGCAATGACTTGTGGGATCCCTGCAGTGCTGATATAGCACCTGTCTAAGTAGCACTGCTGTTACTCAGTAGGAATTTTGTACAGTACAAGAACCTATAGACTGGCTAAACCAAAGTATTACAAGAGAGTTTTAAATAGAGTGTAGTCAGTGGGTGCCTGTGGCCTCATTTATTTTTGAAAGACTGTATTGATGTATCTCCTCCCCAGAATTCAAATAGAAATCTGGGAGAAGATCCCTTGAAAGACATGCCAGAGAATGAGGGAGACCCTCTTTACCCCCTGCATTAACATTTCAACCTTGCCTCAAGTGCTTAGTACTGAGTTTGAGAACAAGGGAAATGATGTCCTGAGGCTTCAAGGCACTACTTTGCCTTTGTTCCGACTTAGGCCATCCTGTCTATACAGATTACTGTGCTTTAGCAGGGAAGACTCCCTCATGTCCTAAGAAGGTAATAACTTCTCTTCACATCATCACTATCTCAGCTCAGCAGTCGTACTGTTAATTGACCTTTGGTGTCTCTGACACCAGACACCATGCTTAAAAAGCTATCAGCACTTACCTTTTAGTGCCTACTGTCGGTTAGTGAGTCCTCAAATCTGATGTGTAATGACCAGCAAATCAGATAGCGGATTATGAGACCAAGGTTAATCATCTACAGCTTGTGTTTGATATCAGTATTTGTCTGGGGTTTTTTTGGTTTTTGGTTTTTGGTTTTTTGGTTTTTGGGTTTGGTTTTTTATTTGTGTGTGTGTGGTTTTTTGTTTATTTGTTTTGTTTTTCCTTTTGCAAGCTTCTGTTTCGTATTTCATAAAACAACAGGAAAAAATTAGAGCAATTTACAGCATTCACAAAAGTGAAACTCACAGGAAGTTGATAATGGATAAAGTTTCCAGTCCAACTCTACATAACGACTTAGATAATTCAAGCCCTAAGAAGTTTCAGAATCTCAATATTAGTTTGTCATTTTTCAGTGGGAGTTTTCACCCTGAGGCAGGCACTGACTAAGCTAACACATAAAACTCCTAGGCATTTAGTTGCCTGTACGGGAATCGAATACACTGACTGCTATTGAGAACAGATTTATAGGTAGAGCTTTTTGAAAGCCAGGGAGGGAGGGAGGAGATGTCACTCATGTATGTCCCAGCAACATGTGTGTGTCCCAGATCACATGTAAGGGAGGGGCAAGAAACTTTCTTGGTAGATTGGTAGATTGGTATACATTGGTTTACATTGGTAGATTGACCCCTAGGTATCAGTGATCCCAATTTTTTGGTTCTAGGGGAAGTTAAAAGTTGTAACTTTTAGGATTCTGTTTGGTAAACAAAGTGGACTTTAATGTGTTGGTAATTTACACTAAATGCTACATAGATGTACTGCAGCCCAACAGGGTAGGTCTTGGGGCAGCAACATGTGCACAAGAAGAGTGGTAGATGGGGCATCAGCATGGACTGGCTTCACATTTCTTAGCTATCTTTGTGCTAACTTCTCTCCACTGCTGACACTGTACACTGTAAGCTGATACACTGAGTCTAGAGTATTTTACACTAATCAAGTAGATTCATTGCTGTATAGCTCTAACATTCACGTTCGTTAGAGAATGATAGCTATGTCTGGTTGGGATTTACAAGTTTTGGCCCTGTCGAAGTTGAGTGCTTGTTTTGGCAAATTTACACACTGAAATAAGACAGCGATGCAATAATATCAGTGGTTAGAGCTATCACATACAGTGTGGTATTCTCAGACTGAGCACCTTTCTTTAACAGAGTACAACACAAAGGAAATTACAAAGCTCATTGTCCATGGATATTTTTTCTATCTGAGAAACAGTCAATTTAAAAATTAAATACAACTTGATATTATTTGTGATGTGTCATAATAAGCATAGTTTAGAAGCTTCAGAGATTTGTAGAATTCTGCAGTTTGGCATCTACAGGTCGGTTGTATAATTTATGAAATGTAAATTTGACTTCAGTTTTTTGCTTATGTTGCATAAATCAGCAAGTTTTGGCTTGCCTATTAACAATGAAGAAGCACCAGACCACAGAGTTGATAAAACACATTCACTTTCTTTTATTTTCAATTTAACACCAATATATTTCAAGCCATTTCAAAGTTGAGTAAAAAGACACTAAACCAGTGTTTGTTTATTCCTCTTTTTTAACTGGCTTTGATTAAATATACTTCATATTTATGATTACCTGGATTATAACACCTCACTGAGCCCAGAATGTAGGATTGGATTAAAATATCAGATATTTGTGGAAAAGACAGCACATTCTTCAGTAGAAAGTGATAATCTGGATGAGTAACACACATCTTGGTGATTATCATTCAAGTCGAGATGTAATTTCAGTATGCTGACATTTCTTGGTGTTCATATAAGGGCAAGTGAGTCAATGTCAGGGGGCTAGAAAAATGAAACATTTTTAGTTCTCCATCAATTTATTTTTCACTTTGCACCCAGGTACACAGTAAAGTGAAAGGGTTTGAAGATTCTATACACAGTACAATCCAAGAATTAATTTCCCATATGGAAAAACAGTGATATCTTTTAATAGGCATAGTATTTCTTCATGAGGTTACTGTGTGTCAAACAGTACTGTGTGTCTTTTCATAGACAGAAATGTGTGTCAAGCAGTACTGTGTGTCTTTTCACATGTGCAAAGTTCATTATCTGCTTGTATCTTTGCTGGCTAAGAAACTTGCCTTGCTCTAACAAATTATCACTCCTTCCGGTCTTATAGTCAAAAAATCTTAACTGGTTTTGAATAAATTTGGTCATCAACCCCTTAAAGTCAATGGAAGTCAAAGGCCCACTTTCTTATGAGACTGTCAGTGGCAAATATGAAGAACTCAATTTCTTAAACTTTTTTTGGAACTGTGGTGGCTGTATCCACAGACAGGGAAAAAGTTTAAAATTAAGTGAATCATAGAATCAGTTAGGGTGGAAAAGAGCTCTGTAAAGGCTAACTGTAAAAAATCAGAAACTTTTCAAAACCCCAAAACTTAAAAAAAAAATAATAAGTCATCATAGTCGCTGATGAAATAGCTGTCCACTTGCAATTTTTCACATGAGCCTGTAATGTCAAGAACTGAATTGATGACATACATAAACATGAAATATCACATTTAGTGAATATTTAGTTTTTTATACCTCTAAGACACATTCATTTTTTAAAGAACAAACTTAACAAAAACCTCACATTAATTAACTGAAAATTTTCTTGTTGCTGGATTGCCTTCTTGAGCAACTTTGAACAACTAGTACATTAAGTGCTTTTTGCCACTTATGTTTTAGCATAAATGTGTGTAAGCTATTTGTTCTCTTTTTTTTTTTTTTCTCCTATGAATAGAACCTGTGTTGGGAAGGTGGGAGGTCAAAAGTTCACATCTTCCTGAAGAATCATCATGAAAAATGAGTGCATACAGACTGGTGTGGTAAAACACTTTATGTATAGTAAAGCAGTATTAGAAAGTAGCCTGGTGAAAATCTTGTACAATTTTCAGAATGTTTCTGTCATATTAAAAATAAACATGGAATATACAATATATTATTTTATATACATAATTGAAAATCAGTTCCTCCCTTCTCTACCCATTAATCTTGCAGTTATACAAAAATCTTTGTGTCCCCTCTGGTGGTGATGATAGCTCTAAGGCTGTATAAAGATGCAGGAAATATAGCTCCCAGTATAATTTTAGGTGTTACTAATCAAATGCTGTAAAAGAAACGCAGAGCCACAAGCATGAATACTCAATCTCAAATATGCTTACTGTTAGCCTCTGAATTAAGAAATAGTCTGTAGACACTGCAATAGCAGAATATGCAGTAGCAATAATATTCTAGAGATAAACTTATGTAAAATGTAGTATTTCTAACATTGTAATGTATATATGTATGTATGTTAACAGTGAGGAACTGACATTTATTACGTTTGGATTTTGTACACTTTTATGTATATTCCAACTCTACCCAAAGATCCCAGCTGAACTGTCTTTGTGATAGGTACTATAAAGATGTATACACAAGAGGAAACGTTTTCACAATGAGATCAGCCATTGGAATAATCTCCCCACAATAGTGATGGATTCCCCAGCACTGGACACTTCTAAGATTTGGTTGGACAGGGTGCCAGGACATCTAGTCTAGGTCACGTTTTACTTTGAAAGGTTGAACCAGATGATCCTTGAGGTCTCTTCCAAGCTGGTATTCTGTGATTCTATGATTGATTCTATGAAATCATTATAGAGTCTTTGCAATGAAGACTTTTGCTCTGACCTTACAGAAATTGGGAGAAATAGAATATTGGCCCTTTACTGAACAGATAGGGAGCTGTGGCACAGAAAGATTAAATGGCTATTCCTAGAATACATTACAGAAAAAAGGTATGGTGAATTTTATGTTAGGCCTGGATACGGCAAGAGCTTCTCATCGTTTTAATAATTAACTATCATGATATTATTTGCATATATTACGTCTCAAGACATGATAGGATCTTGTTGCTGTTATCCTATTAGATCATCAAAGTGTTATCAAGCTCCTGGGAACTGGATCTCTAGGAACTGATTCCAATTCGAAGTGTGACTCTGACCAAGTTCTGCTAGGGATTTCAGTTCATTTCACATCTATCCTGAGCAAAGCTTTGGGCTGCTGTATACAGAAGTTGTAGGAGGCATGGCATTATGTTAAGGTCTTATGATGTGGTAGTCTTTGGATTTCAAGCAGGTACCACTTCTTTTTGTGCCTATACCATGCCTCCTGCTATTGTCCCACTGGCCTGTTTATTCATTTGTCTAAATGTGGAAATTTATAGTGTAAAAAGGCCTATCAGAACCAATCATTTTGATCCCCCTTTATGATAGGAGAAGAGACTGGGTTAATAGAGGCTCTAGTATTAGATGTTTTACCCTAAAGTTAATTTTAAAATTGGACAGCTGAATCTTGTCTTTAGAGTATCAGCTTCTTTCCATCAACTGTGAACATCATACATAGTATCTGGCTGAAATATAGATGTCTGAAATGTAAGTGAATGAGGTAGTTGCCACCTAAGACCTATGAAATTTATGGAAACAAAGTCTTCATTATAAAGACAATCTCTATAGGCTTCTGCTCAAAAGTGAATTTCATACACTGGGAAGAAATCAACTATCACTTGTTTCTGTGGAATATATGATCCTTTCAATTGTAAAATTCTACCTTCTACGGAGCTGCCACTCCCTGAGGAGTGAATGGGGTGCTTACCTTAGCTATGTTCCTGTAGGTACTCAGTATACAAAGGATGAAATACGTTAGCCTGTTGTTAATGTATGTTATTGATACATGTTTCATCATACCTTGAGAAGTCTAAACCAGCAATTTTCCTATGGTCTTATATACTTCAGTCCTTGAGGATATTCATTATCATGGAATCATAGAATGGATTGGGTTGGTAGGGACCTTAACGATCATCTAGTTCCAAGTCCCCAGCCCTCAAGGGCAGGACACCTTCCACTAGACAAGGTTGTCCAAAGCATCCTCCAACCCGACATTAAACATTTCCAGGGATGCGGCATCCACAGTTTCTCAGGGCAACCTGTTCCAAGCTTTCACCACCCTTACAGTAAAGTATTTCTTCCTAATAACTAATCCAAATCTACCCTCTTTCAGCATAAAGTCATTCCCCCTTGTCCTGTCACTACATGTCCTTGTAAAATGTTCCTCTCCAGATTTCTTATAGGCCCCCTTTAGGTATTGGAAGATTGTTATGAGGTCTCCCCAGAGCCCTCTCTTCTCCAGGCTGAACCACCCCAGCTCTCTTAGCCTGTCCCCATAGGAGAGGCTCCGTGCCTCTGATATTCATAACATGTTATCTTATATTCCTCTAGCAATTATAATACTATTCTGCCTATCTATCTCCTCTTTTCATTTACAAAGGTACAATGAAAAAACTTATGAGGCTCTGAGTCAGGCCAACTCACACTTTCATGTTCCGTATGCTAACAGTTTGTGCAAGAGATGCAATGATAATCAGGTTGTATAACACTAGAACAGTAATTATTGACCACTTCGAAAAGAATAAACTGAAACACAAGAGCTGCACATTATTGAAAAGTCTGATTGTGTGGGTTTAGAAACTCCACTAATGAACTTTTCTTGAAACAAAAAGAAAAGAAAATGTCAGCTGTGCTGCTTAGATATCATTGTTAAAGACCTACTTACTGCATTTTGCATCTCCAAAACAAATATAACAGCCTCTTAGGCTAAATAGTCTATACACTGTGGAGAACACTGAATGCTGAAGAAAAATGCTGTAGGGGCATGAGAAGGATGCAGACTGGCTGTAGTCCAGCTCCCCATTTGTAGCTTATTGCTGTAAAATTTCCATATACTTCCCCTGAGTGCAATGAAAAACTGTGTAAAGTGATACTTCTGGCTTTGAATGAACTACCACCACCAGGGAATTCTTACAATAAAATGGAAGAGGGACAGCTTAAACAATTCAATCACTTTTTCCTTGGAAAAATGGATACATAAAAATAGTTCTAGAGGTCTGCCTACAATATTTTCTTGGTATATTTAAACCTTGTTCCCAGACATTAGGCAACTTTGCAAAATGTGGATCTGGGTACTGGCAGGCCTGAACATGCTTTAGACATTACTGAAGCTTTTAAAAGGTGTGGTATGCAAGGAGTCCTTTGCAGACCTGCATTTTAAGTGAAGGATTTACTTAATGCTAATAACAATACCTTACTAACATTCAGGCCTTCAAACTGAAAATTAGACAGCGATGCCCTATTTACAAAGGCACAGTCCTCAGAAAATAGATGGAGGTAATTGGCTGGCTTAAAAACAAAATTAAAACATCTTTTTCCATAAGCAACATGTACACATACTTAAGGTCAACACTTAATAAGTGAATGGGAAGATTTAAGATCCTGAAACTCAAAGAAAGCTACTGGGTTTACTGAACATCTAACAAATTTTATGGCCAAGGTCAGATTCACAAATGTGTTTAGATTAGAATCTATCTAATGTAGCAGTTAGTTAGGAGTCAAAGTGCCTGTGTGGACTGGTCCTGGAGGACATGGACATGCCTTCTGGTATGGTTTGCATGAGGTGCAACTTAGAGCACATTATTGGGGTGTGAAAGTCTTTATACGGTCCATCCACAGAGCACAGCTCAGACATGCCAGGTTGGGTACATACTGTTAGGAAGGTGACTTATAACTGCATCCCTGCAAAACAACTTAAAAGGTATAATGCTTGTTTTAAAAATCTGATCAGTTGAACCACAAATTGCAAAGTGTATATTTTGCGTCACAGACAACAGATATAATTTATTAGAACACACAACAGTAAAGTTCAGGTGAATAAGAAAGTCTTCGTGTTCTTTAGGTTTTTTGCCATGATCTGGTGAAGAATTTTTCTTTCTCACACATCAGTACAAACATACACACCCTGAAACACCTAATGACAACTTAAGAGTTATGACTCTGTGTCTGTAAGAGATAGCACAATGAGGCCACAACCCAGGGGCCCAGGATTATAAAATATTCACTCTTTCTGCTGGTGGCTGAGCACAGCTGAAACATGTGGGCCTCTGCTTGTGCAGCAGAAGAAGGTGTTTTAGGTTTTCTCTGTTACTTTTCCTCAGCTTGATGTTTAATTTTTTTTCACCTTCAATAGAGTTTTTCCTTCTCACTCATAATCTCAGAGTATTTATAAGCTGGGGGTTCTTTTAAGGGAACTCTATATAAGGTGATTGAAGTTTCTTAAAATTCTGGGGTTTTATTTGTTTGTCTACCAAGTAATAGTAAATGAAGCAGAGATTATTTGTTGGGAGAGGCAGAATTATTAGCTGAAAAAGACATATGTTGTTTATCCAGAACCTTTTTGCAAAATTCTCAGATTTGACATGTTGTACCATCTGAAATATGTTATTTTTATGAAGTAGTCTAGAATTTTTGTTGGCATTTTCCAATTATGTAATTTAATACTCTGCACTTTTTTAAGGTTTATGTAATTTTCTACATGTATATATTTGTGTGGAAGGGAAATGGTGTATCTAATTCTTACAATTAGCATGGATTGTGTTGTTTCTTTAACCATTTATGTCTGCAGTGAAAGTTACAAAGCAAGAGAAAAATCAAAAAGACCTTGCTTTGATTTTAACAGTGAATGTGAACTGTGCTTAGTAACAGATATACCAATGGCATTAAAAAAATTAGATACTTTACAGAATATATTAAAAAGACAACAAAGCAATAAATCATAGTGAACAATGAGCAGCAGATGCAAGTAAGGTTCAATGTCAAGCAATATATTTTTAACCTATGTTTGTCATGAGAAAAATTAAAGAAATTGGGGTTCGTTGTTGTCTTACAAGTCTTGAAAATTTGCAGCAACTTGCATGTACACTGGGGAGCAGCTCCAAATTTCCGTGGAGTACAGACATTGAGAAAACAGCTGTATAGCACACTCAAGAATCTTACCTTTGTGCAAAACCTTGGCTCTGAATTTTTGCTGTGAATTCAACACTGTAGGACCCTGCCAAAGAGAGGGGAGCAGCTGCCTGACAGAGTCAGAATAGCAGCTGGCTGCAATCAGGGAAGTGCATGCTGAGTGCCTCCAAAGAGTTCTATGACAGTTTATTGCGAGGTGTAGGCAACTGCTGAGTACCGGGCTGCTCTCAGCATGGTTGAGGATAGGTTGCCTTGCATTGGTGTAGGTGCTAGCCTTTGTGCAAGGGTGATTTGAAAAGCCCTGATCTAGTGTTCAGTCTGAACAGCTAAAGAGGAGATTGAATTTAGGCCTTTCATCTCCAGATTAGTAGTGATGGAATCGAATATCTGCATGAATATTTGAGTTGAATACCCACATGAGTACTGCTAAGGCCCTCTGTATGGGGGGTCAGATATGGCCTGGCACCCAGTGTATCTGGCAGCACTGAGGAGAGTCAGAGAAACACTGTTTAGGCAAGAACTGGTTTTGGTGCCACCAGTTAGGCCCATCTTCCTTTAAAACTTATCCCAGACACATAAGGTGTTGGGGACATGAAAAGCTTAATACCTTAAAAGCATAAAAATTAATAAATATATATTTAAATTAATACTATTATAATTTGCTTTTGGGATAAGTCTTTGTTCAGTTTCAATTTACATAAAATTTACAATAAAAATTTACAGCTGAATCATAAACCCTCAAAGATGGGATTTGTCTGTGGAAATTTTGAGACAAATTTAGTTATGTAAGTGACTAATAAGGGATGACCAAAGTAAAAGATCTGGCCTCTGTGCAAGCCAGTTTTGGAGGGTTTTTTACAGCATTGCAGGGGGTTACACACTATGGAAGCCAGAATTAATTTTTTTACTCAGAAAATTTTATAGTCTTCTAATGACGGATTGTTGTGTAATGTCCTGGAAAAGTTCCCTCAGTCTTCCTAACTAGAGCTTTGGACAAATAAAAAACATCCTCATAGAGTGCATCTCAGTTTTATACAGCAACCACCTGAAATTTTTGTGGAGTACCTCATCTGATGTAAACTAACAGGATACACTTGGTTAAGACATCCAGCTTTGTATTGGTAAAGTGGGGTTAAAATATAGGGAAGTAGACTTTTACTAAGATGCAGTTACTTAGCAGGCTTAATTCCAAAGGAGATGGTGGACCAGTTTTGGGGATCCTTGGCTGAAGTTCTGAAAATCTTTCCAAAATATGTACTTTTACTGAGTTTTCTTTTGTAAACTGTACCAATCGGGTATCAATCCTGTGTACAGATTATGTCATACTACTGGATCTATCTTATTATACCATTTTTAACTTTATATTAATTGTGAAGTAACGAGTGAGGGAAAGGCTGAGTCTCTCATACAAGGTCATTTTGAGTCCTAATCAGATTCAAGTAAAAGCGGTAAATGTCAATATCTCATGTAGGAGCTTGAAGGTTTTGTGTCACAGGTGCAGACCACAAAGGAAAGAAGTATTGGTAGAAGAACAAGGATTCTGGGTCAGCAAAGGGTCATACTAGGGGACATCTAGTATGAGAGGAAAAACTGTTGTCAATATGTAAAGACCAACTAATTAGGAAATGTGTTGTAACAAATTAGTGGAAATGGGATCAACTAAACTCAGGCAGTTGCAGCCACATACAACATACTTTGCAGAAGCACTAATGCAACCCTTCCACCTACTGTTAGAGAAGTGGCTAATTTTACATGTATGTGTGACTGTATAATCTTATTTTCTTTTGGATTAGCCAGTCATGATTAGTGTTCTGATTATGCAGTGCATGCCAGGTCATATAAGTAGTATTGTTGCTTTATAGGAGGTAATTTTGGTGGTGAAGACAGTGATTTGTCTGACAGAAACACTGGGCTGCTCCAGGGTCTTGAGTTTATAAGGCATTTTGAAAAGTTTTGTGATAGGTTTGAATTTGTAACCAAATACCAAGCAAACTAACATTTCCTGTAAATTAGAATCCCTGCTTTTAGAGCACATCCAGCTAGTAAGGCCCTGAATAATTTTTATTAATGACACTTCTGTATCTTCATAATGACTAGGATGAATATTTTTTACTTCATATCACATACTTGCTAACCCACCTTAGCTCTCAAGCAAAGAAAGTCACAAGACTGATACATTGTGAGCCTCTTATTACTGAAATTGCTCTTATTACCCACAATATCTAAACTTTATTACTGACAATGATGGTTTTCAAGTGTCCTTGGGAATTTAGAGAGTCCCACAGTTCAGAAATGCACCAGTCTTGCCAGCACTGAATGTCATAAGCAAATAGACAACAAAAGAAATTCTAACTAACTTCCAAAGTTAGTTGGCTTCCAGAAGGCTTCCAGAAGCCAAACAAAATATTACGGGCAGAAAAAAATCCCCTAATCCAAACATAATTATATAGCTGGAGTTCAGGTTGTTTGGGCTTGGAATGAAACTGCTTGCCCAATCCTATCAGGGGATCTTTACAGTTCCAAACCCATGTATGCCTCCCATTTACTATTTCTATTCTATACCAACCTGCTATTTTCTGCTCAACTGGCAAGCAGAAGTTACTTTAAAATTTATTTTTTGGTCTGTACTTATCATCAACTCTCAGACAACAATAACAGTCAGAAGAGTGTGCTAGTCCATCTGCCTTTCAGGCAATGCCTCCAGGAGAAGCTTTCTTTATCTAGATGGATATTTCAGTTTGTTTTAAAGACCTAACCAGAAAGAATGTGTCTCAGTCAGCCATAGGAATAGCAAAGACAGCAATTAAAATATCCGAATATTTCTAGAAAATATTTGCACTTCAGAGTGTCATGATTAAGGTAGCTTAGCATGTAAAGTATAAATATGTATAGAAAAAAAAGTTCCTGATTTTAATTTGAGCATATTAAAAAGTCTACAGAGGCAAGAAAGCTATAATTTGATTTAAATTTTAAAGTTAATCCTCTCCTTGAGATTTTATTGAAGTTGAAATCATAAGAGTATTTTAGGTGGTGAAAGAGGCAATAAGGCTCACAGCAGTTCTTGGAACTATTCTAACTGCTTAAAAAAATGTTTTTTCTAAAGAGGAATCACTAGATTTCCTATTTTCTCTGACAGAGATGTCCCTTATCACAGTAGTCCTGTAACAGGTATAAAGTTGACAGCAGTCTTTTCTTACTTTAAAGACATATTTTATTTGTATAGAGGTAGAAACTGCTATTCCCCTCTCTCTTGACCATTCCCTGCGTCCCCAGGAGCTACTGTATCTCCATGTCTGTGGTTTGGACAAAGGATCAAATCCCAGGTGGACAATGGGGTCAAGAAACGTTTTTAGGATTCGGGATTTTTTTGATAATTTACAGAAGAGGAATAGCCAGTGGATTGCTAGCAGATGAATCGAGCATGTTAAGAGAATGACAAGAATGTTAGCTGTGGAGAACTGGTGTTCATCAGTGTGGGCACCTCTTTTAGGAGGAGAAACAGATCAGGTAGATGGCCATGTTGTAACCAGGCCTGGATGGAATTGCTATGTAGGTCTGCACTATGCACTAGGCAGTGCTAAAGGGAGGAGGCATTAGAGCTTCCATTGCACCCAACTGATCTATTGTACTTGCTTTCTTATTAGAAATAACAATGTATCTTTTATATCAAACAGCAATGTGCTAAATCAGAAATTACTAATGCAGTGCAATAGAAAAAATTATTAATTTTGTAACCCTTATTTTTTATAACTGTAGGAGGACTCATCATGAGGTACTTAAGTAAGTGTGGTGACATCTTATATACAATAAAAATAAACACAGAATTAGTGCAATATATGAAATTGAGTGGTAGGCATTAATTTGGTATTATTCTAGATTACAGAGACTAGTGGCATTCAAAATATGTTCTCCAGTGAAAGTATTATTAGGAACCAAGTACAGATAGTGGTATCAAACAAATAAACTAAATGCAAATGTTTTCCATTTATGAAACTTATGTAAAGGCTTTTACCATCTCAGAGAAATAAAAACTGTAAAAAACCACACATCAGTACACGTAAATATTTATAAATTTGCTCTTTGTTCTGTACAATTAATGAAAAACAGAATTTTTTACCTGATTAGAGAAAAAATGATGACCCTAATCAAATGCAGAATAGATACTACTGAAAAAGCAATAGCGCAGAAGTTCTCTTCCTCACAGTTTGCAAGACTATTTTCCAATCCTCTCCTATGCCACAAAGGTCTTTCCTCTTGTTCCCTCATGAGCGCTTCTCTGTACCTGACTTATTCCTCTTTTGCATACCCAGTCCTTGCTATGAAACCTCCATAAGGTGTATATACAACCAGACACTAGAAGAACTACTAGACTCTGAAGCCTGGCTTTGCTCAGCTTTTACCACTGGGACAATTATTTTGTGAAAATATTGTGTTTTTCATAATGCTGGATTCCATAAATCCACTGACTTAGTTTTTTCAATTAGTCTGAAAGAGAATGGGAAGGACACCATCCATTACAACCAGGTCTGAAATTAATAGCAGTCATTGGTGCTTTTAAGGAGACGGGGGGGCAGAAAGATCTGTCTGTTATTAAAGTTGCCTGGCACATCTCATGATAAAATCACTTTTTCAAATGCTAGTACGTTCATCATACTTCATCTGTTTGGACTGACATTTTCCATACTCACTGACTGCCTCAGGCTAAATTTCTTTAGGAAAATTTCAACAAAAATCAGTTAGCTAATGAAATTTCCTCTCAACTGGCTGAGCTTGGACTCTTTCCAGCTACTAGAAATAAACCAGCTCCTTCCATTCCTGCAACGAAAGATTCCTGCAGTAATATACTTTTCTTTGGTAATACTCAACAAGCTCCTTACTTGTTGAAAGTGAACATAACACTTGTGACTGTAATAGGGAGGGGTGAATTTCCATCACTAAGATTTTGACATGCCATGTGGATTCACAGGTAAGAAGTTGAAGGCTGGTACCATCAGTTCTGTGGAAGTGGAGGGAATAGAATGCTTGATTATTTTTTTTTTGTTTCATTTTCAAAGTAAAGTAATAGGCATTGATCTACAGATATGATTGTATTCTGCCTGGCCACAAGGAAAAACTGTTTGATTTCAGTCTGGCATGGACTGATGTATAACTTTGATGTATTTGCTAGAGATATTTCTAAGAGAAATACATATTAAAAAATAGTTAAATTTTTATTTTTGTATTAATTGATCTCTGCCACCTGATTAGTGATGATATGAGACCAGTAAATGTGGCTCTGTTCTATTTTATCTTGCACCTCTAATAAAAATTTAAACATCTCTCTGGCATTAGCCTGCTAGGAGAAATGAAAGTGAGAATCTTCCATACTATTAAAATGGGTCTTCTTTCATGTGCATCTTCTACAAACATTCACAGCTCCTGTGATGGTGGTACCACTTAACCCTATTTTGAAACCTCATTAACCTCTTTCTTGATGCTTGTGAAATGAGATTTGTTAGATACTCCGCTCTTTAAATATTTCTCTCTGTTAAGCTAAAAGCAAAACAAAATAAAAGCAGGATATAAAGACCTGGGAAATATCTCATCAGCGATGTGCTATTTGTCTTTCAGTAGAGTAAGCATACAAGATGGACCTCCAGATTTGTTGCTAACTTGAGAACCACTGATATATCCTGGGTACCAATTCTTTGGCTCTTTTATTTCAGATAAATATAATTTCATAGACCTTCAGTTCAAACTTACCATTAAAAGATAAATATGAAACAAGGTTATGAGTTATAATGAACAACCCCAGGATTTAACTCTAATAATCCAATCCACTGATAATAGTGGATAATTTTCCCACATTCAGAGTAGGTGGTTGCTTCCTGAAATAAGCCATCCTCAGCACTTGTTTTATTCCTCAACCTCTTTGCATTTCTCACTGTGTGTTTAGAGTCCTACACCAAAGACTCGACTCCATGCACACTGACTTCTTTTATTCCTTTAGGTTTTCAATGAAAACAAAGATGGAATATTAGTTTGGGTAAGTGGATTTTTGAAGCTCAATAGAATTCTAGCATCTCTATAAAGAAAAGCATCCCCTTTGTGATATCACCTAAGCAATATAAAATATTCTCAGACATGCATAGTTACCTGTGGTTTACCTCATGAATTTTTCAGCTATTTTATCCACCAGCTTCCATCAGGAGAAAAATCCCAATTTCTAGAGTGACCTGACAACAGTTAAATTTTAAATTGGACTTTTCCTTTAAATTTATTAGTCTTTTTTATTTAAATATTTTGGAAGATGAAGCTCCACAAAGGGATCTGTTTATTTCCATGAACATTTTTCCTAGCTAAGCGATCACACAGGTCTCCTGATGTCGTTGTGAAAACAGGATTTTACTAAATGGCTCTGAAGAGAACTGAGTGGTAGATGTGCAGCTGCTAGATTTATGGAGCTGCTGGATCAGGAATACTAATTTTTCCCAGTGTTAATATATTTGGGTGATGTGTCCTTCTGAAACATGGCTGAAGTCTGTAGGCTGTACCTCATGCTTTAATAGAAGAGCTCATGATGAATGTACATTCAAATACCCTTAATATTTTGCAGATGCTGTGAACACCAATTACAGAACACTGACTGCAGTGAAGGGGTTAATGATTAATTATGATGATATGAATTAAGTATCAGCAAGGTCTATGGTAATTGATGTCAGGTGAATGGGAAACTCCCCAGGATAATGTCAGTGCCAGAGGGAGTGGTGATTAGTGGGGATAAATGGTGGTGTGATCTGCATCTGATGAAGGTAGAGTTGAAATGTTTGTGGGACTTGGCCTGGCTGAGAATAATAAAGGCTTTTCAGTTCCCAACTGAGAATAAAGGATATTTTGAATCAAAATATGTAAATACAGGTAGAACCCTTCCTGTCTTTAAAAAGTGCAACAAGACATATGCTTTTAATACGTATCTGTATAAAGCTTTAGAAATAAATCCTAACAGTTCGTTGTGAGCCATGTAATCCTTAATTTTAAGTAGTTTCAAGAAAGGAAGAAAATTGAGGTCTGTTATTTTATTTTGTTCATTACAAAGAACAATGCAGAACAGACTTCAAAGTGCAGATGAAGATTTTGTTGTGCTTCCACTTACTACGTTTGCAAACTAGACAACAAATATTCTGGTACAACTTTGTAAATCTCTTTAAGAAAGCCAGGTGGAAAACACTGGTAAGTGTTGTTTTTATTTAGTTTTGGATAGCTAGTTATAACTTCTTATTGTTATTGTATGGGCAAATGTAAGAGGGGTTTCTTCAGACAGCTCTAGACAATTTTAATTCTTTTCCAGAAAAAAAACCTTTTGTGTGTATTGTAAAATGCAGTGCAGAATTTGTAATGAGTAATCACTTAATTAAAGATTGTCTCATAATGCACATACTTTATTGATATGAATTAAGGTTGCGCAAGAAAGCTCAATTATTCTGTTACCTAGCTTAGATGTGCTTAAAAATGTTCTTTAATTGAATAACCTGATACACTATTCTACAAAGACATTGTATATCTTGTGCCGTTATTTCACTTTAAAACCTCTTTCTCTCTACATACCTACAAGGGCCATGATAATGGTTCTTATTTGTTTACTGTAGGCAAATCGTATGAACTTGTGATGTGAATCTGGGCAGTGTCAGTTTAGTTGACATGCCAAACAAGAAAAACAGAGGAATTAAGAATTTCCTGAGGTATCAATAAAGGTTTACTATACAGAAATTTGCAGAAATCCTACCATTGTCTGTGGATAATTAAGACATCCTAAACACAGGTCACAATGAAGGAAAGTTAATTTTTGCTCCATGACTTTACAGTCATAATTTTAGCATGATTGTTGAATGGCGGTGTGGCTCATTGTCTGAACATACTGTATATGTTGGCTCTGCACTACTTCTCTGTTACATAGGAAGATATCTTTAAAGCCAAAATGACAGATATGGTGAAACAAAGGTGAATCTGTTCATGTAGCTACATTAGCAGAGATTATTCTAAAAGTATAAGCTATATGTGAGGATGGATTATTGGTGATTATTCTACCTCTGGATAGTGTGATAGGTGTAAAATGTACACTTAATAATGACTTCTTATGTTTTCAGATTGTCAATATTAATTTTATATATATATCTTTTATAGATAAAATTAAGTAAATTAATGTTATGAGGGAATTAATTTACGGAGTGTACAAAATTCACAGTTATACATATTTTGTGAAAGACGTAATAATATGGGAAATATTTGTTTCACTTTCCAACAGATTATCTACATAACTCTCAAAAAAAAATACAAACTTTGCCTGATTATGAATTTTTACATACCCTTTAGTTCACAAGTAATAGAATTTAGTCATATATACAGTACTACAGATGAAGTAATTTTGCTTTAATTAGAGGTGTAGGCATTCTGAAATAATGCCAAAATTTGTCACTGAATTAATTTCTTGCTTTTCTGTTTAAGTTCTTAAAGAGATTTATGCAACAGGGTGAGTAACATTCACCATTCCTTTACAGCCGGGAAACCTGAGGAAAAGATTGCTTAGAGAATCCAATTCTTCGACATATTTTATTTAACAGATATTTCATGGAGGTCAGCTGGAACTCCTATTGACCTCCATGAAGCAACAGTTATGCCAACACAAAGCAGTTGGTGCTTTGGAGAGCTAGAGAGCCTGGTCAGTAATATAAAGCCAGGTCTTGTACTTTAAATCCTAAATGTTTAAACAAGAAGAAATATTTGTTTTTCTGACTCTTTCTCTCTGACTATGAACACATAACTATTATGAACTCAGCTTTCTGGATTTTGGGACTGCTCTGAGACTAGGGTCACTTGGCTCGGAATGCAGCACTCCACAGCTGCACCACGAGTTCACCAGTCAGCCCTTTCCAGCAGTGTTTATTATACTTGTGTTTGCAGCATATCTTGCTGAGTAACGCATGCAGCCTCACTGCTGGTAAATTCTGCGTAGATCACCCCTTTTAGTGAGTTCATTAAAACTGTCATTATCTAATTTTCCTAGAAAAACAACAGGCAAAAATATCTGCTTTTCTGAAACTGGACATCTGACTGTATAGATGCTCCCCTGGTGCTGGCAGTAAACTGCAGGAAATATGGGACAATCCTAGGGAGAGAACAAGAGGTGACTGAACGTGCAGCCATGCAGCTAACACACTGAGTGGGCATTCCAGCAGGCCGGATAAAAATTATTTGTGTTGTGGCTATGTGTAAAATGGCCTGGACACTTTCCAAATACAGTCTTTGCACCCAAGGACTGGAGTATAAGAGGACAGATAGACACGTAGTGAAGGCTATTTGAGGGCAGAGCAAAGAAACCAGATGATAAAGCTGAAATCAGAAATAACTAAAAATTTCTCAGGTTGATTGGTTTGGTTTGTCAATACTAGAAGCCATACCAATACTGGTACTGCCAATAATATTCCAATCTCCTATGTCTTTTGCAAGCTTCTTCACTGTTTACCTTGTCTGGAAACCCAGGTTCCACTACTAAGATCCCTCGTGCTCTCCCTCTCATCAGGTAAATAAACTTCTCAGTCAAAAGACAAGCAAGTCGTATCTCCCTGAGCTATGAATAGATGATAGTCTGCAGTTTTGGGGGTTTGGGTAACTTACAGCTACAGAAGAATTTGCAGGTGAAGGTAGGTACTTCAAAAACAATACGGGAATGTTTTGTATAGACATACATTTGTAACTTTATAGCCACATGATTCCGAATAAAATTCACTGCTGGAGCCACCAAGGAAGGGAGCACAGTGACACAGCCAGAAGCCTGTAGCCTTTGGCCTTGCAGGGATGCTCATAATCATCATGTGTGCTCAAGGGAAGAGTCATCACAGGGGCAAAGGCGCTGCGTCACGAGATGCTTCTGAAGACAAACGACTGGTTTGGTCTTGCCCCTTGGATTTAGACGTCTAACTTCACAGCCTGCCAGAGCTCACTTTCTCTCTTGTTCCAGTTTCTTGGCTTCCAGTGCTTCTCTGAGAACAGCTGACCTATTTTTAGTAAGTGGAGGTATAGCCTAACTTATTCTTCAAAGCACAGCCCTAAGGTTCTTTTCAGACACTTTCTAAGGTGCCAGAAGAACTTCAGACAGCTTAGGAGCTCTGACCATTAGCGAAGAGTTGCTTACAGGTCTTGAGAGAAACAAGTTTGGCTTTAATTTCCTAAAACCCAACAGTATCAATCTTTTTTACAGCTTTGAACCTCAATCTGTAATATGGCTACAGAAGAACTCTGTTGGAATCACTTCTGTATCAGGTTGCTTGCATTTCTTTTTACAGTTTGAGATAAAAAGTGAGCAAAATCCCTACTGGAAACAAAACTGTTGATTGGTAGAAGAAATCACAGTCCTGTAAGTTGAACAGGGCTGGAAGGAAGAAGTGGGACAAAAAGACAGTTTAGATGAGATGGAAGGAGCTAGTGATGTTGGAAAGAAGGAACTGAGCTGGTGAAGAAAGCTGAAAGTTGTACTCTTTTGGGGTTTGTGTGCACAATGTTCAGGGGAAAGGCAGAGAAGGCTGAATGATAAGACTGGTGTCTATATATCTGGGATGTCAGATTTCAGATCTGTCAATCTCAGAAGAGATTCAGAGCAGCCCTGAGGAGAAGGACTTGGGGGTAGTGTTTGATGAGAAACTTAACATGAGCTGGCAGCGTGCGCTTGCAGCCCAGAAAGCCAACCATATCATGGGCTGCATTAAAAGAAGCGTGACCAGCAGGTCGAAGGAGGTGATCCTACCCTTCTACTCTGCTCTTGTGAGACCTCACTTGGAGTATTGTGTGCAGTTCTAGTGTCCTCAACATAAAAGGGACATGGAGCTGTTGGAGCGAGTTCAGAGGAAGGCCACGAGGATGATAAGAGGGCTGGAGCACCTCCCGTATGAAGACAGGCTGAGAGAGTTGGGGCTGTTCAGCCTGGAGAAGAGAAGGCTGCCTGGAGACCTCATAGCAGCCTTCCAGTATCTGAAGGGAGCCCATAAGGATGCTGGGGAGGGACTCTTCCTTAGGGACTGTAGTGGTAGGACAAGGGGTAATGGGTTCAAACTTAAACAGGGGAAGTTTAGATTGGATATAAGGAAGAAGTACTTTTACAGTGAGGGTGGTGAGGCACTGGAATGGGTTGCCCAAGGAAGTTGTGGATGCTCCATCCCTGGCGGTGTTCAAGGCCAGGTTGGATAAGAGCCTTGGGCAGCATGGTTTAGTGTGACGTGTCCCTGCCCGTGGCAGGGGGTTGGAACTGGATGATCTTAAGGTCCTTTCCAACCCTAACTATTCTATGAGTCTATGATTTCTTTTTTCAGCTTTTACTGAGATAAAGATAACGTCAAAAAGTTGATGAAGTTAATTTGCATGATGCAGAATGAGATTTAGGCAAAAGACTGAGAAAATAGCATAGAAAAACATAATGGTATGTCTATGGCTTCATAGAGGAGAGTATGTGCTGTGGCTCACTTGTTGAATTTCTCCTCCATAGTGCCCATCTTAACTCATCATAGGGCATGTTTCTCAGTCCATGCAACTCCTACCTAAATAAGAGAAACCTAAATCAATCAGACGAAGCTTTGAAGATCAACATTAAGCAATGTCACATTAATTTAAATCAGTTTTCAGAGTAAAAATTAGTTTTAAAAGATATCAATCACAGAACTCAGCTGAAGAAGAAAGTTCTTTGGTGTTCTTGATCTAAGGCGAAGTCCTCACCTGATGGTGACAGAGGTGTGAGTCTCAATCTTTTATACTTTCTTCAGGAAACAAGATATTTTCCCAGGATTCTGCAACCCAGGTTGGGTGATGTCAAGGAAAAAATTAACATGTTCTGGACTCTTCATTCATCATACTAAACACGCTGGCTGAGTCTGAGTGCTGATATATTTTATTGCAAAGATTCCAGATGAGGCTTTGAAATGTATTTGCAAGCAAACTCTTCCTGGCAGTTTTTAGATAGAGGTCTTCTCAGAGCTCTCTGCAAACATTTCTCCAGGTGTAAAGGTCTATAAACAGAGCAGAACATCTGCCTGCATGACATTTCAATATTGTGTGCTACTGTGGTGGTCTAAGGTGCTAAGGACATGACAGAAGTATTTCAGAGCTATGATGGTGCAAGAACGAGAAGTTAGTTTCTTCAGACATTGGATGAAGGTTTCAAATAAGACTGTAAATCTCATCTGGGAATCCCTTATATCCTGAAAAGAGGCTAATGTTTAAAGACTGGGAACTGGCTGCAGTAAGGTCAGAAAACAGTTGCTTGCACTCAAGGATCATTGCTAAAATAACAAGGAGCCTACATTTCTTTGTGAACTCAAAAGAAAAATCAGCCACCACTGAAATACAAAAGAATGAGAGTTATTACAGGACCAAAACTTCATGCATTTACAACAACAACATATTAGCTCAGTTTTTATTTGAGAAAATTGACAGTGAAGGAAGTACTCTTTCATGACTGCTGCTAACTCAAATAGTGGGAAGATCTGTGTTTCTTACTACACAGCCTAAAAGGACTGAGCTATTATGTACTGGGCTTTCAAGATGTCAAGATAATTGTGTAAAAATATCTGAAAATGTAAATAATTTTTACATTTTCTCATATAACATAAGTTGCTTTTAATAATGTAAATGGTAATTTCAAGGGACTCTGTTTCTGGAGGTGAAAAGAAAATGAAAATGGGTATTTGACAAGAGTGTAAGTATATAGTATATGAGAAACTGTAATATAGGTAGATCTCTATTTGATCACTAATAGATTTTTATAACATACATAAGTTTTCAATTACTTATTTTTTTCCCCTCAGTAAAATAGTGTTAGAATTTCAGAAGAGATTGAGATTCTTTTTTTTTTCAGCCTGGCATGTTTCTTAATTCTGAGAAATAACTATATTCACAAGTTTTATTGATTTAAGTTGGAAGTACCTTAAAATATTTTTGAGCTATTACGAATGGCTTTGGACTTTAGGTGAATACCAATCAGTTGAACCTCTCTAAGATTTTAAATAACAAAAATATTAAGGATGATTCAACAACTGCCTATCATTTACATTGCCATGACAGTTCTCCCAAGAAGTTGCTATTGTACAGTTCTAACAACGTGACCTCATTTCTAATGAAATTTTATGCCATAATGTGTTCAATGAGAAAAGCTTTCAACAAAAAATTGATGATTTTTTTTTTTTATTGTTCATAAATATGACTGAACTAAATACACAGTATAGGGAAGCAGGAAAAATGAAAAAGGATGTTTTTCAGCGTTATGTATTAGTTCTTAATTACCTGCTTTCTCACTCTGATTTCAGCACACAGAAATATCTCAATATCTTCCAGTTAACTTCCTCTAAAAAATACAGTGAACTTTTAGAAAACTTTGAGTACTGCTGAAAGCTGAAGGTTATTGCATGAGGAATACCATATATCAAAGTTTTCATTTTATAAGTTGTGAGTGCTTCTGGATCTTGAATTAGAAAATGGTGTCATATTCTAGTATTGATCTTGGTTCTTTCAGTTTCTTAATGTGTAGGAGGTATTATATCTACTCTTACCCCAGATGAATAGTGAAAATAATTTCTTCCACAACTTGGACAAATTGTAAAAAACTCCTAAATAATATTCTCATATGGCTGAGGTTCAAATGAAAATTAATCTCACTTTTACTTGTTAAAGGTTTTATAAATTGCTTAGAATTTAGAAAGTACTTGAGTGCATTACACTGGTACTAAGTACCAGTTAATAAATAATTTAAACTGGTGGAAATACTTCTCCCCCACCTCCTCTTGGTTTCACAGGCAGATATAGCTGTTTCAACCACATAAACCAGCCAGTGTTGTCATATATTCTCAGTGTTTTAACTTTCCTCTCAATATCATGAACATTTTTTAAACCATGAACATTATTTAAACAAAAAAACAAATTCAAAGCTAGACCTGATTCCACTGACTTGAAACTACTTTGGAATTAAAACAATATAAAAAAGTTCTGCCAGTTTTTAATTAAAAATAATATATTTTATATGTTAAAAATAGGTCTGTCTTAAAAATTTTAGGGTACCACAATCATATTAAGAAATTAAGAAACATTCATTATATTTCTTCGGAGGTGGCTACAAGAAGAACTGAGGGGTTGATGAACCAAACATTGACAAGACAGCAGAATAGAACCTGTATAAAGCTGGTCTTTATCTAGAACAACTTTTAAAGGAGGGATCATTTGCTATAATGAAAGAATGGTTTTGTTAAAAAAAATTAGTTTTATTTAGCAAGTATTATAGTGAAGAGGTAAGCTTTATCGAACTTACCTGAGTAAGTCTTTCAGAGATTTTACAGCTAAAATAATTTCCCAGAGGATTGTGTTGGACTTCAACCAATCTTCCTTATTTTGAAGATGGTTCCATTATTTTCTCCGGTTTTGGATCTCACATGGAGCTATTACACAAGCCATATATGTGGAACAGTTGTATTTGCCAAGGCTGCCTACATAAAGTAGCTGAATGTGGTTGTTTTTGCAGGTACTGATTTCACAGCTAAGAGAAGAAAAAGACAAAGGAAAGGAAAGCTTTCTGTTATCCAAAGCAGCTGCATGAATTGCGGAGCTATAGCTGTGAAACTGAAGGCTCAGTGTTTACTTTCGAGAGATGGATATTAGAGGGGTTTTGTTTAATTTATTATATCTAGATAACAGCTATTGTCATCAGATTGTTTAAGAAAAAAATAGAATTTCATAAATCTAGAGGATAGGTTTATAGAGGCTCCATAGCATCGCTGAACACTGATACTGAACAAATCCCATTGAATTATGATTCAGTTATCCCATTGAAGCATGAAAATGTATGCTATTCTCTAAGCATTGGTTTAAGCAAACGATAGAGGGGGAGAAACAGTTCTCCAGATATCACTTCTAAGGACTTGTCTGATACTTACTTGGGAGCAGAGAGCAAACAGCTTTCATCTATTGTAGGCTGAACTACTGCAGAAACCGGAAGTGGTGGAGCAACACCTGTGTGGCACTAGACATGTGCACGCTCGCAGGTAGCCTGGATGAAGTGCAGTTCTGGCACAACCATGCAATAACCCAGTCCCAGTTTAGCACATGCACCGTGTTGTGCATAATAGGAGTGCACCAGCTCTCATGGTGCTGACTTCTTTCTTTCTTGTGATTTTGGGCAGTGTTCAGACATGCCCTTCCCTGATGAGTCTATCACAGTAAGATTGCTGGCTCTGTCCCCCCACCATTTAAGAGCTGGCCCTCTCCCAGCCCTCCTAGAGGTGCTGAGAGCCACAGCGAAGTGGTGATATGCAACTCTGACACCACAGAGCTGTTTGAAAGCATGTGGCACAATGCATTTCTTATAGCACATTAATTATGCTGAGAACTATACCTGTGCAGAAACCACTTTGTTGGGAAATCAGCATGCAATTGCAGGAAGTCCAGAAATAGACAGATTGTTACTCCAGCCAGAAAAATGGTAGATTCCTGCCAAATGGGCTGTGGTTTCCTGCACAAACCTGGAACACACCAGTGACATAAACGTGAAGGTTTTGTGTCCTTTTTGCAGAAAAGCTGCTTTCTCTCCCCACCTGGAGGGAAGCAAGCAGGAGTGACAAGTGGGAAATGCTTTTGATAGATAAAGTCTACATTGAACAGTCTGCATTGAATTAATTGTTTTTTTTTTAATGCACCCTTGGTCATGGAACCTTCCACCAGGAGGATATCTGTCCAGTCGTCTCTCAGTGGCTGAACCGTCTTGTACATTTTACTATGGTACTTGTGGATATTAAAGTCTCTGTTTAGGATAATATTTTTCATAGCTGGTTTTGGTGCTTAAAGATTAAAGTTGTCTAAAGGGGTGTGTTGAAAGTGCATAGGTAAAATGGGTGCTTAATTTTACTTGGTTACTCAAATTCATGTTATGTATTTTTAAGACTTGTATATTAATATGAAATGATGAAAACCATAAAATATTCAGTTCACTGAAGTTTGGAAACCTAGAGATATTGTTTTTCTGGAATGTTTTCCAGCCTTTGGAGCAGGGTTACACATCTGCATGCATAGCTGCCCACATGTCGTATCTTGGCTTCCATTCTGATGTGTTCTTCAGTACCAATATAATGTAGCTCATTTTATAATAATTTATCTGTTTTGTTTTGTTTTTTCTTTAAACTGGTTGAATTACCAGAACACATTATTATGGCATTTGTTTCATTCACTGTTTCAAACTTCAGCCTATAAATTATTTATAGAACAGCTTTTCTGTGAGTATTTGTAAACCAAACCTAATGAATTCAGTTCTAGAAAGGAAGGAGTCTAAGGAGATAGGTGTTAAATCCAATTTACTTTAATGCTTTAGATTGTTGTGGTCCTTGGCATATTTTCAAGAATCTTAAAGGTCTGTTGGGCAACAAAAAGCCCAGTGGGTAAAAGCACCCCTTGGATTACCTGCTGCAGTGTTGCCCTTGCTATCAAAGCAGCATGATGAGTCAATGATTAACTGGGATGTTGGTTTTGGAGATTTGCCATTTTAAAGAGGATGTTAGGTGTAAATAATTTAAGAAAGAATACAAATTTTTCATAGGCAGTTGCCTATCAATAAGGGTGAAAAAAGAGGAGTGTATGCTATTATAAGAAATGGTACGGAAGTAAACGTTTGCAGCAAGGCTTGAAATGGCTCTGGCAGTCTGTAACACAGCATAATTTGTGTACTGGGCTTTGTAATAATTTCTGATAAGATTTTTATCATCACCTTACAAACTTGGCATATTATGGGAACTTTCTCCATCTTGCCTGGAACTGTTAGGACTCTTTTACCCTGCAGTTCCTTGCTAGATAAAGCTTAGGAGGGAAGAGTCGAGAGTCATGGGGTAATGAATCCCCTGGAGGTAGGCAGGTGGTTGCATGTACTTAACAGATATGCCAGATAAAAGGATTTTCAAAAGTAAACCATTACCACAGGATATCCTCAGGTACAGATATTAAAATTTTCAAACATTTTCCTGTGCCTTTCTTATTGATGACATTGTCAAAATTTTGTTAACTTATCAAAACATTTTGTGCAAAGACTCTGGTAGGGTCTCTGGTAAACTTTCTGTCCCACTATATCAAACAGTCTCTCTTTTTATGTCATACAGATAATGTACGAAATGAATGATGAGGTGTGAAAACTTTAAGCTTGCTCTGCTCATTGCTTGAGTACACAGAGCAAGTATACACCTGACAAGATTAAATTTGTATTAGATAGAATTGAAATGATTTTTCTCTTAGAACCCCTCATACATATATGGTTTTCTTTTTACACATCTCTTGGAAAGCTGTTGCTGAGGGTTGAAGTAAGTACCTTCATATACCTAATATGCAATTTTGTAGGTATTTTCTTCTGTTTGTTTTATATTACACAGAAGATTTTGAACAGAAAACCTCTCTGCAACACTATTCTCTATATTTCGTTTTTTCATTGGTATGTTTTTACATTCAAATGGTTCAATAGTGACCAGAATATTACTGTTGACAACCAAAAAATGGCTTAAAAAGCTCACCTCGTGCTTTGCACTTGCCATTGAACTAGTTAACTGTTTACCCAAGGGCCCATAGATGGAGATTCCAGACATTTGGAAAAAAAAATTCATATAAACATATAGATTGTTGACTGATAAAGAAATGACAGCAAAACAAATTAAGTCAATTTTATGAAGTCTTAAGGTCAATGACCTTGGTGAAGTCTGAATGAGCAGACTAGTTAGCTGGCTGACATCAGGACTGAAAAGAAAGCATTCAGCCACCTGGATAAGCATTTTGCTGAAAAGAAATTGTTCACTGAATAGTTGTCAGTACTTTGGCTTGCTGGAATATAGTTTCTCAAATGTCACAATAAACAACCTTTTTGGAATTATTTAGGGCTCATTTTTGCTTAAGGTCATATGCTACTTAGCCTTGCACAGACTGCTATTGTCATAGTCCTCTGTGTTTTGTCTATCTACATGATGGAGCAATCTAGAACAGCATTTTTTATGAGTTTCTGACAAATTGGTTACCAGAATGGATTTAGAAATGAAAAACAAATTTTCATAAAAGAAAGAACATACAACATGCACTTAGCTTTCAAAATACAGTGGTTTCTTTTTAAAACAGTGTAGCAAATCATTCTCTGAAAAAATGGAATTTTGTAGTTTTGAAGCTGTGTCACTTGTCTCTGTCTTATCTTTGACTTTGAATGTAAGAAATGGAATATGGAAAAAAATTATCTCTCTTCTCAAATAATTGTCAATCCTCCCCTTTACCCCCCACTTCTCACTTTTTAATTTTTTAGATTTCAAAAGAAAGGAAAGACAGAAATTAATGAAGAAAAAATGAGAAGGCAGCAGAAAAACACACAATATCAAACATTTCAAGTAAAACTGAAATAGATTTTCAGAATTAAGTTTGTTTTATTTCATTATTTTCCTCCTCTAGGAAATTCAAAAGAGAACATTATGAAAAAGAAAAGTTTTCAGGAAAATGTTGTTCAAAGTTTTAAATCAATTCTACTGTTCAATTATGTTTATTCCTCCTGTGAAGTGTGGATCTTGAACAAAGTTACACAATAAATCTAGAAATTCCTATTAGAAGGTAGCTAGTGAAGCCTTGGTCCAGGACAAGCCAACGACAAAACTCCCATTCACTTCAGCAAGGCCAGGATCTCTCCCCTTACTGACACATTTAAAGAAGTGATCAAAGTTTCAGCAATGCATGTTTTCTGACTCCATATATGCAGTAGTTGCTCTCTCACTCTAGGCGCAGGGTCATATTTAGCATATTTTGGGCTCTTTATTATGAACATAATAGGAGAATGCCAATAAAACCACAAGATTTTGCAAGTCATCCTGCAGACATTTTCATCTCAGGCAAAAGGTTTTACTTCAGCTCTAATGAAAACAGATATACAGCTTTTTTATTTAACAAAAGAAGAAAAAAATAAAGCACTCACTTAGGAAGTCTAGTCACATTTTTCTTTCAAAGTTTTGCTAGAAAACCAAGGAATAATTGTAAATGCAATTCATAAGGAAGAAAATATCAGTTATACTGGTGAGAACCAGCATGTAGCCAGGTTAGAGCTGAGTCCTTTTTGCCTATTGAAGAAGTGATCACAGGGCTGACAGCTGGAGTTTACTTGACTCTACAATAAAGCAGCCCTATAGGTACCTTTTGTTGTATTCAAAATGTCAAATGTAATCTTCATACAATTTTTTTTTTTTTCTTTTCTTTCCCCCTTGAGTATTATATCTTTAACCAAGGAAATAAAAAGATAGATAAGCATAAGAGATCAACCTGCACCCCAAATTATTTAAACACTTTTAAGGCAAATGATGCATTTTTCACAAATCTATATTTATTCTTGCGTTGTCAGCTAGACAGTGAAGAGAAAGTCCAGTGGTTACTTGAAGCTGTGTGCAAAAATGATTGTTTAAATGCTCCGAAAACTGTACTACAACCAGTCATATTTTATGTTGTCTATCAAATTCTGTGCATTAGCACTGTCTAAGCACAGATAACATTTACTTAATAACTGAAAAATAGTCCTTAAGATATTAAAACTCAGAACAAAAAAAAAAAAAAAAAAACCAAAAAACAAACCAAAATCCCAAACCCTCTGGGTGAATTGACTAATTGAATAGATATTTTTGACAGTTTTGGAAAATATAGTACATTTGAATGCACTTTGCAAGCACTTTTAATTATAATTCTAGATGTTAAGGGTGTTTGCCAGTATATCTTCCCTACAGAGTTTCCATATCACAGGACTTACCGTAATGATACTTCACTGATCACATTTTCTTAACAATCTTCCTCCAAAATGGTGTTGAAATGAAACAATCTTTAGACAATCACAAGACAATCACAGTGTCATGATGCCCTTCTTGTATGACAAGAAGAGAAGAGACATATGGGTGGAAACAGACCTCCACCGCCTGGAAAATATGAACTCTTTAGTCTTTTCAGTGTATGCTGTGTCAGAGAAGATTATCGTGGGCCACAGATATTTTACCTTTGTATTTCTGAGAATGCAATTATTTATTTTTAGATGCATGTTGGATCTTCCTTGTAGATATTACATAAAAGAACTTCCGAAGTACTTTGTGCTGACTCGGCATGTTCACCTCTATTTTGCAGGAAGGGCACACAGGACATAAATAAAATGCACAGATAACATTTTGTGTTACCAACTGCAGTAGGTACTCATTTAGACATCAGGAAGCCAAGACTGTGCCTTGGTAGACTTGCACCTCAAAGAACATCTAGAATAAGATGAAGCTTTTTGTTAAAATACAGAGTTACATCTTGGGTCAGCTCCTGTCCATTAGCATCAGCTGACAGGGTGCCCTCTTGGCAGGACCTTAGTCATGCAAATACGGAACCTCTCTATTTCTAACAACAATGCTGTTTCATAGGTTTAAGTGGATACTTGTGGATGTGTAAGTGTGAATTTTGTCCTACTATGTTACTTTTTTAAAGAGGTAAAGCATAGTGGATCTGCAGGATCCAGACAGGCAAGGATCCTGCAGAGCTAACTTTGCTAGTGACACACATGCTGGCCAGGAAAGGTCTGCCACAAGGCCCCTAAAAGAAAGTGTGTGGCTACTAAGGAAAAACATGTACTGAAGCCTTTCAAAAAAGGTCACGTTTTATTTCTAAAAGATCCCCAATGTGGAACTCAAGTGAGTAGGCTTTGCCAACACTTACGATAAGCATGCCTTGCTGTTGTTACTCTTTGTCAGTTTCAGGTTTAAATTCAAACTGGTCACTTTTAACAGAAGTGAAAACCCAGGTCAGTTTGTTTGCTTCAAAAGGAAACCTGAAAAATAACACTCATTTTCACACCCACCAATGTTAGTTTAGTTTTTGAAATGTAGTGAAAACAGATGTTATGTAAGAAGTGGACCTGAATGGTCACTTAAATGTTTCTGATCTGGAATAGCTGTTGAGGTTAGGTGAGTGTCATGGAGATCTCACAAGTGTTTTGGCTGAACCTAATGAGCTGTGGATTATAAATAATTTACATTTCTTGACAACTCACAGGCTCATCTTTCTGTTTGAAATGGGTACATTTTAACTTGCTCACCAATCTTTGTGTCCTTCGCAAATATTGATATAGACAGGATGTAAAAGGCTACCTTGGAAATTATTATGTCAATTGGAATACCCTGGAGTTTCTGGCCTCATGCATGGGAAGGACAGACTGTGTCATCTGAGAAAGAGCCCTGTGAAGGAAGGAGTCATGACTCAGAGTCCTTTCACGTGTCCACAGTACTGCATCCACTGAAGTTGGCTCTTAGAACAGGAGTGAACAGATTATGGAAAATTCTGGGTTTATCTGGTATGCAGTGGTCAATCAGGCTGGCAGAAAGTGCCAGTCTGGCATAACCTCTCTTACCATCTTGATCAGTCTTTGCTTTAAGGCACAATCTATTTTAAAAACATAGTATTCCTGTAACTTTCCTCACCAGCTCCCATTTCTATTCAGTCCACTTATAGGGTTCAGAAAAAAAGCCCAGAAATTGGCATTGTGGCCAAAGTTTGTCTGTTATAACCAGAGAGGAATGTCTTGAACTTAATATGTTTGGTTTGGGAGATCTGTTTTTGTCCGTTATAACCAATTGTCCATTATAACCATGTCCATCATAAGTGTAGTGTACACTATATAATTTAACAGCAGTGGTTAGTACAGCAAAAGCCAACTGTTGGGACTGGGTGGGAAACCTGAGATATTTTGTTAACCAAATATGTCCTAAAATAATCTTAATTTTTTGAGAAACTATCAATCTCTGCATTCTTGGCTAAGTGCTGTTGTTGAAATTTTAAAATGGTCTATTCATCCTTAAATATATGCTTCACCAAGAAAAGAAAAGGGTTTTTTTTTTATTCTTTCAAAGTATCAGATGCTTTATGTCTTAAGCAGGACTTTGACATCCTTAAGTATGAGGAAAAAAGGTTAAAATGGGAGGGGAAAAACCCTAATTATTTTCTCTGCAGGAAAGTGTAACTTCTAAAAATTGGAGATACAAAAATACATTGTATCTTAGGTATAGAGAACAAATATATAAGACTAAGCTTTCTCATCACAGTTAAAATAAATTGTCTGGAAATTTAAGGACCCCAGTAAAAATTCCCATGTTGTTAATTTGTTAAGCCTTGTGGCATAAAGAGCAAGGAATGGAACAGATATTAACCCACAATACAGTATATTTTACTCTTTTAAATGCCAATGACCTTTAAAAAATGAAAATGAACTTGGCTTGAGCTAAATCTGAATAAACATGTCCTAGTTTTTACTTCTTGAAAAAAAGATTAGGTTGGTTAGAAGTAGACAGGTTTTTTGGGGGAAAATAGTTTTTTTTTCTTCTATGAAACAAAGCATTTTAATTTTACATATCAACATTTCCATTAAAAGCAAAGCCAGAGAAATGACATGCCAGGTTTGCACACCACTTATCAAATCAGCAGGTGATGCAGTCCATCTTGCATCCAGTAATCCAGTGATTAGGGAACCTGCGCAAGGGATGGGGGAACAATGTTTTCTTCTGTCAGTGGAGAACCCCTGTCTCTATCTTCCAAGAAACTTCCTGGGGAAGGGTGATTTTTATTTTTCTTTTAATTCCCTGTTAAAACAGTCTTGAATTGCTGAAGATACAACTTTTGCTTTACTAAGCATTCTCCGACCTTATAAATAAGAGCTTAAATCATTGTTTCCTTCTTCTTGCCTCTCCCTTGGCATCCTGAGAGCCTTGGTCTCCTGGAGTCCACTGGTGATATGCGTTGGCCTTCATGGGCTGTGTGTGGCCTGGTGAGTGTCATTTTGAGAGTGTCATGGATGTCTCCATGTCTGAGGCAGAAGGCCTGGCATGAGGTAGAGGCACAAACTTAACAGCTTTTGTAACATATGCAGGCATCTACATGTACCAAGCAATTGAGGAACAGAAGAGCAAGCCTCAGGCACAATCCCTCCTTGAGTGGTAGCCTGTGAATTTGGAAGTGAAGAACTGTGAGATATCTTGTAAGAGAGCTCTGCTGTTCAGAGGCCATTAACCAATCCTTATATAAACTCTTCGTGAAAACTCGCTTCTACCATACTAACACAAAAAGAATAGCGTGTTTTCTGATCCTCCAGTAAGCTGAACATAAGACTCTTCAGTTATTTTTTTCCCTGTTTTGCTGCTCTTACTTGTTGCTGGTAAGGTAAGATGGATTATAGGCAGTTTAGTACTGGAGACTGATTTATATTTTTAAGTCTCTACTGTGAATGGAACCAGACTCCTCTTCTTACTGCAAAAATGCAGTTTCTTGATGAGAGGTGTTATGCAAGTTACTGTAATTACTTGGCCTGAGCACCCCACGGAGCTCTTCTGGACCACAGTACTAGTTCTTGCAGGCAGGATAAAGTCAGACTTGTTCAGCAGTGGAATTGAAGCTTCAGAACTGTGAGTTCTGCCCCCATCCTGAATAAAATATAAAAAACACACTGCAGTAAGCTCCAGCCTGTCACAATCCATTCAGATATATACTAATTCATCTAGTGAAAGTTTATGACAAATGAGATGCAGCCAGTTCCACCTTGGCCTTTAGAGTCGAGAAGTAAAGGCCTGTCTTTGTTCAGTGATAAATGGGATGCTTATTCCAAGATTTTCCTCTGCCAGTGAATTATAGTTGGAACTGTTGGGAAAGGAAAAATTGTGGTTGGAAAAAGGAGCGTATTATGTGCGAGTGACACAATGTTTGTGCGTGTATGTGGGTGTTCTGAGCAGATTCTTATGATGCGTAAAAGAATAAGGATGAAGAATGCTTAAGTGTTGCCAAGTTGACAAGTGTTTATCTTTTCAGATATATAGTAGTATCGACAGTCCTTGCTAGATGGCTTCTATGGTAAGCAGAGAAAAGGAAAAAAAATGGCAAGAATCCTGACGAAATAATATGATTTTTCTTAGCATTAGAAAACAATGTAAATAAATCAAAAATAAATACATGTGTACATAATTTTTTACTCCATGAGAGGAGAAGTTGTTCTAGTTCATGATATGAGAAAGAATCTTGTAATGGCAAAATTGTACAAGTTTTGTATTAAATCTGTAGCTAGGCTTAACCTATTCAGGCAGGTCAACTCCCTTTCTAAAGCCATCAGCAGGCTTTTAAGTTGCTGATGACCTCTTTGTCAGAGTTTCAGTGCTTTGGCAGCCCTGAGGTTTGTCTTGCTATCTATCTCCTGCTCTCCAGTCTTGCCAGGTATAGCAATTTATAAAGTGCAGGAGCAATCAGCCTACTTCATGGGTTTACCTTCCTGCTTTACAAATTCCAGGTGATCTCTTTCTCCTTGAGAGGGGTGATCATGCACCTCTCAAGATCTGCACAGCCTTATGTCTATTGTCTAACTCAGAGATGAAACAAAACAGTTTCCCACCCCAGAATCCAAACCACCTAAGCCCGCTTGGCTCTTCTGGCTTGTCTGCTGTTTGGATCTCTCTACAGACCCCAGAAGGTACCTCCCTCACCAAGCAAATCACTTGCAATCCCAATAATTTGATTAAAACTGGAATGCCTTTATATGGTCTACCAGAGAGAGAGCAGACTCCTAGTTCGATGCTCCCTGTCACTGCACATACCCTCATGAGACGCACCTTGGGCCCTTCTAAGCAACCCTCAGTTTGTCAAGGAATCACTCACTATCTTCCTTACCTGAATTTGGAAAGTCTGGTGTGGCCAGCCTGTGCATCCATACAGGCAGACTTATGAGCATTCAATGGTGGCAACAGGGGCACGTATTAAATTTTGTATGATTAATATCTGGTGTATTATTCATAAAGCGAACACCAGTGATACCTTCTCCCCTCAGTATGCTGGGCAGAAGTCATGTCGGCTTTTGCAGAAGGTATGTATATACTCATAGGCGCAGACACCAGTATGAAAGCTTCTGCTTGCTGTGTTATTTCATGACACGGTACAGATGGTCTTCTAGATTACAAAGGAAATGCCTTTGGCAAGCTGTTCTCTTCACTGTGATTGATGCTATGAGGTATACACTTAGAGTTTCTGCAAAGTATCACCTTTTCTCATCTTTTTTGGTTCGGTTTTTTTTTTTTTTTTTTTGTCTGCTAATAGAATGGTGTAACACAGAATACATCTGAAAAAATTGTAATTTTTTTTGGATAGTCACCTATGATGTTTATAATTTGTAAATATCTTTAACTGTGACTTGAATGGCACATCTTGAGAAAATTAGGCGTTCTACATTCAACAATGAATAGTGGGTATTTTATAGAAAAAGAGAGTGTTAAATCCTCTGTTCCAATCTTCTCCATCTCAGCATCCCACAATATATCCTTCCTAACCAGCAAAATATATCTTCACCCAGTTTATTCTCTCTGTTTTGAAATTAATTTCAGAGAATAGTGAAGTATCTTCCCTGAGCAAGAGATAAAAAGCTGTTTGGGACTTGCCTTTATATGTTTCATATTTATTTTACTTACCTTTCTCATCAGTTTCCAAAATGTCAAACATAGCATTCCTCACTTTTTTCTTCATAAAGATTTTCTGTTTTGAATGACACATTAGTCATCATCCAACTTGAAGCAATATTGAAAACCCTCACTGAAGCAGACATATGAAGGGCCAAAACAGCTTATGTTAGTTTGAGAATTCAGTCGTTAGTGTGAAGTTTTAGCTTTTAGACTAGAATAAAAAGCCTGTATTTTTCCTTTTATACAATTGAAACAAAATGTGCTTAACAATTAATTTCGGATTTTTTAGAACTTCGTATGGCAAATCACCCGATTCACTAAATGCCATATTGGCAGTTGATGAATGCCAGTTGAGGGCTTGAGCCTAGAATGTAATAGCTGATAATTAATGCCCATGAATTTCATTGTGAAGATCCTAACACTTCAATACTTCAGCATATTCCTATAAAGAAAGGTCCAAGAAGTGAAGCAGAATTTTCAAGAAGGTTCCTCTCTGCCTACTTCACCCCTGCTCCCACTGAAGTAGGTGGAAATTTTGAAGAGAGGATAAAGGAGATATGTGTAAGGCAGTACAGTTTTACAGACCCTGCCTTGCACTTGTTAATGTTATCTGAATGATGTTGCAGGCATGGCATTTATATAACTGCAGGTCAAATCTGAGACACAGTGTAGAGAATATTATTTTTGAAATTACAAATGGCCAAATTCTTTCTCTTCAGTTAGCTGAGTAATCCAAATTCCATGCATTCTTTCTAGGTAAACTCTTAAGGACTTATTTGGGAATATGAAGGGTTTGGGGCTTTTTTTGTGTCAATCTTTTCTTTCAGAGATGGTTAAATGGACTGATTTTTATATCTGATCAAAGGCCTGCTGAAGTTAATGGCTATGCTGATATTGATTTTTTAGAATGCTGGATATTCTTCCAAATTAATTCTGTGCTAAAATGGGGCAATCTGTTTTTATACAAAAAGTGAGATTTATGGTCATGCCTCGCTCAGAATATGCTGTTGAAGACTATGCAGGGCTTCAGCAATCAATGCAACACAATAAAAAATTAAAAGGGAGAAGCATTCTGTCAATAGCACTCCTGTAACAAAGGGAATACTTGTTTTATATTGATTAGCTCCTGTTAAATAATGCATTATGGCTTCACAACCATGCTCTTGCAGGTTGTTTATTGCAAGCAGTGGCAGTACAGAAATACTCTTAGTGAGTAAGGAAATCAATACTGTATCTGTAAACACAGTTGCAAATGCAGTCCCATGGCTCACCCTCCAATCTGCAGCTGCCCATTAAATCAGAATAGTGTGAAATAAGACTGGTTTTTACATTCTGTACTTCTCTTTCAGCACCTTTCTGGACAGCAGTAAGCTGCTGAGGCACTTCAATTAGAATCCAACCCATAAGTAACTTGGTATACTTCTACTCACCTATGGAGTACATTAGAGTACAGATCATCTAAGCTGTTTCCAACATGCAAGGATTGCATATGAGGACAAATTTTTAGCAGCTTCTGTTTGCATGGCTAAGGAAAATGCCTCTGAAGATGTGGTGTGGGTGCCAACCGAAGAGCCAGGTGAATGAAGCTGAAGGGAGAGTAGGGAGCAGCAAAACACCCATACTCCTGGAGCACCTGATACCGTGTTTGGTTTAACACTCCCCAGGTCACACAGTAAAGAAGCGGCCTGCCGTGGCTAGGTCTGGCCCTGTCCTCTGCAGATTATGCTAAGGGAAATACTCTAAAAGGATTGAGTGAAGCTGAGTTTTCTGTTTAGGTAATATTTTTTTATTTATCTACCATTCATCACAATCTGAGGTCCTTTCAAGTGTCACAGTCCAATCCCTCTAAGCTAAAGCCCCTGAATTTAGCACAGTTGTGATGCTTTTTCCATCATGACTTTGATTACCTTTTAATAGGGTTTGACTGGCCCAGTGAGTGATACAAAACCACCCTGATGTAGCTTTGTGCATATCAAATTCAGGACAAAATAAGCATTGTTTCAGACGATGAGCACTCGCAGTTTTGCCTAGTATTACCAGAAATAGATCAATATTTGTAGCACTGGACACCTATAAGTAATGAGAAACAATAAATAATATAATGCTAAACATATTTGATCGTTTCAGGTAAGATGAAAGTTTGTTTTATTTTGTTTTATTTGATTCATTTAATCAATCACGAATTGATACTGTGAAAATGTATCTGCATGGTTTTAGGCTATGACCATTATCATACAATGCCTTCTCCGGACGCAAAGAGTGGGATTTATCCAAACAAATTTAGCCACCTAAAAGTCAGGTGTCTAGCCTAGGCTGATAGTCTGAATTTCCCTTGTAGTTGATGGAGATATATAGTCTTCTCCAGAAGACTGAGATAGCTATATAACATAGGTGGAATGTATAAATTTATACATTTATTTCTACTTTCTTCATTGGCTCTATAGGAAGCCTTGGCAGATAACCTATATCAGATGACACATTTTACAACATTAGGCTTACTGAGGGAATCCTTTCATGTGAAAAATAATGACCAGCAAAGGTGTGAGGAGAATTGGAGACAGGGAATTTCAAGTTAAAAATAAATGCTATCCAATAATTAATAACAGTTGGAGACACAAACTAGCACTCACCAGTGCTGTTTGCTCGCATATTAAATTCTTCCAAAGGAAAAGATTATTTTTGAGGTTAACTGTTAGTTCAGAGCCAAATTTCAGCTACAGAGAGGTCCAAGTAATTTTGCAATGACTCTAAGAATATTGCTTCAGAGGAAACCGCCTGGCTATTTAATAGAAAATGTTTCACAGAAAACTGTGGTGACTGGAGTCCAGAATACAGTACTGAGGGCCGTTATTTTTCAATGCCTATATAAAGGTTTATTGAAAGTCTACTGATCTTGTTCCTTAATTTCTAATGGGGTCCATATGACAGATATAGAAGAAATCAGGGAAACAGGGTGAATTTTAGAGTTCTGAGATCTGTCTGAAATCTCTTTTGGACAAGGTGTGATAGGAAGTTCTGGCCCTGAGCCTTGTGGAACAATATCCAGAACAACGTCTCAACAGCTCCAAGCGATGGACAGGGCAAGGGAATGACATGCATGTTCTGAGCACATAGGCATGCTCTATATTTTTTTCTCTCCTTTAGGAATTTTTCCAGATAGGATCACCATATATACAAATAGGTAACCAGCAGACCATGGTCAGTTTTGGACCATTTGTACAGCACTTTCATGAACATACTTTTTACTTTAAAGACTTCTAAGAAGGTGTCTTCCTTTAAACCCAGTAATATACATAATTACTATGGTGCATTTTGCTGTCATGACTAAGCATGTTCATGTTCCTGAGGAAGCTTGTTTAACCCTGTTTGGCTTTTGCCATATCACACTGCAGAATATAGAGAGTCTTTGGAAATTTTTGTAAAGCCCGATCTGGAATATCACCATTATGATGAACATAACAGTAAATCATGGTTAAGAGAAACAGTATCTTCCTAAGAATGGTTTCAGCTTATCTCTGGTGTGAAAACTATGAATAAGGGCCATATTTCACACACCTTTGGGTTGCACTCTATCCGGGCTAGCAAAAAGACAAATGGAGTGAGCTGGGAGAGGGAAATCGTCTAGCACTGAGTATATACATCCTCTGAAGTTATTTTCTCATAACTCAGCACAAAGCTCAATGGGTATAACTTAGTTTACACTTTCAGGGGATTCTGCAACTACTGAATGCAGAAGTGAAAAATGTTTTATTACATCTGTAACAATACCTTCAGACAAACCTCTCTGTGAGTGATATGTTTAAAAAGGCCTATCTGTGTTAAGGTTTCATATTGCTAACCATTAGCCATTGAAATATCAGTTAGTAGTATGGTTTATTGCAAATTGGTGAGCTGATCCTTTGCCATGATCCTGCAGCAAAAGCACTTTTTGAAAACTCTTTACAAAGAGTTAATCATGCGATTTCATCTAAGGGAAAGAAAATAAGCTAAGTCTTTCATTAAAGCATTCTATAAGAGAAATGCACATTGCAAATGTATTTCTCAACTCATGGGTGCAGAACTGAAATGAATTATTCATTTCCAACACAGCCTTCAAATCAAAACATTTCAGCATTCCTTACTTACTAACATCAGCGGATCGTGTGAACCAGAGTGCTATGTTACAATAACCTCATGATTTTTAGGCAGAAGGATCCTTGAATAATATTTCAGTTTCTGCTTTTCCCTGGAAACTTCCTTACTTTCAACAGTCGTCTTCTACTTGCCAACAGTGACCTAACTCTAAAATTATTTGCTACATTTGACAGGGAACAAAATTAACTCTTAAGAAAACGAGTGGCCTATACCATCAGCAAAGAGCAGAATGGAGCTCAAATGTATGCCCTGACTAGTGCACTAGCAGGGCTTATGATCTCTGAAGTCCCTCTGGTAAAGTGAAAAAGCAGCTTGTCCAGAGGAACTTCCTTAGCTCCATATTACTGTTATGATGTTTTGTCAGTTAACAGGGTTTCTTTTCATATATTTCAAGAATTGCTAGAGCTGTGCTTTGTCATTAGTTTGCAAGTATAAATTTTCGGGGTGGAAGTCTGGCTTAAACATATATAGCACAACATGGTTCTTCCAGGAAGAAGCTTTAACATAGAGAACACTAATTTTTAAATGTCTCTGCTATATACACTTACCAAAGTGTTTATTAGTACTGAGGAGGAGAATTTCTTGCTGTAGTTTGCAGGGCACATTCTTAGACTTGAGAACTGCTCAGACATTCAGTCAACATCCTCTGCAGGCGCTTAGGTTTTGACAGGTACATTTATCCATAGAACAACACACAAAAAGAAACCCTCATGGTTTGGAAGGGGTCGGTGGAGGTCCAAAGGTTAACTTAAGCCAAAGATCATAAGGGAAATTATTCTTAATGAAAACTGACACATGTATGCCCCTGACAGCGTTAGAAAAAACAAACTTATATTTCATCTGAATCTCAAAAAGCTCAAATATTTAAGTTGTGCAACAAACCCTGAACAAATTTTGCACTGAATAGTGATAGCTGCCAAGGAAAATTAATTCACACACTTTCTATTCCTACTGCTTTGGTACCCAGTGGAACTGTTTTACATTTATCTAACCCTATGCAATACCTGGCTTTCAAAAACATTACAGTTAATACATTTTCATAACAAACAATTTGGAGTGTTGCCCAGTCATCTAAAATAAAGAAAGAACAGAACCTTTAACACAACATGCACATATACTATCCCCACATTGTGTATGAGTACAAGAGCAGACATCCTTTAGAAACAATAAAAGCTATGCCTACCTAATGAGCTTCAAATGGCATTTCTTGCTGTTGTGGTTTAACCCCAGCCAGCAACTAAGCCTCACACAGGCACTCACGCACTGCCCCCCGCATCGGAGTGTAGGAAGAGAATGAGAAGGATAAAAGTGAGAAAAGTTTGAAATAAAGACTCAAATTTTAACAGATAAAGCAAAAGCCATACTTGAGCACAAAGCAAAAAAAGAATCCATTCACCACTTCCCATGGGCAGGCAGGTGCTCAGCCATGTCTAGGAGAGCAGGGTTTCATCACACCTAACAGTTAGTTGGGAAGACAAACACCAACACTCTGAACATCCCTCCCCTTCCTCCTTCTTCCCCCAGCTTTACATGGTGTCAAATGATATGGAACATCTCTTGGGTCAATTGGAGTCAGCTGTCCCAGCTGTGTCCCCTCCCAACACCTTGTGCAGCCCCAGCCTCTTTGCTGGGAGGTGGGGTGAGAGGCAGGAAAGGCCTTGGCTCCGTGTCATTGCTGGTCAGCGATAATGAAAATATCCCTGAATTATCAACACTGTTCTCAGCACAAATACAAAACATTGGCCCATACTAACTGTGAAGAAAATTAAGCCTGTCCGAGCCAAAACCAGCACACTTTCACACTCAAACTTCCCACTCAAGTCCATGGGCTTCTTGCATGTGTAAAGAAGCACAGTAAATGTAACTAATTGTGGGCATGTATTTATACTAAAGCATGGCATTCTCTACTGCAGAGCTATTTACTGTAATAACAGGAAAAACATGGAGTTTTCTGTAAGTGATTCAAACAGGTTTTGGGTGTACACTCCCACTGAACATCAACTGGTATTGTTCTTACAAGTTTCTTAATGAGAGGACTATGTCTCCTGTAACTAAGATTAGTTTTTATTATAAAAACAGATAAGCTAAGACAGGAAGGAGCTTGGGAAAGAGACAGCTAGCTGTGTGTCTTTCAGTTGGTAGCTATGACAGAATTGACTCAATAATTAAGAGGTTGAATGCTTCAGGAGTGTTACAATTCAGTCCAGACCTTAAAAGATCAGATAGCCTTTTGAGATGCCTATCATATTGCTCAATGTGCCATTACAGGCCTCAGACACACTAAGTAAAGCATGTTGTGTATAAAAGCCTATGGCAGTCAAAAGGTACATTTTCATAAAGGAGGCGAGAACTGTTGAGTGTGATGTGTGATAGGAGCTATACTGGTTTGTACCAGCTGAGATTCGCCTGTAATCAGCATGATGCCGATGACTGACGACAGCTGGGAGCTGCACAGCGTTTGTTCATCCCAGCCTGGGTTAAAAGGGAACACTATTAACATTTGCATCACGAGGATGCCCAGAGACCTATTCTAATATCAAAAGTCCATTCTGATGTCCTCCTGAAGAGTTTATTTTCAGTAGGCTTATCTTTAGAAAGGTGTGAGAAAAGCAGAATTGCTGTCTGTAATAGAATCACAATTGAAAGCTGAGAGAGTTTAAAAGCTTTCTACATCCGATTATAGGAGATAAGACACTTTTTCACTAGAAGAATAAAGAACTACTGGAGTAACTTATCAAGACTGAACCTTTTATTTAAAAGTGGTTTTAGTTAAAGCAAGATTTGAGTTGTGGAAGTGAAAAATACTGAAAGAAAGCAGGCTAACAAACTTCGAATGTGAAATCTAAATGCAACTGAAAGGTAGAAAATCAACTTTCCTCTGCATCTATAAGGACAGAAACTTGTTGGTTTAAAGTGTAGCAGGAGAAAGTTTATAACATGGAAAAAGGCAGAGCCAAAAGGTATCAGAAGCCTCATCAGTGGTAGTTTATAAGTAAAGGTTATATAAATATGTCTTAAATGTGGTTTAGGTATTCTTAGGGCAGAATGAAGGACTGTATTGCTTACACAAGCCATCTGATACGCTCTTTCCTTTCCCTGATGCCCTATAGACTGTATTATAACACAGGTAGCCAATATGATTATGGCTATCCTGTTAAAGGTCTGTGTCTCTATCTGCAAGTGTCCAAAGAGCTCTGTAGCTCTGCTGAGAGCTGAAGGTAGGTCTCCTGAGCTCCAGTCCAGGACACAACCATAGAAACTGCCATCTGTTTTATACCTGGTTTTGCAACGGTGACTGTCTACTTCAAAAATCTTACTTGGCACCTTAAAGTGGGACTTCAGGTAAAGTATAGTGTCTATATTTGCAAATATAATGGTGTACATTGCCACTCAGCTGCTGCTTAGCTCTGAAGGCACCTCAGTTTTCTTGGCATGTATCTTATCTGCTCTCAATGTTCATGTCTCAATTTCTCTTACTTTAGTGCCCTTAAAGACTGCTGACGCATGTGTCCTGTAATGAGCACAAAACACATTTGATACCTATGTCCAAGTGAAGCTCTGAAAGTATTTCTGCCCATTTCCTGGAAGGACCAGAAACCCTATATGGAACACAAACTTACAGGACGTATCACAGAATGCACTCATGTCTAGTTCTAATTGTTAAAGGATAGTAGTTTGGAAATTATAATGTATTTTTTCCCTTCCCTCCCTCCTTGCCTCCCTGTCTCCTTGATTGCTTGCTTCACTCCCTGCTTTCTTCTTTCCTTCTTTCCTCTTTCTTTCAGTTTCTGTAATTATTAAGATCATTATTAAAGATGTGGCAATAGGAAGAAAAAAATTTGTAGGAAACAAATGACTGAGAGAAAGAGAGAACAAGACAGAACAAATATGGTTCTGTAGCCTGTTTGCAGGGAAGAATCTTGGATTTCTTGCCTATGATTATTTTCCTATTTAACATAAATTGTCCTTGCCTGTGATCGTTTGCGTATTGAATACAAATTGACCAGTAAGAATCCTGAGAATGAAATCCAGGACTGCTTGCCCCATATGGGTCCTCTAATTGCAAAGCTGTGTAATCAAGTTCTCTTTCTGTTCTGAATTACTTTCCTCATACCAACACAAATTCAGATGGAGAGGTAGAGTGTCTTGTTTACCTGGGATGAGCATTGTAACTGCACAACTCCCTTTTGGAACTAAATTCAGCTCCTCTTAAGGGGATTTGCATTCTCTCACTGAACATGTTGGAAGTTGAGTTTCACAGCAGCATTGCAAAGGCATGTATTGACACGATTCATTTTACGCACAATGGTATACCGTATTGTAGATATATACATGACCTATAGTGGATCTCCCTTATACTAATTCCAGATGGTGCAGAATAGATTTCTTGAAAAACTACTATTGGTTGGAATTTCAGACACTGAATTTCCTGTTAAAGATATCTGGAAAAGTGTATTTATATGTGTATGTGTATGTATGTAGTGTGTTTACAGAAGAAGAGATGATCAAAAGAATGTTCTTAATCCAAATATAGCATGACTATATGACTATATAGTCTGACTTTTTATTTAATCTCATCCTCAAACTCACTTTATATTCTACACACAACTGTCAGTAATTCCATTCCAATAATTTAGGACGTCTTCGTCTGCTCTGAGCATGATGATATTTGTGATAAGACTTACACTGTCTTCCTGTTCAGTAGCATCTCCTAACAGCGCACTGAACTTTCTGTGGCATTCTTCACATCTTTCTTATTACTCGTGCAACCAATACTTATTCTTCATATCCGGTAGGTGACTATAGAGCCAAGTTCCATCTTGGCCCAAAGCTCTATTTTTCTGTATTGTTGTGATAGTTGTGATAGTTGTGATAAGAAGATGGTGACATTGCTGGTAAATGAGGGTTGAAACGCTGGTGGCTTGACACAAGCTAAAGGATATTTAAAAAACATAATTTTGGGGGAACCATGGAGTATGGTTGAGGTATTTTAGCTTTCTTGCAGACTTTAAGGCTGTATTCCTTTAATCTATGAAATTGGAAGATGCTGTTTTCCATTGTAATTAAATTCTTAAAGCGTTTTAAAGTAAATTGACTTTAAAAATATTTTCATCTGTCTTAGTAATATATTCCTAGAAAATAGGGCTGGAAGGTGGTCAGCCTGGCCACCCTGCTTCCTGAAGACCAGGCTGACTGCACCTCAATTGTTCCTGACAGATGTTTGGTAAACTAGTTTTTAACAATGTCAGTGATTGAGATGCCACCACCATCCAAGGTGTTAATGAGGAATTTCTAATTTTAGGTCTCTTTATAGTTCAGACAATTGCATAACAACAATTAAAAAAGACAGCTTAAAAGGAAAAGGCTTTTGAAAATGGGATAAGGACTCTTCTCTCAAAAAAATGTAATTCAAATCTTGAGAAGTAAAATATTACATCTACTGTTGCTGCCATTAAAATATTTTCTAAGGCAAGCAGTTACTTTATTTTTTATGCTCTAGACCACCCAGCTATGAGGACACAATTCAGGTCCTTACTGAACAACAGCACCACAAAAAACTTGAGGCTACTCTTAGGTACAAGCTACAAAACAAAGCTTATGGAGTGTGCTCACATTGCTCTGAATCTATATTTTGCTTTTGTGTTGTCCAAGAAACCACACGTTTCTTTAGATGTGTAAATAAAACAATCCAGCTATTATTCATTGATACCTAGATGTGTGCATCTTCAACTGAGCAGCCCCTCACTACTCTGGTATTGCTGAAGAAAGTTGGATTACTAACCCTCTGATGAACAAGGGAAAAGAAACAGTGTAGTTAAATAGAACATCTAAACAAATATATGTCTGTATTCCTTGAATTAGACTTCACATAAAAGACAAATCCTATCTTCTCAAAGCTGAAAGAAAATTTTACCAGAATACATAGAAGAAAGCTATTTTTTTCTACATTATTATAGCATAAGCAGCTGTGAATTATCTATAGAACCCTTTGGCTGTGGAATAGAGATGAGGAGAAAGAAAAGTCTTCCAAGGAGCTGAGCAGCAGTGGGAACAATCAAATCTATTTCTTTCCCTTTACCTTCCCTGAACTTTTGCCTACTATATTTTCCACAACAAAATTTTGGTATGTCCTAATTTTTGAGACTTCTAGTCCATGATAGCAAGAGAATAAGATTTCAGGTTTTCAATTAGCTGGGAATGAGAGTTGGTCTACCCTTAAGTATCTGTTTTAGCTTTCCAGACGGAATATCAAACTATTGCAGCAAAGTTGAATTTTCCTCTGTCTTTCAGTTGCATGTTTTTCTTGAAAGATAAAATACACAAATTTTCTATGTAGCTCCACTGAAAACTTTCTATATAAAAAAATCTGAAAAATATTTTTCAGAGCTGTATGCAGCCAGATACATAACCTATACTCCACTGAAACTGTAATCATCTACGAAAAAATATCCCAAACAATTCCTTCTGGGCCTCTTCGATTCTTTGTTTTTTGTCTTTTTCCTCCATTTGTTTTTTAAATCACACTTGCCATTTTAAAGCATAACAGCATATGAAAAGCATAAAAAGTCAATGATTGTGACTGCAGTAGATTCTGGACTTATATGGGAGAGAAAAACACTAAAATAGTTTAGTTTGTAGGAGATAGGTGTGGTGGAGAGGTATGAAAGAGGTGTACACAGTACATCAACTGTTCTACTAGTACCTTCTGTTCAGAGGAGATTGAAGTTGTACACCATCACCAGTTTTGGTGGTTTATTACTTCTTTTGTAAAGCACCTATCTCTATAAAAAGGGCAGATATGACTGTGAGGGAGTGTGGTGTGGGGGTTGTACCTCTAAGAGCCTGAACAGGGACAGAAGATGTGACACTTTGTGAATTCTCTTTTTGTATCTGTTGTCAGCATTCTTTTTCATGCTAGACAATGAGCCATGGGTATGACTCATGGAGAACAAAGTTGGAGAAACAGTAACTAGCAGCTAAGTTGCCTGCTAACTCAGGTGAAAATGCAAGCCAACTAGCAAGGGCTGAATATTTCATTAAGAGACGTAAGTGCCCAACAATTCCATGAGAATACCGATGAGAAACATTTGTTCTTGAATACTAGGCAGATGTTAAGGGATTAATATGAAAGGTAAGATTTAATTAGGAGCAACGCTTTGCAGAACAAGTTAGGACATATAAATGGATAGAGAAGGAGAAAACAATTCACCCTTAAGGTGTCAGTTTTATGTGTTTTTGAACAACTGTACTATACACCTGTGATGTTTTAAGTATGGAACTGTGTAAGAGTCTGAAAGAAACTTAAAAACTGAAAGATATTAGAAATTATTAAAAACAAATACCACTTGAACAACTTCAGGGATATCATCACCAAGGTAAAATACAGTCTAACCTAAGAAATTTCTTATGTACTTCCTTTGGCACTGCAAAAAATATGAGAAAGAAATAATGGAACTTACACATGTATTTGTAGATAGTAAGATGAGTCTTGTTTAGAAGTACCTCTCTTGAAGAAGCTATACATTTATAACTGTCTAGTCCAGAAGATGATTAACACATTTCCATAAAAATAGGCTTTGTTTCTTATGTTCATTTAAAATGATAGCTCAGCATCACTAATGGTAGCCACTCCACAATGAACAGGCAATGTCAGTTGTTTCATTCACAGTAGGCTCCATGTACTTGGATTTTGTCACCTGGGCAACAGTGCACATATTTCTGTTTCCAAGGGCACTTCAGAAAGCAGTCTCTGCTCTGTTACAAAGGACTTCCTACTGGACTTTCCCCTGCTTCTGTGTTCCACCAAGTCATGCTGGTTCCAGTAATTCATATTCTTATATTTTCATCATTATTTCACTCATCTTGAAAGCTTTTTTAAGAGATGGGAGGTGTAAATCAGTAAATTCTGTCCTATACAACTTCAAAGCTGCAACAAGGAACAACAGAGTTAGGTCTGCTGTCTTTTGAAAATTTTGGTGAGAAGTTCATGCTGGGGTATTGTCTGTTATGAAAAGTCCTAGAGAAGCTGTCAGAAATGAAAACAATATGCTTTGATGGAAAGAAGCTTCTATAAAAAATACTGTACTGTTAAAAATGTCCAGTTCTAATAACAGTTTCTGATGGTGCTTCTTAACTATCTCAAAGCAGAGGTTTTGTATACAGAGGGACATTGTAGCTCTTGTTATTTACCATTTGCGTTCTGATAACACCATAAAGCATACTGAAGTTGTTTTAGGAATTACTTAAACAAATGCTCTGTTTATATAGACTCATATAGAAAACTGCAGAAAGATTCTCATTCTCTATTACATTTAAGAGAATGTTTCCACAAACGTTTATTATTCAGATAATACTTATAGAGTCTGAAGGCGAACTTTTTGTCTTAGCATAAATTTGCACCCAACTGCAAGGTACATTCAGTGCCTCCTTACTAGACCCTGAATTAAGGCTTGCAGGATTCAGCAGCTCGTGCCTCTCTGCCCTCCTTGTGGCTGCTCCATGCAGCTAATTCCTCCTGGGAAAAGAAGCAGGCCATCAGTTTGTTTACCATCCAGTAAAGATACCTGGCAGTTTCCTTGCACAAAATGAGCCGCTCTCTTTGTCAGGAAGATGTTTGATCCTCTCACAAGCTCTGCCATCTGTTGAATAAATATAGGCATGTGAAAGTTCAAAGTGTTACTGTGTGTAATAACAGGCAGTGGAACAGTGTATAGTATCGACTGGTGGAATGAAGACACATGCAGTCTCCAATTATTCCAGAGTTACAATGCTGTTAGGAACAAGATAAACTCTTTAAAAAAGTCACCGCCTCAAATTTCTTTAATGAAAAAGAAAATATATATATATATTTTCTGTTGGTTATCACATGGATTTTATGCTTAACAGCCAATTTAGCTCTGTCTACACAAAATTCATTCACAGTCTGTTTAATTTACTTCAGCAGTCTGAATCCCGTAAAATGCTAAGTTAAAGAGACACTAAATTACAATGGATGTGTGCCGGATCCTACATTTGGGCCACAACAACCCCATGCAATGCTACAGTCTTGGGGATGAATGGCTGGAAAGCTGTTTGGCGGAAAAGGACCTGAGGGTGCTGGCTGACAGCCACCAAACATGAGCCAGCTTGTGCTCAGGGAGCCAAGAACGCCAGTGGCATCCTGGCCTGTATCAGCAATAGTGTGGCCACCAGGGCCAGAGCAGTGACCATCCCCCTGTACTCAGCACTGGTGAGGCCACACCTACAATGTTGTGTTCAGTTCTGGGCCCCTCACTACAAGAAAGACATTGAGGTGCTGGAGCGGGTCCAGAAAAGGGCAACAAAGGTGGTGAAGGGTCTGGAGTATACGTCTTATGAGGAGCGGCTGAGGGAACTGGGGTTGTTTAGTCTGGAGAAGAGAAGGCTCAGGGGAGACCTTATCACTCTCTACAACTACCTGAAGGGAGGTTATAGTGAGCTGGGGGTCAGTCTCTTCTCCCGAGTAACAAGCAACAGGACAAGAGGCAACAGCCTCAAGCTGCACCAGGGGAGGTTTAGACTGGATAAGAGGAAAAATTTCTTCACCAGAAGGGTGATCAGGCATTGGAACAGGCTGCCCAGGGAAGCGGTGGAATCACTGTCCCTGGAAGTGTCCAAAAACCATGCAGTGATATGGTTCAGTGGTGGTCTTGGCAGTCCTGGGGTAATGGTTGGACTTGATGATCTTACAGGTATTTTCCAACCTAGTTGATGCTATGATTCTGTAACGTGGCAATTTTGAGTTTGTTTTTTTAGTCTCAGACAAACTATGCAATACCATGTGCAAATTGTTTAGTACTGATTAATGGTTTGGTTTGGTTTTGTTTTCATTTCAGTGTACAGAGAAAAAACACCCCATATTATTCTGCTCATAAGCAAAATATTCTCTAGCCTTTCTTGTAAGTGTCTGCAAATATTCAAGGATTTGTTTTTTTTTTCAATAAGAACTTATTCGTTACTATTTCCAGTAATAAGTGGAGCAAACAATTTTAAGCATAAATGTTGCATAAGCACATCAGTGTTTAATGCAGCTTATGAAGGAATTTTCAAAATACTCCTGTAAGATCATGTTATTATCAGCTTTTATTGGGCTAGGAAATGCCAATAAATTTTGAAGCACTGATTCAGCAAGACATTTAAACACTTGCTTTCCATACACTGAGCTGAGAATACGCACTAGAAATTTGCCATACTGGCCTAGAAGCTGTCACCATTAAGCCATTTTCAAATGTCTTGTTATTGTATTATGAGTAATAATATAATAAGGTGAGATAACATTAAAATGAATACTTATTATACCTCCCAATTAATAACACGGTATGCTAACGTGATTTTCATTGTGTTTCGTGATTTTGCAGTAAGACTTCTAGTTTTAGGACAGGGTTGTTGAAAAGATGTGATGGCAGTATGGTCCCAGCCCTGGGCAGTATAGTCTGAGTTCTGAGGAAGGTTACAATCTCATTATTAGTCAAGAGGCAGCAGAAAGCAGGAAGAAGTTTCTAATAAGCAAGGTGGAACAGTAAAGTAGGCGATAATTACTAGTTTAAGGTAGGGTCACAGACTGTTTCAAGTAGGATTTACCTGACAATGTAGAAATCTATGAGTGACTTCTAAACAATCTATCTGATGGACTATTTTAACTATGTAGTACTTTCTTCACAAAATTTAACCATGCATATTTATGCCTTCTAAAGCAGTTGCCTATATGTCCTCTATTGTCAAGAGACAGAAGTATCTCCAGAGGATGTTTTTTTCCACACTAAAAAAGGTGTGTAAGATAGGAATCATGGATTGTTCTCAGCACTGCCTATCCCTTTCCAATTACTTAGGAAGAACATAAAGGACTAATTAAGTTTAGATGAATTGTAGACAGCTCAGGTTGGCTCAGCAGAATCCAACCCTTAACTTGCAGTTTATTTTAATGATCTGATGATTGAAATATCAGAGGAGAGGTCACTGATATTTCAGTCATCAGATCATTGTTTCATTGTAAGAGCAAATGGAGACCTGAGTCTTTCTCCCAGAGATGTGCTTTGAAAAATAACTGCCGTAGTTCACACATATGCCCTCATGATAAGCAAATATGAGTTGTGACCTGTGGAGCTTTATCAGTTATTTGCTAATGGATGAGGATTAGCAGACAATATATTCTAGCAAAAAGACCTTACTACAGTATAAATCCAGAACAAATGATTGCTTTAGCTTGATACAGATTTATAAACAGTATCCTCCAAGCTATTAAACACAACTATAAATCTGCAGACACCAGAAGTCCTTAGAAGTCATCTGAGTTCTGCCAGTGCTCAAAGTACCACTCACAGGGAGTTTGTGACCCTGATTTCAACATTAGTTTGCTAAATTACTTCAGCTAGTCACTCCCCACTGCACATTCCTTATTTTCCCACCTGTATGGAGGAACTAGGAATCATTACTTCTGTAACATGCCTTAAGATCTTGAGGTAAGAAGTGCTTTTTAATGCACTGCTAATGTAAGACAAACACCAAACCCAAATATAAATATAAGATTTTTCTGCTTTAATGACACCAGAATGTTAGGGTGATGCATGTATTTTTGATTCAGGCATAAAATATCAATAGCTATTGATTTTTAACAGTTTTGGGTTGGTTGGGATTTTTATTATTTTTTTTTTCCCCAGAGGAAAAAGCTAATGGGCCTTAAAGCAGTTTTTATTGCTCTGTGTCCTGAGTCCCTTATTTTTCTCTTGGACAAATTTTATTTGTCTGCTGTTGAGACACTTTAAAAAATTATTATGATGCTGACATTCTTGCAGTAAAATCTTGCATGCTGTTAACACATGACAAAAGGAGATAAAAAGCAGGGAAAACAAGGTTAGTGTGAAGTGAAAAATGATGTAATATTAAGCTATGTTTTTGCTTTCTGTGACAATCTTTTTTTCTGGTTCATACAACTGCCAACACAGACAACTGTCCTTATACTTTTATGGCCCAGATTGTTCAAAATGGCTTCCTAGTTTAGGGTTATTATTTTGAATCTGCACTTCATTATACCCAATATTTGCATACACAATTCACTTAGGTAGTTAGTTATACTGACCCCAGGGAAATGTCCAGTGAACAGTCACTGTGACTGAGTTTGAATGACTAATGAAATGTTAATGGAAAAATCTGGGCCCACCTGATAGCAACTGAACTTTACTCACCGTAAAACGGGCTGGATCAAAGGTCTCCATAAAAAGTTCATTCCTATACCATAATTAGAACAGGTTAAGATATGACTGTAATTTTACATAGGTAACACAAGTAAGTCTCCTAAAACTGCTTCCTTCAAATTTTATCATTTGGTTCCTATTCATAAGGAATGAGGGTGGTGTACGAATCACTGGGTTTCCTTCTCCTTTTAACTATAGCAGTGTAGAAGGGAAGTGTAGTGCCACCCTTCCTTTTCCTTATTTCTCCAAGATTTGTGAGCTGATAGTAATTCAAAATTATTATCTTAAAATTCAGATCGTACAGGAAGCATGGAATCTAACCAATTCCAAAGTCAATTTCTGATTGAAATAGCAAGGATGGTTAGGGACTGCCTATTTCGTAATTGTCACTGACAGACAATTCAGACTTTTGTATTGCTTTTTTTGTTGTTGTTTTAAGAAAGGCCATGTCTACACAATCTTTTACAGACAGACTACTGGTTCAAATATGTGGGCTTGCTCTTCTCTGACACTAAGCTTGAATCATACCTACTACCATATAGCTGCATTATTTGAGAACTCTGGCCAAGCTAGTAAGTCCTACTGTATGGCTTGTCTCATAGACTTGAGAGTACCAGTGTGACAGCATGGCTGCCACCTTCACATCTCCTGAATATCTTGTTCTAAGAGCAGGAAAAAAAAGTTCCCTTCACATCACCAAAAAGTATCCTGCAGTAAACATGACACGGAGAAGGTGTGTGTTGTAGCTACCCTTACCTGATTCCACTGTGTCTCCATAGCTTGTGGCTAGGGATGCCAATCCTCCCAGTTTGATGGGAACTGCTGAGAGGGTGATTATCGAAATATTGCTGTTTAGTACTGGTAGGAAAAAGCCTTAGAACAGCACAATATGAGATTAAAAACTTCTCAGGATGATTACAAAGAAATAAGGAAGTGAATATCTCTTTCTCTGAAGGGAAATTAATTAATACACAAACAAAATGAAGCACATGGGAATTTGCTGTTTGTGCCAACTATAAGCATAAGACATGGATTGCAAAGGCACAGGTGAGCACAGGCTGGGGAGGCTTTAATTTCAGGCTTGCCAGACTCCTTTGCTCTGTGGACTCTCTCAGAGGCCAGAGGAGAGAGGGACAGTAATAGTGAAGGCAGACCTGCAACCCCCAGGGTCAGTCATATCCATGAAAGAAGTTAACAGTTAAAGAAGCTACTGCTTCTCAGTAGCTTTTATTTGTCCTTGTCGTATGTTACTCAGGCTGTATTTAACTATCTAAATAACAGTTCAATAAGCATCTGAAAGCACAGGAGCTGTTGGGAGGAAGGAGCTTGGCATTGCTAAACTCTGCCCTTTCTTCTCTCCTGACTCACTGGAATCTGAACTGTAGAAATACATTCAGTAGCCCAAGGAAGGCACAATTCAATCGATAATTTACAGAGGAGAATAGTTAAAAGCCCCTCTAACAAAAAGCTGGCGATGGACTTTTAGGCCTCTGGAAGGAATTCAGTTATGCTTGATCAATGCAAAGCATTCAGAGAATCACTTCAAATTAATGTGCTTCAGTCATGCATGATGTTGAGGTAAAAATAATGTTGTCCTACCCCATACTTATTCTTAGGTTAAAAGAGTGACTTTTTTGGTGAACATTATTTAAAAAAGACTGTAATTATTTAAATTACAGCCACTATCTTTGACATAGTCCTGGCAACTTGGTGCAAAAAGACAATCTTCACTCCCAGACTTCCAGGTCGTGAATGAATGGTATTTTCTGTTTCCATGTAATTCAATGTTTTTTCTACAAAAGCTGTCAGAGATGTGCTAGCATGTGATCCTGATGTCTTTTTCAGGACAGAGATGTTTCTCAGAAGGAGAAAAGGACAGTGGTCCACACTTATCCGGAATCTTATAGCATCATGTTCAACATACAGCATCTGCCATACAGGTTCAGTCAGTGACTCCTTGTGGTGATTTGTATGAGTCATTTTTCTTCACAACGAGAGTTAAACTGGCTGCAGCAGCTAAGCAGGTAATCCAGTGATCTGTGTGAGGTATTTTTATTATTCACAAAACTCAGGGAGTACGAGACCAAACCCAAGCTACAGCTGGTTTTGACTAAGTGTAATTCAGGCATTGCATTACAATAATGTAGTCTGTTTCACAAGAGTAACATTTCAATCCTCCACTAAAAGTGTGCATTTCTACTATATAAAAGATGTTTGTCCCTGACTACCAGGGATAGCATTTCCTTTTAAGGTAGTCCATTACCTTTTAGTAGAAAGCAGTATCATGCCCAGTTTTTCTCTTCCATGTGCTTTAGGCTTTGTGTTTTCCTCTATAGTATACTTAATAATAGGAAAGGCCTCATTACACTGAGGTAAGGATTATTTTAACATAGGATACCTTTAGCTTTACCTGTGTTTTTCTGAACTCAATTTCATTAATTTATTCCTTAAACTGCCTGTAAACGATTCTGTTTATATCCTACAAATAGTTGTAGATGTCTAAGATATCACTAGCCACCATCTGATCAAGTTACATTTATATTCATTCCAGTGAATTTAGATTGTTAAGGCTTTGCCCAAACATGTTCTGTTAACGTACTTCTGTCTGCTGATATGTTCAGAAGCATACATAATATACTTGCTAGTAATTTTTAGTTGTCTGTAGTCTTTGAGCTATCCATAAAATCATGCTAAACAGCTTTTGGCTAGCCCTTCCTGTTAAGTCACCAAATAGCCACTCATTTGACCATCTGATAGTGTAGTCAGAGTGGTCTTTTCTTTTTTTTCATGAAAACTAGGTTAGTTTGCACTTTTCTAATATGGTGGGATTGTTGATAAAGGACATGCAGTCAGTTAGTGGACAGAATATTCCTTTTCAAGAATTAATATTCTCTTTGTCTTACTCAGACAGTTGTTAAATGCTTCAGATGTAGCAGGTCAAACAATAATTTCAGCATCTCTTATCTGTCTGCCTCCTCCCTGTATGAAATGTTGATATGTAATTGCTTTTAATTTACAGATTTTCAGACTCTACAGTCACTGATCAATTCAGATTACATAAATTTTTCAACTATAATTTTATGCAAGCATTTTATTAACTCAAATTGCATCTGAAACTTTTGGTAGTGAGATGTGACTTGAAGTTTCCTGGTAACAAGGAAGATACATGGCAATATGATTTGATCTACCACAGCCGAAAAATGCTGTTATATAAATCAGTTATATAGCACTCTTCAGATATTAACCATACAGTGACAACTTTTACAACAGGACTCCTGCCTTTCCATTTTTAGTTTGCCTTTCTAGCTTTGAGAATGATGCAGTTAAGGGATCTTTCAGAAAGTAGCTACTCCGCTAATGGTAAAAGAATTAACTTCTTCTATCTCTAGTTTTTACGCTGAAATGTAGACTCATGTAATTTGAATGGAGTTCAAAAAATGACTTAGGTCCTCCATGAGAGAATGAATTCACATGATGAAAGACAGCTCCACACATTTTCTGCGGTAGATTCATTTGCTATCTATCTGCAATAATATTTTTGCTATATTTTGACATCTTGTTAGAAGACAATTCAAGAATAACAGTCACCGAGTTCTTTGCAGCATAGAAAGGAGAGAACAGTTTCTCACTTTCAAATATTCTAACAACTCAAAAGCTTGGGTTCTTTCCATTTTGAGCTTCATTTTTCTCATCTGTATCTTACTGTGTATTGCACTGCGTAAGCCAGATGGTGTGACATGTAGTTGCTATTTGTAAACAATGTTGTGATGCTCATATAACAGCAGGAGTGATTGCTATTATATGCAATAGCAGCCCTGAATGACTCATGAATGAATGTCTTTTACCCACTTCTACAGCCAGTTAAATTACCAGTGTTTTGTGTTTCTGTGTTTCTAAGTTTCTAAGTCAGAGAAGAATCTGACCTTCCTTCTGCTTTAGAAAGAATTTAAAAAAGTGGAAATTAATGCTCTAAAAGTGTAATGCTACCCGAGTGATAGGTTTTTGCTTCCAAACTAAATGAAATACAAGGTCTGTTGCCTAACATCTCATTACAAAATGTGGTTATCTGTTAACACCTATATACATACAAGCCATATTAAGTTTAACCTACTTTTCTTTCTGGGACAAAGGACAAATTATATAAAGCACATTGTTGTGTAACAAATACATTATGTTCTCTAAAAGCTGCTAGTCTCCAATACAGTCTTTATAGCTATGAAAAATGTCATACAATACTTTCTCTGGAAGAGTAATAGCACTAAGCACCCTTGATCTGCCTAATTTTAAGATGTATATGATAAATGAAAAGAAAGATATAAAATAAATACAGCATCATAAGTGTGTAGACACACTCTCCGAATTTTTCATATATTTAATATATATCTACATAAATAGTTTTATCAGGAGACTTCTATGTTTGGCCAAAAAATGTTTTTCTTATACCTCTAAGGAAAATACCTCTGGCCTGATATAAAAAAAAAAATAAATAAAGAGAGAAATGTCCAGCCTTCTAGCTGAGAGAAAGGTTTGCAGGCATTAAATAGAGTCTTAAAACCTATAATGTAAACAGAAAAGAACCTGAAATTTATTAATCTTAAAAAAATTCAGTCTTTAAAATCACACTTCAGGAATCCGTCCCTACCTGTAGTCACTTAGGAGCCTGACTCACAATACTGGATTTATAAACCAATTATATGGTATTATAGACAGAACAGAATGAACTCCTGATTTCTTTGTTGCTAAATACACAGAATAAATATTAAGTAACCAGTCTAGTAAATGACAGCTATGTCTGAAAGTTAGTACCAGTCTGCAATTGTTTGGATCTGGACCAGCATTAAGACTTTCTACTATTTCCTGAAAATCTTTCCCAATGTAGTATATGGAAAGAGCTAGTGGGATTAATATCCCAAACCAGGCAAGAGCCTGAGCAAGGTACTGACTGGATGTGGGCAACAGAAGTGTTGAAAAGAGGTCTTGTGGCTTCTACAGAGTTTAAATAATCCATCCCAGGGAGCAAGAAAGTGCTGCTGTATGCTTCCAATCCTATTTTAGTGGGTCAGGATCTTTCTTTCAAGGAAATGAGCAGCTTATACTTTTTTCCTTTGGAAAAATGTCACTAGAATTTCAGTAGTTGAAAATCTTTTCCATTCAAATTCCCTTTGTATTCCTTTGGCGGTAAAATGCGTGAAGAAAATTTCATAGATCATGAAACACATACACCCATAATTTAAAATATTACACAGTTTAGAGAGCTGCTAAATGGTTACTTGCTGATGGTTCAGTGAAATATTAGGAAATGTGGCCAGTTTCCTGCAGAAAAAGAGCCTAATTCCAAGACAAACTGGAAAATGTAAATGAGCAGCAACTGACGCATTTGTTTACTCCGTACACTGTCATCTGTTGCCTCTGGTCACATCACTGGACACTGCAAAATGTGCTCTGCGTTCCCTGCATCCTTGCATTAGGTAATTTGCAGACAACAATAAGATCTCCCCTTAGCCTTAGTTTTTGAAGACTGAACAGAACCATTTCTCCTCTTTTTGGAAGGACTCAGTCCCCTAACCATTTTGTGGCTCTCCACTGGTCTTGCTCCAAAATGCTAATGTCATTCTTGCCCAGTCACTTGTCAGTTACTTACTTCTCTTTTAATAATATCTTTGTTTTTCCTCTGCTGCTGATCCTGGTGTTCTTGGAAATTACTGGATGCTTTGAGCCACATTTTTCCATATAAGCAGTTCAAACAGCGAGCACAGAAATGCTCCTCCATTTTACCACTTTTCTTATGAGTTTTTCCATTCAGAAAATAATAGTTTATTTTCTAAAAGAAGTGACAATGTTTGACTTCTGCCCTGGTAGAAGCCTGTTCTGTGCTACAGAGTCCCTTCCCTATCACCTCCTTCACTGAACCTGGAATACTCTTAGAGCCAGATGTAAAATTTCTGAAATGAAAAATCAGTAAGAAATTCAAATTTTCTCTAATTGTAGAACTCTTGCTCAACCCAGGGGAGACAAAATTCATTTTCATTCAAGTAGCTAGAAACAGGGAGTGCTTTTTGTGAAAATAGCACGTGGTAATAGGATAATAACCATGCCTGTCACACCGACAGTAAGCTGCATCTGTTGCCAAGATGACACTCCTGGGCTTCTGCTACCTTCTTTCCACTGTGTCCATGTTAGACAGTTTTCTTGACTATGTTTTCACAAAGAATTGAACTACATTTCCTTTTTATCCTTTTTTTCCTGTCATCCACATATTTTACTCATCAGGGGATGAGAAAGCCATAACCTCCCATCTTATTAACAATAGACCTAGTAATTAGTTAATATAGCACACTGACAGGCATCATTACATAACAAATGAGTTCACATTTTAATCCCTTAACACATCATTTATCTTACTCATTTACAAGCCTGCATTTCACAACCCAACTTACACATTCTTTTAGCAATGAGTTATTTCTTCGAGCATTAACTTTTTGATTATTTATTAAAACAGATACCTGGCATATAATAAGGCCTACATATCCTCATCAACATCCATAACAGGTCTGATGATATAGCCTTTTACTAGGATAAAGGGCTCTACTCTTGCCAGGCCACATTTGCGACGGGAAATTTAGTCCATCAATCAAGTATCTATAGTAGCAGCACTGACAGTACCAGAGCAGACAGAGGATAAACATCCTATTGACTCCCTGAACTATTTGAGAACAGGAATAGGTCAGCACAATGAGGTCTATGAAATGACTTTTTCCCTTTTGTTACATTTCTCCCATTTTTTACCACCTTTGAATAGCTGTCCCAAATAACGCACAAAAAGCTGTTCCAGATCTTGTACTGGAATGAATGAGACAAGTAGGAACTCGAGGAATTCAAGGTCAAGCCCAAGGCAAACATTAAAGCAGAAGCTTTGTTTTTCATTTACGCTTTAGCTCCACCTCAACTGAATCAGATGGAGCAACCAAGGCAATCAGCTACATTACAGAACTAATAGTCAGAAAGAATCTGGCTCATGCTGTTGTCAGGGCAAATTTTTCCATGCTTGATTCAACAGAGAATATGTTTCTGGAGAGAAACCAACCCAATGCTTACTTTTAAGGACTGAAAGAAAAAAAAAAGCTTTTTTTCCATGTTGTATTAACCCTTTAGCTTTATCTTACGAAAACTGAAAGATATAATGAAGCATATATTGCATGGCATTGTGGTTTGTAGCTAGATTTTGTAATTTTCCAGCCTCTTTTATCACAGACTGGTATCACCCACCACTGCATAAAAATGCAGAGACTTGAGAACTCTGAAATTTTTGCTGGTTGCTACCCTGACAGGTAAAATTTCAGTCTCTACTTTAGTCTGGAGCATAGTAGAACAAAGGTTTTTTCCAGGCACAGAAATCCTATGCACACTCAGCTTCGGTAAATACTCCTTTCCTGATATTCCCTTGTAAAGAGACACATACTCACAGACCTGCAGCGTGTAACTAAGGAGAGTATGATATTCATAATCTTTTCTTTTGTCTTGCCCTCCTTAAGGTTTTACCAGGTTTCCCAGCCCTGTCAAAGCCAAGATCTGAGCTGCTCTTAATTTAGGTTAGGCTATCAGAACTGCCCAAGACTCCTCCTTGTAGTCAGAAGTAATCACAGTAAGACAGCACTAAAGCTATGTATCATTATTATCATCCAGACTTTGTGTCTAGGCTTGAGTCAGGCCACAGGAAAAGAACCCAATAGGCTTGTGGTTCTTGTCTCTGAATAGATCTGGGATATCAAAAGCTTGGATATATTTTTGCAAAAGCATTTTGGTTTGGAGAAGCTTCCAGTAATTCCGATTAATAAAAAGAGCTCCAAGAAAGAAAGAAGTAAAAAAAAAAAAAATAGGCCAGTAAAACCTAGGATATTTCAAATGCAATTCACCGTGACCAGCCAATGATTTACACTATTAACTGCATCTTCCATCATTCCAAGAACATGCAGTCTAAATTTGTCAGCACTGGGCAAAAATAGTGCAAAGCTATAGCCAAGTCATTGGGTACAGAAATATTGGCAAAGTTAGAAGAGCACATCCCATTCTAGGATCTTGAGTCATGTAAATATATCTGTTGGTAAGAAAGCATATAATTTTAACTAAGGATTATGTATATATTGTAGAGATACGACTTTAAATTAATTCTGTGTAATCCAATTCTTCTTTCCTTATGGGTAGGGTGCCAAAGAAGGTTTATTAATTCCAGAGAGTGGATCTAAGATTTCTTGGTGTCCATTCCTAATATTGGTGGACATAAGGATACTAATAGCAAGCTAATAGTGAACAGAGTCATCTAAAAGCCAATACCAATATGGGCTAGCATCAGCATTTGCTGAGCTCTAATACAGTCCACAGATGAAAGACTAATCTTACAGTTCTAACGAGAAACAGTAAGAACGGATATATCACACAGGAGATATTCAGCTAAGGTCAAATCTTCAGTTCCAAGAAAGATTCAGAATACTTTCACGTGGTCTTAGATTTTAAAAAATACATATACCAAAGCAATTTTTTGATTATGAATATTCTTTCAGAATCAAAAAAGAAGTTGCCAAACTAATGTTTGAGATGAAACTAATAACATAGGTAGGACTAATTTGCAATTTCAGGCATACAGTTTTCTTTATTCTTTCTTCTTGCTATCAGTAACAGGTTCTCTTGCATTCACTTGCTCTTTGCTTTGCCACTTGCTCTTTGTTTTGCCAGTGAGTCATGGGATAGCCATCTGGATTCCTATTGCTGGGTCACTAATTGCACAGTGGTAGAAACTGTACTTACGTCATGATGGATGCTTTGCACAGGTATAAGATTCCACTTCCTGGGAAACCTTCATGTATATATTGAACTGATAAGACAGTTTACAGTCTATGTCATCTTAGTATCTCAGAATCTCTTTCACATCTGGATATTTAAAGCATAATTTAAGAATGAACCACTTATTATCCCTCTACACCTCTACTGAGCCTAATACGATGTGCTTGAATAAAATGAGCATTTCAAAAGAAATCCAACCAAAGTTCAAGATCTCATGGCTTCTCCAAATAGGTTGTTTCATTAATTAAGCAATCTCTCTGTTGGAAAAGTGTGCTTCATTTCCACATTTAATTCCTCAGGCTGCTCACCTTTTGCCCTCACTAAGCATGATGGTAAGGAGGTAAAATGAGAAGTAATATCTCATCAAGATGGTATCAGCATTGCCAGCCAAAATGCAGAAGAGAATTGTAGCTAGAGAAGAATTGCGAGGAATAGTGATTATTAGTCGGACCATGAAATTTTGGTTGTATTTCTTATTTTATCCACCATATTCTCAGGTAGACTTGAAAACCCTATTTAACTGGGTTTTTTTGGTTGCTTTTAACACTTTAAGATAATCCCTTTCTTATAAAACAATAGCAAGTATTTCTGAGTCCGTCATGTAAATAATGCAGTAAATGCCAGCATTTAATTCCCTGTCTGGGACTGTAAGCAAACTGGAAGATTACTGCACATATTGTTTTCTCTGGGATATGTGGCAGTTTTAAATGTGTCTTTTCATAAGATATTAAAGAACTGTTTCACATAATGATTTATAGGTAAAGAAATTATAACATGATGACATTTTGCCCTTCTCATTCATTTTGATAATCTAGACAGCTTTGTTAAACTAAACTAGGTAAGGAAATGAGACAGAAGAAAAATTATCAACTCACACAACATAGCAACAATACAGCTTGCAATACAGCTGCAAGACTTCTAAAACCCTTGGTCAAGGCTTTAATGTATTTTGTTGTTTGTACAGATAAAATAAATGCACAGTTCTGGTACAACTGGGATCAGAAGTAACACAGTTGTCTGTTTTACCAATATGATCATTCTTTAGTGTAATATTTTTTCAGTTGATTGTGAACTAAGACCTCGTTGATTTAACGAAACAAATTCCTAGAAGTGGTGATGAAGCATGTAGTTGTGTCTGCAAACCCCTGAATTACACAGAAAATGAACATGTTTATCTCTGAACGTAGTGACTGGCTGGTTTTTTTAGGGCATATTTGACTGCTGCCTTCTTCAGTGTTTGCTTTGCAAAGACAAGGCAAAACATGACCTAACGATCCAAGAAGGAAGTTATATTAATAACATTTTAAAATGGTTTCTGATTTTTATTTCTCAAACAAAAAATCAAGTTGCTTGTTCTTTGAACTTCCATCAATTGTCGATGTCTTACTAAGAGTTTTCCAGGACAGTCAAAAAGGAAATTGGACCAGAACAATGGGTAATGTAAGCATTTATCTCCACTACCGTGCATGCTGATAAGGAAAAGCCAAGTAACTGTTCTCTCTCATCTTTTTAATTTTCTGTTTATTACCTCCTTAAGTAATTTGATCCATTTAACACAGAAAATTGGATATTTTGATCTGTAATTTCCCCTTGTTCTCATCTCATTATCCCATCTTCTTATTCTTCGTCTTGTACAGGAGAAGCAAATACATTTTTAATTGGTAACAATTTTCTGTTAGATGTTTTATGTCTTTATGTCCAAATTTTTCCCAACCCAGGTGGCAATGGAAATTTTCTTACACAAAATATAGTGTAACTGCTTCCAACAGAGAGCACCTCTGAAGTTCAAAAGATCTTTTTCATGAGTGAAGACAGTATTTGGACACTTGCTTGCTTTAACTGAACCAGAATACAGTTGTCTTCATTTGATAAGGAGTTTTGACATCTAATAACAGCCCTAGGTGCCTTAAATTTTAGATTTAAAGTGTCAGATATCATTAACAGACTTGGGTCTCAGAAAGTGAATATGCAGCACAACCTGGATAGAGGCCTCTGCAATGCCACCCAGGCACTGGCTACGCTGAAATCCTGCTCATGAAGGGTAGGAAGACATCTCTGCACATCCCAGAGGGGCCTTGGCCTCTCAGGCATGCTCAGACTATACTTAACTTGCCTGGACAGCATCAAGCTTGTTTTAAAATACACCTGGGTGCCTGTCGTCTTTTGGGTGTAATAGTCCAGGAGAAATCTAATATGCCCATCTTCAGCATGTATGTGCCTAATGCCTGCAGCCATAAGGGGAAGGGCAAATTTCAGTCATCTTGAAATAAATTCAAGTTCAGCATCTCAACTCTAAGATATTTGAAGTATCTGTCCATTTTTTAAAAATCTATGTCTAAGAAACAAAATATGCAGATGTATCTTTAGATCTTTCTTTCTACTAAATACCTAGTTGATGCAATTTTTGAAACTAGAATAATTATTGTTGCTATGTAAACTATTACTGAAATCTAATTAATTTCATAGGAGTCTTGTGTCCATGACCATACAGTCCTGAAGCAAATGCGTTGTGACTGAGAGCTGCTCCTTTCTGCTGTTGACCACCCCTTTTTCAGTTACTTTAATGTGTCTTAACCAAGTCAGGTGCCTAGAAGGTATGAGAGATGGTATTTGGGCATACAGAGTCCATATTTACAGTATCAGTACCAGGATTTCTGAACACCAGTTGTTTTTAAAAAAGAGCAAGGGTTGTCTAAATGAACTTGTAAGTGCTGTCTAAATCAAAACCACCCTTAGAATATAAAACTACATAACACAGCAGCATCAGATTGGTATATGCCACATTAAGCAGTGGAGAAAAATTATGAACAATGCCTAAAAATTTTTGTAGTCTACATCTGAAATAATTCTGATTATGTAAAGCCTAACCAGAGCTGATGATATAATACACATTGGGAACATTTTGTGCTTTCAGGTCTGAAGATATTAGAGACACTTTAAATAGTAGCTTTTCATGCTGTATGGCTTTGCTCCACAGCAAAAGATGGTTTAAAAGTTTGCGAATCCAAAGGCAGAAATTCTCAGGACTCATCCACCACAAGTTGGATACTGTCTTTCTCCTTTTCACGATCACTAGAGAAGGTTAAACGGTGATTCATTAAGTTCATGAAGAGAGGTCACTATTTCTGTGAACTAAGCTGTTCTGAGGTCCCCTGAGTGCTACGTTCTAAAACAGCTGACCACATTACACAGACTGGCCACAGGACACTTCTCCACAGAAAAGAAACCCAAATAAGAGTTTCATTAGAAAGCCATAAAAATGCAACTAACTTAATGAAACAGCAGGCCATTTAAAACTAATTTGTACTTATAAGGTCCTTGAGGGTATACATATTTGGTATAAAACAAAATTTTGACACTGGCCAAATATTTGTGAGGAACTCTTCCTAGTTTTAAGAGTCACCTTAAAAAACTCAAATGGTGTTTCAGGAATGCATATTCACTCCATATGTGCAAATAAAGAATGAAGGACCTCAGGATATGCATGCAAAGATGGTGATGCCTCTGCTTTTGAAGATGTTGATATAAACAATTGCTGAGTTTGCTTGGGGCCTCTAGTTTTTCTCATTTGTTGACCTGCATTTTACCCCATGATTAAAAAAAAGAACACACAAACAACTCCTCACCCCAACTTTTCTCAGTGTACAGTTTCAAGCAGTCTCCCACAGATGTCTTAACATCCCAAGTTAAGACTCATTAATTGTTAGTTCTCTGCCTAGCACAAAACCTTTACTAAGACTTTCCCAGACACATTTGAGTGTGTTTCAGGGCACAGCACAGGCCACATACCATTCGCAACACAGTGTAGGTGAAGGCAAGAGGAAAGGTTTTGAGTGAGGGAATAGCTCTTCATCTGTTTTATTTACCCGACCACTGAGTGTAGGTCTACATGAAGGTCCTTGCACAAAGACATGAGCTTGCAGTGCTCACACTACAGACTGGCCACGTACCACCTGGAAATTAGATCTCTTCTGTTACTGTGGTGCCCTCTGAAGCTAATCAGCCCTATTGAGAAACTGTAAGAGTGACAAAGATAGTCCTCAAAGAAATAACCTTAGGCTTTTAAAATACACCTTTCTACACCTCAAATGTGAGATGTAGGAATGGTGCAAATACCAGGCTAAGCAAAGAGGATCTGAAGAAACCAGCCTCACTGTATTCTTTGGCTACCTAATGAGCAATTGTTGAACCAAAGTAAACAGATTGTGCTTGCCCCATCTTGCTGTAACACAGATTGCACTATGCTAATTATCTTTAAGCCCACACACAGATACACTAGTAAGCGTACAGGAACTATCATCTAGGACAATCTAATTTACTGTTATTGAATTAGCTTAAAAATTTCACAACTTTTAAAGAGTTTCTTAGCTGCGAAGTGATGTTGGAATATAAACTAATATTTCATGATTTATGGTCTATATAGAACATCAGGCAAGCCCAGCATGCTTACAGCATTGTGTTTAATATATTTAAAAACTTTCTGATACAAGAGCCTTGTTGTTTTTACACAGATTTACTACTGTATTTCCTAAATTTGCGTTTGAAGAGCTTTGCATTTTAAAGGTTATATGTATAAGAAAGAAACGTAAGGATTTCTTAGTTGTTTGAATCTGCATCTTCTATCTTACTAATACTAGTCTGTGAATTCCCTATAGTATCTTAATTTTAAAAAAATAGTTTAGGCAGGCAGGTCTACTACTTTCTCGTAGACTCACTGAGACATTTTTAGCTTCCCCTGTAAATTCATTCACACTCTAACAATTATTTGTGGACTTGTTGGGGCACATTTGGCCATCTGGCTGCAAGTTGTACACCATTGTATTGCCCACTATCCATACATCCCTGGAACACAGGTTTGAGAGCACACAAGGGAGCAGGTGCAGCTAGGCATGGAGTGGTAAGGTGGGTGGAAGGTCTTGCCTTATCATTCCGCACATGATACAAAGCCTACCTGGCATGTCAGGAATGATGTAATTGTAGGTTTGTGTAATTTGCAACAGGTTTACTCCAGCACTAAACTGGTACTTAGGTACCCAAATTGCCATTTGGGCACCTAGATTCAGAAGAGTGATCCAAAAAACCCCACCTAATCAGTTTAGGTGCCTGAGATGGCAAATGTACTGTTTTGGATCTCATCCTAAATTACTAATTTCTTGACTGAAGGGCAGGCACAGAGGAAGTGTACCTCAATACTGTGTAGCACCTCAGAGAGGTACCTCAGAGGTAATGCTTAATGCCTTATGCCCAAGACACAAACTAGGACACACAAATTAGAAATGGATGAATTTCCTTTTCTTTCACAATCATAGCTTCCTTTTGTGACACCCATTTTCTGGCAGAAAGTTTGAGAGATGTTTTTCTTTCACATTTGGCTTAAATATTCCTCCTCCAATTTTCATTCTACTGCATGAATGAACTTCTAATTTCTACAGATCCTTCTACATCTGGAGCACAAGGAGATAAATGCCTTCTTTCTGGTGTTAGTTTAATGGGAAAAGTATTACAAACCATTCAGCCCATCTTCAGGTGATCATCATAAAATAAATACCCTTTTGTGAAGAAAAAAATATCAGTACCTGCATGCAGAAATCAAAATACACAAAGCCCAAATGAAAACATAGATCTGCAGTTAAAAGAGATGATGGAAAGATGATGATGTGGGAGAGGACTGTTTCTTTGTAGAAGTAGGTATGGTGGAATAAATTCAACAACCTAAAATTAGGACATGGAGGAGAAAGAAGAAATTATATTAAAGATAAAATTAGTGTGTGGAGAGTATTCAAAAGCACTGATTTTCAGCAGGAAGATTTTTTTTTTTCATAGCACAAGAAAGAAAAATAGTCAAAGGATCAGTAATATAAATGGAGAACTGGAAATGGAAACTATCACAGAGGGATTTGGATGCATGAAAAAGGAGCAGGTTATTTCTGGATCCTATGATGAAAAAGGAGGGACAAGTAATCAAACTTTATAACTAGTAAACTACAGCAAGATGGGTTACATTGTTTTGAGGAGCAGTTAGGTCAGATGGCAAATTCAGAGGGAAGGAAGAAGGGAAATGATCTATCTAGTACAATAGACATGGCATTCAAGTCTGGGAAGTACTACGAAAAGTCGCTAGATTTCAGTGACAAGTGTGTCTCTGTGTTTAAATGCAGTGATCTTTCTGCTATTATTTGACACTACAAACTAATACATGTATTTCATCCTTATACACACAGCCACAACGTATATGTGTATATGCACCCAATAATGCATATATACACATATATATACATATATGCTTGTATATATATATGTAAAACACATAAACTTAAGGTGCTTTCTCTCTAGAAGGATGTTTTATAATTTAGAAACATTTTCATATATATTCTACCTCCTAAACATGTATCATAATTTTTTCAGATTAATTGGGGGTTTATTTCTTGTCAGTAGGTCAATGAATTTTATTCAAGTTCCCATTTGCTTTCTCTGTACTCATTTTTACACAGTTGCTCACACTTCAAGTATGTATTTCAGCAACAGTAATTAGTTGATTCAAAACATTCAATAAAACTAAGTGGAATTCTTGATGAGCAGGGACAGATTTCAGCGTTAAGACTGAAATTAAAATTAAATTGAAAATCTAAGCTGGCTATGCACAGCAAGAGAAAGCAATATATACTGAAACGAAGCACAGTGTTTGTGGAGCTACAAGTATCTAACTGCATATAATATGTCCGCATAAGTAAATTTCTTACATTGGATATATGTAGGTTTGAGTGCAGAGAACTGAAAGAGAAATGATGAGGAGAATTTGAAATAACTTCTAGAGGTGCATATAAAATCTAAGAGACAGATCCCAGCACAGAGAAATTCACTCTGTATGACTAAGATGTTACAGATATGGGAGATGTTGCACACTCTGGTGATACTAGTTCCTCTCTTTAATGAAAATATTAGGAAACCTGAACCCTGGACTAGACAGTTATGGTGTAGATGGCTAAAACCAGTCAAGAAGCAAACCATTCTTAGCCCAGGTCTTTAAAAAAAACAGCATCTTTTTAGTTTATAACATCAGTAATATGAGAACATAATTTGATATAAAAAAACCCCCGAAACAACTGGCAATTTAATCTTTAAAAAATATGTTCTTCCCATGAGAAAAGAAAAATAAAATCATGCTGGGAGTCACTTTCCAAGGGCTGCAGCATACAGTTGTTGCAACAATATTACTGAAAAGATCATGGGGATATATACATCAAATATTCCAGATTAGAAAGCCAACAAGTGTCTTTGATAGTGTCAGTGCTTCCATTACAAATCTTTATCTGAGTGTCAGGAATACACCTTTGGTGAAAGAATACAGAAATATTCTCAGGAATTATTTCACTTTTGTTGTTGTTTTGAAATATTTGGTTCTATCTAAACTATCAGGTTTCTTATGCTGAAGAAGGTAGCTCTTCAGTAACCATAGTTAAAACATTATAATAAAATCAGAAAATATTCTCTAGAGGATCAGAGTCTGAGCCATCTTTTCTTGGTCAAGACTATGACCTGTGCCATCAGTGGGCATATGTCCAATAGAAAAGCTTTGGACACAACCACACAATTACTACTTTGTGATGAATACCATTACACTGACATGAAGCTGGATTTGAGAACTCTACTTATGGTGGACAGAGGTGGAATATTGGATGAATCAAATTCTACACTTCATGTGATGCAGTGGCAGCAGCTGAGCTACGGATTTCTCAGTAGAGTTACATGGAGTCATATTGCCACTAGATGTTGAGGGACTTGTTCTATAGCTGTGGTTCCAGGGTGGACTTCTCTGCAGACCACCATACAGGGCACAGAGTTTCTTTCATGTAGCATGAGACTTCTAGGCAATCCTGTCACATGAACACTGTGAGCGACACAACCAACCTTCTGCTGACACTGCATATTAGGTAATGGTGCATAAATTTAGCAGTGATGGGGCAAAAATATCCTCCCAGGTACTGTCCCAAGAGAAATGCCCACATTAATAGGTATTCCTCTTCCACAAGTGAGTAATCCACAGCATATCCTCATGGTTATTTTATTGTTATATAACCATCTTTCTTTCTTTCTGTCTCTCTCTCTTTCTCTTTATTTCGCTCTCTATCTCTGTCTATATCTCCATATAACCATGGACTGTTTATATGGTATATAACCAGAATTTTAATAAACAGGTATTCTGTCAAAGTGTTATTATAGAAAAATACAAAACCTATTAAAAACACACCACTTACTTACCTAAACAGATTCATTTCAGGGGGAGTAAAAATTGTTGATCTGTGACTGGTAATGAAAAATTAACCATTTGACTAGTTTAGGTAACAAATGTTTAAATGGAATGAATAGGTTTTTAGAAATGGATTTGTTTTTCAAAAGACAATGACTTCCCACGCTGCACTGTTTTGTATCTAGTGGGATGCTCACATTTTTTCTATTCTTACAGTTAATTGTTAGGATAAACCCTGTTTGTACTTTCATTACAGTAGCTAGAATGTCTTGTTCTTCAGTTAGAACTCAGGACTGTTTGCTTGGCAACCTCTTGGCCTTTTTAGCTAATGCACAAGTAAGATAAGAATAATCAACTTAAATATTTACATTGGACATTTCCAATGGTTAGTTCCAATTTGCAATTTTCCAAGGGGCTGGAAAAGACACTGCACTGTTGACTGAAGCATGTATCTTGAAAGCCTTTTAGTTGTTAATGTTTCTATTCACAATGTGATACTGAAAACCCTTAAGACCTTAGTGACATACCGCAAAAGGCAGGCAGACTTGTGGATGTCTAGGTACTGCTAACAAAATACCATTGCTGAGAATAGAAACGTGTTAGCAGCTCAGCTACCTAGTGCAGCACAGCCCTCTATTTCTATATTATTTTCTTCTTGTGAAGGTTATTACCTATATATACTAGGTCTTCCTTGTAAGCACTTTAAATGAGGTCAGTAGTAGTAGGCTTCGCATCAAGCATGTTCAGAATTTCAAACTGCTTAGACTTAGACTAAAGAGACCAAAAGTTGCTTAGTTTTTAGGAGTTACTTATTAAAGAACAAATCACATAACAGACACTTTATGGTAATTCTTAGATACCCTATGAGAAGAAATCAGCTTGTATAGAAACACAACCAGAGTAAACAACGAACAGTGAGTGCTTGGCACCCAGGTCTCTTTGCAGAACAGAACAGTATTTTCAGGACACCATGTAAGGTTTGAAAAGTGAGCTTTTCAACATTTTCATTGCTACATACAGGACATTTTCTCAAGGTGAAAAACTACCAGAAAGGAAAGGAATTCAATTATCAGATAAATAAGAAATGGACACACATTACCAGATGGTGTGTTACCTTTCATTTGCTGTTAAATGTCTTTGAACAATTTAACCTGGGCACATAACCTACTCCCCACCCAGGAGGAGTCTGTATACAACTCTGCAGTGGTATAATTTTATGATTTTTCTGATAGTGCTCTTTCTTAATACCCTAGTTCATTTTGACTGCAAGAGGGGGCTGAGAGTGCTCAGCCATTCTTGAGTTATTTTTCCATAATTCTCCTTGCCAATTTTGTAGAATTTGGCACAGGATGAAGTAAATGGGGTAGTGCTTCAGCAGGAATAGATATCTCATTAATTACCCCAGGAATAGTGTTTGCTTCCATTAAACTCAAACTCTTCTGTGCATTTATTAATATCTTCATCACCCTTGAAATGAGCAATTACATTGCTACTATCTGCCTGCCAGCTATTTTCTTGTGTTATATTTCTGTCCTCTGAGAAATTAAATTTATTTGTGTATGCAGCATGCTTGCTTTCATTGCCTTACAACATGCAATATATGGCCCAATCAATCAAGATTAAATTTTTATTCCTTTGAAAGCTGTTTTATACCCTATTCCTCCCAAATTGTAACAAACAATACGTCAGATTCCAGATTATGACTTCAAACAAGAGCAAATTGGCCCATCACAGCAAGTGACATTTGAAACATTTAGAGTGTTCTTTCTGAATTCTAACTTGAACATCTCAACTTGTAATGGGCCAGATTGCACTTTGTAAGGAGACGTTGGTTATATTTTTGTGTGCCAGCATGCCCTTTGGTAAGCTGTCATTAGTGTTATTCCTTAAAGTTTTAGTCTGCACTAGAAATGTTTAAATTTTGGTTCTTATTAAATTACAGGTTTCTTCTCAGGCCTTTTTCTGAGGATCATTGTTCAAGTTGTTTCTCCCTGCTCCCATAAAACCGATTCTTAAAATTTCTCCATTTTAGTATTATCAATTCAGCCTTATCAATATCCAGCAATTAGGTGCTTAAATCTGACAATCATCAAATCATAGAATGGTTTGGGTTGGAAAGGACCCATCATCTAAGATCCTCTAGTTCCAACCCCCCTGCCATGGGCAGGAACACTAGACCATGTCACCCAAGGCTCTGTCGATCCTGGCCTTGAACACTGCCAGGGATGGAGCATTTACCACTTCTCTGGGCAACCTGTTCCAGTGTCTCACCACCCTCACAGTAAAGAACTTCTTCCTTATATCTAATCTAAACTTCCCCTGTTTAAGTTTAAACCCATTACCTCTTGTTCTATCACTACAGTCCCCGATGATGAGTCCCTCTCCAGCATTCTTGTAGGCCCCCTACAGACCCTCTAACTGTGAGAAAGGTTGTTTACCAGGCTTCTGACAAAGAATAAGGTCAAACTTGGGCAGAGATGAAGAAAAAAATATATATTACTTTATTTTTATAATTTCAAATGCAAATTGTTTTATTTTGGCAGAGTATGTAAAAATGATAATGAGATCATGTAGTGACCCAAATTTAGCTATTAATGTCTTATAAATATGTAGAAATTTAAAGCAAGAGGCCTGATTATTTTCATAAAATCCAACCAACCAACCAATGAACAAAATATTTTATTTTCAGGGCCAAAATTTTGCCTGCCATACTGACCATGAATACAGTGTTGTCTTTGCTCAAATCACTGTGAGAGATTTCTTCTCCATGTCAGAAGCTATGACGCAGAACAGATGCTGAGACATAATATAGCTATCCATAAATCCTCAACCTAAGAGCTGTGACCAGCTATACTCTTTATGCAGGAGGCTCAGTCTGTGCTCATACACAGTTTCCTTACTCAGACACCAAATCTGTGCCCCATTTCTATCCCCGTGTGACTGAGAGGTGGAATGGAAACTTGAACTATTTAGTTCCAAGGAAGTTATATAGTACTCTTGGAAGCCCTCTTCATAGCTCATTTCTACCCCTAAGCAGTGAAATCATGATAATTCAACTACTTTTTGGAGATGTGGTCAGTTGTGCAAGAAACACAGTTGTGTAAAGTTCCTGTTTGAATCTGAAGCCCTACAAACTAGGTCTATTCCCAAAGCTCAAATTCCAGTATTAAAAGAAGTGAGCTGGAACAGGATCCAGTGTATTAATATTAACATGAGAACACCAGGCATTCATACAGTGCTTCCATATTCCCAGACGTGCAGCCTGTACTGTGGTATAACTGACAGCTCAATAAAGTCCCTCCTCCCCATTTGTTTCAACTAGCTCAGAAAGAGGAAAAATGCTTGATGCATATAAGGATGAACTTACATAGCTAGTTAACTCTGACATTCCTGTCTTGAATTGTGATCTGAATGTGAAAGACTGTAATAGCACAGGGGATCAAGACTCAAACACAATTAACTGGATGACTGGTGACATGTTCACTTGCATCGGACTGGTACCGGCACTCTCACACATGAGTGAGTCTCTGAAAGCCTAATCTTATGGCTGCCTTCAAAACAAATGATTGTCTTCCTATGAATTTATGCTCAAAGTCACTATTAGTACATGGTTTCTGCAATGGGCCCAGGTGAAAATGGATTTAAAAATACTGCTATTTTAAGGAAGAAAACTAATGCTGCTGAGTATTGATGTTGATCAGTGAATGATGATGATTTAAACTAAAAATTTATTGTGAGAGGGATTAAAAAAATGGAAACTGTTAAAATTCAGCGAGACCCCATTTGAGAAAGGTATGAAAGTAATTTCGAGCTCATTTCCTTTCAAAACAAAAGCAAATGTGAGCTTTTTCAGGAATCCAGCATGCTTGGGTGGAGAGGCATAAGTACTGCTTCAGAAGATGGGAAAGATACAGTGCAGTGGGAAAGGTGGGACAGAATAGCATTGTACTTGCCTCTTTCACACAACCCACAGATTTACTAGCTGCTTATATAAATAAATGCCCACGTGCTAAGCTGTAGTATGTATTTGATCAAACTGACGGCACCCATACTGACTGTATTAAAAGGATGAAGTCAAGGTTATGTGTTGCTGTTAAATGTTTGCAAGAATGCTTGAAGTGCATGGATAAATATAAAACAGCAATAGTAAAGGTAGTCTCTTGCCATTATTTTTCCTCTCAGGTTCCTCCCTTACACACTCCACTTCTAAATCTACCTCTTAAGATAGTTTTATGTGGCATCTCTGATTTTAGCCTAATAGTCACCTATTTCAGTCCTGTTCTGATTTGTCCCTTTGGACCAACCGAAGATGTACCTAGAAAGTATCCACTAAGTATTGAGGCTCTTAATAACAATACTTCACCCCTTGCTCACATCCATAGTATCAATTTGTCTTAATTATCTTAGAGTTAACTATCTTTGACTTAATATCTTTAGAGAAAAAAGGTCAGGGCTAAAAAGCTGTTCTCCAGACCATTTAGAGAGTACTTTCAACTCCTTCGATCTTCAGCATGGCCTCATCTTATCCTAAGTCTTTTCTAGAAGAGACTGGTTTTGAAATGTCTTGAAATATCCATGACCCTATTTTTCAAACGCTAAAAGCAGAGCAGAGCAGTGCTAATATAAACACTGCCTTATCTAGGACTGCTGAGGATGTGTGTGATTTCCTGAGCATATCCTGAGCTTGCATCTGCTCACTTACCAACTGATAAGTAACATGGCACTTTTGAAATGAGAAAAACCCAAGCATTTAAATAGACCCCTTTAAAAGAAGAATACTAAGATATAAATAAATTTTTGCCCAATACCTGACCTTTTGTCTACATCAAAAGCAATCCCTGTTTTGTTGGAAAATTAGAATAAAAAGAAAATGCACACACAGAGGAGGAATAATGCATAGAATGAGCTGAAATATCTGTTTCTGGGCTAAATGACCAGCCATGAAAGACATAGTAACTCTACAAAACCCTACGTAAACATTCAAGAAGGAGAGGAAATATTTAACATACTTAGAGAGGTTGGAGTGGGCGTGAATAGGAAAAAAAAAAAGAAAAAGATTTATGGAACAAAATACCAGTAGGAACTTCCTGTCCATCAGATCTGTGTAAGAGTTTGATTTTGCTATTTTCACAATGAATATTATATTAAGGTCAAAGGACTACCACATATTTGATTTTAACTGCTATATTTATCATCCATTATTTTGTGGCAATTGACAAGCAAAAGTACAGAAGAGAGAAAGCACAGTAAGATAACTGTGCATATGGAAAACTTGAAATCAAATATAGAATCATAGAATCATAGAACAGTAAGGGTTGGAAAGGACCTTAAGATCATCCAGTTCCAACCCCCCTGCCATGGACAGGGACACCTTGCACTAAACCATGTGGTCCAAGGCGCTGTCCAACTGGGCCTTGAACACCTCCAGGGATGGAGCATCCACAACCTCCCTGGGCAACCCATTCCAGTGCCTCACCACCCTCACTGTAAAGAACTTCTTCCTTATATCTAATCTAAACTTCCCCTGTTTAAGTTTGAACCCATTACCCCTTGTCCTACCACTACAGTCCCTAAGGAAGTGTCCCTCCCCAGCATCCTTATGGGCTCCCTTCAGATACTGGAAGGCTGCTATGAGGTCTCCAGGCAGCCTTCTCTTCTCCAGGCTGAACAGCCCCAACTCTCTCAGCCTGTCTTCATACGGGAGGTGCTCCAGCCCTCTTATCATCCTCGTGGCCCTCCTCTGGACTCGCTCCAACAGCTCCATGTCCTTTTTATGTTGAGGACACCAGAACTGTGCGCAGTACTCCAAGTGAGGTCTCACAAGAGCAGAGTAGAAGGGCAGGATCACCTCCTTTGACCTGCTGGTCATGATTCTTTTGATGCAGCCCAGGATACAGTTGGCTTTCTGGGCTGCAAGCGCACACTGCCGGCTCATGTTAAGCTTCTCATCAACCAACACCCCCAAGTCCTTTTCTGCAGGGCTGCTCTGAATCTCTTCTCCACCCAACCTGTAGCAGTGCCTGGGATTGCCCCGACCGAGGTGTAGGACCTTACACTTGGCTTGGTTAAACTTCATAAGGTTGGCATCGGCCCACCTCACAAGCGTGTCAAGGTCCCTTTGGATGGCATCCCTTCCCTCCAGCGTATCAACTGAATCACCCAGCTTGGTGTCGTCAGCAAACTTGCTGAGGGCGCACTCAATCCCACTGTCAAAAAAAAACAACAAAAGCTTGTGTCGAGGGCTGATTCTCAATAGATCGCAGAGAGGGAGCTGCTCTGCTATGTACGAAACCCTGACCCAGAATCAGGTCGTCTACGAATGATTTAGTGCCGGGTGCCCCATGATCATGCGGTACGCGATGGGTGAGAGGCGGCACCGCATTCGTCCGCCCCTCCAGTCCCGACCACAAGCAGCACACCGCACCGGGCCCGTCCTGCTGGAGGCAGGCGGCTGGCTATTGTGAGCCCACCGAGGAGCCGGCAGCGCTGCGGTATCGCTACGTCTAGGCGGGATTCTGACTTAGAGGCGTTCAGTCATAAACCCGCAGATGGTAGCCTTGTGCCAGCGGCTCCTCAGCCAAGCGCACGCACCAGGGGTCTGAACCTGCCGTTCTTCTCATACTGAGCAGGATTACTATTGCAACAACACATCATCAGTAGAATATGAGCATACATATTTAATTCTACCAAGAGTCTTAATCTCTACTTGCCTCTGGATCACTAATTATAGAATCATAGAATAATTAGTGTTGGAAAGGACCTTAAGATCATCTAGTTCCAACCCCCCTGCCATGGGCGGGACACCTCACACTAGATCATGTCACCCAAGGCTCTGTCCAACCTGGCCTTGAACACTATACTGCAAAGATTTTCATGCTTGCAGGCTGTCCAGTTAGGCAAATTATTCGTATGTGTATTATCAGCCTTTTCCTACACAGGTGTCTGAAGCCTTAGACATACCTGTATACAAACTTTAGAGTAAACACTGGCATGAAAGCAGTTTAAAGATTAAGGCTGCACATTGCTACAAGGCTCTTTGCCTCTAGGATGGCATGAATACAATCACTAATCATTCAATTCTTCAAACAACAGTAAACACAAACATAAGTATCATATGATAAGCTGCTGCTATTTATGAAGACATATATTACATGTAATTTTACTTGCTTGCACTCAGTATCTTGCTTGTCAGGAGCCCTTGCGAGATGGAGCTAAGCAAAAGCAACTGTGGGTGTTTTAAAATTGAAAATGTGGGGATAAGTTTTGGAACACCTAAAATGGAAATTAGAGTCTTACCTTTACAAAGAAGTTAATTTGGAAGCTGACATCAGTCTCTTTGCTAACATACATATCAAATTCGCAGTTAACCTCTCTGCACAGATAGAAATCTTGTTTCTGTCTTAAGGATGCCTGAAGCATTCGTAACTTCAGTTTATAAGTGTTTCTGATGATTTCATATTGGGATGGAGAGAGACATAATATCAAATATTAGATTTGAAAAATGAACGTAAGATATATTTTTGGCTGCACATGATATAGTACATACACGATGGAGCAAAGTACCCCTAATAAACATATTGGAAGAGTAAATTAAATAAATATAACAACTCACTAATGTAAATAAACACATGACAACTTGATCTGTTTTTAGGTTACCCCGAAAGCTATGAATCATATTTCTATTCAAGACACGTTTTAGTTCATACTTTTTACTTAGCATGTTTCTTTATGTTTAATAATTTCTTATTTTACTCTTTGGTACACATGGCATTTCACAAACACATAAGATAACAAGTTCTCTACTTGGGAGAGTGTGCAATAAGCATCAGACCCTTCTCTTGAAAAGGAGTCTGACTGCAAAAGAAAAGAGAACACACAATTAAAGTGAGATCATCATTAGAGCAATGGGCAAATCAAGCAGAGATATTCTGGGGCAAAAGCACTGAAGAGCCATCAGGAAAAAATCTGGGACCTCATATACAAAGAATGTGACTCAATGTCTTAATAACAAAAAACCTTTTAGGGAAAAAAAGGTCATGCAAGAGACAGACTAATATTTTATATTCAGTACACTTGGAGAAGGGAGTTTAGAAGACTAGCTGAGAGAAACAGATCACTTAGTGCAAATAATAAATTCAGCTGAGGAGAAACGCTGATTGTTAGAATATGATTGACACTGGCTCTTGAAACAGATGTCCTCCTGCCCTCCCAGCTGGAAAGGCTGACTGGGTGGAGCTCCTTTAGAAAACTGGCTGCTGCCATTGTACAGCTAAAAGAAAAGTGGACATGCAGAGGCAAATTTTCAAAGCAGTGTGTTTATTAACTACCCATTTGCAAATACAGGCAATTGTTAGTGAACCTCCTGCACATCCCTTTGAAAACCTACCCGGTTTGTCTGAGATGATATCTCACCATTCATGTCAGAAAAGGTGCCTCCCAAAATAGAGGTGGGTCTTTCTTGACAATGGACAAAATGGGTGATCTCAGGAACCCTTTGCCTTTTTAAAAAGCCGTGTGAGGTCTCCCATACTACAATTCACATTCAATTTAAGGTTTTTTCTCTTCTCACAAGATCAAAGAATTTTTTCTTATGTCATCACACACGACATGGGTAATGAAAGGTTTGAGAAGCTAGAACTGACAGTTTCCAGCATGGCCTCTAATTCTGTAGCTTTTCAGTATTCTCATTTATATGGGGACAAGAAGGGGGAAATGACTAAGAATACTTCACCTGGCAATCCTTGAACGCTCACCATTGTGAGTTGAGAACAAGCATAGCATCACTATTATTATGGTCTACCCATGTATACTTACAATGAATAGACTAGCACTCTTAGTGTTTCTCCATTATAGCCACGATTTGCTTTACAAAGTGTTGGAGCATGTATGAGCTCGTTATCAATCAAATAAGTAAGAAGTTTTGGATGCAATGCAAAAATGTCCGTGAAGTAAAAGTCACACAACAAAAAAAGATAAATTCAAGTTTTAAAATCATTCCATTAGCATGTGTTTGGACACACTGCTGTTTAAACACAAGCCTTGACTCTCTGGCTGGAACTTAGTAACATCATATTACACCTAAATCTCACATGAAACATGGCACAGTCATTATTTAAAGGCTTGATATTATTTAATGCAGGCTTTTTCCTTTCTTTTTCTTTTTATTCCCGACAGTCTTTCTATGGTGTGCAAGCAATTATACAAGACCAGGTGTAGCAAAATAACAGTCATCAAGAAGTGAAGGTGGTCAACAGTTGAAATTGTGCACTACACTGTCACACTTGGTGGATGCAACTCTTTTGCCTCTATGTACATGCTGCTTGTTCCCAGTATCACAGGAGGAAAAAATAATGGGGTATAAGTTTTCACAAATCCATCAGATTAAATGTGATTCAATCAGTTACATTTTGGTCATGGTTTTGAGGGATGTGTGTTAATTCTGCTGATGTTTGCAGTGGCACTCGTGGCACTCAAATTTTTGTATCTTCAAGGTTAGATTGTTCTGAGCATATCTCTAGATAAAATGGTCTTTGCATTTGTATTATGTCAAACGAGCCAATATGAGGCAGTGTGAAAGACTAAATAAAAAGACTGAATATATTGTGTAAATACAGCAATAAGAATTTCAGTATGGATGGAGACTGTGATCAGTATTTTATTGTATGCCAAATAGGTACCTGCATTTCTATTAAAATGCCTACAAATATTTAGAAATATTTTTATTTCATGCTGAGATGGGAAATCAAATACGAAAATGCTTGTTCGAAAAAAATGGTGACAATTTGGGAATGCTATGACACTCATAAAATACTAAATATTTATGTACTGATATTCTGCAAGCAAAAACTTTTGTTTTGTTTAAATTCAATATTAATCTCTGTCCTTCAGAGATGTTGTAGTATTATGGAAATACAGTGTCATTGCTGCATGGCTCTGTTTTTACCTCCACAAGTAGAGTTGAGTTCCTGTGATAGATACAATCCTGTGAATCTAACATGTAGAAAATTTGAGAGAATTATGGGAAGAGTAACATGAAAACTATACAGAAGGTATCTTGGAACAGATGAGTTATACCTATTATGAGAGCTAAGTTTGCTTGACTTTGCTTACTTATAAACATTTTTAAAAACGGAAAACAATACATCCTAATCTTTCATATCTAAAAAATTGCTCTGGAAAAATAAAATGTTCAGTAAAAAATATTTGAACAAAGAATCTTAATCCTTGAGTTTAAAAGTTTAGGTTGCTTGCAATAGTATGCAAGTGCACAAAAAAATGCCAATTACAGCTTCATTGCAAGCCAAACACAACCTGTCTTTTACAGAAGCGATATTCTAAATAATTCTGAAAACGTGGCATAGGAATCTTGGAAATACAAACAGAAACATGTACTTTCAAATTAATTTCTTATTTCAGTGAAGTCCTTGAATGCCACAAGATAATTGACTTGACATTGTTAGGAATATTAAAGATGATTTTGAAGTAGACGGAATCCTATTCAGTCAAGAATCTTAAAAAAACCTGCCGTTATTACACTGAGGGAAGTGATTGGGTTTTTTTCAGGTTCATAGCCAAAAAGACACCAGTTGTTTCTCAAGAAACTTGGAATCTTAGAAGACGCTCATGGGAGTGTAGTCACAGAGCTGCTAAGAAAGCTGGGTGTATATGGTAATTTTTTTTTACTATATACTGTTGCCTTCTGCGATGTGAACACGAGAAATACAAAAAAAATTGTTTCTCATGCTATATTGTTTAAAAATAATATAATTTGTTTTGGTAATGAAAATAACTAGACCAGCTTAATTATTTCTTTCCCACTTTTCATCTCATAAAGCTGCTTCCAACAACCTTTCTTTACAAGTTTAAGTTTATTTTACAGAAGCTAGATTGAGAATCATTGAACAGCTCTCAAGTCCATGTTTTTTCCCCAGTTCCTTTGTGAAAACAGTGTATCTGCATAATTTGACATAGCCTGAACGCCAATGCAAACATCCCACAAATACTGCGTGACTGTTTAACCTAAAAAACATAGAGCGTACTTTGAAAACTCTATTAGCAATCTTTCACTCTCAAGTATTTTTATAAACTGTTTCCCACTGAAAATGAGATGGTCCCTTAAATTGAAAAATGATTAATTATACAAACTATGTGACAGAAGTGTTTATCGTTATAAAAGAAAAACATTTACAGAGCGATTTCAGTAGTTTATAGTAAGGAAAGATAATTAATAGTTTGTTGCTATTCTATGATTTTTCAGTGAGATAATCCATGGCTGGTGGTGTGGGGAATAGCTTCTACTTCTCAGTTCGCCAAACAGAAGAAACCTCCACTGAGTGGTTTATCTTAATAGCAGACATCTGTCTGGTTTTCATTATTCACATAGTAAAGAAGGAAGATCTGTGTGCTGCTTAGGAGAGTTTTAATGTAGCATATAGTCTTATAGTAACAGCAGATACAGCAGGGGCATTTTAACCACCCGCACTTGATGCACACAAAGTCAGTGCAAAATCCTTCAGAATCATGATAAGTGTAGTTGTGAAGAAGCACTGTGCTCTGAAAGCCTCAGAGGGCAGGACTATCTTGGGAAGGGACAGATCCCAGCAAGTTGTGTGTCCTGTGGTCCTAATACTTTTGCTGATGCAGTGTCTCCAAGGCAGCCGTGGGTGAGAAGCCAGATGCCCATGCCCCTGTCCTGAGGAGCAAATAAATGCCTGAGCATGCTCTGGTACAGCTAGTCAAAATAACAGTAAAATTCAAGTCCATGGCCATTGCTATCCAGTTATGATAACCTCTGGTTTGAATGCCCTTTCAGAAGGGCTCTCCATGAGGGCTCTTTCCTCCTCAAAGCAAGCAGGAAGAGGAAAAAAGCTTTTAGTGAAAAATAATAATGATTTTGCCAATATGTGCTTCAGCACTTACCCTTGCTGGTCACACTAACAGGTCAGTAGTTAGAGGTTGCCTCCCCTCTTCCTTTTGCCTCCTCTACAAATGTCATTGTGCAGTGTGATGTGACGATGCGACTCAATCATCTGAGAGGAGAGGTATCATATTGCTACCTCATTTACTATTTTTACTATCCCCTGTCCTGATTGTTGCTGCATTTACCCCCACTACAATTTCAGCTTAAACAAATAGAGCTTGCTAAAACCCCTTTGAAGACTGGCTTACGTATTCTAATGGAGAACAGAACGAAAGTGCCTGCCTACAGGTCCAAGTGCACAACAAAACTGTGAGGGTATGTCTGTTAGTTTAGCAATGAACAAAAATGCTTGGATGTTGGAGAGCGAGAACACAGAACAATACTAAAAGTAGCAGTGGTCTGCTTTCAACTAGATGTCTGTCTACAGTGCTGCTAATATTTTATATGCAGAAATGGATAGCAAAATAGAGTTCAGAAATGAACATCAAAACCAATTAGAGGTTTAAAAGTTTTCTGTATGAAGAAGTATTGAAAACAATGGAACTTATTAAAAAGGTGAGAAATCAAAGGAGACCAGATGAAAATGACTAATGTAATAAATGATATTGAGAAAATAAATCAGGAGCTCTCATTTAGTCTTTACAATAAGGTCATTTACAATAGAAGAACATGGAGCATTCAGTGAAAGACACCAGATAGAACACCTATTAAAGAAAATAACTTGTCTTTGTTATCTTATGAAAACCATTGTAACAAAATGTTACTGAGGCCAAGGGCTTACCAGGAAGAGGTAGACATCATATGGGAACATCTGCTGTAATTCCAGCTAGGAAGGCACATTTTTGAAGGAAGGTAAACCTTTCGCTCTTCATGGCTTTAATAAAGCTATAGGAAGAAACTTTTCAGTTTGTGATTGCAATTATTTAATTGAAAGATATACAATTTCTCCCACAGGACTCTGTGTTGCTCATTATGATCTGACATAGGGTGGTACTCTCATGCTTCTGTGCAACAAATTTACCATGGAGTTGGCTGTTCACTGAGTGATCTGGCCAATGTGTGTTAAGAAGTTAGTACCTCTCAGATGGGAATTACTGACCTTCAGGTTACATTCAGTAACTAAACTTTGTGTGCTCCTAGTCCAACACAAAATGTGGCGTAAGAGAACCAATTTGCATGTTACATTTCAGCAAACCTAGGGACAGGGCTAGTCTTCCTTGCAAGTTACTTCACTCAGATGAGTGTCAGCAACTTTCCCATGCTGATTGAGAAGTGCAAAGCTATTTGACCCTCTTCCCTTCCTTTAAGAAGCATTTTCCCCCCCCAGTGGTTTATCGGTTAAAAAGTACTGAATTCTAACTCTAATAATTCTGAGTTAAAAAACCAAATGCAGACTTGTTAAAAATACATATGCTCACAGATATGTATGTAGCTATATAGATACATATACATACCAATATACATACATATGTGTGGATGTGCATCTATATAGACATACATATTTACACACAGAAGATATATCTTCATAAATTTACCCTCCCTCTTATTTCTTGCGGGCGCTTAATAAATATGATGAATTTATACTGTATTTCAACATCATCAGTATGAAAAGTCAACTTATGATCCACCGACTTTATTAAGCAACTCCTCTGGACACAGGACTGCAGATGTCAAGTGTGGTTTTATAGAGATAGGGTGTGCAACCTGAATTCAGTAATTTCTTTTAAAAAATAAGTCTGTCCCAGAGGAAGCAATCCTTTCTCTTGCAAAATCATCAATGTCAAGAAACAAATGTTGTTAGGTGACAGTTACCTAGCTTATTTGCTGTGTGGTTTATTTTGAAGGCCTGTCTTTTAATATTTTTATTTCCTTAAGGTATGTCATTACATGCTGGCTGAGATAGGAAAACTTTTTTGGGGAGTAACATAATCATAATAATAAACTTTCTTTTTTCATTTTTTTTTCTTTTTAGTCACACAATTACCTACAGAATTTGTACAACCAATAACCTCAGAAAAAATGCCACACTTATCAAGTCATAAATACATGGCAGGAGACACCTTGTTTTGAGTTCATCTTGGGCTCAAGCCCTTGTTTCCTAGGTGGATGAAATACAATGAGACCTAAAAAAAAAAAAAAAAAAGATTGCTATTAAAACAGAAAAGCCCCAAGAAACAAAACAGCTTAACATTTAATCTCTCTTACCATAGCAAAAACAGATACCCAGAGTGCCTGTGTCACCCTTCTAACAACAAGGAGGTCTCGAATGATGTTTACCATTCCAGGAATGCAGAGCAAGTTAACATGCTGTGCTTTCCCTCTGCTCAGAGATACTATGACCTGAGACTGTGATAATGACAATCTGGTTAGCTGGGACAGAAAATGAGAGCAGGAAAGCCTATAGATTTAGGCAAGTACAGCATTAAACTTTATCTGGGACCCAAAGAAAGGACACTGGATAGGGCAAGAGTGCTATGAAATAGGGTTGTCTCAGGGCGCTATTTGTGGAGAAAGTGCTGCGACCACTGGCAAGGCTGTATGACCTGTGGGAAGTCCTGGCAGGGAATCTGAGCACAGAGAGGCTGAGGAGCAGGGTGCCTGAGAAGCAGAAGTGCTGAGGAGCAGGGAGGCCAAAGGACGGGATGCTGGTGCCTGGTGGTGCAGGCTGAGAGGAGCTGCTGGCTCCGCATGGCTGGACCCCCTGTCTCCTGCCCAGGGCCTGAGGGTGCCCCTGCACAAGCTCCTCACCTCATGCTACCGCTCTCCTCTGCTCAGGCAGAGCCCGATGTATCAGATGTGATCTGGGCTGTTGTTTTTTGACTTTTAGCTGCTTAATTTTTGTTTAAAAATTGTTCGATGCATTCTTTTCCCTCTTTCAGTTTACTGTTATAAAATCCGACCTCGTGAATAAATCACCACTCTGTTTTTTCCACACCCACATCCTTCCCTCTTGTGATAGCACAAGGGGTAATGGTTTTAAACTGAAAGAGGGAAGATTCAGGCTGGACATGAGAAAGAAATTTTTTACAATGAGGGTGGTGAAACACTGGCACAGGTTCCCCAGAGAGGTGGTGGATGCATCATCCCTGGAGACATTGAAGGCCAGGTTGGATGTGGTTCTGAGCAACCTGATCTAGTTGAAGATGTCCCTGCTCATTGCAGGGGGGTTGGACTAGATGACCTTTGAAGGTCCCTTCCAACCCAAACTATTCTATGATCCAACCCTAACTATTCTATGATTCTATGATTCTAAGAACATGGATCAATGAGGACTGAAGGCATTCTCAGGCAGTTTGTTTTCTGGAGATATTGAGGGTTTCTCAGGTATAGGAGTGTGCAGATTAACATGTTAGAGATGACTTTGGACTCTCCTGGTGGCCAATGCTGAACAGTGGTGATGAAAAAGGATGCATATAAATCTGCAAGTGTTCACACCCTTTGATACACAGGAAAATTTTTTTTTTAACTGTATTTTTATATTTCGGGTTTTGTTACTACAAGTACCAGTATTTTTACTGGTTTATAACCCAGAACATAAAGGTTTACAGCCTTTTGTCTTTGCTCACTTCTTTTAATAATTCTGCATATTTTTTTCAGACAAAGGCCACATTAGTGGACTGCATGACAATACAGTGTGAGATAAGTTTATCACGACAAAAATCATAACATTTATCATGACAAAAGCTGCATCAGTTTGAAGTATTATCCTAGCACTGCCTTGGAGACAGTGAATAATTAGTTTAACCTGGCAATGAATAATATAAACTTAACCACAGAAATGGTTGGTGTTATCATCTCATGTTTTTATAATGCAGTAAGGACACCAGGTTAGCATGATTATAGCATCGGGAGAGTTTGTAGAATGAGCTCATGTATAAATAGTTGCTCAAAAACACTGAGCATTTATGAAGCTCATTATTTGTCATTAATTATTTAACTGCAGGTCCCCATGTGGGCAGTGAAATCCTGCTGCTTTACTACTTATCAGGAATAAATTACCACTTACAACTTGGGGTTTCCACGATTTTCCTTTTGTCATCATAAATAAATTTAACTAATAAGCCTGTTTCCTTCTCCCTGTTAAACTGACTGCTGGCAAGAGGCTTTTTGGCTAGTGACCTAATACGAGACAAAATATAGGATAAGTGAAAAGCTGTGCATTTTTATGAAGGCTCAGATTGTTTGCAATAGATCTGAGAACTCAGCAAGAGATCAGTATTTGCTTGCATTTACTGTGTATTTGTACAGGACCAGATTTTTGAAACCGCTCAGCAGCCACAATTAAAGCCAGATTTTTTTCTGAGGAGCAGTTTCAAATTTGCCAGCTAACTGAAGTTATTTTAGTACCTAAATGAGAACCAATGGATAAATCCCCATTTTGGCACCACTCTGATCCTCAAAATCCCAGCTCAGTTGCTGTCTAACCCTTTAGGTGCCTCTGTTCTTGCCAGCAAATCAGTAAGTATGCCTGTATTACTACAAGGGACAACATAAAGAAACAAATCCTAATATCCTCAGTCAGCTTTCAGCCCTTCCTCATGTTTCAGCCTCATCAGGATTTGAAACCCACAGCGTTTCTTCAGTGCATCATTTGGCAGGTTTCCTGATAAGGAAGGTGTAACCTGACAGATGACTGTACTCTGCAGTACTACACCTCCCACAGTTGGCTTCCAGAGATACGCAAATGATTTGCCCATTTGCACATGCATGCCTGCATGTGTGTGAATAGAAATTGGGTTTATCCCAAAGCCTAGAATCTGGTGCAATCTGCAGCCAAGAAGACAGGTCTCCTTTGCTTAATTTGGCCTGGATGTTTCAGTAGTCAGCTCAGGGCTGCAACCCACCAGGACTTTCATCCTACCCTGTAAGCACACCTATGTTGCATAGAAATGTTGCTATATATCTATACACCTGGCTGCAAACCTTTGCAAATCCAGGAGGGTGTTTGAACAATCAAAACCCACCTAAATCTCTGACCCTTTTCAGACAGGCTCCTCTAATATGACTACCACCACCTGTGATGGGCTCTTTGATATATGAAGAAAGCAGGTTTTACAAAAAGGCTCAATTTTGGTTTTGTAGGACACAAAGGTATGTTTTATCAGATCCAAACATTGTGTATAAAAATGTGGTATCATCTACATTTATTTATTTATCTACGCAGACGGACACAGACACACACATACATACAGTAGTGATTAAAATGAGGGAGTATATAATTCTGTGGCATTCTGGACCCTCAGTTTTCAACTTTTTTCAGGCAATGGAATATCATTTTCAGGGTGGAATACATTTTTTATTCTATTCTAGATTTTCATGTATGGCTTCACAGTTCTTCTGCCAACTACCTCCTATTCTGACGTAATCCAAAAAATTTAGGTCACAAACTCACCTCAAGAAATTTCTCATATCATCTAGACCTTAAGAAATCAAGGAGTAAAACAGATGTTGTGTTTTAAAAGTGTTATTCACATACAAATTTAAAAAGATTTTTTTTTAGTTTAATAGATGTTCTTAATAATAAACCAAATATTCTCCAGCTGTCTCAGTGGCATGTTACAACACTAGGGTAAAAAATACCAACTCTGCAAAACTCAGTGCCTAACTTGTTTAGGATAATTTACAGGATACTTGGAAGATATGTTGTTCAGAACTTTTTTTTTTCATTCGTGCATGGTATTTTTTAAATCTAATTTAATTCCATACCTGTAGGAGGAAGTGGCAAGATTTGTGCAATTGCACTAAAAATATCATGCTTGGGACTAATTATGTGTGTAAAATTGTGTACTGGTTTGGGTCTTCATCAAAAATTTGTCCATAATCTGTTACTAGGCTTGTCTCTAAAAATATGGTGAACATTGGCAGTATCATCTCAAAGGAAATATGTCGCCCCATTGTACTGGATGACTAGATTTTTACAAGCAGCCTTTAATATAACATTTGTGATTATTATATTGCTGAATTGAATCTATTTTCTTGCTGTTGATCAGGAAGTTTGGAGCCCCTCCTTTCTTCTACTTAATTCAAAATGCATACACAGTTAAGGGGAAGTATAACCTGATGTATGTGACTTCAGCCACTTGTAAATGCAAGGATTTTAGCCCTTTCTGTACTCACATGCATGCTGATGTGGGTACCTCTTTCTTATTACCTGTGAAGATACTCAGAGGCCATCCCTGTAGAGTTTCTCCTCCCACCACAGTCAAATTGATGTGAAAGGTCTTGCCAGTGGATTATTTAAATCCTGATATTCTGTTCTTGCTTGTCAAGAATGCTGGGTATAAATCTCTTGGCCCTTATCTTTCTACACTGCCCACTACCATTTTCTACTACTTCTGTCTGTCCTCATGACATTTCCTGGAGAGCTTAAAGTGCTAATTATTAATTTAGGGCTAGATTCTGGCTCCTACAGCCAGAGGCATGCTGGAGGGAATGCAAAGGGACTCTGATTTGCTATATGCATGTTCTTTACCACTGAGATCCTCACACATCCACTCCTTGGTTCATATTAGGAAACACCCATGATTCTTTTTAATCAAACCTGTCCACATCAATTATGAGTTCAGATTACAAATGAAAAAATACACCATTAAAGTTCAAAATGATTTTTTTCAAACACATAAGTACATTTGCTCAGTTTGAACTATGGATTGCATTAATCACTGGTGGGTTGGTTTTTGGGTTAGTTTTTTTTCACAGCACGGAGGGGATTTAGCTCTAGGAAGAAATGTTTCATCATCTTGAAGCCCAGTAAGGCTCAGTGTTATTATGTCAGTATAACAGGTTAACCAAGGCACTAAGGTGAAGTGACTTGCCTAAGGTCATGCAATAGATCAGTGGCAGAGCTGTATACCACATATGCGGTCATTTAAATCCCTGCAAAATACCTTGCTCCATAAGATTTTCTTCCTCTCTCTTGTCAAGTATAAATAGTTTAGGCTTTCTTTGGCAGGCAGAAAGCCCTCTGCTCTTTCTCTTAATGTATTCCCATGATAAAGTGTATTCACTGACCCAACTAACAGGAAAAATTTTAGGCCAAACACAAAGAGACTGCTCCGCTCAAAGCACTCCCTGAATTTCCTGCAACTTCACCATAGGTTGACTTACTTACACATTTTTCCAAACCTTCCTATTCGTTTGGCAGCCAGTTCTTCTTATTTCCCTTGTCTTCAAGTTTCGTTTCCCAGTAGTGTCCCTTCCTACTTTTTTGCTGTATCAATTACTACTTCCATGGGCAATTTTACCTGTAATTGTCTCATCTTCTTTTTAAGCTGCACCGTTTGAATATATTTTGGCAAACCAGGGGTTCTGGTTATGCACAGCTTATGAATTGTGACAAACTAACATATAAAGAAGTCCTTTGGCTTTTACCATCTTCTCCTTTATATTTTTCGCAAAAGCATCCTCTGAAAAGGCACCCTCAAGAGTTGTTTGAAGAAGAGAGAGTGAAGAATTTACAGCTGAATGATGTAGATTTTATAATAGTTAAAATGTCAAACATTTATACAGTTGTATGTTTGACTGCATTCTCTTTTCTCCCTGCTATACAAGCAAGCCAGATACCTGATGCCTGCATAGCACTCACTGATTTTATTTTTTTTTAATTCAGATAAATATATTCAAATAAATCATTATAGTTCAGTCACATGTGAGGTAAAAGTGGTTTTGCTCAAAATTTGATGCCATAAATTGGAGCAGTATGTGAATGTGCCAGCTTTTAGCAGAAGATGGATCCTTACATGGCAGAAATACCTGGGAGTCTAGTCTAACATATAGTTAGCACTATGAATTAATGGCATCATGATGGTGTAGTGGCAGTTTTTTTCTTACTAGTAAAGAAAGCTGCATTAACAAAGTCTTGGGGAGGTCAAATAAGTATAAAATGGGTACTAGAGATGCCCACTTTTCTCTCAGCTGCCCCGTCTCCATGTGAGACCAGGCTGGTGTGCTGAGGATACCTGAGAATGCTAGGCTCCACTGGAGTAGTTTTGATGAAGAGGTCTGGGTTTCTTGAATGGCGAGTGTGTGTCCCTGGGTTGGAGGGATTATAGTAGATAGGTGCTAGAAGGAAGATTTGATTATCTCTTCTACTTGAGGAAGTACAGACAAATTTCAGTTTGGGGCTGGAATTTGGAGATCATTTTGGATTGCAGCAGTGTTTTTTCTGACTGTTTTGGCAGAAACTTTGAGTGAAATACTTTGTGGTTATTTTTGTCAGCACAACCTGACATTTTATTTTCACCTCTGCTGTATTATCAGGCATGCATTAATCTCTCCAGGACTAGTCTATTGTAATGATTGTACCATAGACCACTTAGAAAATGAAAGCACTGCAGAATGTTGCTACCTGGAACTTACACTGATAATGACAAAACAGTTTGCATTTGGTGGTATTGACTTGAAGCCATAAAGTTCTTAGCATTCTGAAGCTTACTTCAGAGGCTCTGTCTCTCCTACTGAGATAAAGTCAGAGGTATGGACAGCAGAACTACTATAATTCCTCTGGTATTAATATAACAGGGCATTTTCACAAACATTTTTTATAGGGAATTATTGACTGTGGAAGTTTACCAAAACAGGTGAATCACAGAACTCATTTTTTCATGTACTGGTGGAAAAAAAAAGGACACCTATGGAAAAGAGATGATTATTCTGTTTCTCCATGTGTGATTTATGTATATATATATAGAGAGAGAATGCTGGCAAAGAACAGGAAGTATTTTTTCAGGTGCTTAATACATCACAGAAACAACAAATTGAGGAAATTACTCACATTAGTAAGCTCGGCGCCACATGCTTAACTATGCTTAGAGTTTTTATTCCCAAGCAACCAAAGAATGAAGTTTATATTCGCCTTCTTGATAACATTACAAAGTTGGCTTTCATTCTACTTTTTGCCGCCTGAGCCTTACACAATTATTGTCAACGAAACACTAATGAAACTACAATCTTTTATTCTGTGTATTTGGTTTGTACCATAATCTGCTAGTGGTGGAAGGCGTATAGAAATGTCTATGCCTGCTGAATAAGGTTGCATGAAAATGCCCCTTTCAGCAAACAAAGAAGAAAGCAATTGGACTACTCTGCAGGTACTCCATGAACTTCAGCCTTGGCTGAAACACAAATTAGATGCCATCATTGGGAAAGTGTTCTACGTATGGATATAGTCAATAGCAACCTTGACAACCTCCATATAAAAAACTGCTGTTGCACAAAATATGCCTCCATTGTTTGGCATTTTGAAAGACATTTTACTTTTCCTAAACTATATCAACAGGGTCAGTGATTCAGAGCCCAACTAATCCTTATTTTAATGTTTGTGGGACTCCTGGGTGCTAATATTTTTTAGTTCTAATGTTTGATATTTATTCATGTTGCTTTATCACTGAGGAAACTCCCATTAGAGGGGGCGGCAAAAAACCCTGTTAGATCATTTTTGTATAAACTTCATAACTTTAAGAGTAATTTCTAAGCTAGTAGTCCATGAAGAAGGATTCTCTGATATGATATGTTCAATTCCACCTGCATTTTAAGAAATACTTACTCATTGGCCAAATTATCATTAAATCTTATGTAGGGTGTACAGGGTAAAACTGAGTTTTCAGAGGCCTTAGTGAGTAAAAAAAAACCACTTTTGAGGAAACTAGTTTATTGAAAATTGAGGCTGAATTAGGAAAACATAATATCTACCAAAAATTATGAAAAAAGTTCAGAATATTGACTACTTCCTAGCTTCTCGCAAAATCACTGAACATTTTAAGCCAATCAGATTACCACCACACCCCCCCTCCAAAATGAAGTGAAATACTTTTTTTGTTTTGTTGTTTTTTTTTTACAAGAATACTTACTAAAATTAAAATTTGGGCTCATGTGAGAGAGGTGTTCAGTTTTGATTTAGCAATTTAACCACTAAAATAAAAGCATATATTCTTAAGGCTTTAAAACCTCTCATCTGTACACAGCTCTCCAGTGTTCTGTAGAATAGCCCTTTGCCTCATGTGAGACATCTTGTATCATAAGAAGCAAATAAAAAATTAATGCTCAAAATTCATGCTTTAGTTCCATTCCTGATGATAAATTTCTCCAGATGCAAAGTGGAGACAAGCCACTATTTGTACCAGAAACTCAGTTTCTCATGCAGGGAGACTGACAAGTCTCTATGTCTGAAATCCCAGATGGTTGCTCTGAAGCTATGACTTGTGCTAAGCTTAAGCAACAGAAAAGCAGAAAAAAAGTTTAAATTGAATGTTTTTTCACTCTCAGTGGAATAACTGTAATAGAAATAGCAACAATGATAAATTAGATTCTCTTAGTGCCATGTTGGGCATTGGCTGAACATATCCTCTAGAGAGGATTAGTTACAGTATGGTATTTACTTCATGCTTGCTGAAAAGAAAAGTTGATACATTTTCTTTAGAAACCGAGTTCTTGTCTACATACCTATATATGTAATTGACATTTTTTGCTCGGACATCTTCCCAGACTAGTTCATGGTGGGGCCTAACTCGCAACTGCACCATTGTTAAAGATCTGTTACTGCTAAGCATGGAACCCTCTTCTCAATCATCTCTTTCTTACCATGAAATTTCTATTCACTAGTTCAGAATTCAGGCTTACTTCCAAGCCAGAGCTTTACACCTGTCAGCTAGATTAACTTGAGTGTAGACTTTGTTCTCTACCAGTTGTCTTTCCTCAGTCCCACCTTTCCTATTCCTTCATTCTTGTTATGACATTACTGGTGAGTCTCTTTGCAACTAGCTCTTCCAGATGGTATGCAAGGTAAAGTGTGAGAGTATCCACCATTGTACTGCTCTAAAGAGAGGTAGGTGGTGTTGCTGCACTTATGATGGTGTAGTGGGTTTTCCTTTACTTTCAGCCCCTTGTACTTTCCTAGGAGTGGAGCAGGAAGAAAAGCTGTGTCTTTCATATGTCCCTAGGTTGGGTGGTGACTGCTCCCCACCTGGTCCCCGTATTTTTTGGCTGCCATTTTTGGGCATGCCATTTAGAAACCATGTGGTTTCTACGATAGAAAAAACTGTTGCAAAGAGATTAGTGAAGGATTTGTGAGGGATAGGAAGAACGGGAGAATAAATTGATTTCCTTATCTTACAAAGAACAGGTCAGCTGCACTAAAGCAGTAGTCTGGAATTTCCAAAAGGATGGTAAAGTAGGGTGTAGTCCTTTTCTGTGCTTGAAGCTCCAGAGCAATTCTATCTTGCCAAAGCATGATAGTCTCAGTTGTGCCTACACAGCATGACAGAGCCCTGACATTCAAAGTTGCTCTTAGCAGGGAATCTGTCCTTGTCTGATACGTTAAATGTTGTGCCCTTTATATTCTTCTATAAATAATTTGCCAAGTTTTAAAAGGGAAATACTTTGTGAACCAATGGAAAAAAAAAAAAAGTTAGGAAAATACCAGCAAAAACCAAGGAGGAGTTTGGACTGGCAGTCTGCACAGCTAGGATTTGTGAAATGCAGTTAATAATACTACAGCATGTATGAACATGTTGTCGACTGACTAGAATTCCTGGATCTGTTTATATCAAACACTACTGTTCTTGGGGGCCAGGGAGAGTGTCTTTCTGCAGTAAGTGAGAGAAATAAAACATGCCAAATAATTACAGTAATGATGCAAAAAGCTAGGGATGCGATGTAAAATTTCATATTATTTCAAAGTCAAAAGTGCCTCTTGGCCTGGCCAGCTAATGCTTTCTGCAACCGTAAAATTTGGCTGCAATTGTGCAATACAATACTGGTGAGAAAACGCAAAGATTATTACCATGCTCTCTTAAAAAACAGATCCTAAAGCTGGACAACCAAGGTATGTAAAGCAATGGCAATTTATTTCCCTAACCAGCAGAGAAACGCAAACGTATAGAAAAAAACAACCTCCGAGACCCCTATGATTATGAAAAGGAGACATATTTATGTAAACGGTGGTGAAATCCTAAAATGTTTCACCTGGAAAACGTCCCAAAAAAGGCGGGCCCAGAAATCATTTTTCCTTGTCTGCTTCTTGGCAGGAGGTTTTGCGGCTTTTGCTTTGCACCATAGAGATTACACTTCTTCATTTTAGTGAAGGCCACAAGGCAACCCTGCTGATAAAAACAAACAAATGCCAACCTCATCCTCTTGATGTACCCCACAAAGCACACACAAATTAGCAATCAGAGTAATGAGTTCAAGTCCCCAAGGTCCCTCTGACATTTCTGTCTCCCTTCTCTGGCCTCTCCTATGGTTCAGACAGCTAGAGCCTAACTTCCTCTCCTCCTTCTTCCACTCACATTGTAACACACACAAAAAAAATCCCCCAAAATTACTGCTATGTTTCCTCCCAAAGCCAATAACCTTATAAAATAGACTTTAAAAATATAGAAATCTTGCCTGCTAATGAACTTTTTTGCTTTTTGTATGCGTATGCATGTGCGCATATAGGCATACATGGTGCTTTCAGGAAGACAGAGTGATTCTGAAGGACACACAGGTTTTCAGAATAATCTTGATAGATTTAGACAGAAACAATCTACAGCTGTACCCCTCCATCACCTCTTTTCTGCTTTGCCTGCAATGATTGGATTACTTTCTCAGTAAATCTGCACAGTCGATGTAACAAAAATTATTTTTGTTCTCCTGATAAAGTTGAACAAATCAAAGTTTGTGCTTTATTTATCATTTAAAGTTACAGAAGTCTTAGAGATCTTGTTGCTGGTGTGATTTCTACCTATAGATTTTTTTTTAAATTATTATTGATAAAGACTGTTATTCACATACATTACATGCAGAGACCAATTTTTTTTTTTTTTTTTTAGTTTATATACTGGGTCACCTAATTATCTACAGACACAAACAACAAAATTTTTCTTATAAGAATAAAAAGGGGCTTTAAGGAAAAAAAGTTTGGAGGCCACGGATGTTGTAGTTGGTTGCATCCAGAGAGCAGTGATCAAAGACTCAATGACCAGATGGACACAAGTGACAAGTGGTGTCTCTCTGGGGTCCATATTAGGATCAGTACTGTTTAATATCTTCCTCAATGACATAGTCAGTGAGATCATGTAGTGACAGGGCAAGGGGGAATGGCTTTAAACTGAAAGAGGGGAGGCTTAGATTAGATGTTAAGAAGAAATTCTTCACTATGAGGGTGGTGAGACATTGGCACAGCTTGCCCAGAGAAGTTGTGGATGCTCATCCCTAGAACTGTTTAAGGCCAGGTTGGATGGGGCTTTGAGCAAGCTGGTCTAGTGGAAGGTGTCCCTGCCTGTGTCAGGGAGGGTGGAACTAGATGATCTTCAGGGTCCCTTCCAACACAAACCATTCTATGATGATTTTATTATGATATTTTGTTGCTATTAAAATCATAGATGGATTGGAACATCTTAAAAGAAAATTACAATATTAAAACTACTTCCAAAAGTGCCTATGGAAAGCAAAACTTTCAGAAAAGTTATATTTATTTAAGGTTTGAATATTTTTGTGAGGATGGACATGATATTTTCAAAACTACTGCAGAATATTATAGAGATTGGTCATAAACCTAAAAACTCATCCAAATGTTTTTATTTCTGTTTTACATTTTTTTTCCAGGTTTGAGACAGTTTGTATCTTAAGTCTTACTTTAATGTCAGTTTTATAAAGTAACTGGAAAGTATTCCTGTAGAACTACATATAGCAGAACACTATCGCTTTCACAGACCGTTGTGCTTCAATATCGTAACACATGTAGAATGAAATGCACTCCTCCCATCATAAATCTTGATTATCAAAACATTTTGTTTTAAGATCGCCCCCAAAGACTGAAGCAATAAGATATGGTCTAGGGTGAGGCATCCCTACCCCTGGCAGTGGAGTTGGAACTAGGTGATTTTAAGGTCCTTTCCAACCCTAACCATTCTATGATTCTATGATTTATGTCCTTATTTAGAAAGTGAGTTGTGTTTTGTGGGTACCACCCCTTCATGGGTGTTTATAAAAGGCCTATGCTGGGGACAGTTTGGTTTCCATAAGAAAAGGCTGCCTTTCTGATCTCTTTCCAATGCCTTTGCCACAGCTTATGCAGCAACTTTGCCTCTCTGCTTAAATGTAGAGGGTGATCCATTATTCCATCCATTCCATTAATTCCCCCAGCTCTGGTCAACTTGGTGAGTTGCTTGGTGGTAACATCCTTTTAGATTGTGTTTGTAGGTATGTTATGGAATCAAACCATTGAAATAAGCCAGTGCTTTATTATAAACTCTGTTCCAAGCTAACAAACATCTCATTAGTACATTAATGCTCATTAGCAGGAGTGAACAAGAGAATGTAGATCCTGAGTGCTGAGTTGAGGGGCAGTCAATGGTTTAGCTGGAGTCATGTCAAGAATGATAGGATTCACCAGGTGTTGCTGCTGTATATCTAAAAATGCCTGTAGTAAAAGTCTTGCAGTTCAAAATTCACTAGAATAAAGTACGAGAAGGATAGTTTTTCTATTGGAAAAAGATGTTAAATATTGTAGAGAAGTCAAAAGATTGCAAACCAATAGTTAACTTTTAAATCACTCCAAATATGGGGAAAAGCCAGTGGATAGACCAGAAAAAAAATATTATTGTGTTCACTATGAAGAGGTAAATGGTTTGGCTTTAGCAGGTTCAATGGGTCTAGTATATAGGACATCTAATTTAACTAACAAAGAACAAACAAAGTGAATCAGCCCTTTTGCAACATAGACAGAATACCAACCATATCCATCTGATTGTAATTCTACAGAGTAACATATTCCTTCAAGTTAGGAAGCAAAATATAACAATTGATGTAATAGATCTACGGACCCAAAAGTTCACCTTTTCAGGTGAAAAAAAAGGATGGAACCTGTGGTGAACCAGGAAAAGTTCCAGTGCAGCCACCGACCTTGCATCAATACAATGCTGATGTAGGAGTTTGGTTAAATAGGAGTGAAAAAGGCAATTGGTTTTCACAGAGCCATGGTCCAACGTATCCAGACACCACTTTGCTGGCATCCTCAATTAAGTATATTTTGTGCTGTTTACGTTTTGGTTTTCAGTCTTCCGATTGGGATCTGAATCACTGACAGACACTTGTAAAAACTGAATGGGACACAAAAATGGTTGGATAGATATTCTAGAGTAAAATAATCTCCCATTCAAACCAAAGACCAGTTCTTTCTGCAGTAGCAGACTTTCTTCGTAAAAGCAAAAACCTCACCTTGACTCCTTCTGCTCCAGGTTCCCCCATGGACACTGGAGGCCCTGTTACCTGTCCACCTCACGAGGCAACTAAAGACATTAGATTACAAATACTGTCAGTTGCTGAATGCTATAGCAAAGAGGATTTAATACATAGACAGTACATCATGTCAACAATGTTTTTTGAGCTAGAATGAAGGTAGTCTGAAACCAGATTCATAGCTGCTGCTGCAAAAGGAAATACCTCCCTTGACTGCTAAAGAAATCATGTTCTTTTGTTGGATGATGTGGCCCACAAACTGTACCAGGGGTTTATGTAGATCCCATGTAACAGGAAGTGTGACTAGAAAATGCAAAGTAATTAAATTCTAGAGAAAGCCTGAGAACACCCCATCACCAAAAGTATGATCGTCTCCTGGTTAGAGCTTCCACACCTTGAACAGCAATGAACATTTGACTCCTGTTACCTACCTCAAGAGTGGGTACTCTAATTACCAAGCTAGTGGGTGGGAGAATCTAAGAAAGAGGGAACTATTTTTATGTTGCTAATTGGGAAAATGCTCTTGAGAATACATCTCCAGTCAGCTTGGTAGATGCAAGTTTGTGAGTTGACAAAATTAGACAGGTGCCTAGGGTTCAAGAGCGTTAGATTTAGTGATGAACAAGTTCAGAAACAGACTTCTAAGCAAAAGAGAAATGAGATGTTAAAGTGGGTGCCTATGGACCACATCTCGAATATTAGGTGGTTACATCTTAAAGCAAGAGTTTTAATAAACTCGTTTTGATGAGGACTGTAGATTTGATTCTAGGTTAACCAATCGTGTTGCGTATTTTCTAATATAGTATAGTATGAGCATGTTATACTTAAAGATACTTTGTAACATTTGCAATGCCAGTACTATATACTATCAATAATATATTATGTAAGGGCATAGATATGGATATACTTGTATAGATACATGCCAAAAAAGGCAGAGATCCAAAGACAGTAGCCAAGCACATCTGCTCAAATAGTTTGACAAATTTAGATAAGCATAGTGGAAATAATAAAAACAATTTCTGTCTATGCCAGATCTTCTAATGAAGAAATAAAAGTTAACAACAGTCAAGTTATTTCTGTAGTCATACACAGTGGATTATATTGCAATCAAATTAACATGGAAAGTACAGAAGTTTTCTTTTTTATTCTTTCTTTATTATAAATCCACTATTTTTCCAAACTAACAAAGGAAATACTGTGACATTCCTATTTTCATGTAAAAAATAAAAAAAAAGAAAATAAAAAAGCAATTTTGGATACTTCCCTCACATTGCCTTTAATTAAAGAAAGAGAACTGGGTCTAGTCCAGGGTAATGTTGCACAGCAGTCTTGGTATAACGATTCTTTCTGGCTTTAGAAGTCCTTGAATTTATCACCTACTATTTTTTTTTCTCCCAAATAAGCTAGAACTTCTCACTCTGTAGTGAAATGGGAAAAAGCCTGAAGAAACTGGGCTCTATTGGCATGAAATTAACACACAGGCTTATTTCTGCAGCTCCTCTATGAGGTAATTCTTTTTAGCCAGAGTTCTGGGTCAAAATTGACTTTTGTCTAGTAGCTAGACCATTTACCTTAGAGATGCTGGTTCATATTCCCTCATGCGAAATTGAAATCATTTCAGTTTCATAGTGCAAATGAGTGTATTAGCCACTAACCTAGAGAAATACCAGAGGAGAATTTACCTTCCCAGTCTTTACGAGAGAACACTGTCCATATGTACTATCTTTTGGTGAATCTAGGTGAAGTTGAAATCCTTCCTTCAACTCCAAAAAATAACACATCTTTTCCAAAGATCACTCTGTTCTTATAAGAAATCTAAGATTATTATTGGTTTTTAAACCAGCTTTTGTGAATCAGATTATTTAGGGCAAATCTGCATGGCCAGATAGGTACAGAGAAGCTTCTTTTCTCACATCCCAATTTGACCAGATATTTGCTAGCTTTAGTACAGGATCTGAACATCTGTCTTAGAGGCATGTTTTTCAGAAAGACAGAAATAACAGGCAAAACTACCATGTTGTCCCTCCTCAGTATAGGAAGAGGCTGGCTTTTTTCTATTTGTGTGTATTTTACGTATGCATCTGCTTAGGTATCTAACTGTCCTCATCCATCATATACAGAAAACCTGTGCTTATATTGGCATGGTAGGCTCCATTCTACCATGATGGTAGAACTTCTAAAAATTAGATCTTAAAATGTTCTTCATTAAATAGCTGGAATTCTTTTGAAGAAGCAGAGTTAGCTTCTCAATGAAAGGAAAAGGTCTACGCAATTTCCTGTCAGAAGCAGGATTATGACAGGAGATCTAGGGTCATGGGTGAATGCTCTTCACAGAATAATAATGACAAGATGTCTGCTACCTTGTGAAAAATTAGGTGTACAGCACAGGCTGGGTTTGGTTCAATAAAATTCCAGCCTAGCGTATGTCAGAAGAGAAAAGGACAGATCTCAGCAGGATTTCTGTAACTTAACCAGATTTTGTTGAATTAGTTGATGGATAACTCCTAAGTGATTAATTTAGCCAGTTTGTTAAATTAATTACCAGTAGAAAGCGTATAATGTAAAAATTCCTATAGGCAATTTAGGTGAAATCCTTTACAACATCTGCAGTCATGAACAAAGCAGTGTCCTTGCAAAAAGCCAAATTGTGCCATTCAAGGGAGGTGTGTGCCAGCACAGGGTCTTCAGCTGGACAGTGGAAAAGTCTTCTAATGCTGCAGTCAGTTGCCTTCCAGCTGGTGCACAGAAGGAAAAGTGAACCTGTTACTGCTTATGACTCGTGATCAGAATTTACCTGGGGGGCTATGACTACATGTTATTCCAGAGTGAGCTTAAAAATTGTTCCACATATATATTCTTTTCCCTGGGATGTGTAGGCTAACTATATTTTCAAAAATCTTTCTGCTTTAAATCCTTTACTTCTGAATTTAAGCTATCAGGAAAGGAAGGTAGTCATGATAGAACATAATTTGCTATTCTGTTGTATTTTTCACAGAAGGAATATATTTTTATTGAATCTTTGTTATATCTCTCCTCCAAAGTGCATGTAGAAAAACAAAAAAAAACCCGACTCTTAGTCTTGTAAAATGTTGATAACTCTTTGCTCTGCGGAGCAGACGAAGCTGTTTGAATAAGGACTGCTGGTAAGGTCTACTCCTGAATGTCTGTATTCTATATCTTCAATTCACAGTTGGACTGCAGAGTAATGGCTGCTTCTTGAGTAAAAAGCTTTTAAGGACTGAAATTTATCTCAGCACAGAAAGGCCAGTTAGAACCCCTGAGTTTTCCAAACAAAGAAACCATTTTACTTGCCTCCATTTTCCAGCTTTAAGTATGTATTCTTTGTTATAATGTTAACTTGTTCTAGCAAGCAGTGTTATTGCCTGAAAGAAAGCCTTGCTCTGTTTCTAGGGTTACCAGAGGAATATTAAAGAAAAAAAAAAAGTAGCAAACAGCAGACCAGGCCAGTACTCAAAAGTTTCCAGGTCTGTTTTGCAACACAGAACCCAAGGGTTTTTGATAGCATCTAAATTTGGCAAAATCATCTTTCCCATCCCTCCCTAACTTTATTTTTCTGTCCTCTATTTTTACTTTAAGCTTCCCTCTATGGATGTAGAGAAAAGATCTATGGATAGGAGTCTGGGAATAGGATAAGAAAAGTAAAACTTCTTTCAAAAATTTAATGTTGTTATGCTGAAAACAAAACCAAGAACAAAGATTGGAAATGAGTATATATCAGCATAAAAGTAGACTATATTATTCATTAATTAATGCTAATGAATAGGTTATGTAGTCTAATTCATGAAACAAATCAAGAGCCTGTGGTCCGATCTGCATTTCTGTAGTGTATGCAGTGTTTTGCTGTCATGCATAAGTTCATTAGGAGATGGGTAAGGATCTTATTCCAGTGTGAGAGTAATAAAGCTGATGTCAGCTATCTCAGGTAGCTTCAGCTACAGGTGTTCAGGCTGGAGAGTTTTATAGATATTAGTTGTAGGCACCTACCATATGATTCAAACTGAGTATATGAAGCTGAGGAAGGCAGTCACATCAGTTCTTTAAGAACTTAGCTGCATAAGTCACATGTGTGGGCATCCCCATTCCCTGTGACAGCAATAGAAAACAGTAAGAGGCAATTCAGTGCACACAGATATTTAAATCTTACTAATGCCTAATTTAAACAGCTTTGTTGTAATTCCTGGAGGCACCCACCTGTATTGTACTTTCTAGAAGGAAAACTGAAGATCTGAATCTTTTTGTTAAGGTTTAAAAATGAAGATAGACAGAATCGATAGTCCCTATTTTCACTACATTAATGTTTTGGAGATGTGTTTTTTGCTGGGTGCTATGGCTTCCTACAGTAGTGGAGTATTCAATCTACTATTCAGCAATTGTTGGTTCCTTTAAAAAGGTTGTGTTGTTTTTTTGTTTTTTTGTTTTTTTAACAGCACCATTACCGGCACTGGCATTTAAAAAATCCACCAAGTCTCATGACGTGATAAAAAAAGATGATGAAAATTGCAGTGGATGGCCACTTGCATAATGTTTCTTTGTCCAGCAGGACTATATTTTGACTTGACTTGAATATAAAATGTACAGAAATATCTGCAAGGCCTTAGGCTCTTCTGTGTGGTTCTAAATGCAATTTAAGATTAAAATCTTTGTGTGTTATCTTTTTATTTTATTGAAAGGATAGTTTGACTGAAGATCTCATATGGAAAGACAAATCTACAATTTCCAATTGAAATTATTTTTCTTATCATACCACCATATTTATACCATAGGTCAGTAGTTCAGTGTTTTTCTCCTAGATGGAAATCTTCATTTTATTTTGGATTCATTTCATAACAGACACTTTAAGATACTCTTTTCTTTTTCTGAAAACAAATATAAATATTTCACAGAACAGGCATGCAGAAGCATAAACTTGTGACCAGAAAGATTAAAAGCACATCTACATGGCTGGGTTGATAATTCATATGAATATGAATCCATAAGCTCCATATGAAGTGAATACAGGATGAGGCCCTTGCAAGTAGGTCAGGCTTCTCAAAGACTGCCATTTAGCCAATTTGTTTCATTACTTATTGAATTATTTGTGATTTGACATATACCTTCGATAAAGGTGTATTCATTCAGACTGGTGAAAGGTGCCATTTAGAATGTTAATTCTTCCAAATGGATGTATGGCTAAAATGGTGTTACATAGCACTACTATTGACAAAAATGAATTTGGCAAACAGATAAAAGATTGAATCAGAAGTCCTTGAATGTTTTGAAAAACTGAAGCTATAAAACTTGGCAAAATTGTAAATTTTCAGGAATTAAATCTGTAAGTGTTTGATAAAAGAATCAGATCTAAATCTGTTTTTCTAAATGCAGAAGCACAGAGCTGCCTGTGATGTTAGCCTGAGTTTTTAACTGCTACACTAATCAAAAAGGAAGTTATTCAAACTTTTTATGCAGTGCAGTATTATTTTTACTTCGTCAATAGCTACTTGAATGAATGTGAAATGAGTTAAAGTGATTTGGCTGGGATTCAGTAATGCATGGGAAATACTTAAGATGCAGTCAAGAAGGCTGCAATCAAATTAATCCAAGTAAAATAAATACCCATCCTCCTAAGTGACAGAAAATATAGTAGAATAGCGAATAAAAATATGAGTGCAAAAGCTTAACAGGGGCCCCTTGAACTAGATAGCTAATTTCTTTTTACAAGGTATTGCACCAGGGCTGCCAAATGAAGACTAAGAGATAGGAGCATTTAAAATTGATCTTTGTTTCTCTTTGTACAGAGAAAAAAACTCCCCTCCAAATTAAGAATCAATTTTCCTGAGGATAGAGAACAGGGAGATGGAAGTGAATGTGGTTGATTTCACAGAAGATGAATCAAAGAATGGCACCAAGAGAGGTGATTAATGAAGTTTAGAAGGCAGTTAGGTATGTTGCTGAAGGACTGCACTGAGGAACAAAGTGAAATGACAATGTTAAGTACATAAACCACAGAAAACTTTCAATGGATATCCTTTCTTCTACATTGCACGTAACCTGGTGAATTTTTGACATTGTTCCTGATATGATGTGCAACGTTTGGCATTTGAGGAGATTCATCAAGTCTTCATGAATTCTTCCTCAACCTCTTAAATCCACACTATCTATCTCCCACATTGTATCCCATGGAGATCATGACAGATTCCAGAGTAAACCTGCCTATTTGTGCCTCCCAGTGCCAGAGAAAATGCTTCTGAGAGACTAACTGACTGGGAAGAGATGGTGACCCTGGATTTCAAAGGGAAAGATTGTATACGGGTATAAAGCAGGACATCCTGGGTTGAAAACTCTGCCATAAACCCCAAGTATCATGGTTTGATATCTGACAACTAATATCCCAGCAGTTTTTTTCCTCTCCCAAACTACCAGCTGTCCAACTAAAAATGGAAATGATTTATGTTTCCCAAAGACTAACTGATTAACAGGCAATGCAGGAAGGATAGTAGAGTCCCACTGTGACTGTGGCACCTCTAAAGCAAGGAGAAGTGGTGAGATCATAGGGATGCTCGCTCTGCTGGTATCAGGGAGATTTCTCTTATCCAAAAGGTTGAGCTATGCATGCTAAGGCCTGGAAGAGAGCTGGGCTGTGATTTTTGTTGAAATTAAAGAAGAAATGCACCTCCCCAAAGGGTATGTATTTTTCTGATTTGTGACCCATTGATACATGGTATAGTGGATTAAATATGTACACCATATAGCAAACAACCCAATATCTCTTTGACACAGTGTGTATGTATATTAGTTTCAGGAGGGTAAAAATATAAACTCACTGGAGTCTCTGATTTCCCTAGGTAATAAAGTTATTCGGAGAATATTAGTTGACAGCTACACCCACTTGCAGTCATCAATTCTGCAAGGGCTGGTACAGACGTTTAAAATGCCAGTGTTCATCTTTTTCTCTCCCCTAAGTCTTCATTATAATGTATCTCACTATTTTTTAGAAACTTTCAGTCTACTTTTTGGCAGATGTGACAGGCGGCTGTAACATTGATATCATCAGTGCTGTTCATCCTACTTCTTCTTCTCACAATGATTCTTAGCACATATTAATTAACAGAAATAGGAAAGGTGCAATCAATTTATTTAATGTAGTTAATTAAAAAGAACTTGCAAGCTGCTATCAGATAAAATTTGGCTTGTGCAATTGCAGTTCTACAAATTTTAATGAAAATCTTTTTTTTTTTTTAACATAAATGTGCTTCTCAAAGTTTTCTTTCATTAACCAAAATATTTTAGGGCACAGAGGAGGAAGCTTGAAAAAAATCTTACACAGCTTAGCAAAATATAAAGACACCCTGTAAATGTAGGGTTTATGTTTTTCAAAACTCAGTGTTAGACAGGAGGAAGATCAAGAAAACAAGAATGTAGGAAAAGCTTTGAATGCTTATAAGAATTGGGTTGCCTTTTCCTTGTATTAGTAGCTATTAGTAACATTTTAAAATATGATTTATAAGATATACTTATGACATGTTACTTACCATATGTGCAAATATGCCACAAGTTAATTAAATCACATGCCTCATTTTAAATAATTGGGCTAAGTACAGCTGGAGAGTTCAGTCGGACTAGTAATGAAATCCTTAGTATAGTATTTAATTACCTCCTTGTGCGATAGAACAGAAAAATTTGGCCTTACAAAATGATCTAAAGGTCAGGAGATTCAGCCTGTATTAGATCAAAGACGGTGTCAGGCAGATCAAGAAATACAGCTAAAATGTAGAGGTAGTTTATGAAAATTAATGCTTTAGCTAATCTTGTGTGGTAGGGATAGACAAGGGAGATGTTTCTTAATGAAATCAGTGACCATTTGAAGGCTTTGCAGTTCACCTGCAAACAAACTGAAGTTAGAAGGGTATACTTCTATCTACTTAAAAGGAAAAGCACCTTGTCACAAGAGCTGCTTGATATTTCCACTCATTTCTCTGTTGGAAAAAATATTTTGAAAAGGTATGGTCCTGTTAAAAAGACTCTTTTGAAATGTAAGGGGTTTTTTTATCATTTAAATGGTCAGGACTAAAGTGACACATTTCAAAATTGAAAAAAACAAAACCTTTCATTGATTAAGAGAAGAGACATGAGCGGTAGCAAATATTTTCTTAAATTCTGATTTTGATTCTAATGCTGGATGGGTATTTCCTCAAATTTAAAATAAATATATGGAGTGGTTGCTGCTTTCTGCTGGGACAGCAGCTTCTAAGATTCCTACCCATTTCTAGAGCACTGTATCAATGCATCCTGTTGGATTACAGACATTTATCTTCTCATTTGTGAGAACTTTTCTATTCTTTGAGAGTTAGCCCATGTATTTCTCGATGTCAATGAAGGAGCAATAACTTGGCTGAAGATATGACTTCATGAATTACTTGTTATCTAAAGGAGATTCTGCATAATGTTATGAGCTGGAGGACAGTATCTTTTTAATCAAGGAAATATGTTCTGTAGCCTGCCTAGACTCTGTTCCGCTACCTGCTTTCTACGATGATCTTTGTTTTGCTTATTCCAAGATTCAGCCTGTTAGCGTTCAACTCCAGTACGCTGGGAGTGGGTAGCAGGGCTGAAATATGATCCTCATAGAAACATTATGAATAGGATAATTGTCACAGAACAGAAAAGTTATGAATTTTTGCATTCACTGTTATAAGCAGGCAGAACTAAGGAATATAAATTTCCCTCTCGTATGTGATTCAGTAGATTTGCATTAGGCAAAAATTCTGTAGTTGAAATGGCACTTGTAGTAACCAGAGGTGGAAGAGAAAGGAAGCAGTTATGTATTGTTTTATCTCTGCTACTGTCTCTACCTGCTGATAGCTCAATAGTTTCAAAACATGTAATAGATTTGAAACCACCATATACAGAATTTCCATATACTTGCATAGTACTTAATTGTAAACACGTTTTTCATATTAAAATCACAAAGGAAAAGCAATGACTGCTTTATGGCACAACACAAAAATATTCTTCAGTTCATGACAATTAATTATACCTAGTTTGTACAGTAGTGGTTCAGAAAGTATTTCAGAAATAATTTACAAAATACAGAAAATTTATTTAAGTTCCCATAAAAATATACTATGATAAAATTGAAAGAGAAATCTGGAAAGAAATAAATACAGCTGTTAGAAGTAGGACAAAATCATAGACATAGATGATAAGAGTTTGAATTTTTGCTGTAAAGAGCATGATAAATGAATTCAGATGAACATGTGCACTAGCTGGTTGAAAAGGGAGAAAATAATATTTTTCAATTGAATAATTCTGAAAAGTGAAAGGTAAGTGAGAAGAAAGTGGAGATAGTAAAGTGAAAATTTTGAATTCACGAGTGGGATGAGAGGGAAAAATTAGGTGACAGAAGCTTTGTTTGGAATTGCTTGCTGTAACTACATGTAAGTGGGTTTGTGTGGGATGAACGTGTTTTTATGCGTGTACATGGATAATACATTGCCATATTGCCCGCATCAGTTTAACTGTGCTGCAATTAGCAGAGCTAGGCTGGTTTATAACTGCCAAGAACATGATTCATATATACATTGTACAATTATGTCTATAATAACATAGTGTGCTTTAAGCTCATTTTACCTTAGTAAACAAAGCTATGAAAGTAAATGAAAAAGTGTATCACCATTGTAGGCTAGGAACTACTGAAGGGCTTATATTCATTGCATCATAAATATCTCCTATATACTAAGCTAATCCCTTTGGACTGTTGCAGTATGGCAAAATAAAAGGACCTTTTTGCATTTAGTCTCAAAACCTTAAATACCATAAAAAAACCCGCTGCATTAATGTTGAATTTTCTGTTTTTAGAGTCAACAAGTGAATTCCGTAATTTAAGTCAAGTCATACATTTGTTTCTTAGAATTTATCCTGCTACTTTATTGCCTTTGGAAGTAATTTGGAAGTGTTGGGTGCATAATAGTCAATAAATCATATAAGGAAAGAAGTAAAGCATTTTTGTTCTTTACAAATGTGCTGGAGGCTGTAAAATGATGGCATTTATTAAAGAAAAAAAAGCAAACTAAACCAAAACAAACTAAAAACAAACCCACACAAAAAAACCCCCAAAAAACCCAAAAATAACCACCAGAGAAATAATTACAGATTTGGGATCTTATAGTGTCAAACTGCAATGAGGTTAAAGATGTGAAAAATTGTCCAAATATAACTACCATAAACTGTGGATTTCAGAAGCAGACCAGGGCCATGTTCACAACAGACTTCTTTACATTTAACTCTTATCTTTACCCTATGTTATGTCACTGATGAAATACAGCAGCCCATGCAACAGTCATCAGGAAAGCAACATTCTAATTGCAAGTAAATACAAGTATGTTAAATCTAATCTCCAAAGTGCAAATATTTACCAAGAGTTTATGATCACAGATAGACATGTAAAATAAACAAAGTGTGTAGTATCTGCTTGTCTACATATGTATTGGGATTTTTTATTTAAAAGGCATTAGACTACTGCACACAAGTACAGCATTGGCTAAATACAAACCTTCATTGCTCTCTCTCCAGTCCTGAAGTGCTAAGGACCACACACAAAAATGTATTCTTGTAAGTGAGAAAATTTTACAAAAGAGTCTTCAGGATTTGAAGACTTTATGGGTCTTCATAACATTTTTAAATAAACCACATACTTATTTTATTTCATTAGATGTGATCTGTGGTTTGTTTTGTTTATGTGGATGGTTATATGAATTTCATACTACTGAAAGAATTATACAGTTCTTTTGGTCATTCAAATCAGAAACAAAAATAGTATGAATATTATCTGCTTTTCAAGCTTTTTGAAAATTATATGACAAAGTTATTAGTATTCTAAAGATAGATTTCAGTACTGACTGTCACATATCATACCCCAGATGCTATACAGTACCTAATTTCAGAAAAGGTGGACTATAAAAGCAGGCATAAAGAGGATTAAGTTGTATATTTTTAAAAGCTCGGCTTAACTATCTCAAACGATTATGAAGGCAACACAAATTAGAATCACAGGAATTTTTCTGCATTTAAAATATTTAGAAAAACAGAAGCTCTTGAGAAAGCAGAAACTACATTTATTGCTAATAATCATTTCATAAAATAATCCAATGTTTTGGGAAAGAAAACCAATTTTATAGACCCTACTGATTTACAGAGTAATATCGACAATGTGCTATTAAAGGAATAAACCTGCAGATTTAAGAGCATAATGGTAACTGCTGTGATGTAGTTCAGTGCTTTATCTGAATACTATAGGTAAATTCTTCTTCAAGGATAGAAAAAGGCAATTTAAAAGTTACGGTTATCTCTTTGGATAAAACCCTAAATTCTTGTCAAGCTGATAGAATAAGGCAATCAGCAGATTAAAATCTTTCTATTTGAAGGATAGATGATTCAGGTTCCTATTATCATGTTGTTAGGGAAATAACTTAATATGCTAAATTAAATGAAAAACAGGTATTTGTTAACTGGTGTAAGCAAACCACTAAATTTTGGAATATAATGTTGAATGGCCTCACCAAGCTACTCAGAATAACAGTATTTATGTGGTCTTTTTTCTTTGATCCTTGTACCTGAAGACCAATCTTAGATGAGAGTAAATAAGTTAGAGAAAGAAACTGGTATAATTTACATTTTCTTTGCTCCATCAAAATGTCTATCATAGTAATTTCCCATTGGACTGAGATTTTCCTTAATGCTAAAAAAAATCCCTAAAATTCAAGTACAGTGAGTAAAGAACAACAACTCTAAGACTTTTTAACATTCATCCACTCTCAGAATATGAGTTGGATACTAATTTACATGCTGAGAAAGCAGTTTTAAAACTAAAACTCTTTCAATGCAACAACATCCCAGGGTGACTTTCTCTCTCCCTTGGATAGGTTATATGATGACTATACTGAATTCTGCTCTTGTCACACAAAAAAGCAGAAGAACTCTTAATTCCAAGCTTTCCTGGCAATGGCAAATCCACTCCCTAGAACAGATTGGTGAGACAGGAGAATGTCCAAGTTCTACTCCCCCATCATAAAAGTGGCAGTGCTCCCTCTGGCATGATGCAGCTCTGGCCACCTCTCACGTGCAGGCTCCAACATAGGAGCTGGTGTTAATCTGCACAATTAAGCCTGTAATTATTGTGTGATCCAGTGAATGGCAGTGTCCAGAGACTTTGTTAGAGCACATGAGAGATCTATGGCACAGAAACAGTACTAAATGCCTGATCTAGAAGACCATTTCCATTTAGAAAACAAATTGTTTTTTGAGATCCAGGTCTTTCAGCCATGGGCAGTTTCACTTCATAGGCTCCACTGTAACTCTCACAATATCTCCACTACTTTGCACGCAATTTTCTAAAAGAGTCAAAAATGCCTGGCATGTGTGCCTCATCAGATTACCTGTTCCTAGTGATGAAAAAGGGGGTAATAATCATCTTAAGATTGTTAGGAGACAGAGGGAAGAAAAATACCCTGTTAGTAATGCTGTTGCTGTGGATAATGTGTCTTCTAGATTCCATTACGCAAGACTCCAGGTTGTGCTCATAACCCAGAAAACAGTTTTAGGATAAAGAAATAAAAAATGAACATGTCAGGATCTCAGGACCTATGGTTTTGCTGTGCGACAATATTTTCATGATGTTCTCACAGTCAGTCAACAAATTGTGTTATTACACAATACACAGTTATCATAATTGAGGAGGCTTCTTTTGTTACACAATCTATTGACTGTCCTGACTCGATGCCTGTGAGGGAGAGAGTTAATTTTTCATTTTGGCTCCTTCTGCAGTGAATTACTGTGAGCAGCAAGGAAAACGACAGTGAGATTTGTGCTTCTGTCTGAATTACTACAAGCTACAAATATAACCTAAAAATTCTGTCTGTTCTTCATTTGCCTATTCCTAGATAAGATTCCTGCTCCCTCTCTTTCAAATTCCTGCTGCCTCCAGGAAAATGCTGTATGCTGTCTGTGCAACCAACCTTTCTTGTTGGTCAGCTGGCAAGAACAAACAAATGCTAAACACACATAGGTGACCTTAGGAGTTTTCAGCAAGCTTCGTTACTGCTAGATCTTATTCTCCTGCATCGTTAGTCACTTTAGACACTTCAGGTCAAGGCAGTGAATCAGGGTAGCTTGGCTTTGAGCTGGAGCGTCCTGCCGGCCAGCTGCCATCGTGTGATTAACCAAAGGCACTGCCAGCACAGAGGCACCAGGCAGTCTACTGGTTTTGCAGACTACGGGTGGCAGCGGTTGTAGCACTGAATCAGTCATCCTTCTCCATCAAGCGGTGTCACTTAAACCACGCCAACTCCCAGATGATGAAAACCAGACTGTGCTATTTGAAGGCATGTCGTTTGTTACTACTCTTTATCTCCACCTACTGGAGTTTATTCCAAACATTCCCAGCTCCAACCTTTTTCTCAGGAGGTTGAAGTACAAAAGCTACAGACATGATATGCAAATACTAGCGACGGTTTATAACAATGCTTTAACTAGACATGCATAGAAATTTGTGGATATGGGCAATAGTAATTTCAAGATGTGAAAATGTTGCGAATTGACTTTTTCCAAACCAATACTTCAGCTTTCCCTTTGAAAAGAGTTTTAATTTCTATGTTTATATTTTCCTGTTACAAAGTAATAGAAAATTATGAGGATCTATAAAAGGAAGAAACCGACTCAAAGCAAAACATATTTAAAAGGCAAATTATTTTTTTCTTGTATTTGAGGGGGATTCCAGTTTCTGCTAGAACAGATTATGATTTAGCGCTGTTAATTTTTTCCTTAAGTGATAGAAGATTATACTAATTTATGGATATTTACAATATTTAAGTACAAATAATATACATAATTAAGAATTATTTTTAAATGGATTTGCTAAGAGAACCCAAAATTTCTTTCTTTATTCAAATAGATCTTGGAGCTTGCATAGCTGGATGTGCAGGAATGTCAGTGACATTATTTAAAAATAAGTAGGAGAAAGAGTTTAATTCATTAGTGTGGTTTCTTATGTATAGAACTTTGTGTGAAGAAAAAGTAAACTGAAGAAATAAATTTTTCACATACTCTGACAGAGATATCTGTAGTTTACTAATCTCTTGTAGAAAAGTGAGTTCCATTGCATAGGCTTGGTGCTTTGGAAATTTCCATCTCCTCTGCTCATCCATTTTTAAGGACACATCTTTATAATTACAGTAGAAGGTAGCAGTTACAAGACATTTTGGTCATAAAAGGAAAAGTGATTTAGTACTGATGACTGGCATGAAGAGTAGCCTTTAATCCAAGCTTCATATTTACAGTTAGTTCACTGGTATGGGATTAATACCAGTGGGTTCAATCCTGCTTGATGGCTGGGGAGGCCTAAGTTTTCTACTTTATGGACTGAGGCAGTAAGCACTAGGCTGTTATGCAGAATCACTGCAGGCAATATAATATTTTCTGTATTGTGTTTTCAGCTTGACTGGATGCAAGTGGCAAGTGTGAAGAGTGCTCTGACTACACACAGAAGGGCTCTCACCTCTTGATTCTTCCTTGTTGATTCTGAAAGCTGTTGGGGTATATAGAGGGAGTGCAGATGGAATTATGATTGGGGATGTAGATATCTTCAGAGTTGAAAACATGATGGCAAGACCAAGTATATGTATTTCCAAAGCCTAGAAACATTGCAAAACAAGTATCCTTAGCAACCTATTTTAGTAGTGTAAATACTATTGGTTGTAAGTCCCATAGGAAATTACCTGAGTCTGTCTCTAAGAGTCTCCTAGAGCAATGACATTGGTTTTGGCTTCTTTGGGGTTTTTTTAGCTTGCTTGATAGGAAAGATGTCGGTGTACATGCCGAAATAAAAGAGATTTGCCTAGGATCAGTACTATATTTTTGCTAGAGACAGAAAGCTTAGAGTATGGAATCTGATTAAGAGGTGAGCATAATGGAGAGATCATGAATATAGATTTTTAACCAACAAAGAAGGCAAATTTTGTGAACTTTTTAATCTTGTAAAAAAAAACCCCAAGAAAATCTTTCATAGTTGGAGAAGCTAGAGATTAGCAGGAAGTGGAAGATATTCTTTTCTCTAGAGTCGCAGTATAGATTCACTCAGAGACTAGGGTTCAGGAGAGCTTATCAAAATTTATTGTCTCTGGATCTGAATCTGTAGTGAATTAAGCTCTTTGGAGAACATGTTCAGCTAATACATATTAAATTGTATCAGTCAATCAAGTTTCTGTGATCAGCAAATGCATTATACTATAGCATTCGCATATGAGATTTGTATTTTTCATAGCACATCATTCATACACTACAGAACATTTCATTTTGTTATGATGTATCATTTAAAAAAGAGAATCTGGAATGCAAAATTCTTTTAGCTTAAATGCATTCATACCTGTAGAATGACTTGGGATCTTCATATAGAAATATTTAAATAAGTGCAAATTTTTCGATGATTGAAACCACTTCATCCCATATAAAATACAGTCCTAATCATATTAAAAATAGAAGATAATTTTCAATCTATAGATATTTATAATTTCTAATAAACCCTGATGCTATAACTAAATCTACTCCTAGTTAAATAAAAGTCAGAGCATGAGTTTCCTGAACTTAGGCATCTTGGGCATCTTATTCAAATTTTGTGGTGTCTCATGCCTAGCCTCCATTTAACACCTAGTCTGCTCAGAAGATAGAACCTGGAAAGCCACCCAGCTGCTCAGATGTCGGTGTCCACATTGGGTTTTGAATAGCTCTCCAGACATCTCTGAGCAGGCACTTATATTCATCTGTCTTTAGCTGCAAGCAGAGACTTACCTCCTAAATTTCTTTGAGAGGTAATGGAGGCAGTTGATCCATATAGCAGTTCATGTGGAGGGAGCTTAGATGACTTCACCTTAGGTGTCTAAAATTAAGAGAAATGAATCACACTCTAAAGAATTACATTAGCCATATTCCTGTTGTTATTTCCTTTCTATCTAGCAATCAAGAAAGAAAGAAAGCCAGGAAAGAGAGGGTGTGTGAGGGGGAAAGAGAGAGAGAGAATGAGAAAGAAAGAAAAAGAAAAGCATAAAAATAAGGAAAAGGCAGGCAGGCAAGAAGGAAGGCAGGAAGGCAGGAAGGAAGGAAGGGAGAAAGGAAGGAAGGAAGAAAAGAAGGAAAGAAGGAAAGAGGGAAAGAAGGAAAAGAAAAAGCAACCTTCTGATTGCTAAACATCACACTTATGAACACTCATGCACACATGCATGTGTAAATATGCATGTGTGTGTATATGTATGTTGGTGTGACTGAAGTCATCGTAAATACAGGAAAGTATCTACTGTTTAGAAACTGAAATAAACACTGTCAAATCATTCAGGATGTGTGGAAGCTCTGACCCTGTGTTAGTGTCCTGGAGCTATTTACTTTGTCTCTGTGCTAAGCTGTTTTTTTTTGTTGATTAAATGTCTCCTACATGCACAAGGAGCTAAAGACCACTTAACTAGCTGAGAACTACAACATTTGTGTATCTATCTATAATGTGCTTATTAGAAGCCTATCAGTAACATGAATAAGTTCATCACTTTCTACTCATACTATAGTGTTCATTAATGTTTAATGTTAGTATTTTCATGTTTCATTATAAATGTCCTGGTTTCAGCTGTAGCATTTATTTTTCTCCTTCTTAGTAGCTGCTGCAGTGCTGTGTTTTCAACTTTAGCCTGAGAAGAATGCTGATTGATAAACGTCGATGTTTTTAGTTGTTGCTAAGTAATGTTTACTCTGATCAAGGTCTTTTCAGTCTCTGCCAGCAACAAGGGGCATGGGAAGCTGGGATCAAGCAGAGACGGGACACCTGATCCAAACTAGCCAAAGGGGTATTCCATATCACAGCACGTCATTCCCAGTATGTAAACTGAGGGGAATTACCCAGAAGGCCCAGATCGCTGCTCGGGTAGGGCTGGGTATCGGTCAGCAGGTGGTGAGCAATTTTATTCTCTCCCCTTATGATTTCACTTATCATTATTATTATTGGTGGTAGCAGTAGTAGTTTTGTATTGTACATTACTGGACTGTTCTTATCTCAACCTGTGGGAGTTACATTCTTCTGATTCTCCTCCCCATCCTTCCAGGAGCAGGGGGAGAAAGAAGGGGGAAGTGAGCGAGCGGCTGCATGGTTCTGAGTTACCGGCGGGGCTTAAACCACGACAATAAATTACATGTATTGCTATTAAGAAGAAAAGCAAATTTGTTTCATTAACTGTGCTTATGTACAACTAACAAGAATATCTGAGATGTCTTGAACATAGTAGATAATGACTAGAAATAAAGTTTGCAGAACTGAAATGGAAATAAGAGCAACTTGGCTGAAAAGTAATCCAGAAAAGGCAGATGCAGAAAGACATACAGATGTAACCTATCTTTCAACCGTGAGCATGCACAGGTTCACAAGAGGAAGGATCTGCTGCCACGTATGTGTACAGGTAGTATTGACACATTTTCTACTGTCCTGTAATCCAGACGACATAACCTTACAAAGAAATAGAACTGAATTATGACATTTTGGGTCAATATGTGACAAATAGAAATTGCATGTAGTTTATCAACCTTTCTTTCTTTCTTTTATCAACTATGGACAATTATTCTTTTTAGTTATTAGATCATTATTGTCTTTTCTTCCTTGCTTTGTTATATCAAAGGTGATAGGAACACAAGGAAGACAGTAGTAAGGAAGTAGTAAGCGGAGATGGTATCACTTGTTATAGCGCAGTTATAATTGGTGAAAAAAGAAGACCTACAAAAAATCTTTGAGAGATGCTGAGAACTAACATTTATCTTTCTACTGACAATCATGGGCTCTATAGCGAGATCCTGATTTTATAGCAGAGTAGAATCTCTCTACCTCTCCCTCTCAACCCCCCCATATTCCACAGGATACTTTTCCTTCTCTTTTCCCTGGGCTGAAAGTACCTTACCATCTCTCTGCCTCTCTTTCCTCTCCCTCTAATTGCATCTCCTCTACTCCACAGTCATCAACTATCTCTTCTTTCAAAGATGGTCTAATTGATACATATCTAACTAAACTCTGAGCCATTGGGCTCTACTAGTATTAGGTTTTAGTTATTTTAAACCTAAAAAAGGGCCTGTGTGCCTGAAAGAATGTCTAATTTCTCCAGCCACATCATGTGGTAGAATAAAAGGTACCTTGTCTGCCTACAGACCTTATCTCGCTTAGTTAGAGGCCTCCTGTGGAGCACTGGTGTGAGTTAAGAATTCCCTCTACTTGAACCTGAAGTGCTGGGGAGCAATTTTTTGACAAAGCATTATGATTCATTAGTGACTGAGAAACTGAGCTGTCTCAGGCATCCCCTGGGGAATTTATATCAAGACATCCAATATGATTGATTCACCTAGTAGTAAAAGCAAGAAGTTCCTCAAGGTACCTGACACCCTAAGAATGGCTTCGTAAATTGTCATCCCATCTGACTCTCTTATGGCTCTCTTCTTGTTTAATTTTGTTGGTGTCTCCTTAAATACCAACTTCTTCCCATTCTCAGTTGTTTTTGAGATATGGAAATTGCAGAGTGTAACAAATACAAGTGGTAAAATCTAAGGCTAAGAAATGGCTGTCATAAATAAACATGTTACAGTTCTTTGGAACCTAATGTAGAATATTTTAAGAAAAAGAATGGAAAATAATAATTAATTTATAGTAAAAAATAATACAAAATAAGATATGGCACATTTCCCCGGGTCTTCTTCCCATAGCATGAACGAACAAAATAGCTGTCAAAACCTAATTATTTTTTCTTTTCATTTAGAAGCCATCTGAATATTATAACTTACTTAGGAAAGTGCTTATTTAGCAGGGCAAAAAAAATGAATAACCAGCTACAAACCAGGGGAATAGTTTTACTTTGCCTTAGTAATGACTCCTTTTAGCTAGTTAATAAAGAAGAAAGTACGCTACGTAAGTAGAATAATACTCCTTCATTTCTACTTAGAGGAACAATTATTAGTCCAGAGGCATAGAATAAAGGTTTTGAGTTTCCATCATCTTTAGATGACAACTGCTGCAAATTGTCTGCACCTCCAGGGCCTTTTGTGAATCCTCTCAATTCTCATAAACTGACTGTGGTTTGTCTGTAGGACTCTACTGAAAATCTAATCTGAGTGTGTTCCTGAAAAAGGCAGGAACAGAAATACTGCTAAATAAGCTATACAAGACCTGTCAAAAGAAAAGAAACAAGATCACCACTTCACAATTTCATTCCTCCTACAAATTCCACCTCTGCGACATACAGGCTGAGTTGAAAGACTTTTTCAAAGGTGATGATACAGGTAGTTTAAAGGGTTTTAAAAGATAAGTTCTTGTCTTGTTTTGACCACAGGAGTTATAGGGAGATCTTAAAATCATAGAAGGTTATCATTTTTTTCTGTACAAATATGTATATTTTATGCATTTGTCAGTACAAATGAGACAATATGAATAAATTACAGAAGCCTTCATATGGCTCAATGTACATTGGATAACCACTGAATGAGAACTTTACTTATGAAAGTACAGTTGTACTGTTCCTGCTGACACTTTAGCAATATATAGGTGCTTGAGGCTTCCATCAGAGCCCAAGATCAGATCGAGTTCTAGCCGACATTAAAGTTGTTGAAGAATAAGATGAAGTTATGAATTGCTGAAATGGACAAAACATGCATTGATTTCAGCACAAGCATCATGTGTCTATTTTATTGTCTTCTTTTTTTATTGATGTTCTTTTTTTACAAAATTTTAATTTAGAAAATGGTAGTAAAAGAGATTAGCATTTTCTCATGTGGTAAAAAATTGTACAAAAACTTTATCTCAAGCTGCTCCAAGGTTAACTTTATTGTGTTGGTCTTATGCCTTTTTGTTAGTACCCCATGTTATCATTCTAAGGTGTTTTGCTCCTTTTAGAAGACTACCTGTGTTTCTCATCACTGTGTCATTACCATAAATCTACTTGCCAAAGTTAAATTTCTGATTTGATGTTCCAGGAGCTCAACACTCCATTGAAAGCAAACATTTTAATTCCTTGCCACCTCTGAATATCAAACAATAAATTTAATTTTGGCAATTAGGAATAAGTAAGTTCCACAAGAGAAAAAAACTCCATGCTATAAATTAATGAAGATTCAGACCATCTTCTTTGAAGATTGAGGTGTCTGAAAATATAATGTTTCTCCATCCCTGTATGCCTGTGTTAATGATCTATATGAGGCCAGGACAAGGAATCAAGCACTTTCATGCTCCGTAGTGTTTAATTATTCATATTTCCTTGGCATGGTTTTGGCTAGCATTATTAGCACTGTCCCAGACAATGCCTGGATAATAACAAGGGGACAGCATTCCCTAAGGACAAAACAATGAAATCATCTTGTTCTGGGCTCTGTCACAGGCAGTGACACATTTTCTTTGCCAACACACCTATTGACGGACAGGAAGTTCTGACTGAAAGGTCCAAATTGAGTGTGAGTCACATGGCAGCAGCCCTCACTGTTTCTTAAATAGCAGCCTGGTAGGAGGGGATATATTCAGGAGACATTTTACGGGCTTTGAAGTCAAAGAGGGTTTGAGTGTAATTTCCTGCCTTCCAGGAGACTGCCCAAATCATGAAGGGGAGGATTCTGAAAAAATATGGGTTTGATTTCCCGCCCCCCCCTCCCCCCTCCCCGAAGAATCCATACATCTAGGAAATCAAAACTCAAAATTCAGGGGCTAGAGGAGAGCAGGTAAAAGTAAGGCTCCTGTGTGTTGGCTGGGGATGCTTTTAGGATTATTTCAGATTATTGTGGGTTTTTCTGTACTAACTTACTATTAGAAAATTAATATATAAAAACTTATGGAGACGGATTTAGAAATCTTTAGCTCTGCGCTCAAATCTATCTTTTGCTAGACTGCCTGCTTGGCTTTTGACCCATTATTCTTGAATAGGTTGCACTATTGGTGTCTCTTTCCACCTTTTGGAATTTGCTTATAGCCCTGAAGTGAAGTCTGCAGAGGGCTGGAGTACAAAAGACAAAATGAAATATGTTAAAAATGTATGCACTTGTATTTAACTGCAAAACCACATATGATTGGCCATTAGAATTTTGCTAAGTTAGCAGCTGGTTTATTTGCTCTATGTGTGTTACCATCTTGCTTTCTGCGTACCTTGTGTGCTAGGTTGCAGTGTTCTCTCTCTGTAACACAGGTTACCTTTGTCATGGAGAAATAAGAAAAAAATGTATTAATATAATGTGTTAAAAATGTGCTGAAGATCTGCATAGTGAGAACTCCTAGGAGGATGGGGAGGAAAAAAATCACACACTTTTGTAGACTTATGTAATGAAGTCTGCAGATTTTGGCTCAGAGTTTATTTTTCAAACAAATCTGCAATAGTAATTTCCATTCTGAATGCTCTTCCAAAGCAACGTAATTATTGGCAACATTTCAATATGCATTGAAAACTGAAGTTGAATTAATATTTTATTAATTTTTGATACTTAAAACCAGAATCTGGAAAACTATTTGATTGTGGCGGCTGTAGAAAATATTACACATGTCTGAGTTTTTGAAGTTGTATGATACATACTCAGACATTATAGTGACCTGTAGTTTTGGAATGTAGAAATGAACTGTGTAATTATTTTACAAGTGGTAAATGGTGGGAAAGTGTACTAAATTGATTCCAAAAAAAAAGATAATCAGCCATATGGATAGGCAAACGGATCGGGGAGGACAATTATTCACACAAATTTTATTCATGTACATAATAGTTCCATATTCAAAAGAGTTAGACTATATTGCGCAAACCGAGCCAATGTGTAAATGAATTGCCACACCATGCCATGATCTGCTGTAAGTATGGTTACTGCTATGAGAGCTTTCTTTGTCCAACTTCTGTTTCATTTCTGATTTTGATATATGTATAGCATCTGTATTTTGATCAGTTCACAATTTAATAGTTCACAATATACTAACTTCTTGTTACTAGCATAGCTTGTATTTTTTCTATTTTATTAGCCTGGTTATTTTGGTGCTGTTAAAATCAAACATATAATGCAAACTGTTAATATGTTAACTAGCTTATAGCTGTAGCAAATAACAAAGAGATTCTGATGAGACTAAAGAAGTTAAATTGGTGTAATAGTTAATGCGTATTATTTGTATTGCTGCAATACATTGATGTTACACAGTTCTAAATTTTAATCCAGCAACAATTTATCTTTTTAGGTGTACAAGCTAAATGGATTTTCACATTTCTGACTGAGAATTAAAGCTTTTCCCATTGTGATATCCAATGGATATGAAGTTGTGAAGAAAAGCCAAAGGAAATGCTGCAACGTGACTTTGGAAAAGTAGTCAAATGGCTATATAAACTCTAAAGGTTTTTCTATATATTAGGAATGAAATGCTAAATTAAAAGAAAAAAGTGTATCTTCAGTATAGAACTTATTTCAAGATAGTTCCAGTTTTCAGCAAATTTCAGTGGGTTTTTGTCCATTCTCCCTCCTCTTAGTAAATCTGTGCTTCTCAGATGCTACCTGACATAAATAACAAACTACAAAACGCTTTTCTCTTAAGGTAGTCTTCACCTTGTTACTTCTGTATGTGTTACCACAGTGTAAATGCTACAGTGCATTTAAATTACTTTACTCTCGCATAGGTATTATTTGGATTCTCTTACCCAAAAGCACTGAGTGCAGAGAGTTACATTTCAGTTTGCTTTCCTAAAACTTACAAGTGAAGAAAATAATGTAAACTGCTAAAGGTTACACAGTTTGACTTATTGTGGTTTACAGAGAAAAGAGAAATATGATCTGCATGTATAGGGCGTAAGAATGGAGGTGATTCCCCCTATTCCTTAGAATTTCTGCTGAATTCTGCTGATTTTGATTTCTGAACGCTATTTTGCTTTCCATATAACAACATTTGAACAATTGCACTTGCTTTTGGAACACACACACAAGTTTAAAACATAAACATTTGTATAGCATTATCTTTGATGTCAAATGTTAGGCAAATTAGAATCATAGAATCATAGAATAGTAAGGGTTGGAAAGGAACTTAAGATCATCTAGTTCCAACCCCCTGCCACAGGCAGGGACACATCATGCTAAACCATGTGGCCCAAGGTTCTGTCCAACCTGGCCTTGAACACCGCAAGGGATGGAGCATCCACAACGTCCCTGAGCAACTCATTCCAGTGCCTCACCACCCTCACTGTAAAGAACTTCTTCCCTATATCTAATCTAAACTTCCCCTGTTTGAGGTTGAACCCATTACCCCTTGTCCTACCACTACAGTGGTGCTCAAGCCCTCTTATCATCCTCGTGGCCCTCCTCTGGACTCGCTCCAACAGCTCCATGTCCTTTTTATGTTGAGGACACCAGAACTGTGCGCAGTACTCCAAGTGAGGTCTCACAAGAGCAGAGTAGAGGGGCAGGATCACCTCCTTCGACCTGCTGGTCATGCTTCTTTTGATGCAGCCCAGGATACGGTTGGCTTTCTGGGCTGCAAGCGCACACTGCCGGCTCATGTTAAGCTTCTCATCAACCAACACCCCCAAGTCCTTCTCTGCAGGGCTGCTCTGAATCTCTTCTCCACCCAACCTGCAGCAGTGCCTGGGATTGCCCCGACCCAGGTGTAGGACCTTACACTTGGCTTGGTTAAACTTCATAAGGTTGGCATCGGCCCACCTCACAAGCGTGTCAAGGTCCCTCTGGATGGCATCCCTTCCCTCCAGCATATCAACCGAACCACATAGCTTGGTGTCGTTGGCAAACTTGCTGAGGGCGCACTCAATCCCACTGTCCATGTCGCCGACAAAGATGTTGAACAGGACCGGTCCCAACACCAATCCCTGAGGGACACCACTCGTTACAGGTTTCCAACTGGACATCGAGCCATTTACCACAACTCTTTCCGTGCGGCCATCGAGCCAGTTTTTTATCCACCGAGTGGTCCATCTATCAAATTGATGTCTCTCCAATTTAGAGACAAGGATATCATGCGGGACAGTGTCGAACACTTTGCACAAGTCCAGGTAGATGACATCACTGCTCTGCCCCTGTCCATCAGTTCCGTGGCTCCATCATAGAAGGCCACCAAATTGGTCAGGCAGGATTTCCCCTTGGTGAAGCCATGTTGGCTGTCACCAACCACCTCGTTGTTTTTCATGTGCCTTAGCGTGTTTTCCAGGAGGAACTGTTCCAAGATTTTGCCAGGCACAGAGGTGAGGCTGACTGGTCTGTAGTTTCCCGGGTCTTCCACCTTCCCCTTCTTGAAAATGGGGGTTATATTACCCTTCTTCCAGTCATCGGGAACTTCACCTGACTGCCACGATTTTTCAAATATGATGGACAGTGGTTTAGCAACTTCATTTGCCAGCTCCTTCAGGACCCGTGGATGGATTTCATCAGGTCCCATGGACTTGTGCACGTTCAGGTTGTTAAGATGGTCTCGAACCTGATCCTCTCCTACAGTGGGCCTAAGGTCTTCATTTTCACAGTCCCTGCATTTGCTTTCCAAGACTTTCATGGTGTGGTCAGAGCATTTGCTGGTGAAGACTGAGGCAAAGAAGTCATTAAAAACCTCAGCCTTCTCCAAATCCATGGTAGCCAGTTCTCCTGATAGCTTCCGGAGAGGGCCCACATTGTCCCTAGTCTGTCTTTTATTTGCTACGTATCTATAGAATCCTTTCCTGTTATCTTTTACACCCCTTGCCAAACTTAATTCTAGCTGGGCCTTAGCTTTCCTAACCTGGTCCCTAGCTTCCCGGGCAATGCTCTTATATTCTTCCCAGGCCGCCTGTCCTCGCTTCCACCTTCTATAAGCTTCTTTTTTCCCCTCTAAGTTTCCTCAGCAGCTCCTTGTCCATCCATGGAGGTCTCCTGGCCCTCCTGCTGCACTTTCTTCTAGTCGGGATGCAACACTCTTGAGCACGTAGCAGGTGATCCTTGAATATCGACCAGCAGTCTTGGGCCCCCCTGCCCGCTAGGACTATATCCCATGGAAAGTGGGATATTTGCATTATATTACACGCTGACAGTGCTTCATACATATACACATTTCACTATATAAAGCGACATCCCCTCTGCTGTGTAGAAAATTGCAAAAAATCCCTCTTCTATAAATGAACCTTAATTTTGCAGTGACAAACCAAGAATAAGCTAGCACATGGCCGGGTTACAATAATTTATTTGTTCAAGAGCTTTTTAAGACAATTAAACAATGTGTTCAGATATTTTCATGAATCTGAGGGTTTCTTTTACAAACATTTTACACCCTGAGTTTATTAGGAAGGATGGTATATTTTGTCTGCAAATTGAACAGAGAGTGTACAGTGGCAATCTGAAATAAATTCTCTGTCTGGATTCCTCAAGCTGCTAAGCAGTGTGCTCTGAAGTAAGAATAGTGAGTTCTGCCACTTCATTAGATTATTTTGCTTCTTTCTTACTCCTTCCTCCTTGTTTTTGTATATTAAACCTTGTCCAGCATAATTCAGACACTAGGTTGCATCAATTGGGATCCTTAAATATTTTACCAGGACTAGAGCGAGAAAGAGAAATCAGTTTTGCTGGTAGGAAATCACGTTTCAGATGCCAGAGAAGATTAAAATGTGATGAAGAATGCTGAAATGGAAAATTAATTTAGTGGCATTACTGTAGTTTTGAAGAAAAGGTTAGGGAAAAAGTACATTAATTTTGAAAATAAAGCCTTCCTTTCACAAGTTGCATAAGTTTATGTAGAGTTTTATGCCTTGTCCTACTTTTGGCTTCATATATAAAACACAAATTGACTTTGACTCCTGTGTCATTTTTAGGATTAGAGGAATTTTTTCTGCTCCCACTCTGCATTACTTTCCAATAAAATATGAAGCAAATTAAACTCATCATTGTTACCAATTTGACAGTTTTAAACAGGAAACATTTCTTGCCTGTGAGTTCTAACTTCAGCAAATTTCATTTTTATATATGGTGAAACACTGGAATAGGTTGCCCAAAGAGGTGGTAGATGTCCCATACCAGGAAACATTCAAGGTCATGTTGGACAAGGCTCTGAGCAACCTGATCTAGTTGAAGATGCTCTTTGCAGAGTGGTTGGACTAGGTGACCTTTAAAGGACCCTTTCAACTCAAACTACTCTGATATTTACATTTTTTTTTATTGCCATGTATTGAATTTCTTCTTGGTAGTCTACTTTGCCTGCCCTTAAAAATCACCCCTAAAAATTACAATTTGGAATGAATTGCCAGAAATACACATCTTGCTTTAAATGTTGTGCTTCTAATAGCTTGCAGGGCGGTTGGTGAACTCGTCACCACAATACATTTAGATATAAAGGGTGTTTGTTGGAGGATTTTTTGGAGTGTTCCACAAAATATAAATGTCAATAGCAAAGTGCTTGTGGCACTTCCCTTCAAGGATAGGAATTATCCATTTATTCCCAAATTCTGTTTGCTACTTTTAAATCAGTCCATTGTAGTGGTAATTTTCAGTCATTGTCTTCTTGTATTTTTGTCTTTTGTCATCCTTTTATTAAAGTGTGCCTACGTGGTATAATGTGATGCAGTGGAGAACTAAGTAGTTCTATTTTCCCCAGGGAGATGAAATTAGTTCATGTTGAGCTTAAGTTTAACAATGTTAAAAATATTAGCATTAACTTGTATCGATATTTTTGCTTGTCATACAGCCCAATTAATTATTCTTCAGAACCAAAGTTGTCTTTGTGCCTGTTTTGTCACTAATAATCTTAAACATGATCACAATAAAAGTAGTAGGAAATCCTGATGTCAGCCTTAGTGTTCCCCAGTTGTATCTAGTTGAGGACTCTAATTCCTGTTTCAGCTCCCAGCTGTACCTTCCTGCAGCCTCCCATTCTCTCAACAGCCCAGAATTCCGGCATAGATCATCTGTCAGATTGAAACCAACTCCCGCTTTTGTATTTCCCCCTCAATTGCGGAATGAGGCTGGGTTTGCTTAGCTGTAGTGGTAACAGCAGGACAAGGACATCTTGTATTACAGCCACTTGAGCTTACCTGTACATATTTGCAAAACCAAAAGAATACAGAAGGAAAAAAGCCTCTGGCTTTCTAAATTACTGTACAGGTTAAAAAACTCCAGATAATTCTTTGTTTCACACCTTTATTTCCACAATACCTTTCTCCTGTTTAATTTCTCCTTTGCATTTCTATCATTTGAAACTCTTAAAGCTTTGTTAAATTAAGCTAACACATCCAGCTTCCCCAAAGGCACTTTGCTCACTTCACTTGTATTTTTTTAACCATTCTTCCATTTACATTTATAGTTGTTAGCACCTCTGCAGCACAGTCTGTCTTTTGGCAAAATTTTGTATAATTTCTTCTGCTGTAAGGAAGAGGGGTGCTGAAGGACTCCTCCATTACCAAGAATAATATAAGAAGTTATTATGTATGACCAAGTTGGCTGACATATTGGATGTCTGGGGAATTAGAAAGGAAAAAGCCAATTTAAAGTTATATTAAAGAGAAAATTAATTTTAAGATTCCAGAATGGATTAAAATTAGGACTGGAAAATTAATTTACTTGGATTAGAAGTAGTTGTTGGGAAAAAGAGGTATTTTCAAGAGGAAACTTTTGTTTATTTTTGACTAATGAGGTTCAAACTTCATTAAAACTTCATTATAGTTGGCTTTTAAACAGTGAATAGAAATTCCTGGCTAAAGAAATATGTACAAGGCCAGAAAATATCAAGCAATATCTGGAAAGCTGCTAAGTTGCTATCACATCCACTCATGGAAGTCTAAGCTGATATCTAGATTCTGCTCAGATAGGAGCCACTTGAAATTAACAACAGCATGGGGACATTGCCCTCTGACAGTGTTTCTTTTGCAAATAAAGATGGAGAATTTTGTCTGTAAGTGAATAAAGAAGCCTATGAACATTGACTGTGATATGATCTTTCTGCAAAACATGTTGCTTAGGAGATTCTTACACTTTCTTGCAACCTTATCAAATTATGAAAAAAAGACCAAAAGAACCTCCAGAATGGGCCTCTGAAATGGACTGCTGAATTTGGTAAGATCAGGCACTCAGCGCTTCTTCGATGAAACTTTCTGTAGATGTCACTGAAAGTTTAACCCTTAACTTCATAGGATGTGGAATCAAGCAAGTGTACAAAGTACATGTAACTAACGATCTGCGTGGAAAAGAGAAAGTCTTGCTGTCTGTGAGCAACAGTCAGGCAAGGTGAACTGCATCCCTCACTTGAGGGAAAGTTATTGGGAAAAAGTTGCTAATGAGTAATTTTGATCAGCTGGAGCCGTTTTAGAAAATGGAATAGCAGGGCTTTGTAGAAGAAAAAAAAGTTTAAAGATTTCTAATGATGGATTAAATCACTTCATATTTATATATGAAGGCTTTAACATGTATATATTCATGATTATATTGAACTTGTATATATCCTTGCATGCTATGCCTGGGTATACTAACACAGGATAAGCGTATGTGTGTACCCACTGTTCCACCTTTTTCATTATGAACCATGGTAACCTGGCAACAAACTGCACATTTACAGTGATGAAACAATATGAAAGAACAAAGGAAAACAACCTTCTCCTCAGCTTCAGCAAAATCTTTGGCTCATTCAGGTAGAGTCCACCACTTGTGAAGCCAAACTCCAGCTCTTGGTCCAGCATGATGCCTGTCTGCCCCCACACCTTACACTGTATCTGCCAGCCCCGGGTTTGTGTCTGTGACATCCCAGATATCCCAAACAGAATTACATGTCTGGAGCCAACAGCCAGAAATTAACCTGGAGTAGCAATGAGGATATTGCAGCTGAGTCTAAAGTAGACACCTATGTTTTAGGTACCACTGTCTACAAAGTGATTTAGATACTGCTGTGGTGAGCTGCCTGATTTCCCTATTCAAGTATGAAAAACAAGAGATGGATTCCTCCATGAAACAAGTGCAAAACTATGGGCACAGGAGCACATCTGAGCATCCTCTCCCTCTCCAATCTGGTCCTTACATAAATAACTCAATTCTGCAGGTTAGTTGTGATGTCAGCTGAATGTTTGCACTTTCCCTGGAGTAGATGTCAACCCAGAATAGGAGGTTCTCTCTCACTTCATTACTGTTATTTTATACAAGACACTTTAAAAACATTTTTCTCCCTACAAAAGAGAGTTTATAAGAACACTTCTTTTTCTCCTATACTGTGTTTGCCTCCATAAAAGTATTTTCCTTTGAAAGAACAATACCTATATATTAATTATGCTAAAGTTTCTTCAACCTCTTTCTGTTTTGTTGTTTAGGTTTTTTTTTCTCAATATGCCTGTGTTGATAGTGACACTTCGCAATGTAAATAATCAATTTTCCAGGATTAGCTTACCCTAAAAGTAGAAGTTTTTCCTAAATGAACACTCAATGTTATTAACCAACAATTCTGACTTGCCAAAATTTTTCAAGAGGAGATGTTCAAGATACTTGGGGTTCAACTTACAATATAAAATTCATACTTTGACCGTAGTTATTTTAAAAAATTAGATCTGCACTAAATACCCCAAAGTGTGGCAAATGCTGCTGCAAATCCAGAGCAAAATGAAGTAACTAGAGCAAAACAATTCCCAGAAACAGTCTGACATCTTGACAATGGTGGTACCCAAAGGGAAAAGTGAAACCCAGTGATATCATTTGTTTCCTGAAGGGTGGGGAGGGAAACAAAAAAATAAAACAAGAGGAGACTAAGAAGGCATGATGAGTATTAAGAAGTAAGCCATGTTGTGATGAAGAGCCTAAAAGACTGTGACAAGCAATGGAGTGTGAAAAAAGATAATTCAATGAGGTACTTGGCAATTTTTTCCTTTGAAAATTTTTGTAGTGTAAACAGGATTTAAAGCATTCCGTTGATCACATATAGTCTTCTCTTGTGGCATCTGTTAACAATGTATTGCAATTACAACTCCACCTATTATTAGAATAGAAATTTGTACTAACTGTTTTTCAGTTAGAACAATGCTTTCTCACTGACAGAAGAAACAATTGAATGCAACCTTTAATGGGACAGTGTTTCCTCTCAGAACACCATGGGATATGAGGTCTCCCTCTGTAGTTTTCAGTTAATTGCACACAAAAGACTGCAGGAGATGTTATTTGTTTAAAATTGTTGCTGGCACTGCAATAGGAGATGCCACTCCTAATTAAATTGGATCCTGTTGTAATTCTGCATGGGAAAGTGGTGATGCTGATACAGATCCTGAAAAATTTTGAGGTGACAAACGCTTGTAATAAGAAGACACAAGCATGAAATACATGAAAGAATTTTACTTCATATCAAATAGAATTCCAAGAATGCATTTTCTGAAATAGCTACAATTTTAGTTACCTTTAGTTAAAAAGTCAATTTGTTTGACCTTACATTTAAGCAGATTTGAATATTCTTGGCTATATTCAGCTTTGGTTGAATGACCTAGATTTCATAAGAAGTTAATATAGTGAGCTATCTATGAATAAATGCTCAAAATCATTGTCAAAATTTACATCTGTAAACCATACAATCCAGCACTGTTATTTTATAGAAAATTTGCGTGTTCTCCAGCCCATAGTGTACGTACAGAGGGTTGTTTGGTATCTAATATCAAATCAAAGGGTAAAAGTCAGAATTTGGATAGGTTGTATCTAGTCTCATAATTAAAGAAACAAATTCACTTGCACTTCTAAATGTTTTCTTTGGAAATAAAGGAAGAAAAAGAAGAAATTTTTTTTTTTTTTTTTTTTTTTTTTTGTGGTCAAGACAATTATGCTAAATCTTGGTGTGGTTTTTATTTGTTGTTTTTTTGTTTTTCAAAAGATGTGTTCTTTCACCCAAATAAGGGAAATTACCCTTCTCCGGAAAATCGTAGCTGGCCAGCAGGTGCCTTTCTAGATTAGTATGTGTCTTAAGAGTATATATAAAGTGTAGTCTAGAGAAAAGATCCATACAGATCTTCTTTCATTATAGTTTTCAATGCATCAGATAATATTTTGTTTCTCGGAAGACCTCAGAAACTGGCCTCCAAATTTCCTCAGAGTTTGATCAAAATCAGAGCAGCATTACTCTGTCATAAAAAATTTCATGATTTCCTAAAACATGCAGGAGAGCTGATTGACAAAATGGCACAAATAAAAAAATTGCAAAAGAAAAGCTACTTAAATGTAAGAAAAAAAGAAAAAACAAAGCCAAAAAAATTTCCATTTTGCTATAGATGGAAAACGGTGTGGATGTATCATCTCAGTATGTTTCCTGCTCCTGGAACTTATTTAGCTGCTAAATTTAGTAGTTGTACAACAAAATTCAGTCTAAGCTTTCCACCTGAAACTCAGTCTTTCCTCCACAGTCCTCTGTTTCAGATATTATTTCCCTTTTGCCGCCTGGTGTAAGCTCTTCAGAAGTTTACTGTGCTCCTGGGCTCTAATCTGTTTGATTTCTATGAAGTGACATTTTCAATAAACTAAAAAATCTCTATTAACATAATCCAAGATGCCATTCCACAGTATATTTCAACAACCCACTTTAAGGATTAAGAAAAGAAAATGTACTGCTGAACTCAGATCAGCTTTAAAAAAAAGTTCAATTAGTATTTTGTCTGTAGTTTGCAAATGGTGGTCATCTATTTCACCACTTTTCATATTAACACCACTTTAATTAAAAACAAAAAAAAAAGAGAATTGCTCCCTTAAATGTTTTGGCAACTGCTTGTGCATTCTTCCTTACCGTGCTACTCTTTTAAAACATTAATCGTGAAACAGTATAAATTCAGGCTGAACTTTTTGAAAGAACATGCTTTGAAGTGGGTTTTAAATCTTGTAGGTTTTCCCCATCCCCTACATACCCACCAGTGGCCAATATTTTGTACTATGCCATCATAGAGTCAGGGCAAAATGTGCCTCACGAACTATTTAACCTTAACAAATAACAAATACATTTCAATAATGTTCTACTTAGAGCCACAGATTTTCTACCTCCTAACTTTCCAGCTCCTGTTACATGACAGTGACCTAGAGTTCAGGCCCCTGGGTACTCGTCTCTTCCTTTATGCGGCTGCCATCGCTCTGAGGTACTGAAACTGGGGACTGAATGCCTTACATATCCATCCTTTTTTAGCTTCATTCATTAGTACACGGTGAATAGAGCTTTCTGTGCTGAGATGGATACTGTACCTTTCTTTGAGTATTGTTTTGGTTTGGTTTGGGTTTTTTTTTCACAACTTGCCTCTAAATACTGAGCATCAAACTTCTAAAACTAACAGACTTGATATTTCTAAAGATGCTTTGTGAAATATAGAATTTAGAAAGTTAACTCTGCAGGCAACTGTGAAAATTGCAGGCTGAACCTGAAAAAAATCTTGTAACTCCGCCAATCCTTTCAGTAGGAGCAAGTCAAATAACTCCCTTCTACAGGTCAATGTCTTACCTCCATCCTTCTTCTCATAAAAGTCTGTGAGAACAGATATATCAGAAAGTATGGTTTTAAAGTATGTTTTAAGTATGTTTTTAATCTGACTCCTGGCCAGCCACACATTCTACAACTGTTTAACTACAGGCTGAGAATGCCCTGTGACAAAACTGTTCCCACTTCTCTCCAGACCTGAGTAAAGTTAAGAAATGTCAACTCTGCAAATGTCAAAGCAAGAACGAGAAAAACATTCCTTATAAAATCAGTGGGATCCTTACCATTTCATGTATCCTGCCAGTTGTGCCTTTGTTTCATTCAGTTTCCAGTGATAGTCAAGTGAATTCACTCATTATTATGCTTGTAATAGGTGGAAATACACAGTGTATGTTTGTCAAAAGCTTTAATATGGAAAAATTGTTTTACCAAATGATCTTGGATTTGGAAAAAGAGTATTTTCACGAGTTTTAGGAAAGAGAGAAGAAATAAAATGGGTTTTGGCCCAAGCAGAAAGAAAGAGTTTATGTTTATACTTGGAAAAAGTTTTCCTCCAGAAATCTGTTTCTGAAATGTTTTCATTTTTTAAATAAAACATTTTTAAAATGTTTTCAGAATAAACCATTTTTATCTGATAAGATGGTGATGGAGCTATACAATGGTTCTTAAAAAATGATATTTTTTTTCCAAATGTATTTTAAATCTTTTAGTATTTTTTTTTTCCCAATACATGGAAAACCCATTCTTAGACTAGCTGTCATGACTTCAAATTTGATGTTTATATATGTTTTTCCATTATTGGATAGATTATTAACTAATATTTGAAATTTACTTTTGGTTTTCCTCAGCAATTAACAGACTTCTTGTTTCAGGCGCTGTGCAAAGACACATGTTTCTAAGATGTTGTACAGGAATCTTGCAATCTAACAGGCTTGTTTTATAAAAAAATAAAACCAGTTTCCTACCTTGCTACTTTGTGTCTCTCAGACTGCAGTGGCAAAGTACAAGAATCAATATTGCTTAGACCATTTAGTATTAGTGAAATAAATAACTATGAAATACAATCTAACTAAAGGTGATAAAAAAAAAAAAAAAACAACCAGTATAAATGTGTGTGCATGTGTGTAATTAATACCTCTGCCAGCTTCACAAGAGTTACAATGTACAATTTCAGGTTATAAGTAAGAACAAAATTTCCCTATGGACAAACATGTTTACCCATAGTCTAACAATTTATAAAATAAATACTGCTACAATATTGTCTCCTAGAGGATATGTCAGTAGCAAACCTAAAACACAATCCTGTCTCTTTTGAAAATACTGTGCTGATGTTATAGAATCTGTGGCAAAATTTTTTAATTTATCTTGATTTGAGAGTTCTCCTGGAAACAGCTTCTGTATTCCTCAAAAGCTTATGTATATTTCCTTAATAAATAAAGATAGGTCATCAGGAAACTACTTTTCTCCTGATACAAATCATCATGTATTTAAGAGTGCTTAGAGACAGAGAAATGGAGGGGAAGAGTTGAATCATCACACATTAACAAAAGACAGACAAAAAATTTGCACAAACACAGGGCTGGTTAAAATGCACTCTTTGGAGCGTCGCAGAATATATTATGGTCTGCAGCATAATGGCTTCTGCTTTAGGTATTTCACAGTTCAGCACAATATATTTCAGTGAGGCAGGCTAATAATAGACACATATATACCAAATTAATTTCTCAAGGGACAAGTCTTCTCAGCCCAGGCTACTCAGGCATCATTCCTTCCAGACTTCAGCTAATTAATCTAGTGCAATTTAAGAAAAGGTGGAAGGGATCATATTGATAAGTGTCAATAGTATACATTCAAAATATCTATTATTTCTCTTCTGTGTCCTAGGAGGCCTGAAAAAGAACTCATCCAGCAATCACTTATAGTTAATTGCTAAGCAGAAGACAATTAAAAAAAAAAAAGTAAAACCCCTTCTTTTCTCTTTTGTAGCTATTTTATCTGTATTCCCTTCCCCCGCTCTCAATCTATCAGAATCATATCGAGAACGAGGACATATGCTTTTTAATCTATTAATTGCAACACTGTTTCTTCGGAAGTTAGATCATCATCTAATCAATTTAGATGTTACAAGAATTAATATTTTAAGTAAGATTTTGAATGTCTGATTGTAGGATGCTGTTGAAAGCTTGGCTTGCACTGAACATTCCTCATTCTCAGTGGTTTCAATGTAGAAAAACATTGCAAAATTAGGATATCCAGGAACATTAAAACACATAGGTGCTTGAAGTCTTTCTATAAACCCAGATCCTATGAAAAAAGAAACTTTACTTGAGACCTACCATCTAGACTTGTTTTTCTCCAAGGTTAAAGAGTCTGCTTTTGTCTTTACTCTTACTGTGGAGACTTGTAATGCTTTTTGTTTAATTAAGTGACAGAATAAATTCACCAAGGCGATCAGGAAGTGTTTTGATCCAGATTATTGGGATGGAAACTATACTCAGCTTTCCCAGTAATTTATAAGCCAGCATCCTTCTCCATTAGATCTGACAACTACAATTTACTCTGGACCTCCTGATGCAGCTTGTCACTACCAACAGGCCAGAATGTGCATGGCTAGAGGTTACAACATACTGATTCATTAGGCCACAGCCACGAATCTGCCACTTCAGAGAAAAAGCCCATCCATCTCTCTACATTTAGCTGTCATTCCTACCATGAATGTAATGCTATTACTGAGACGGCCAAGTCCATTGCTCATGCCAGATGTTGTTAGGAATTCAATCCATCCTATCTGTGAACACTAGTCCCTTTAAACAACGAGATGTTGAGTGAATTACATATTGAGTGGTGAGGTTTTTTGGTATTTAATTATCCAGCTGAAAGGAACATGCTTAATTGTTACTGCAGTTACTGGTTAGTGACTAAATAAAGGAATTTTATGAAGCGATGGTAGAGCATTGGCAGCTGAATCAACATTTCACAGCACTGAAATGGCTATGACAGAAAATCTTTATGTCTTTACTGGACACAAATGCCTCTCTTGTTGAGTAAAATGAACAAGTTTTATTTTTGTTTTTAAGTAAGAAAACATGTCATTATTTCAATAAGGCAAATTCATGTTTCTCAACCTCGTGCTAACCGGTTTTGGCTCTTTAAGCAGGAATATTGCCAGGATGTACGGGGGTAGTAGCATAGTGCCAGCTATTCAAACACTCTCAGATATTCATACCCGGGAAGCCAGGGAAATGTCTGTTTGTTCTGCTGTGTTCAACAAAAGGGGTACGTAATCTGCTTGGAGATGAGCTGGTCCTGCAGAAGCTGAGAGACATAGAACACTACAACATCATCTCTCCTTATGTCTGCAAGGCAGCAGAACCCAAGACCATTCATTACTTCACATACCACATCGAAGCAAGACTCTGAAATTGAAATGGAGTTAAGCCTCATCCTTTCATTAGGCTGATTAAAACCATCCACATTACAGAAATAGTCTTGTACTTCTGTACTTGGCTCAAGCTGAAGAAATAGTATTAATATACATGATATTTTCAGACTAGCTAATAGTGCTGTGTACTCTTCATCAGTGTTCTATCTTGTAATATGTCCAGCTACTTTTCAGTAATGAAGCCTTAAGGAAACTGGATCAGGGCTTAGGACTTTATTAATTTATCTATGTGAAGCTCCATTCCTATTTATAAACACAAGAAAGCAAAATAAGCAGCTGAAAATGCAACAATTTATTCCCCAATTTTTAACTGGGAAATAAGATACATCTAGTATAATAGAAACAGAATAAAGATGAAATTTTCTGAGAGTAAACATGGACACTGCTTTTGTTTTTATTTATTTTATTTGGCTTATTGATATAGTCTGGAACCTATGAGGTAATCATCCCATTCATTCACTAACAAGCAAGCAATGCTTGATTCATTTACCAACTTTATTTTGTTCCCAAATATAAAGAAATTATTTGTGATCTTTATATTCCTTTGATGAGGCCAGTTTGTCTAACATTGTTGAACTGACAGTATTTGAAGGTGAAAAACAAGTGTCTGGACTGACTGTCACTGGAGGTTTTTTGAAAGTATTTGAACTAAATTTATGCTAAATTTAGTGATAATTTAGCATAGTTTGTCAGAGCTTACACTGAAGAGGGCCGAGTAGCTTGTGAAAGATTTTTATTTTTTGCAGTTATATATACAATTACTTCCAAGGACAATGTCTGCTAACTCGATTTAGTCTAGAAGAAAGTTTTTTCCTGCTCCTGCTCTTTATTTTCTGAGACTAACAGCTTTCAGAGCTGAAGGATCCCAATTAGCAGCAATATGTGGCTCCACTAGATTATCACTCTTTCACATTATGACCTAGACTTAAATCATTTCACAGATTCCAATGGATGTCACTCACACCAGCACAGGGAGTGCTATCCTTTCTTCTACCTTAATGCTTCTTTCAGAATTTTTATATAAACAAGAGCATTGCAATCAGCTGCATCTGCTACTCTTCTCCTAATTCCACTCTCCTAATTCTTCCCATCTTAAAGCCACAGCAATAATCTGAGTTTGGCCACATCACGGGTCTCTGGTTGCTTGATGTCAGTTCACTCCATCTTAGTAAATACTAAAACACTTGACAACTGACTCACAGGTCCCCTGCTAAGTATTAAGATTTAATCTGTTGGCAGCCTGATACCTGACAAAAGAGTGGGAACGGGTATTAATATATTTAACTATTTAGGGTTAATAATCCGTTTATACAGTGGTTCTGCAAGACCTGATCTTTCCAAGCTGGAAAACAGTCTTAACCTTCTTTTGCTTTAATGAGGTTTAGACACATCAGGTGCTGAACCATGACAGCTTTGTGCTCTACACAAAAGAGTCCGCAGTGCTAATCTTTATTTATTTGGTTTTAAAAAAACATAACAAGCACCACAGCACCTTAAAAGAATTTCTGTAATTTGTATAACCACAGCACCCTAATGAAGTGTATACAATCATCTCCACAGATTCCTCAATGTATGAAGTACAGCAGTAATATTCAATATGCTCTGACCTGGAATTTGGCTTTACTGAAGCTCACATACAAATATTTGCACATGTAATATTTAAGGTAAAGACAGAGCCATATAAGAGAGTGTTCCAGCTCACAGGCCAAAAATATGAAGGAAATGAAGGAATCTAAAAATTACATTATCACTTACAGGTCCTTTGAATCTATCTACAAGTTTTCAGATTTCTGTTCCAGTCAGTATTATCCGGTCACTAAATCTGGTTGGAGGTTAATGTGCAATGTTGTACTACTTACTACTTTGTAATGCAGATAATTGATACAATGACTTTTGTGATTTTCCCATTTCCGCCATGCTTTGCCATCTTAATAGATTATATTTATAAACTTGATTTATTTTTATTTATCTATTTAGTTATCATCTGCAGCTGATTTAGGTGAAATGGGAACTGTAAGATCATAGGCGTTCTTTTGGGACACCGCATACAAGGTCATAGAAATAAAAGAATAATGATAGAACTGCCGAGGTGAGTATTTCCAGAGAGGACGCCTTTAACACCGGAGCCGGGGGAAGCACAGCGTTCCGGAGCCTCAGTTCGGAGCGGCAAGAGCGACCAAGGGAGCCTCAAGTCCTCGACAGGACTTGCCCAGGAGCCGGCAGCTCAGCTGACGCGAGCAGCTGACTCACAGGGGGCGGCGCCAGGAGTGACGGCACCAGCCCTCAGTGAGGAAAAGCCCATCCCAGGGAGCGCGGCGAACAGGGCATGCCGGTTTGCGCGGGCAGCGAGCGGGATGGTGAGCACGCACCTCAGGACCAGGGCCCGCTCTGGGAGCTCTGCCTCGGCAGTGGCCAGCGTAGGCACCCAGACAGAGCCGGTGAGAGGGGAGGCTGCGGCGCAGACCTCGGAGTGTAGAAAGTGCCTCGACTGGTTTCTTGAGGCGAGGGTGCACAATGGACAGGGCTGCACGCGGTGCGCCCTAGTGGAGGTCCTTCTGCAGCAGGTGGCTGAGCTGCGGGAGGCTGTCTGTGAGCTAAAAGATGCCAGGGAAGCTGAAAGGAAGCTGGGCTGCTTGCTGCAGGCCCAAACTGTACAGGGGCTGCAAACGTCCAGCATTGCTCATATAGGAAAGAAGGAGGGCAGCAACCCAGGAAGTTGGGAATTAGTTACGAGAAAAATTAACAAAAAAAGGAGGAAGATGACAATTAACGACAAGGGACTTCCTCCTAAATCTGATGTCCCCACCCAGAACCGCTTCGCAGTTTTGCAGGGGGCTAACGAGAAAGCACCCACCACACCTAATGAGCATCCTGCTGATGCACCAGTAAAGAGGATCACTACTGGTGCCTCCAGGAAAAAGCGGCAGGTCATAGTAGTAGGGGACTCTACTTTGAAAGGCACAGAGGCACCCATCTGCCGGCCTGATCCAGTCTCGAGGGAGGTGTGTTGCCTGCCGGGGGCTCGGATCAGGGATGTTGCTGAGAGGCTGCCTGCTCTAGTAAGTCCTGCTGACTGTTACCCCCTTCTAGTGGTCCATGTGGGTGCTAGAGATATAGATAGCAGTAGCCTGGAGAACATTAAGAAGGACTACAGAGCCCTGGGAGAGGTGGTTAGGGGCTCTGGAGCTCAGATAGTTTTTTCATCGATTCTCCAGGACAAAGGGGAGGACCTTAAAAAAGCTAGGTGTATTTGGCAGGTTAATAAATGGTTAGAATGGTGGTGCCATAGTCAGGGGTTTGGCTATTTAGAACATGGGGCTCCATTTGGGAGGCCAGATCTACTGGAGGCTGGTGGAGCTGGTCTGACAAAGAAGGGGAAGAGCTGTTTTGGTAGGAGGCTTGCCAGGCTGGTCAAGAAAGCTTTAAACTAGATGTGTTGGGGGAGGGGAGCATTGATCCATCCCAACACTCCTGGTCAGTTGCCAGCACCTGTAATAAGTGCTTGGAGCGATGCAGAGATGTTCCAGCTGCCCCAGCCATTGAGTCGGCTTCATTTGGAGCTCGGCTAAGGTGCCTCTATACAAACGCCCGTAGTGTGGGGAACAAGCAAGAGGAATTAGAGATGTGTGAAGGCTACGGGGATATGATGTCATTGGTATCACAGAAACACGGTGGGATGGGTCCTATGACTGGAGTGTCGGAATGGAAGGTTACAAGCTGTTTAGAAAAGACAGGCAGGCAGACGGGGAGGGGGCGTTGCTATCTATGTCAGTGATAGGCTAGAGAGAATGGAACTCTGTCTGGGGATGGGTGATGAGGTAACAGAGTGTTTGTGGGTCAGGATCAAAGGGAAAACAGCAATGGGGGACATTACGGTGGGGATCTGTTAAAGGCCGCCTGATCAAGAGGACTCTGTGGATGAAGCGCTCTACAGACAGATAGGAGCAGCCTCACGCTCGCAGGCCCTTGTCCTCATGGGGGACTTCAACCATCCTGACATCTGTTGGAGGGATGGTACGGCCCGGCACAAGCAATCCAGGAGGTTTCTCGATTGTGTGGAAGAGAACTTCCTCTTTCAAACAATAGAGGAGCCGACAAGGAGAGGTGCCATGCTGGACCTTGTGCTCCCCAACAGGGAGGGACTGGTTGGAAATGTGATGCTCCAGGGCAGCCTTGGCTCTAGTGATCACGAGATGGTTGAGTTTGAGATCCTCAGGACAGTGAGAAGAGCATGCAGCAAACTCACTGCCCTGGACTTCAAGAAAGCAGACTTTGGCCTCTCCAGGAACCTCCTTAGTAAGGTTCCATGGGATATAGTCCTAGAGGGCACGGGGGCCCAAGACTGCTGGTCGATATTCAAGGATCACCTGCTACATGCTCAAGAGTGTTGCATCCCGACTAGAAGAAAGTGCAGCAGGAGGGCCAGGAGACCTCCATGGATGGACAAGGAGCTGCTGAGGAAACTTAGAGGGGAAAAAAGAAGCTTATAGAAGGTGGAAGCGAGGACAGGCGGCCTGGGAAGAATATAAGAGCATTGCCCGGGAAGCTAGGGACCAGGTTAGGAAAGCTAAGGCCCAGCTAGAATTAAGTTTGGCAAGGGGTGTAAAAGATAACAGGAAAGGATTCTATAGATACGTAGCAAATAAAAGACAGACTAGGGACAATGTGGGCCCTCTCCGGAAGCTATCAGGAGAACTGGCTACCATGGATTTGGAGAAGGCTGAGGTTTTTAATGACTTCTTTGCCTCAGTCTTCACCAGCAAATGCTCTGACCACACCATGAAAGTCTTGGAAAGCAAATGCAGGGACTGTGAAAATGAAGACCTTAGGCCCACTGTAGGAGAGGATCAGGTTCGAGACCATCTTAACAACCTGAACGTGCACAAGTCCATGGGACCTGATGAAATCCATCCACGGGTCCTGAAGGAGCTGGCAAATGAAGTTGCTAAACCACTGTCCATCATATTTGAAAAATCGTGGCAGTCAGGTGAAGTTCCCGATGACTGGAAGAAGGGTAATATAACCCCCATTTTCAAGAAGGGGAAGGTGGAAGACCCGGGAAACTACAGACCAGTCAGCCTCACCTCTGTGCCTGGCAAAATCTTGGAACAGTTCCTCCTGGAAAACACACTAAGGCACATGAAAAACAACGAGGTGGTTGGTGACAGCCAACACGGCTTCACCAAGGGGAAATCCTGCCTGACCAATTTGGTGGCCTTCTATGATGGAGCCACGGAACTGATGGACAGGGGCAGAGCAGTGGTGTCATCTACCTGGACTTGTGCAAAGTGTTCGACACTGTCCCGCATGATATCCTTGTCTCTAAATTGGAGAGACATCAATTTGATAGATGGACCACTCGGTGGATAAAAAACTGGCTCGATGGCCGCACGCAAAGAGTTGTGGTAAATGGCTCGATGTCCAGTTGGAAACCTGTAACGAGTGGTGTCCCTCAGGGATTGGTGTTGGGACCGGTCCTGTTCAACATCTTTGTCGGCGACATGGACAGTGGGATTGAGTGCGCCCTCAGCAAGTTTGCCAACGACACCAAGCTATGTGGTTCGGTTGATATGCTGGAGGGAAGGGATGCCATCCAGAGGGACCTTGACACGCTTGTGAGGTGGGCCGATGCCAACCTTATGAAGTTTAACCAAGCCAAGTGTAAGGTCCTACACCTGGGTCGGGGCAATCCCAGGCACTGCTGCAGGTTGGGTGGAGAAGAGATTCAGAGCAGCCCTGCAGAGAAGGACTTGGGGGTGTTGGTTGACGAGAAGCTTAACATGAGCCGGCAGTGTGCGCTTGCAGCCCAGAAAGCCAACCATATCCTGGGCTGCATCAAAAGAAGCATGACCAGCAGGTCGAAGGAGGTGATCCTGCCCCTCTACTCTGCTCTTGTGAGACCTCACTTGGAGTACTGTGTACAGTTCTGGTGTCCTCAACATAAAAAGGACATGGAGCTGTTGGAGCGAGTCCAGAGGAGGGCCACGAGGATGGTAAAGGGGCTGGAGCACCTCCCATATGAAGACAGGCTGAGAGAGTTGGGGCTGTTCAGCTTGGAGAAGAGAAGGCTGCCTGGAGACCTCATAGCAGCCTTCCAGTATCTGAAGGGGGTCTATAAGGATGCTGGGGAGGGACTCTTCCTTAGGGACTGTAGTGGTAGGACAAGGGGTAATGGGTTCAAACTTAAACAGGGGAAGTTTAGATTAGATATAAGGAAGAAGTTCTTTACAGTGAGGGTGGTGAGGCACTGGAATGGGTTGCTCAGGGAGGTTGTGGAACCTCCATCCCTGGCGGTGTTCAAGGCCAGGTTGGACAGAGCCTTGGACCACATGGTTTAGGGCAAGGTGTCCCTGTCCATGGCAGGGGGGGTGGAACTAGATGATCTTAAGGTCCTTTCCAACCCTTACTATTCTATGATTCTATGATAATAGAACTGCTGAGTTCCTCTTTAATCTCTTGAATTCAGGTCTTGATGATATATTGTGGGCACAGACACTTAGGCATTGATTCATGAACATCATTTCTTCAATTTTGTGTTCTTCGTAGCTCTCTTTCAAGTGTTTAACTTTTGACTAAAATCGACTTTCTGTCTTGTACCATATCAGGCATTCTGTTAGCAATGCACAAATAAGTAGACATAAATAATTGTCCTAATAAGCAGAAATCTGATCAAGTCAGTTCAGTATAATACAGCAAATGCTATATATATAAATATATATTTTTTTATGTATATATGTATATTAAAAGTCACACAAAAAACAATCAAACAAAAAATCCTAAGGAAATTGAATAGGAGAGTTATATAGGAGAATCAGGTAATAAGCCACAGATAGAATCTAACACAATTTATGAAAATGATATCACTAAAGAGAGAGGAGATGTCCTGAAGCTATGAAGAGATTTAGGAATAGAAGCCCTATTGTTTCTCATAGGGACCCAAGTTTCTAAGTTTCCTATGTGCTTTAGTTATTCTCCCATCCAATAAATTATTTACAAATTATTCACTCTATTCCAATTAAATTCATCTCCCAAATATAAGTATAAACTAATTAATGCTAGTGTAATTTGGAATTGGTCTTAAAGGCTTGAAATTTAAATTTAAAAATAAATAAAAAAAGGACTATTAGTAATACAATTTTTTTATTGCTATGTTCTGTAAACTTTGCTAAAGAATCTGGTCAACACTGGGTGGTTCTGAGAGTAAATATTAAAGCAAGCTTTTTTTAAATGCAACATGAAATGTTTGCTCATTCAGTGTAATCTTATTCTTTGTAAGACTAGCCCAGCTGCATGAGTTTCAGTGGCTTCTGACTGGTGTTGCAAGTCTGACTGCCTTTCTCACTTCTAAGGGCATAATTGCCATTAGAATGCTCACTGTGCTTTGTATTTTGGTTTAGGATGCAGGTCAGCAGAAACTGTAGCAGAGACGTTTTTGCTGTGATGTTGTCCTACCATATCTCCAGTTGATACTAATGAATGATTTCTGAGGGAACTGAGAAACACTTTGGCCTATTTCTTAAAACTGGTATGGAAATAACCAGTATTGTCTGAAAATAACTAAAGACTCTTGTAGGATGTATTAGTGCACATTTGCTCTGTAGGGACACATGACAACCCTGATCCACCAGAACTCCAAGTCACACTTTGAGCTTTGATCATTCATAACATTTAGTGAAAATGCTTACATATTTCCAGGGTCAAGCCTGTGGTCTGATAGAAAGCTCTGAGGTGAATGGGAGAATTTAAATTAGCTTTGAAGGGTTACAACTGTGCTTTAAGCATATGCAGCATTAGTATTAGGGATATTGAATAATTTGACTGTTCTTCTCCAAGTACTTTGGACTGATATTTAGACTGTAGCTTACTTAGTAAGCTACAGAAATCTGTCTCTGCTGACAGCTGCTGGGGTAAATAGCAGAGAGAAGACATATTTTGTGAAAGACAGATTCATCATAAATCATTCCTTCTGGCCATTTACCAGGTCTTTATGCAGCTAGTAAAAAATGTATATTTAATCAAGCATTGAAATTGGGACCTCAAATCATGTTATGAGTGGAATATATCGGTTCAGTAAATTTGTTTTAGATGTTTAATTTTTGAATATTTGCTTTATTTTGTTTTTACTTCAAAGTGTAGGGGCTGAGGTTCTAGTTATTAGTTAGAAATAGGTCAGTACATGAAAACATAAATGAGAAAAAAGGATAATTAACCTTAGACTGGTAGGAGTTAAGGTGGAAAAACTGTATACTCCATTAATAATACTACTTGGTGTTAACCATGATGTTGGTTTTATGCTAAGCCACTTGTCACTTCACTAAGGCTGCAGTAGGAATCTCGTTATGGTTTTCCATAGTCTGTCAGCAGTATGGCAATTAAAACATGGTTGTGGTAGAGTAGGTCTGTATTTGCCTTTTGCTATAGAGTTCATATTGACAAGAAATAGTTGAAAAAAGAGCAGGAGTGTGGGCAGGTAGCAAGTGAGACTGAGGGCACAAAGGAAAGAAACCTTTCAGAGAATTTTCAAGGAGTGAGAAAATATATTCAAATATATTCAAGGTAGCAGTGGCTAAATGGCTACAGCCCAGATGACAGGACTGCAAGTGGTTCCCTTGGAAACATACTTTTATTCAGAGAAGTAGAAAAGTGTAACTGGCTTTTAGGTCATGCAGAACATCTTTCCACCAGTGCAAAAATATAGCTGAAAAACATGAAATAATCAATATCACCTAAAAAAAAACCCAATCCCCCCCCCCCCAAAAAAAAAGCTACCTTTAAATCCTGAAGTCTTGCATCATAAGATGCAGGTTTATTCTGCCCCCACTACTTGGTGTTGTATGTCACATAAAATTAGAACATAAAGGCTGTTTTGAGGTAGGGCCCTTTATCTCTCATTTGGATATGTGGCGGCTCAGATTAACACAGGCTGAGAAACTCTCTCTGTTCCTCTGATCTGTGGATTGTACCAGATATGTTCTTTTTCTTGCTAGCAGTACATAGTTTAAATAGTAATAATAGAGAAATCTAAAATATATCTCAGATGACACATTTCTGAATTTGGCTCTTTATATAAGAAAAAAAAAAACCAACGAAGTTTATAACGCTTTCTAGAGAAAATTACAGGCAGAGAAAGCAGAAAAATCGTTGAATTTGCTGGGGCAAGCTGTGCTTTGAGCAATCTTTCAGCTGTCTCTTCAGAGCTCTATAAATGCACCTCAGTTTTGAAGAAAGAGTTACACACTGAACAGGATATTTATTGGAAATCAATTTTAACCTATTTACTCCAAAATTATTAATAATCAGGTCTTCATAAGTAAGATCTACTTTTTTGTGTGTGTGTGTGTGACTAGTCACTGTTGTTAATTTAGTTTTATTGTTTCTGAAATAAAACGTTTATGGTTGTCAGGCTGGATTTATAGCCACTGAGAAAAGAAATTTCCTGGCTTATTGATCATATAAGATCTCCACCCTCTGGGTCCAGCAGAGGGGAGAGAAAAAAAAAATTAGTTGAATGTCTCATATCCCAGAAGCATATGGAACAAGGTACCCGAGGAACAGGATAAATTAGCCGCTATGGAATTCTTTGTGGATATGGCTGGGCAGCTGTAGCAGCTACCTGAATTAGGTCAGGCACCTTCCACATCACCACTGGCTGAAACCTTATTCTTCAGCACCCACAGTGTCATTGCATTCAATTTGATTATTTATGCCTTGCTGTATATATGTGGACTGAAGGAGAATTGTTTTCCACTCTATTATATGATTTTGTTGAATTTACACAGCACTTCTTTATATCTGTCATCATAATAATTTTTCTCATCTTCGAATTATCATCAAATCAGACCTCACTTCTACTACCTTTATGTATTCATAAGCGGGTGGTTCACTGAGAACAGAAAACACCTGTGCTTTCTTCAGAGTGCTATGGCATTGATTTTTTCTTGCCCGTGTGTGCAGTCTTGAGCAATTATTAATCTCAGGTCAGCAAAGCTTTCTCTTGATACAAAACACAACCAGAATGTACTGTAAAGCAGAAGGAAAATTTCAATTGTAATATCTTTTTCACCAGTTTCTTCCCCTCATCACCGCTTGATAACCACCATGTTTCAGATCTGAAATTTTGTTGGTTTTGTTTTTTTTTTTCAAGAGCAGTGACCATGTAGGGCTAAGAAAGTATAACACCAATAAAATCAGTGATAGAATTGCCAGTTTATTCCATGAAGGCCAAACTTTCATTAGTTTGTGGATATTTATGCAGACAAAGATCCATCAAAAGCTAAACATGCTTTGAATTGAACAATGTGGTTGATACAAGATGATTTCAACACTTCTTCAGGAAAAGGTAGTAGTTTCATTCATGTTTAAAAAACATCAAGACAATAAAGAGGCAGCTCAGAAATTATGAATAAAGGTAAATATCATACCTGGAAAAGAAGAAGATCACCTGTGGCTGTGCCAGGGTTGGTGGAGAGCTCAAGCAGAGGATTTATGCTAATGTCCCTCTTGCCATAGTCCTATGATATATGGAGGCCAAAATGACCTAAACTTTCCTGGCCCATCTTTTCTGCAGCTACTTTTTCCCAGTCTTCATATCAGTTTTCTGCCTATTCAGCTGCTTTAATGCAACTGTCTGTGGTACCACTTTGTAGAATGAATAAATGGTCTGATCTGAGATTGTTTTTTTTGGGGGACAGAGTACAGGGTGGGAGGGAAGAAAAGTAACCAAGGAGAGGAATACTTAAACATAGTCCTCCTATAAAATGGAATTCCATCCTGACGCAAAAGCAGCATTCTGTAAATATATGAGAAGTTAAAAAAAGGAGTATCACTGCCTAATGAAGCTGCAGAATTGCACAGATGAATAGTGCTCATGGTCTAGAAAGGTCCTTCCAGTACGGGCAACAAGAAAGGTCAAATGCGGTGCCATTTAAGGTTAAGATGGCTTCAGAGTGAAAAAGAGAATATTTTAATACTGCACCAGTGAAAAGAGAACAGATTATCTTTTCTCAGACTGTGATTTACTATAAGCATTTGTAGATTCTTGCTGGGTGAAATCTTAAATTCCATCTAAATGAAACATTCATCTAGTTGACAGTTTGTGGTGAATAGCAGCTTCTGTTTTCTGTCAGTATGAATTATGCATGTTTGGAAAAAAGCTTCCAAATTTCAATTAGTGAATCTTAATTTTCTTTCTTAGACCAGATGGACTTTGTTAACAAAAGGATTGTATCTATGTCTAATGGAACCTGAAATTGTTTTAATCAATTTCAATTGAGATAAATATTTGAAGCATTAAACCTGTCTCCACTATTTTTTTAACAAAGTCAATTCTGGATATCAACAGCACACTGCTCAGTTTATTACTTTCTTATCCAATTAGAAAGCAGAATCCCCGTGCACTAATTGGCAAGTACATAAAAGAATCTACATGTTGCTTAAGCAGCAGAGAGGCAAGGAAGTTTAATTAAGTTGTAGCAGGCAATTTGTAACTAATTACATTTGGTGTTAGATGGTGCTGGTTTACTGGCATGGAAGGGGGAAAATTCTTGTACATCTTAATTCAAGTCCCAAAACCGATAAAACATTTTTACTATAGTAATGCCATAAGTTTTAGTACTGAATATTTTACAGCCTTTCTGAACTGGTTCATGTCTTTGAAACACTACAGTCCTGTACATATTGGAGGCTCTGGGTTTGCACCTAATCCCACTGTATTCAACAGAAGTAATATATTTTTTCTCCGACTAAGCATTTTTAATTACACAGTTCAGTTGCATCACCTTGTTCAGTAAATTTAGTATGTTCATTACCTCAATACCTTCTCTAGTTCTCTCTCTTGCTTGTGAAATACCATTTTAACAAATATATATGAAGTCGTGAGTAATTTAACATGCATACCTAATTTATTGAAATTTTGTTAAATCATAGAATTTTATTTTGTTTTATTTTCCAGAATTCATCTATCAGCTACTTGGGAAGTTTTTGCAGGTACTTCAATATCCAGAATTGAAAAGTATTCATTTTGATTTGCCATATACTTTTAGCATATAGCTTGACAGTACTTCTTAGATTTACACAGACTCTTAAAATTAGATTTTAGTGTGATTTTTTTTAAATTTAGACATTAAAATTCTTCATTCATTTTTTTGTCCAGAAATATATTTTATTATTATGAGCATATATGAAAATGAATATTTTCATGGTGATATTTGTATGAGTATATATAAATGAACAGATAAACATTTACTGCATTCTTCTGGTAAGACCACGAGCATTTTAACATTGGCTCAAAAAGGTGCACCAATTCTCATGTACAATAGTGGCCTCAGCAACATGAATTTGTGAATTCAATACAGATCCATGAGTTTCCATTACATAGATAAGTCTATAAGGACATGTATGCTAAATCAGAGAAATTAAACCTCAAATAATAATGATTACAGAAATATCTTCTAAAAGTAGCCACTCAGGAAAAAAAATTTTGATTTATCAACGGTTGCTTAAACTGTAACCGTGTTATGTAGTGTGTATAACTACATGCATGAGATTAAAAAGATTAATTCACAGCTTAGTCTCTTCAACTCCACTGAAAGAGTGTGCAACAGCAGATGGGGGATTTTTAGGATCTCTATGCATTTAACAGAGAAAGTTACATTTAGAGGTGATTCAAAGAATTGAAGTGGGAATCCTTATTGCTGCTAAATACAGGTATTCTGAATAGCCCCTTGAAAATATCCACCTTTTTTCAAAGTACAGGAAGTCTAATCACTGAGGTCAGGCTCCTAAAGATAAGGGGTGTGATTTCTTCCACTTATTCCTAATAACTACGCACTGTGGCAAGTTCTATAGTGAACAGGTGACAGACAGAAAGCTTTCTCTGGCTGCACAGCAGATGCTAGATCATTATTTCTCATCAGGAGAATGGTAAAACCAGAAAAAAATACTTTTCTGTAAAATTTGTAGGTCATCTTTATAGTATATATTTTATATATATGCATACATAATATATGACTACATACAACCATCAATAACTGCATGTTCCCTCTCAGTTTGTCATGGCTATATGGATCAGTTTAGCTTTCTAATGGAAGCTTTTTTTTTTTTTTTTTGCCCAGACTAGTATAATATTTTTGTCTCTAGTGAAAAAAAAATCCCTAATCCTTTTTGAAAACTAACAACATCTGTTACAGTTTGGTTTATATGGAAAGACATTAATGGATGCCCAGCATGAATCCCAGTTAAGTATCAGTTTGTGTAAACAGAAATGTGACAAAAATAAAAGTAACACTAGCAGCAACACATCTATTTAAAGACTTAATGCAAACTACAAGTACTTTAGGACAGTAATTTAGGCTATTTTTCAACATTTCCTGTTTGACACATAACCATATAAGATATGTCAGAAGCTTGATTCAGTTGAGGTGATGTATACCAGCCTTTTCTTTAGGGAGAACAAAGCCATGAGGTACAATCTTTCAAGGTCTGGGGGCAGTGAAAGGCTCAATGTAGGCTGTTAATTGTGATACATTGCTAGTCTCCTCTGGAAACATGTTCTGAATGTCATACTATTAACCACTCTTTTATTTGTTCTGCATGCATCACCTCAGAAATAAAAAGTGATCCAAAGTTACACATGAAAAATACTTCTCATATTGAACTGGAATATCAAAAGGTAAACCACTTCTGAGTCTGCTGCTGTAACAGAAACAGTTACAAGTCGCGCAGCCATAATAGGTAAAACCTTGTCAGAAATAAGTGTAGTCATGTGAGTAGCCAGGTGCTCACTCTGTAGCTTATTAGGTTTTCTGGCTTAGGCATAGCTTTGTGAAAATACAGCTGTACTGCTTCTATGCTCCTCAAAGGTTACAAGGAATATGGAGGCTTGTGGAACTCAGGTTCTAGTTCTTTGCTGATTTACACCTTCATGCATCTGTCTATGAAACTGAACTTGTGTGTCCTAAAGTTGTTTAAAATATTGTTCAAAATGTTAAAAATATTTTAGGATAAAATGTTTTATGCAGAAATGCTTCTAATCCCTTTTTTTTTCTGCTTTGTAAATTACAACTTTTTGTGTATCCAATTCTCTTCAAATGTAAATCTGATGGGTTTATGTTTTGGGTCTCCAAGCCTAAGTGTGTACAGTAACTCCACGGCGATAGGCACCATCTGTCTTTGGCATTTCTAGATCTGCACCTCTCCTGTGACTGAGGATTATTTACCACAACATTTTTCCTGCTATTTACAGTAAAGATAGATATAAGACCTCCTGTGTGTGTGTATTGTGCAGATTATTTGTGCAAATGCAACAAGTGTCTGGACTCCCTGTGCAAAACAAGTATACTGTACATACCCAGTAAACTTCTTCATCTTGTGAGAACCTCTGGGAATTAAGGCCATTAGCTGCAGTATAAGTGCAACAACAAACAGATAGGCAAGAAGAATAATGGCAGTGAAAGTTGCAGAATTTACAGCCTTCGTAAAATTCGTACACTTTATAGTCAGGGAGAAAAAAACATCATCAAATTAAATTTGTTTGTAACTGAAGCACAAACATCCCCTTTCTTAGCTGCTTGTTTTACAGTTGCAAATTCATCACTGCAGCAATATTTTTACTGCAACATCATATTCTTTCATGCTCCAGCACAATGCACTATGTATATAACATTATGTACACTACAAATTTTATAAAATTTGGGTGAAGTCTTGACAAATACTACATAATTCTTCTTGGGATAGGTCATGAGCATCCATCTGACCAGTTCTCAGCCTCATGGGACTGATCTGTTCCTTACTGAAAGTCATTAACAAGGTTCTTACTGATGTCCATGGTGATAAAATTAAGGCATGTTGTTTTGATTGCCAGGTTGCACGTAACAGTTACTGGTAAATTATTGATTTAAGAACATAGCCCTGTTGATAAAGCACTACACTGAAATTTCAGACTGAGATCTCTCTTTTCTTGTCCATGGGCATTCTGCATGACGGGAACCAGTGACTTCACTTCCCAAAGCTTGTCTTTGTCCTCTCCTTTCCTTCCTGCATTTAACTGTCGACTCAGGACACAAACTACTTTAGCTGAAATATTTTGTATAAATATCTCTCTTAATAAATGTCTGGTCTAGATTAGAATTTCTGGATACTACCATAGTGTAAATAAATAATACAAAGAAAAGTTAGGATTGAATTGATTACAGTTTATAAACCCATTTTTGTGAATAAATGTTGCCAGGATCAACATGAGGTAGCAGTGCCAAATCCATCAAAGTACTGACATTAATTAGAAACAGATTTTAGAGAACCATGGCTTATTGCACATTTTGTATCAAATGTACAGCATATCTATTTTCTTTATGAAATCATCAGATAAGCACAAGATATGAGTAAGGTTGAAAAAATACATTGAATGTATTTAAGGTAACTATTATTGAATAAAATAACAAGATCAGAGATGGAATGGCTGATCAAGTCCTGACCTCTTATAAATATAAAAATCAGTCTAGTACAGAATTTAAGATTAGCCAGTAGCTTGAGGTATTGGTAATATTAAATGTTATGAATCCTGTTAAATGTTGGCAGTCATCTGAATTTTTACACGGGCTAAACTGCAGAAAGCATTGCACATTTACTTTATCCAAGCTTGAGCTAGGCAGAAATTTGTATTTAGTGAACTTAATCTCATTGTAGGACAATGGGAAATGATGGGGAAAATATCATGTGATGGAGTTTGGTGTGCTTCTGTGCCCTTCTGTGAGAGTGTTTATCTGTTCATATTGGCTTCCTTGGAATGAAATAACTGTCAAAAGATAAGCAGAATTTACCAGCAAGAATAAAACCAGTTATTATAAATTTTAAAAAACTTTTTTAAAATTGAAAGTTTTTCAAAATGCTCGCATTAACACAAAGCATGATTATGATTTCCTTAAAACCAGGGACAACTTTGCAGGATCTGCCACACAGTGAGTCTCATACACAGCAGAACTGATGGACAAGCCCACACTTTCACCCAGCCAAGAGCAGATCATATTAATTTTTTGGTCACAGCTGGCTGATCTGGCACGTGGGATCAGTGTGAGACCTTTTTTTTTGAAAGCAGGACGTAAAGGGGGAGGATAGATAAAAGACCTCCTTGCAGGTTTCCTGTGCTAGCAGGAGCTGTCCCAAGGTATAAGCCTTCAATACCTCACGTTCCTCCACTTCCCTAACCAGACGTGGAAAGAGGTAACTTGGAAGTTTTATCCTGAGTAGATTCTTGTGTTGCAACCCATGAGATCTGCATGGAGACCCAAAATGTTGTTTTGACAAACGTCTTTTAAAGTAAGCCACTTTCTTACAAAGAAAGACTGTTGCAAATTAGAGAAAACTTGATTCACAAGAGCTTTGAGAAAAACAGGATGCTGAGAAGTTCTTCTGACAACAAGAGCAAGCTTTGTGTATTTTGTTAACCTTTCAACATATTGGTTACAAGGTTTGCTCTAGTCACCCTGCCCAATTACAAAACAAAACAGAACCACAGTAAAACTGTCTGCCAAGTGTTGTGAAATATATAAGGGGAAGAGCCAAACCCACAAACATCCCTTAGGCAATGCAACCTCCAGGACAGACAGGTACTCAGACATCTGGAAATTTAAGAAAAAAGGTCTTTAAATTTTATGATTTTATGACCCAATTTTTAAACAAAATGCAGAATAATGGAATATTTTCAGAATAATCAATTTATTTGTTTCAAAAAGGGAATATAGCACAAATTAAATGGAAAAAAAAAGTTGGAACAAATTAAAATATTTTTCAACTTGATCTGAAAATTTTCGAAGTAGCTTTGCCCTTAAAAATGAATGAATGACAATTAATTCTATTTAGATGTGTTGGAAGACTGGGTTCATAAATAGTAGTAGTAATTATATTGCCATACATTTAATATATTTATCTTCTATTGTAACTGAGTGAACTGTCCATTTATTAGTCGGGAAATAAAAAGAATCAATCCAGAAATCATTTTAGCTCTAATCTGTTTTATCTCTTGTTCACTGAACCATAATCACTGAAGAGCTGTCCAGGTGAGCAAAATACCATAAACCTTTATTCCACACAAACAAGATCTCCCTGCAGAGAAACTCATTTCAACGCACCATTATGCAGAATCTGTTGGATTAGATACTTTTAAAGGGGCCGAATTACATTCTTACCATAGGGAAAAGTATTAGTGATAGCAGTAATGGAAACACTGCACTAAAGTAACCACTCTCACCATGTTGGGCAATGTGGAATTTTTAAAAAGTATCAGTATTTACTCAGAGCTAGTAGATGTTAGAATAAACAAACAAACAAACCAAAAGCAATTGTGTTTTAAGTCAGTTAGTGTATTTCTGACTACGATGATTTTAAGTAGGACTTTGTACAGATAAATAAATATGGGTTGTGTTTCAGTGACCTCCTTGTGGTCAGTGCTCAAATGGACAGATTTCATGTCCCCTGGGGGAGCAATCAAGAATTAGACAGCATATACAAATTCACATCAGGGAAGCTAGTTCAATATACTGTAACAAATGTAAATTTTCTTAGTCCATAAAAGTTTTTCAAGACTGTAGATAAAATCCTCCTGACATGAATTAAAAAATGTTGTAAGTAGGGCTGAGTGTGACCCAACATTTGCCAAAAACTACTCAACTTCTTATGTTTGTGTGCACACAAAAATGTAAAACAATCACTTATCTTGTTCTCAGAAAATAAAATATATGCAATATAATTTTGTTCCTCTTTTAATTAAACTTATCAATCTAAAATATCCAGAGCTGTTGCTGAAATAAAGCCTATGAAAGAAGTTGCTTACTTCAGTTGCATGGCCTATTTCTAAATACAGATAATCATATTCAGCTAGGCTAAATGGAAACACAGCAATCCTTGATCTTTCTACAAATGAGTTACCTGGAATAATTTGTTCTTTATATCTTACTTGGCAATTGTCAACAAAGACAGTGATAGTGTTAATTGCCTTATCACGCTTGCTTACTCCTCTTGGAAGATTTTGCATTCCATTAGAGTCCACAAGACTTGGCTCAAATTTCCGGGTTTATTTAAACGAGATTATGAAAACTAGTAAACCACTTGTCAGAAAAAGTATATGTTACCATATTTTATCTCTTTTAACAGGCTCGCTGTTGCTTCAGATTCACTGTGGGTTGTGCTAAAGGTGATAAAGAAACATTTTAATTGCGGCTGGAACTCAAGATACTTCTTCCTTGAGTTACACTGCAGAAAATTCACTGCTTAAATGTAAAAGTAAAATTTCTGAATGACCTTAAAAGATCTTCTCTCTCAGCATAAAATACAGTGATAGACAATGCACATTATTTTCTTTGTAAGTCCATCAGTTTGGGTATTGAAGCAATACCCTGGTAATTCAACTAATGCCATAAGAAATCTTTTTCCTGTACTGTTCTTTGCCATAATAGAAGTACTATTTGTGGGTGTTTGGTTTTAACTTACTCTGTTATTTATAACCTATTATGTCTTGTTAAATTCTGTTCATTTCACAGTGATTTCAATCACACAACATTGGGTCCTCGTATAGAAGTATCGTTATGGTAATGGTATAGTAATGAGCACTTCCATTGTAAATAATAAAAGGGATGCAGAAAGGTCTGCTGTTTTCTGAAATTTTAGACAAAACAAAAATATTAGAATAAAGTTTTAAAGCAAACATGTAATGTTTTAATCGAACAGTCTCCAAAATATAATGGTAAAATTTTAAAACGAGCATTGAAAACCTTCTAATTTCATTTTATTTCTGAGAGCTTTTGGAAGAGACACAGATTTACCTATATGTTGGTAGGCAAGGACTCTGAAATATGAACGGACAGTAATCTATGAACTGAAGTTACTGTCTTTTCTTCTGTCCTCCTTGAGGAGAAGTGCCTTCATAAATGCAGGCAAAGTATCCTGCTTTGATTAAGGGATAATATATGGAAAGCCGCTCCCAAAATGTGAGGTAGATCCTGCAAGAAGCTCGTTGATAAAGTATATCTCAACCAGACATTCTTTCACTGTCTCTTTTCAGTATTTCAGTACACCACAGACTACCCTGTGTGGTACTGCTCCTCAGCAGGAAGCTGGGAGTGAAGAGGCCATAACTGGATGGTTTTGCTACTGCCCATTAACTACTGCTAACAATAATACATCTCTTCTGCTTCTAATTGAAAAACAACCATTACATAGCACTGAGAGTTTTCAAGTTTGAAGATGACTGCCTGTTCCACTGTAAGTGAAATAAATATTTGCCTATATCTGTGAAAAGGAGCTCAGGTACACAATTTGAGGAGATGTTCAATCAGTTACTGCCAGGCTTTTGTTGGCAGTTGAACTTATGACCTCCCACTGGTTGACTGTAGATATTGCAAAGAGGATGAGGAATGACCAGCAGACCTTTGGCAGGATACATTAAAGAGTGAGACATCAGTACAACTGCAGTGAAACCAGGAAGTCCAGCATAAGAGGAAGAGATTAATATTTAATCCAACATATTCACTTGGCCATGTCAGGTAATGAGATAGATTTTTTTCTTAATTGAGGCATTTCATACAAACTCCATGGAAAAATTCCAGTTTGTACAATAGGAAAGCTTTCAGAAAAAACCACATTAATGACAGCTTCTTGTTCTTTCTTCTAAATAGCAAAATAAGAAATGAAGAATCCCCAAGCCTGGTTCCTTTAACTTTGGAAGTTCAATGATCTACTTCTCAAGAAAACTAGACAACATTTTGCAACCAAATCTTTTGGCATAAGAAAGATTTTACATCTCCTCATATACATTAAAAGTCAGAAATTTCTGAATGCTCATTACTTTCCTTCCTTGCAATGTTTATAATCTTGTAAAATTTTGATGACTACTTGGAATTATCAATAAAGGGAAAAAAAATCAGTATTTACAAAAGGGTATATGTTTAAAAAATGAACCCCAAAAAACTTCACTGACATTTCAAAAGTATTTTGAAAGTTAATTATTTTGAAGGTTAATTCAAAAGTGAACAAATAAAATAGGTTGAATTGTAAAGACTTCAAAGAAATAATCAAAAAGATCTTAAGAATTTGCTCTGACTCTACTATTCATGACACACACCCTAGAATTAACAAGATCTTCAGGACAGAGGAAAATAACAGCTTGGAACACTGAATTAGTAGTTTCTCAATGCTCAAGTCTCTCATTGCTCAATTTTTTTTATTTGCCATATGATGTCTGGAACCGTACAACTAGCCTTCTCAGCTGATGTAGAAACGTTCTATATTATAATAGATCATTTCTTATATTAGTATGACTATAATGAACTTGAATTATAGATGAAAACCCAACCAACATCTGCTGCAAGTGATACATAGAACTGTATTTTATAACCCACACAGTGCTCTCTGCTGCTAATACCTATTAAGTTACATTTTCTGGCATGCAGATTATATTTAGTTTTAGATTACCTCATAACCTTAATACGTGTTCTCAGTTTTCTTCACTATTGACACTAGGGAAAAAAAATTGCTTATACTCCAAGTCTCATTTTCATCACCTAACACTTTCTTTAACTTTCTTTGTGTATTCAATCTTATAGGACATATGGCTTAGTTACAAAAAGACCCCAACATTGTTACCTTTTCTTGATGATCTTGCCAACACTGATTATTCAAAATTCAGATTTTTTTTCCCTAAGTGACATAGTGTGTTCTTGCATATACATATAGTGAAAGGCATAAGTAGTTCCTTCAGTACTAAAAGACATATCAGTAGGTTCAGGATAATGAGGCTGATTCAGTAAGACTAGACCTTCAAGCTACATTTTCCATTCAATGAATACACATTCTCCTTAAAACTACAATGACACATGCATGAATGAACAGCAATGAAGTGGTTAATTCACTAGGAGAAGAAAGAACAGCTGTAGGCAGCTTATGAAAAACTATGTTTGACCTGTCCATCATGAAGGCATTTGTTCTTTAGTGCTGCAGGTGGCAGAGTTACTAAGAAAATCGACTTAATTCAACACAAGATTTGGAATGACTTGTTTTCTTGATAGTTTTCTGAACAGTGCACCTCTATGTCAAGTCATGATCTATGCTGCAATACTTAAAGATCCTGATTGGGAACCAAAAGATCATTGCAAAAAAGGGCATTGTGAAAGGGACATAATGCTCAGCATCTTTTAGCATATGCAAATACAAACTACAATGGAAGATTAGGACACAATTGAAACGAGCATTTCACCGTGATAGAAAATAGTACCAATAAATACATTGTTGTTACTAGTTCTAAACTATTATCTTCGCTTTCTAATAGCTAAATCCACTAAAAGACTTTCTGCTAATACACACTTTCTGTAACTTTAAAAATTACTTACAGATTTAATTTACTTTATCTTGTATTTCACGGAAATTTAGGTCATGCTTACTATACTTAAACAGTTAGTCTGCAGGTCCTCAAGTAGGATTTCTATGAAAATCAGTGGTATTGTACCAGAAAATAACATGGTCAGTTAAACACTGTGCGAACTACAGCTTCCAGTTATCCATAGCTGCTAAAAATATATGCTTGAGGAGCTCACATATTTCAGACAAGCAAAAAGCAAAATATTATTTTACTTGACCATGAGACAGGAAGAAGAGAAATAATATGTTCCCTTTAGTCCCCTCTTAGAAGTGGCTTCAAATGGCAACAGACACACTTGGCAGATCTTTTATATTGTTCTGCTACCTATTGCTATCAGTCTTCTTTCTCAGTGTGCACACCTAAAAAGACCCACTCACAACAATAGCAGGGAGAGACAGAATATACAATGCATACATTAGAATATGAAGCCAGGACATAAGTTGTGTAGGCTTATCAATCCTTATTGGTTTAGACCAGTGAGTACTGTTGTTATCCTTCAGATGTCTTCAGGGACCATGCGCCACTCTGTGAGTTGGCAGGGTAGTGTTGCCTTAATGGATCTGGCCATGAACAGAGGAAGCTATTGAATTTATACTATTCAATACAGTAACTATAGTTGCTTGCTTCTCAGACATGAGAATTATGTGAATTATAATTTGGTTGAAAACCTTAAACAGATAAAAAAATAATTTTTAATATTTTTTCCTTGACCAGTTTTTGATGCAACACACACACACACACACAAATCTTATTTTAAATGGAAATTAATTTTAGTGCTCTTTTTCACCATGAAGCCACCATACCAAGATAAATTTTTTTAGTGGTCCAGGGCTAGACAGCTGTTAGAGTCAACCTGAAATACATAGAGAGACATAAAAAGTCTGTTTTCAGCCAGATGAGTGCAATTCAGTTTATTGTTGTGTTTACTATTTTAACACTCAAGGGAAAATCCAGAAGATAGTCTGTTATTCCAATGTGCAAGATGTCTGCCATAAAGAATTTTTTATATAAATAGACCTGAGAGTAATACCATTATGTATATACATTGACGTAACTTTAAGAGATCTATTTTTTTCCTTAGTACAAGACACTTGATTTTATGTTTGTCCTCTAAAAAAGAAGTTTTACATTTTGTTTAGAGAAATGGCTTTGCACATTTTAACTCTTTCTACGAAACTAAGTTACTAAGTTTCTCTTGCTGCTATTTCCAGGATTTTGCTTAAGGCACTGAATTATGTTTGTGAATTTTTTCGAACCGTAACTTTGAAAGAAAAATAAATCAAAACAGTGTAAAGTGGGACTGATCAAGTGTTGTAGTTGCTGGCATACATTCAAATATAAAATGTGCTTAAAGCTCGGAAATTATTGCAATTTCATTGTAGTGATATGCACAGAACTGGTAACGATTGGGTTAAAATAGAAAAAAACCCATAGATGTAGGTAATAGGAAATGTGCTGCTTTCACACAGGTGATAATGAAAATTCTTTAGACCTCCGCAGGTGTAATTTAGTCAATTAGAGCACAAATTGAACAATTTCCTAATTGTTAAAGCAAATAACTAATATGACTGTCCCCTGAGCCATCAGTTGAAGAAAGAAACATATAATTATCAGCTCATCAACCAATTTACCAAGCCTAAAATAAACAGGTTGTAATTGTCTGTATTCTAATAGTGACCAAGTTATAAATAACTTCTTTTATATGTGTAATGGGCAGTCATTTGTAAATGACAGTCATGGCCAACTCTAGAATTACCTTTCTTTATTCAAATGTAGACACAAACAAATTGCTTGGAATCCAAGTAAATGCAGAGATTAAAATAGTGTGAGAAGAGCTTTTCTTTTCAACCAGATGTTAACCACAGGTAAACAAAGCTCTTATGAAAACCTGATCTGCTATTTATCGGGTTTAAAGAGACAAAAAGGAGCACTACCGGATACCTTTTTGTTCTCTTAAGATGCTTGTTTAATCTTTTTTACTTTATTTAATGTTTTCTTCAGATGTTCAAAGGGAATAGGCTTTATGTCATATATGTATATGGATTTATTTGGTCTCTAGGACCACGGATATAACCACATATCCATTTCTTAAGTCTATTGCTTACGGTTCATCGTGTTCACACTTCTGTGGCCAAATAATGATGTATCCCTTTCCTGCATATACCTGTTCTATGTTGGTTATAACTGAGTGTTGAGATTCTTTTGTCTTGTTATTGTTTATAAAACTATCCCATAAATTTATCATGTTATCTGTCATATTTAAATAGTAGGTTTCTTCTTAACTTATGTTAAAAATCTGTGGTGCAGAGGCCTTCGCTATCCAATCACCTTTAATTTCTGGGGAAGAAATAAGCCTCTGTGAGCTGCAATGTGTCACATCAAGGTCAGAGAATTCAAGCTGCAATGAAGGAGCGTGTAGTATCTATTAGTTTATAAACTCTCCGTTCATCTGTTATACGGCCCTGTTAAAAACTCTCTGGCACACATGGTTTCAACATTTTATAAGATGCAAGCACCATGCTGCAGCATTTGGTCATACATCGAAATCTGGACAACACACTGCCAAGGTTATCAAGTGACACTGAAGAACCTCAACAGTTTCTTCAATCCCTGTGCCAGTGCCATTTCCGTCATGTGGGTAACACAGAGAAGTATGTTTGCACAACAGTGAAAAAACTCCGCTGTGAGTGGAGAATCCTGGTTAGATGTTCATGCTCTTTTCTTTATTGATTTTGTAAGCTATTTTGGGAAGTTAATAATGGGTATGTTTTGGACATAGAGACCAAATCCTGTCTCAGTTATTTTGGTACAGTCTCACATACATCATTAACACTCCTAATCAGAGAATTACTAAAAGAAAAGAAAGAAGATAGGCTAAAAGGATGAAAAGTCTCTACTTTTCATCAATTCTAGTGAAAATGGTGCATGCTGCCATGTCCTGTAATATAGCTTTTCAACATACTTCAAATCACATCAGAACTAAGTCGAAGCCTGATCAGAATTACTTCTTACTTCTTTTTGGGAACTTGTACTCACAAGTCTCCAAGCATTTTGCTGTTTAACAAAGAGAGAAATTGAGGGTGGGATTTGGAGACACCAAAATTCAAGTAACTGTGTCTTAACAAGGTATCTAAGCTTCTGTTATTATCAGTGGAGCTCTAGTCAGTACAGTCACTGAGCTGGTAGTTATTTAGATCACCCTGAAACAGAGACCTATACTGGCCCACACTTGAGCTTGCTTGTCTATTGTACAAAACCCATGCTGTTAATTTACTGAAAGGTATGAAAGCTACTGCCTGAATCTTATGCACAACTGGATTTTGAAGACAAAATGACCAAACCCCTTGCATAAATGGGAACAGCCATGATGTTGCATATGTCGGATGATGGTGTTGACTTTTTAAATCACCTAGTTCTATATGGGTATTGAAATGGCACCCTAATGGAATGAGTGAAAGCACAGGTTAACAGAATGACACACGGCTTCATTTGCACTTCAATTCTTCTAAAGATATTTTAACTACCTACTCACATTAAGTAACTAATTGCAATTCCCAATCTACCTCATTGGCAATTCATTTGAAATGCAAGTTGGTAGTGCATGCTTTACTATTCACTAGAAAACAAGGAAGCATTAATCTTGCTTTATTTGTACCTGCGAGATCTCATGCCAACATTTTCAAGTGTAAAAACTCATGGCATATAAATTAAGCTTAGCAGAAATAAAAAGCCACCTTTTGATGGAAATTTGACATTTCCCATACATGCTGGTCCCCAGGCAGTTTGTATTATTTCTTTGTCTCAGTGAAGTGCATTAAGTAACTGTATTTTGAGCAAGAGTTTTCAGACGAATGTATGCTTAAAATACAGAATATTGAGGATGTTCATTTCAAATGGTTTTATGTTGGAAAATTATGTTGTCAGGTTTACTATTAGTGTCCCATCCAGTACTTTTTTTTTTTTTTTGGTGCTTTTTGATGGATACAGTTTTGCAGATTTTGCTTGCAAAGAAACATACAAAGAAGAAGGAGTTTTGAATCTCAGGAATCTTCAGCTTATGTTCGTAAGCAAAAGTGTTCTTCCCAGATACAGCTGTTTAGGGAGAATTTGATTGTTCTATTGCTTTTCATTCCCTTAGTTAATCTTTCAAATTTCTTTGGGTTTTTTTTTTTTGTTCTCTGAATGTCTACAGCCTAAGCATTATCATGTCTCCAGTTTTGACAGTGATACTCTGGCAATTAATATTTTCTAGTTTGTAAGCTTGTGAACATTCAGATTTTTTGCAAAAACTAGAAAGATCAATGGAACAATACCAGTAAAGATTTGTTATGTTGACAGCATATGTTGTGAAGAAATTGAATTTATATATCAAACTTTGAACAAGTTCTACTGATTATTTAACTTACTCCAGCAGAACTTGTGTGCTTATCTGACTGGTTACTCGACTATTGGTTGGCCTCCAGGTGAACTTTGTACAGCTGATCACAACTGTTTGAGCTTGACAGTTCACCCCTTACTTCATCAGCTTGTCAATAAAGATGTTATGGTAGATGGTGTGAAAACTGAAACCCTACTTGCTAAAGTCAAGTCAAGCAATATCCATTGCTCTACACTCATCCACCAAGCTACTTATTTTGACACAGAAGTCTATGATGTTGTTCAAGCATGATTTCCACTCTCTAAATCCATGCTGACTGTTCCAAATCACCTTTTTGTCCTTAATAAATTTGGAAATGGTTTCCAGAGCTATATGGTCCATCACATTCCCTGAGATACAGGTGAAGCTAACCAGCCTGTAGTTCTCCAGATCCTCCTTCTTACCCTTGTTGAAAAGTGGCATTGCTTTCTTCCAGTCCTCAGGAATCTCCCCAGAACACCATGACCTTTTAAAGATAATTGAGAGGGGCTGCTCAATGGCATAGTCCAGCTCCTTGTGGGCTTGTTTATGTCCAGTCTATTTTGTTCATTTCCTTGTCCAGGCCTCCAGGAATACCCCAGTTTCTTCTTTCCTCATTTTTCACACAGCTGGTTCAGCAAATCAGACTGTTATGGACTCCACAGCTTTTCCCTCATTGCTAAAAACTGTATCTAATCTTAAAAATTTTCCTTTCAGACAACACACTGCACTGTGTGCCTCTTGTTATGAGGTTCAAAGGCATAGTTTATTAATTAGAACTAATTGTTTTACATCAGAACTAGCTGTATTTAAGCAGGCATCACAAGAGCTAAGAAATTGATCTCCACATCAACACTGTTTAATTCAATCAAGTTATTTAATGTCAATATATGTTTTTATTCCATTTACTTCACATACTTAACTAAGTTATTATTATTGTTATTATTAATTGTGACAGGACAGAGAGTTAGAAGCTCTAAGTTTCCAGATGTTAAGAAGAGCAGCAGCAACATAAATCATCATTATTATACCAAGAACTCACAGTTGAGCAGATACACCAGCACAAGAGCGTTCAGGCAAGTAGCAACCAAGGGACCACCAAACATGTAACCACAATATCCCAAGAAGCTTGCAACCAAAACAAAATCAATTATTCAAGTATTCAGACTGGGCAGATAATACAGAGCTCTGGTTTGTATTTGTGTCTAAATGAACACATTTCCTGGAATTTCTGGGAAAAGGATATTGGTTAACATGGAAAATATTAGTATGGAAAGACAGCTTTTCCTTCCTACTGAGCCAAATCATACATTTGATTTCATAGGAAACCTACCTGTTTTTTGACACATTCCTTTAAAGTTTCCTGGTGGCTGGTAGTGATCATCCTATGGATTAAACATTTTTTATCAATCTCTTTTACTGCTGATGAGAAATGTCCTCAATTAGGGGAATACCTTTGGTCCTCACTGTTCCACCATGTTTGTATAAATATTGTGATTTGAGAAATTATGCCTTCTTAGACTATGGTTTGTAATTTTGAATGCCTAATCCTGTCACTGCTGAAATGAATCAGAGCTCTATTGAGTGAATCACCAGGATTATTTTTGATTTGAACAAATCTTGACAGTTACTGTTTTTCATGCTTAATCTGATTCATTGGCTCTACTCTGGTTGCACATGCTCAATTAGAAACAAAGAAAGAAACAAACCAGTAAAGCTAACCATTTAACATGTGGAGTATTCCTTCAGAGCTGTGGTAGGCCTTGCACCCAGTGTCTTTTACAAATAACTCTGAATTAGGAAAAAAAACCCCAAAACCGATGAAAAATAGAGCCCCCAATAACAGAATATTCTTTTATGTGCATATCCCCTTAACAAAACCTGATCACACTGGCAAATGGAGCATGCTCTTGACATGATCAGTTTGATTTTGACAGCTTCAGGACTCACAGGATATGCTCGTTGATTGTGAGGCCTCAGCACAGGGTAATAAACTCAGTTATTATAAAATCCTGGCATCCAGTGAAAAGCTTTCAACTTTCTTGGTCTTCTTATCAATGAAGTTTATATGTAGGTAGATATAATTAAATTACTTTCTCTTCTCTGGCCTAATTAAAAACTTTCTTGAAGAATATTTTGTAGGAAATCAGTATATTTTCTAACAGCATTCAGAAGACAATTATGTAATATTATTATAGTAAATAAATAAAATGTTTATTATGCAGGAATAGAGATTTTTAATCCTATTGATTAACATACTACCCTGTGAAGCAGTTTTATTGATTAATGGGAAAGCACATTGTTTTAATCAAATTAGAAAGCAAGGGACACAGAAAACTAAAATGCATAAAAAGGTCCTGGATATATTTTAGTCATTCATCTTTTTCCATGCCTAATCAAAACATAACAAGCTAATGTGCCAAGAAAATGTAAAATTGTTTAACAGCAGTAAAAGGACAGCTATGTAAGTCCAATCTGCTTAAACTTCTTACAGTTCAGAATAACAAACCTCTGAGTGGTTGATCACACTCATTCATATGATTATAACAGTGACTGCATTAGGTCAAATTAAAGGCCACGTTCACCCATGATTCCAGTCTTTGGTCCTAGTCAGTAGAAGGGAGACTTAAAGCAGGAATAAATGCAGTTAAGAGGTGCCCATGGGTGTGTGAGGCTGGTATTGGTGCCTGGCGCACAGGGACTGAGTCTTCCCTGAGCTAACAGGAAACTTCATCTGTGCGTGTTAGTGATGTGGTATCAATAAGCAAGAAAAAGCATGTAGAAAAAGCATGACAGAAAACTAGAATGTATGAAGGAATTCTGGCAATTATGGGAATAATGGTTTTTTGGTTTTGGGTCCCTGGTTCTACCATACCTCCATAACTGATCAGCACTTATCAGTTTCTCAGACACCTTTAAGGAGTTACAAGTGCTGTTGGTGACATGTTCGTTGCTGGCTGTGCCCTACCTGAGGAGAAGGGGACCCCTCTGATGCCTTGCTTTTGCACCTTTTTTTGTCCTTTTATTTTTTTTTTAATTTATTCATTGTTCTCAATAATGACTTGATTTTATCTACAGCTGCTGGTTTTTTTTTTTTACCCTTTGATGCTTTCTGTCTTTTGAAGGTGGATGCAATCTGGTTATTACTAGAAATAGAAGATATGACTTGTATATGACCTATATGAAAGTGTTTCTTCTTCCTGACTACAGCTGGTTCCGTTAGTGCCAGTGCCACCACACAGATCACAAAGCTTAGATTTGTTTTCAACACAGTTGTGCATTTTCAGTCCAGCAACGTATCCAAATCATCAAAATAAAGAAACATTTGAAGAGTTTGGTTCTTCTTCCTAACAAAATAACAATAATGATAATGATGATGATGATAATAATAATAATAACAACAACAACAACAACTTATTCCTGGATGGAAATGCATTAGTTCATTTCCTTTCATGAGACTGTTTCCTCCCAAGAAGAATTGTCCCAAATATTAAAACAGAGTGACTGAAATACCAGTGTCTGTACTGTGATGGTTCTGCTTTCAAAGTCTTTGGTTTCTTTATAGTGCCAGGATTTGAGAAGGATTATTCTTATCCTACCCAGAATGAAAAAGTCACCTTATAAGGACATTGGATAGAACTCTATATTTGAGGTCCAAACAATATTTTTAAAATCAGTGTTAGCATACCAAGAGATCAAGTCTGATATATACCTAAACCCCCGGAAGTACTGCTTATGAGTCAGGAGGAAAAAAATAGTACTTTAGAAAAGCAAAAGAAAATTCAAAAATTTCATACAGAAAAATATATTTTCAAAAGGCATTAAACTGAAAACAGTTGAGTTTAGAAATCTCTAATTCTGGTTCAGTTCTTTGAAAATAACCATTATCATGAGTTTTAATTAATTTTAAAGTTAGTAACAACATTATAAAGACGTAATCTGTGAAATAGACTCTGCATAATAAATCAACATGGTGATGCTTCAATTCTTGAAAATAATTACTATGGACTACCTTTCTGTTTTAGGTAGTCCTGAACCGTCACCAAAAGCATGGATGGATTTTAGACTTGAAGCTATTAAGTAGAAACTCTTAGTTCTGTTCCTATAATCCAGAGTTCCTGAAAGCTAAATGGTACTTTAGCATCATATGCCCATGCCCAGCTTGTCCACACAGCAACAACATGTAAATGTAGCCTGGTGGAGCAAAGAACTAGAGGTGGTTATGAGATACCTTGCAAACTGTGAGAGACTTCATTCTACACCATAAAACACTAAAGACTAGAAAATTTCTGCAGTTTGGCTTCACTGATCCCTTTTGTTCTGTCTAATATAAAAAAAATATGTTAGATGTGTATGGTTTCATAACTAGCTCAATAGGTTATCAAGAAAGACCATGACACTGAGAGAAGAAAGATGAGATAAAGGGGGCGAAGGAAGGCTTCATGTCATTGACTCTTCTCTGTTGCCCAAACTTGTTTTGCTCTACTGAGATTCTCAGATTTGCTCAAACTGGAATTAACTCAGTTTTAGGACTGTGTCAGTCATTTATGGCTTGCAGCAGAGGTGATGCTGATCTCATCTACCTCTTCTTGTGTTTTTTTTTCCCTACATCTTCATGTCAACACAAGCCACACAAAACATTCTAGAGAGTCTGAAGTGACTATCTTCAGGGACACCCAGAACCTATAGCAGATAGCAATAGGTATAGGTGCTGCTATATTTAATTTACAGCATGTAGGGTGAAGGAAAGGGCTGGAAAAGCTGTGCAATTGAGGCTTTCCAAGGGGACTGTGGAGACCCACAATCCTGATCCTCATAGATCTGTTACTGTAAAATCATTGTGTCTTGTTTACATTTTGAGTTAAATGTCCTGGATGTTCTTCATTCAATGCAAGCATCCTCCTCTTCTATAATACTGGTAGTGATACTATCCACTTCAATAAACGCTATAAATGGAAGCTGCTTCTTGAAAAGAAACTGCACCAGGGGACTTTATGCCCTAAATTTTGAGCAAAACCAAGTGAAACAAATGCTTTTTACCCTGAAATGTTGTTTCTTACAGTAATTTCCCAGCACATGATTACAAATATAATTAATTTTCCAATGGATCACAAGCTAAAGTAAAAAACTGATTAAACTATATTGTTTGTTACATGAAAATCCTATTGAGAGAAAATCAGATGCTGAAGAAAAAAGATAATTTTGGGTCACACTGTTTGTTTTCAGTTTCTTTCTTTTAGTAGTTTAAAATGAGATTTGAGTTGCTTATTCAGCCCTCTTACTTATTAAGCTAGCATTTTGATTTTCAATAACAGCAAACAGATTGTCTTAAATAAAAATTTATTAAAGTCAGGAACAAGCACAGAATACCCAGAGGCAAGAGGTCTTTAGAATCCTTAAAGGTAGCTGCAGGCTAGGCCTAAAGCCCTGAAATCTGATAACCAAAAGCTCCAGTTTGACTAAGAAGTGTTTAGGGGATAGACATATACTCCACAAAACCATCAAACCTAAGGCTGAAAAAAACAATTGAATTTATTGTATATTGTTCTTAATAATATTTCCCTGTAATATGATCATTCAGAAGACTCAAATGTTATATAAAAGCATTGGAGAAAAGTTTTTTTAGCCTGAAAAGACATACTGGTTTTTGCACTTTATGGTGGGTAAGTGTTTGAAAGAATGTCACGTTTCAAAAGTGAATGTCACTCTGTTAAAAAAACACTGCAGGTACAACTGTTATACCAGTGAACTGGATCATCCCTGTCTTTTCAATGCTTCCTTTAAATGGTGCTGCCCTTTCAAGTTCCATTTAGATTGTTCTTTCCATGAACTAAATAAAATGACAAACGTAATTTGCTTGAAGACGATGAAACAATTTTTTATCCTACAAAAAGTAATAGGTTCATTTGTGGTCAAAATGCCTTAATGGTCATGCTTATGAGACAGAATATAGAAAGAGGGATCTGGGAACCATCTCACTAGGGAAGTCATAGGGAGAAAGGGAAATAGGATTGAACATCTGTTTAGCATCTTTTTGTGATGCCTGATGGAATGGTCATTGAATCAGCCTTCCTACTAGAAATATTTAGGAAAAAGCTGACAGACATACGTTTGAAGGCAAAACTGGTAAAACAATTGTAGTAACTCTTCCTGGCCTATATCTGGCTATCCCATTTCCCTCTGTGAAAGTTTCCCAAGAATCTTCATAACAGACTATATTCCTGTTGCCTGCCTTTCATGAGGCTCAGAGCTGGCATAGTTCTGCTCTAGTCCAATAGGCAAAGATCTGTCTCATTCTTGCAAGCTATCCCAGTGAAAAATAGTTTTCACTTTGAATTCAGACTAATCTACCAGGCCATTCTGACACTAGTTGGAGTTGATTTCAATTCATTTGCTGAATTTGATTGAACTGCTGCAGTAAATTTTGTGAATAAGACTGGCAAGGTTGTATTTTCTGACCTTGTTTTTTTAAGGTCAGTTTGAAACCTTCTATCTTTATAAGTTCAAACATCTATTTCTGTAATACAGGGAACTAATCTATTCAACAAATGTGATATTTGAAAATCAGAAGCTACAAGAGGTTTGTATGACAAATGAGTGTGGATATGCAATATTGAAAGCATCTAAATGCGATTTTTGCCTCAAAAGTAAGCTGTTGTGACACTAAGTACACACAAGAAGCAATCCAAATGAGTAATAAGATATTTTTTTATTTGGATATCTGATGGAATATAGTACTGAAGAATGTATTTCAACTTTCATAAATAAACTGAATCAGAACCAGTCAAGATTTTTTCACTACACAGTTTTGCATTGCTGTTTCATTTTTTCGTGTGCAAAAATGCTCTTTTATTATAACTGTCTTTGCAAAAATGGATCAGCTCTGGCTAATTTGTCTATTGATAAAATTTGAAGAGATATTTAAAGTTTTTGAAGATTTGTAATCATATTTTGCTAAAAGAAATAGTGTGTTACATTTCCAAATAAGATGCTTAAAATATAGTATTATGATTATGCATGGATAAAATAAAAATAAAATATTAAAATCGTTAGAGAAAAATATTCTAAGTAATTTGAACTGAAATATTCTTAAGAATGTATTCAGCCATTAAGTGAAACAGTTACCCAAATCATCAACTAAATCAAATAAAAGGGAGGGAAGAACAGTGAAATTAAAACCATAGTAAACAAGTAAAATACAGATTCCCACAGGACTGATGACAGCTAGAACACACATGTATCACAGGAGCCATATGGGGTTTCTCTGTTTCTGTCTTCTCTTATAGCACCAGGAGAGCTACTGAAGGGCAGCTGGCTCGGTTCTGTCTGTAGCCCAGTAGGGTTGCTGATAAATTCTGGAGGAGAGCCATTGCTGCAATTCTACTTTCCTGAGCAAACATTTGTGCATATGAGAAGGTGAGTATGATACTTTTCAGTTCTTCATTCTGGACTTTTGTCCTGCTTTGTGTCCTGTCCTTTTTTCCATGCAGCTTGCTATTGACTGTATTGTCAGGAGATAAAGTGGGCTACTTCTTTTTTCCTCTCTGTCTCCTGCGCAGAACACAACATCTTTTACAGCTGGATTTGGCTTCCACATTTTAACTTTTCTCCACTTTGGGGGAAGTCAGGAATACATTAGGTTGGAAATGTTTTTCCAATGACATGTTTTCACAAAGAAGATATTGATTTGTCAAAGCTGAAGGCTTTTATACTGAATATTTATTCAGTGAAAGTTTTGTTAGGAAATTTTCAAAAGAGCGAATGTGGTTTGCTAGAACTTGATGTTCAGTTGAATTGGTTGAAAGAGAATGTTGGTTCGTATCTTCACCTAGTGCAAAATAAGCTGATTTAGGAATGAAAGTCCCCTAACGACTTCAAGAGAAGACCTACTTCAGTGAGGTTTATTTGTTGGGTTTTGGGGGTTTTTATTTCAGTGAGGAATTGAATTAAATTAAAGCAACTTAAAACCTCTTATTTTCTTAGGTTGGAATTGTGGTGCGATTATAGTACTGGTTCATTCCAAAATAAAGGTGTATCATCTTAAAAACAAAAAATACCAAAGCATTGTTAATAAATATGTGGAAGTGTTCTAATATATTTTTCTTTTATTTTACTACTTTACCAGGTGAAATATTTCCTCCTCAAACCTTCTTATTGGAGAGGAGATATTAAAGATGTTAAGATTAACTGCTGTGATATTGTGAGAAAAAAAGAAAGGCTGCTTTGCTTTTGCACAATATTAAATTATTTTTACAAGGTAAATTCTAAGAGAATGACATTTGGTGTCAACACTACATAAAAAATAGCTGCCCTGCAAATGCTAATCTATTTCCTTCATTACTGCTGATGTCCTGAAATCTGCAGAACTGACAGAAAAACAACCCATTTCCTCCAAACTTGCCTGCTGAATAACTACTTCCTATGTTTATCTGATATCTGCTTCCTGTGGGCAATTTCCATATGTTTTTCCTGTGTATGGAATTGTTTAAGGACTCCAAGAAAATCCAAATTTTGCCAAGTACCTCCTCAAAATAACAAAAAGTCAAATAGATTAACAGGAGACAGAAAGAGCTTTAAATACCTTTGAAAATATTTTCTTTAAAGATTTTTAAGACTATTTTTACTGTGGTCATAAAAATTTACATTGCAACCAGTTTTACAGGTGTATCAACTTTGCCTATTTATTGCTGCTGCTATAAAGAAAATAATTTTTAGTCTTCTTCCTTGTGTACACAAAACCTTTATTTCAGCCCATTAATTCTGAAAGAAACTATTGTGATTTTTAGATGCAAGAGAGACCCTTTATCTTTATAGGGGTTTAAAGAACTCGACATGTTCTCCTCTTCTGTTGTGTAGGATGGTAGGGAAGCTGCACTCTTCTGAAAATCCTCTTGATAGGATGCCCTAGACATCATTACAAAGCCAGTGTGGAACAGCATTTGGGGACATAGATCTTCCAGTTTTCCTTGTCTCTTGAGGCACTGAGTTACATGAAGGACTCACAAGTCAGATTTGGTGTTTTCACTCACACTCATAACACTAGTCATTTTGGCTAGATACCTGCCTGCACCTTCCTTTAACAACCACACTAAAAGAAGTGGCTGTTTCAAATAGTAAGTTTTATTAAATGTTGACGTTTCCCTGTCATGTACCAGAGCTGTCATTGTCTCTGGTGGTTGTCTAATACAAGTTTTTTCAAGAAAAATGAAAGACTTGTTGATTCCATGAGGTATTTTTTGTTTTATGGGTCTTGCTGTTACTGTTGCTAGCTGCTGTGTGTGATAAGGCTTTGCAGTAGCATTTACCAGAATTGTCTTTAGTATGGAGCTAGGGCTTCTTACATGTATGAGGAATATATGAAACTCATTGGTGATATCAGAATCACTGTAGGTTACAAATTTTCTTTGGAATTCTCCCAGAAATTCTCTGACAAACAATTACATCTCCAGTTTGGGCGAATCTTAATGAATGGGTAGATGGTTAATTCTTCTGCATATAAGATGGTAAACTCAAGTGTTTCCACACTCCTAGGTTTTAGTGTCTTCTTAGGTGATAAAAATTCTGATGTTGGTTTATGGAAATAAATGACAGGCCAAGTGACTAATTCAGCTATTTATGTTAATCCCTCAACAGGATCAGTTCTCAAGTAAAAAAGGAGAGCATAAATCATCTCTCAATGGAAGAAAATTTTAATATTGCAGTACCTTTGCTAAAACAAAGTTTTCCTTCTTGATGGAATGAATCACTCTCCATTGTCAGAAAGACATCCATTATTTGGAGCTGGAGCACAGATCAGTCTAAATATATTTGACTACGTATATACTTGGCTTAATGTATTATTTGTAAATAGTCTTTTGCTGTACATTAATGGAACATTCTAAGCCTTATTAACATACCTATGTTGGTTAAGTATTTGGTGACACATGCTTTATGTAGAAGAAAAACCATAGTGCTTTCAGAAATGTGCCTTGTCCCATAACAGTTTCATGGTATTCTTTAATTCTGCTAAATGCATTCAATGAGTGAAGCTTGTATGTGTAACAGGGAAGGTTTTCATTCTGAAAGAACTTATATTGTAGAATAAATGGAGAAAACGAAATCAATTATTAGAGATGGCTGTTTTTACAAGAGGCAGGCTTCATTTAGAGAATGATGAAGGCAGCTGGAATTTTCTGTGCTCTAGAGAGAGGGGCACCTAGCCAATGCTAAATGACAAGACCAGTTACTCAATACTTCCAGCAGTGGGTGGAGTTTCATCAGAGGCAGTGTTTTTACTAGATTCTTCCACCATCTATGCAGTATAAACTGAAATCTGAAATATGCAAACTTCTTAAATTACATTTCTCTTTGGGGGGGGGGGGAGAAACTCCTTCAAATTAGGTTTTCATTTAAGAAGTAAAATCCTAGTGTAACTGATTTAAATTAAAACTCAGTTATTGTGCAGTTCTTATCTTTATGTTTGTATTAAGATGGTACAGTTAGATACTATTGTCTCAAAAAAAAAATTGAAACTCTTGCCTAATTTTTGCATTGTACAAAGAAACAAATGGATTTTAATATTTTAAGCATCTAGACTTGAACAATGAATGAATCTCATTAATATCTGGAGGTTTTTTGCTGACATTTCTTCCTATTGTTTCATTTTGGAAACCCTTTATCTTTAAATACAAATCCCCAGGACAAATGCAAGAGTGGCTGGATTGATAAAATCTAAAAGTACATGTATCTGTCATTAGGGCTGAAGCCTAAATAAACAAATTGTGCAGTGGAACATAACATTAATTTCTGAGTTCAAGGTTCTACTTTAGCAAAATACTTATGTGAAAAAAGAAGAAAAAATCAAACAGGATTAAAAAAAATAGGTCAACTGGATCTGGGATTTATAATGTTAATATCTATCATTCATGGTTGTATAGTTATTTCATGGTGTCATTACCTCGTAATGGAGCTTATGTTGTTTAGATTGTGTATTTTTCTGTCTTAACATATTTGGAAGTCTTTCAAATTCCACTTCAGAACTGATTTACACAAGCTTTTAGAGCTTATTTCAGTTCTGTTGCATCTTGTACTTCAGCACTCTCATTCGCTCACTTCAGTATGGCCTTAAATATGACTTTCTTGGATTAGTAGTTTTTCTTCCTTCCTCTAGTTTTTTAGTTCCCTTTTTTTTTTTTTCCCTCTAGTTAAAGAACAAAATGGATGGTTTGTAAGTATAAATATGCTTACACTTTACCTTTGCCAGTTATGTTCACCTAGTATGATTTCTATATTCCCTTAACTAAAATGAAACCCAGACTGATTAATTTATGTCAGATATCTTCACAATAACCTGCTCAGACCTGGTAGGTATGAGTGAAGGTATTGGGATGGAAACATTGAGGTGCAAAATAACAGAATGACTATGACCTTGCCAAGAAAAGTCATTGTGGGCACTATCGAAGGTGAACTGATTGTAAGTCATGCCATATCATTTAGAAAAGTCAACTATCGAAAACATGAACCAAAGGCTGTATTTCTTGTGGGAACTTCCATGATAGTAGATGTTACTTTTTGTATACACTCAAAATTTCTTGTTTTCATGCTATTTTTGCATAGTGTTATAGAAAACAGTTTAAACTGTCTAATTAAAATAATTATTTCTTTGGCTATGCTATAGTGCACAACTTTTATTTTCTACTCTATTTGCCTCATGGAAATAGACACTTTCGTTCATTATGTTACTGCTCTTTCCACACAAGAATAACCTGATTTATAATTTGATTGAATCAACAGCAAACCTTTTGTTGGCTTCAAAACATTTTGGACCTACAGTTTACACTTTTGTTCTAGTAGTCAGAATAAGGGAACTGGTATTATGGAAAAAGCAGCAGGATTTGAACATTGGGTAAACCAGTGGGGAACTAATACTTTACTTATACTTCTATGTCATACATATACTGCTAAACAAAAAGGAAAACCAACAAATTTGTTTACATCATAAAAATGTGCAACATTCGCTATGTTTCTACATAATTATTCAGACTGATACCAAACAAGATTTCCATGACTGTAAATAGAAAGGACTATATTACTTTCACAATTTTCTCAACTTCTTACATGCTCTGATGAACATCCTTCATGACAGTTATGAACCTGACCAAGATTGAAGGTTAGGTGGAACCAGTCCAAAAAAACGGAATGTAGTGCTTGGGGTGTCTGGGGGCACATGGATTCACCAAATCATTTAACCAGCAAACACCAGCGAGGCAATAGAAACATTAAGTGACTGACCATCATTAAACTTTTTTACATACTCTTGCAACAGTCTTTTGCTCAAGTTTGATGTGTTTTTAATCTGAGTTTATGAGTCAGTCATTCATAAAGTTTACCAGCTATTTTTAAATTTAAAATTTAAATTTTAAATCTTTTCTGTCAATATACAATAGTCTGAGCCCTAAGACTTGGACTCAAAAACCTTTCACTGCAATTCCTCTTCTCTACCTCCAGATATAAAGTACCCAGGGAAATATAAAAAAATGGACAAATGTAGACCGACATGTTGAAGGACATTAGGATAAACAAGGACTAAGTTTAGATATTCCATGTTCCAGACAAGTTCATCAGCTAAGGGCTTAAAACCACCATTGTCTTCTTCTCTGAAAGATGTTTGATGAAGAAAAACAATCTTTTACTTTGGGTAAGTTTCTCCAAAATGTGCTATGACATAGGTAAAGGAAAAACTAATTTCTGTTTTCTGAATGGCCTGAAAATACTATGGTACTGAGTCTGGTCAAATCCAAAGTACTTAGAGGAATAAGCAAAAGTAGAAATGTGTTATAAAAAAATGCGCTGGAACCAAGAGAACGCATCTTGAATTAGGTAGCCACTGTGAGAGCAATTTTGTACTTATGGAAAGTTTAAGCACCTTTTGGAATAAAAACAATCTTATTTTTCAAGAACTTCCTGCACATGCAAATAGACAAAAAAATGTTTCAGTTTATGAGGATCTGTCTCTTCAAGGGCCAGTAAACAAATAGGATGAACAAGTGCTTTTGTTCAGACTTCACATGCTGCTATGTAGCTTGTGCTTATAGAAAGTCCTTGTTCCTTCATGATAATTTACCTTTGTTCATGTTGTCTACTGGGAACATCTCCTAGCTCATGCCAACCCCTGAGCTATGCCAAGACACTGCCTGGAAAGGTTGAGCATTGTGCCAGGGAGCATGCTGACAGTTAAGCAGTGTAATCATGAAGCTGTTACTGAGCTTGTTTCTGTACCATATATATGCTAGCAGTAAAGACCAGGCAGAAAGACTGAGATCTCTTCAAGACCGGGAAATAAAGAGCGCAACACAAACCGTAACTACCTTGAGCAGAAGCTGCAACTGTTCACACCTAAGGTAGATGGCTGGACCAAGTGGGAGGTTAGCTCTGCAGTGGGGATGCAAGCTCAGAGACATGTATTACCCATCATGAGGATTAATGGCTCAAGTTCACTGTATTTTCCACATGTTCTTCTGAAAATAAACAAAATGTTCTTGTGCTAGATTAAGCTGAAAATTATTTCTGTCTAGAAAAACTCTCCTTTTGCAATGTGTTATCCTGACTCAAGGTAAAAATCCTGGGTGTGGCTTTCACTTTTCACACAGTTCTGTTTGAGTTGGTGTTGATAGATTCTGTAAGTACTTATGTGTATGGGTGCATAAACAGTCAACAGAAAACTGCAGGTGAGGAGAGTGATAGTATGAGAGAGAGCATATGAAAATTTTCCAAGAACTGAAAAGCTCTAGAGACAATTGGTCTTGTTAAATCTGGAAGAACTGATAAACTCAGGATAGCAAGAGTTGCTGAATCTGTCTAAGGCCACCAGCACACATCAACTCCATCCACAATGTATTACTCAGAATGCACCCAGGAAGATAGTGGCAACTTTATGCAAAAAATACAGGAATATGTATACACACCTAAAGCAACAAAGGTATATGAAGGAATTTCTGAACATCATTTAGAAAGCACTCTGTGGTACTAATTATGTGCTGTTAAAAATAAGATGGTTTTTATTAATAATAAAATTAAGGTCCTTTCCAACTCTAATTATTCTAGAATTCTATGAAAAAAAAAAAAAAGCTAGAACACATGATTTGTGTCTCCCCTGCTTTGACCATTTGTCAGGAAAAAGGAAATTTTAAAAATTAATCAAAAATCTATTTCTTAGAGGTTTAAGAGTGTGTCAAATTTGGCCTAAGAATGAATATGTTCCCTATCATGACTGATTGAGCTGCTTTCATTATCTGTGGCAAGAAGATGTGGGGAAAAGGTCATGAGAATCAGGCCGTATTTTTAAATTCTCTTGCCTCTTTTTTTAACCACAGAAGCTGAAAGATGTGAAATACAGTTTATTTTTATTATTATCACACTCTGGTTAAGAACCAAAGGTTAAGGCACATCCTTTGGAATGACATCTAGTATGTAGTGTTTTCTACTCATCTAAAATGTCATTTGTTATGTGGGTAAATTTCAATGCACTTTGTCTCACAGCCTGTGTTTGTTTTTTGATAAAGTACTGTATGCAGTAGATATAATATTACGTGGATTGCAAAACAGCAAAAAAGCTCCTAGCCAGTGTTTTAAACTGTGGCAGCACAATAACCATGAGTTGAGCAGCAAAGAATGTGGCAGGTAACCACAAGCTATAATTCTGGCAATTACAGCAATGATATTTTGAGAGACTGGATGGCTGCAGTGGTATTTTTATATTCCCTGTTAAGGTCTCCCTTCAAAGTTAACTGCTCAGTTTTGTTTAGCTGGGCTGGCATGAATGTTTAACTTATACTGGAAAAGTTATTCCAACCCAGCAAGATCTTTAACTTGTATGTCTTCTCTCTGTTTTGTATTCATTGGCTAGTATGTCAGTGCATGGAAAAGATATGCAAAAGCAAGAAGATTATGTATAGGATCTGGGATTTAACAGTGGTTTTTTTCTTTCAATACATGTATATTTCTTGTAAAGATTTTAATGGTTTTCATTTATTAACATAGACAGAGAAGGTAGATATTCTGGATTTTACAAAAGAGTAAAAAAAGCTATAATTTTTCTCATAGCTGCACATATAGTTTATTTGGCAGGTAGGAAAGGAAAAATAAACTTTATTACTCAAATGACAAGTGAACTTCATATGTTGCAAATATACTTAGACAAAGAAAACAAACTGGTACTTGTGGAAGAGGTATTGCTGCCACAAATTTAAGGTGGTAAAACACAGTTTAACATGTTCATAGTAGTTTGGCTTTGAATACAAAAATTGCTTCATCTAATTTTGGCTTCAAATGATCAGATAGAACAAAAATGAGTAAACAGTACTACGTAAAAGCCTCATTTAAAGTAATGTCAGTATTCTCATCTTTGAATACTTGCATATTAGCACATGGCATCAACCATTTTACTCATGGCATACCTACTTCTACTTTTGTACCAAATGTAAGGCTCTCCATTTCCTTGCCTCCACTTCCATTTAATGAAAAGCCTCAGGAAAAATTACTGCTGCTTTCCACTGTCTCCAACGACCAACTTGATTTCGTCTCATGCAGTCTCAATTCAAGAACTGCAGCCACTAAATTTGAGCATTTCTCTTAAGTTAAAATCCCTAGCTACTTTCATAGATAAGGTGTCCTGCATGATTTTTTTTTTTCCTGGTGTTTGTCTAAATATTATTGCTAAAGTGAATCATATTACATTTTGTTGTGCTTATTTTGCTTAATATTTATTGTTTGATAGTCCAGTAAAGGCATGATGCATCATACTATTGTTTTTCCTCTAAAAACATCTAGTTTATTTTTTCTGGATTTTAGTGTCAAGTGTTTTTTTTCTCTGGTAAAAAATTGTCATTCAGTGATCTCAATGTATGTGAATATATATGAAGATGAGGAAGCATAAATGATAATGCCTCAGTATAGGTGGCAGAAAGTAAAGGTAGGTTTCATACTTGCCATGTAAAAGCATAGATACATTTGATTCACTGAAGTGAATCAGAAGATAAAGTCTTTTTTATTTATGTCTTTTGTTCTGTGGTGTCTAATCTTTTTATCTGTTAAATACAACTACCAACAGGTTTGCTTTCCACAGTTTGATCTCTTGGGTTGTGAAAGTCAGGGAAATACCATGTGGACCAAACTAGCATCGCACCTGTAAAATGAGATCAAGGATTTGAAAACTGCTGATTTTCTTTCCTATACTGACAACATGTTTTGTATTTAATCATAGAGTAGGCAGCTTCTATTTTTAAGCATTGGCTGATTTGAAATATAACCAATACCTCAGTGTAGGTGTTAACAACACTGTATTAATTTCCACATGTGGTATTTTTCCTCACTGCTATTTCTTAAACTGAAAAATACTTAACTCCCACAGGAACTTATCAATGTCCAATAATTATAAAGTTACCACTGCTATATATCTCTTTATGAGGTTTCATAACTTAATAGAATATACAGGCTTGATAGTGTGTTAGACCTCTGAATACTGACACAAAATATCACATATATGAGTGTGCTTACCCTGACTTCTGTCCTCCCCTGGACTGCGACATTACTGAAAAAAATCCTGTGTAATTAATCAGAGACCAGCAATCAGCCAATAGAATTCCTGAAGCAGCCTTTGTTTTCTAAATAGGATCATCTATCATTGTTTTTAAAAGAAATATATTTAGAAATTGCCTTAAGTGTTATTCAACACTAACTTTCCCTTCTAATACCTATGAGATTTATCACGAAGACTAAACTAACAGAATCTGTCTGCAATGTCTGAAGGGAGTACCCCTTCCCATTAATTTTCTCCAGTGCTTTGAATTTTGGAGGATACCTTTAGGATCTCTCATTGCAAGAGAACCGCTTGCCATGTCTTATCTGTAAGTCTACAAGAAAACTATCAATGTACTTTTTTGCCAGAATAATGGGGAGTCTTTTCTTGCTTTAACTACAACAAAAAAGATAGGTCCAATCTCAAAAATACATGAAATTTTTCTATTTTTAATGTGCTCAATTATATATACTTTTAATAAATCAAAATCAAAGTGAAGAAACAATATTTGTATGAATCTGTAGTGTATTTATGTAATGCTCCCAAAGTCCTTTTGATATGAATTAGCATGGTACTGAAGTTGACAGAGATATGAATTTATATCCATTGATTTTCAAAACCTGTCAATTATATATCATGTAGACAATATTATATTTCATAAAACTTGGCAAATTCTGGTCAGTGTATGCAGTACATAATTTTCTAACTGTAAAATCTGCCTTGGAATGAAATATATCAATCAATCAGAGTAGATCCCTTGCCATCTGTCTTTGTTTTGCTCACCCACTGGATCATATCCCCTCCAAAGCATATTATTTTTTAAATAAGCAAACTTTCATGGACAAAGATGACCATAATGGCTCTGTAAGAGACAATGTGGTCTGCGGTGTCAATAGTCCACATTTATAATATAATAGCTCCTGAATTACACACTGAAAGAGCTTGTTGCTTCGGGGGCCTAAAGACTGAACATAACAAGAATGTCTGCTTGCAATTACTGGAAATTCTTTTTTCTTAAGAAAAAAGAAAAAAAAAATAGTTGAATTTAATTAAAAAATCTTGAAGATATACATAGACCTTTATTCTTTATGTAAGTTCTGTCTTTGTTACACAGATATCCTGATTCTGACTTAATTTGAATCTTGCATAATACCACTGTGTGACACTGCAAAATTAATTCAAAACATACCACAGTGTATCAGTAGTGTTTCACATCTACACTGGAAAACTCCAAGGGACACATAAAGCCAGACTATATAGTGGTTGTTTTATAAGTGAGCTTAAAATAATTTGTGATATTGTTTCATCTTTAATTGATCTGAAACTTGATCTGTGTAATTATTTATAAAATGCTAATAAGGGTGCAACCTAAGGTAATCCTTTCTAAACTATGTTTACTCATTTGATCCAACCTTTTTCTCTTTTACACTCTCCATTCCTTCTTTCAATCAATCTCCAAATGTCTCCTGTTTCAAAAATGGTTATTCATAGAAGTTTCTCCTGAAGTCAGATGAGCTTGACTGATAATGGAAGCTACTGGAGTGAATCAGAAATAAAATGACATGTAAGAAAGTAGTTTTCACAAAATACCAGTGGATAAAGGAATCAACTTTGTTCCCAGCTTGATTGTACTTCTTGATTCATTTAGGAGCATGCAATTGGGGAAGTTGCTCCTATGTGATTTTCAGAGATGAATGAAAGATTCTGGGTGGTTTAATCTCCATGACAGTGGCTTTCCCACTCCTGGGAGAGAGAAAAGGCTGGCCATTTTCCCTCAGATATGGGTATTGAAATCTTTTCAGAGGAACTCTAAGTTTCCAGTAGGAGAATAAAAGTGATATTTCTCTTCTTGTGTCAGATCAAAACTTATCCCACCTCTGAGTACCAGGACAAGAGATCAGCTAGTAAAAAACACTTGGAAAAAAACATGAAGCATCATAGGCCGACCGTAATGGAGGAATGTGAAGTGAAATTTGATTGCAAACATTTGATAATTTGTTTAGACTGTAAGGAAATGAAACATTTTGAAATTCCCAAAAAGAAATGCATACAAAGATCTATTTCTGCTGCTCAAATATTATTTTCCCAGCCAAAAATGCAGTTATTTTATGCCTTCAGATTAAAAAAAAAAAAAAAGATGAAAACATATTGCAGTAATTAAATAATTTTTGAAAAGGGGTAAGATTGTTAAAAATAGAATTTTCATATAATTATTTTAAAGAGACTTATTGATGTTCTGTTTATCAGGTGAAGACCTTTAAAATAAAAAGATGTTTCAAGTAGAGATAGGAAGGAAGAGAGATGTTTTGGGCTTAACCTTACTGATTAAGCAGTGATAAGTCTTTAGGGTGGCTTAGTGGTGCTGTAGCATTTTGATGTTATGGATCTCTGTAATCACAGATCCTCTAGTGAGAATTGGATTGTATCTGTCTCTGTATTTGGTTTTTGATACATATAGATCTCATTCTACTGAAATAAGGGTAATTTCTATAATCTGTGAATATCTGAGTTTGGTATTGCTTGCCACAGTAGAGGCCATTACAGCTCATGGTAGCAAATGTTAGTATCTGCAAATGGAATATTTTCTCTTTATTTCATCCTTGGGCAATTGGCACATTCTTGATGTACCAGAGCCACTTCGAGCTTAAGTTATGTAGAAATAGAACTTATTAACATCTAAACAAATGTGACAGTGTTGATTTGTAAGGCAGTTCAACTTTTCTTTTTGTTCTAGGTTGTCACAGAATGAAGTAGTAGAAGCAAAAGCTTTAGTAAATTTTTAAAGACCAGAAATCAATTTCCTATTTGATTTACTGAAACTGATATTAAGTTTGATTTCACATCTTTTTCAATTTATTCCCTAGATACAGTCCTGACCAATACAGCGACTTAAGTAGCTGATATTGTAGACAGATGTTAGCTCAAAACTTCTTGGTTTAGTTTTTTTGCAGAAATTTGCAGATAGGGACACATTATATGGACATCTAAGTTTTCAGAAACTAATGCAGTACAGATACACTTCAAGCTTTTCAGGCTGTGTGTTTGAAAATATTTCTGCATTGTGTCATATCAATTTGCCACTTGAGAACAGAAAGGGGGAAATGAGGAGTTAGTCTCACAATCAGCTACTAGAACACATGATTTCATTTTAATATTTGAAGGTTACATTCACAAATGTTGGTGATTTTTTAGTTCTAACTCAGAGGAAATACGGGAAAGGTGTTATGGCTTCTGAGCATCTGGTTTCTGTTTCTAGCTTTCTTATATTTCTAAAAAATCATTATGTACCAGTTTATAGGGGTAAGGAAGAACAAATGATATGACAGAGTAGTCAAAATGAATCATTATATTCCCCTTCTAGCTCCCATTGCTTTTGGAACTACCATAGGGTTCAATTACAATTTTACTTGAATACTTCTTGCTTTTATTATTCTCTGTTCAGGAAATGGATGAATAGGGACATTGTTGTTCATATGGTGGTAAGGAGGTAGCCATTCATCTTGGAAAAGGCTGCAGTGACTTTGCAAATCCTTCTCCTCTACCCCACCCACTTCCAAAAATAAACCCCCACTTTTCAAAGAAACAGGAGGTTTAGTAGAAGAAAAAGGCGGGGAGATGGTATTTTCCAGTTTCCTTTTTGATTCATGTAAGTCTCTAGTCTTATAGAAGCGGTTATCATATACAAGTAAAACTATTTTATAACTTTTAAAGTGAGGGTCTCAGTGAAAAACTCAGCTAAACAGAGGGTTTGAATGAAGGTTTAACACCCTCCACAATAGGCTATGCATTGTGTCAGGTCTGAATGTGGAACTGGAGTCTGTCTAACATAGTTTGACCTAAGGAGTGACTCAGGACGGCTACAGGAGGTCTAGAAAGAAAAGTAACATATAACAACACATCTGTGAAGCAGAGCAATATACTCAGTGCCTCAAATTCATGTGCTTGGCAGTAGCTAAACTTCCTCCTCTTTTTCTGTGTGTGAATATGACTGTATTTACAGTGAGAGGAAGACACAACTTGATATCCTCTTGTGTCTGAAATACCATACCATGGTTTTCAACCCATTATAGAAATACAGGAGCAGATTTTTTCTGTAATTAGGAGACTTCTATCTCAGGCAGCGCTTCCTGAAGTGGTTCTTAAAGTAGGAGCAAGTGGACATTTTAGTTCCTCACATCACATGTAATCTGAATTTGTCTAATTTCCCATATTTAATCCAAGTCTGCCTTAATGACCCTTAGTTTTGGTGTTATATTCCAACATCCTTCTAGTCTACTGTGTCCCAAAATCTACCCACTCAGTGGACCCCATAATACAACGGAGATTTTGGCAGGAGAAATCTTGGATTAGAGGAATTTATTTTCAGCCATGCCTGTGAAGTGTCAGTCATGCTGTTAGTACTAGATAATCTGAAACTGGTAAATGTGAGGAAATTAAATTTAAAGCTGGCTCTTGATCTTTAATTCACTGTTCTGCATATTGTAATGATATAATTTTACAGCAGTGTGAATTAAGGTTGGAGTCGCATCAGGCTTTAATCTGATTTATCTGTTTTTTGTCATTTTAATCTAGTTTAACAGCATGCTTAATTTGGAAGACTTTCTTAGTCACCTTAGGGAATTGCCTTTTAGTTTATCACAGTATTTGATACTGAAATCTAAAAAAAGATGTCATCAGAATCTCTTTTTTTATCTGATAGCACTGATATTAGCACACATCTTGGAGTACAGGATGTCTCTTGCTAAAGCCATGGGCTGATTGAACTTTGGGCCTTCAGCACCATAAACAAAGGCCTCAACTACACTGAGGAGAAACTTTTTGAACTAATAGCCTGTTAATATCATTGATGTCAACTACAGACAGTAAAAAAATCATTAGCACTAGGGCGATGTATTACATATCCACATTCTACAAATATGGTTCTACTCATATTGTTTTCACAACTGGACTTTATTCATGAAGTAAGAGCTCAGTATATTTTTCTAATTTGACATTTTGCTGGACAGGCTTCCATCTGAACTGTCCTGGGTTCAGCTATAGCAGTCATTTTTCTCCTGCTTAGTAGCTGGTGCAGTGCTGTGTTTTTTAACTTTCAGCCTGGGAACAACGCTGATAACACCGATGTTTTTAGTTGTTGCTAAGTAATGTTTATTCCAACCAAGGACTTTCTCAGTCTCATGCTTTGCCAGGGAGGAGGGGAAGCCGGGAGGAAGCAGAGACAGGACACCTGACCCAAACTAGCCAAAGGGGTATTCCATACCACAGCACGTCATGCCCAGTATATAAACCGGGGGGAGTTACCTGGAAGGCCCAGATCACTGCTCGGGTCGGGCTGGGTATCGGTCGGCGGGTGGTGAGCAATTGTATCCTCTCCCCTTGTTATTTCACTAATAGTTATTATCATTGGTGGTAGCAGTAGTGGTTTTGTGTTATACCTTAGTTGCGGGACTGCTCTTATCTCAACCCGTGGGAGTTACATTCTTCCCATTCTCCTCCCCACCCCTCCGGGAGCGGGGGGAGGAAGAAGGGGGGGGGGGGGGGTGAGCGAGCGGCTGTGTGGTTCTGAGTTACCGGCTGGGCTCAAACCACAACAGTTCTTTTTTGGTGCCCAACGTGGGGCTCGAAAGGTTGAGATAACGACAGATCTGACCAGAGTGTGTTTAATCATATTTGTGATAAGCATTCATTGTTACTACTCGTCACAATGGTGATTATTTGGCTCTCAGACGTGTTGCGCTTGATCTCAGAGTTTCAGCATGTTGTACCTTACTTACAGCCACTATTTGCTGTTTTAGTGTTTATCGGCTGGGGGGCCTGGGCTAAGGTTCTTGTTTCACTGTACTTCATGGTAATGACTTGTAATACAATAGACTCATTGATCATGAAACTGGTCTGGTTTGTGCTTCCAGCGTGGCCATCACCACTATACATTGGGAGGTATATAATGAAATATTTTAGCAATTGCATATCTTTTTTTTTCTCCTCGGGGGGTAAACTTACGAAGGAAGCATTCTCTTTCACCCTCCGTTCCCCCACCAGCCTATTTGCAACAGCAATTGAGAGTTCTGAAGGTTTTAGATGGCCTTTGAGTACCCTTGAAACCTGCCTGCTGATTGTGCTGGGGATCAGCATGTTGGCAAACATATGGAGTGTGTTTTACCCACGGCCATCCCATCGTAGGAACATCCTATTTCGTTTAATGTCAAAAATTCAGCAGTATCAGGTTCGAATCTGGTCTAGGGTTAGACGACGATATAGGAGGACCACCAGGAGATTTTCCCTGAGGCTGGACAGTTATGAGTGGCAGGGTGTGTGGGATAGTATGGGCAAGTACCTAGGCCAGTGGGCCCCTCCAGTGCTTTGGAACTTCACCACTGAACAAGTGCAACATCCGGAAAAACTAGTAAAACACTTAAACGAGGTGTGCTGTCGTCCTGGTTATACCAGAGAGGGACAAATTTTGGCAACGTGCTGGGACTTGGCCTATGCCTACAGAGCCCTGCTCAACACTATCCAGCACCTTCAAAGGGAAAAAAATGTCTCTGGATCTGATGGCAAAGCAACAGACAACGCAGCTATGCCAACTACAAGCACAGCAGCTACTCAGACCCTGACCACAACAGTCAACACAGCTACTCCAAGTACAGCAGCTACATCAACTCCAGTGACAAGCACAGTAGCTATTCAAACCCCGACAGCAACAGACAATATGGCTACTCCAAGCACTGCAGCTACACCAACCCCAGTGACAAGCACAGTAGCTACTCAAACCCCGACAGCAACAGATAATGCAGCTGTTGGTGTTACTCAACTCCCAAGCACAACAGCTGCACCAACCCCAGCAATAGACATTGCAACCACTCCAATCCTAGTGGCAGACACTGCAGCCACTCCAACCACAGTGACAAACACTGCAGCTAAACCAAATGGCCAGTACTTTATCTCTATACTGACTCATGGATGGTGGCAAATGCCCTGTGGGGGTGGTTGCAGCAATGGAAGCAGAGCAACTGGCAACGCAGAAGTAAACCCATCTGGGCTGCTGCATTGTGGCAAGATATCGCTGCTCGGGTGCAGAACCTGGTGGTGAAGGTACGCCATGTAGATGCTCATGTACCCAAGAGTCGGGCCACTGAGGAACACCAGAATAACCAGCAAGTGGATAAAGCTACTAAGTTTAAAGTGGCTCAGATGGACTTGGATTGGCAACATAAGGGTGAATTATTTTTAGCCCGGTGGGCCCATGACACCTCAGGCCATCAAGGCAGAGATGCAACATATAGATGGGCTCGTGATCGAGGGGTGGAGTTAACGATGGACACTATTGCCCAGGTTATTCACGAATGTGAAACATGTGCTGCAATTAAGCAAGCCAAGCGGTTAAAGCCTCTCTGGTATGGAGGACGATGGCTGAAGTACAAATATGGGGAGGCCTGGCAGATTGACTATATCACACTCCCACCAACCCGCCAGGGCAAGCGCTATGTGCTTACCATGGTGGAAGCAACCACCGGCTGGCTGGAAACATACGCTGTGTCCCATGCCACTGCCCGGAACACTATCCTGGGCCTTGAGAAACAAGTCTTGTGGCGACACGGCACCCCAGAGAGAATTGAGTCAGACAATGGGACTCATTTCCGGAACAACCTCATAGACACTTGGGCCAAAGAGCATGGCATTGAGTGGGTATACCACATCCCCTACCATGCACCAGCCTCTGGGAAAATCGAACGGTACAATGGGCTGTTAAAAACTACACTGAGAGCAATGGGTGGTGGGACTTTCAAACACTGGGATACACATTTACCAAAAGCCACCTGGTTGGTCAACAGTAGGGGATCTGCCAACAGGGCTGGCCCAGCCCAATCAGAACTTTTACGTACTGTAGAGGGGGATAAAGTTCCTGTGGTGCACATAAAGAATTTGTTGGGGAAGACAGTCTGGGTTATTCCTGCTTCAGGTAAAGGCAAACCCACTCGTGGGGTTGCTTTTGCTCAGGGACCTGGATATACTTGGTGGGTAATGCGGGAAGATGGGGAAGTCCGATGTGTACCTCAAGGGGATTTGATTTTGGGGGAAAACAGCCAATGAACTCAATTGTACGCTGTTGCCTGCTCTATAACACTTTTATAGCCCACCAGCTAGATATCTTCAGGTCACCAGCCATTGACCCTGACTTCCCTCCGATCATCACCTCAACAAAGAATGAATTTTGAGGAAACCAGACGAGCTCAGCAGTGACCAGATGAGTTTGGCGGTATCATCAGCAGGCAACAACCCAACACTACGTACCGTCCCTCCTGCCCTGAAAGACTATTACAAGAGATGGAGCCTGACATCATGGACTGGATGAGTTCAGCAATTTTACAGGGATTGGTCCATGGACTAGGGAACGATATCTTTCTCTGTGTGTGGGTGTGGGTGTATATATATGTGTATATATGGGACAGGGGTGATGGTGTGCTGAGAGATGTGGGATCTGAGCATGACGTGAATGGTATGGAATAAGGGGTGGATACTGTCCTGGGTTCAGCTATAGCAGTCATTTTTCTCCTGCTTAGTAGCTGGTGCAGTGCTGTGTTTTTTAACTTTCAGCCTGGGAACAACGCTGATAACACCGATGTTTTTAGTTGTTGCTAAGTAATGTTTATTCCAACCAAGGACTTTCTCAGTCTCATGCTTTGCCAGGGAGGAGGGGAAGCCGGGAGGAAGCAGAGACAGGACACCTGACCCAAACTAGCCAAAGGGGTATTCCATACCACAGCACGTCATGCCCAGTATATAAACCGGGGGGAGTTACCTGGAAGGCCCAGATCACTGCTCGGGTCGGGCTGGGTATCGGTCGGCGGGTGGTGAGCAATTGTATCCTCTCCCCTTGTTATTTCACTAATAGTTATTATCATTGGTGGTAGCAGTAGTGGTTTTGTGTTATACCTTAGTTGCGGGACTGCTCTTATCTCAACCCGTGGGAGTTACATTCTTCCCATTCTCCTCCCCACCCCTCCGGGAGCGGGGGGAGGAAGAAGGGGGGGGGGGGGGAGTGAGCGAGCGGCTGTGTGGTTCTGAGTTACCGGCTGGGCTCAAACCACGACATGAACTCAATAGTGGATTTATTTACACCCACTACATGTTTTTGACAGATCTTGTCATAAGTACAATAGTTCAAATCTTTACCCCATGACCTCACTATATTTTATTCTACTTCATTTTTAGATGGACAAGGGGAAATTTATGCATTACCCACGCTGGATTTCTGTCTAATTAGATAGTCAAAGCCACAGTAGTGGAAGGAGGGTGATAAGCAATATTCTAAAAATCAAACATTTTACAATGTGTCTTGATCATAGACCTTGTTGGTGAACAGATTTTACCACTCATAGGCCCAGTGCTTTATGTAAGCTTGGATAGCACAGGCTAGCCAAAGGGAGCATAGAGAAAATTGTTGAAAGAAAAGCTGTGTAACTTGCCAGAGCCCATCATTTTGCTGATCTTAGTTTCTTGGTGCTACAAAGTAAGATGAAAGATCAGCACTGTTAGAGATTGTAGCCAACGACAGTTATGAACTTTCATTGGAAGTAGCCTGTGACAAAGCATCTTTGCACCTCAGAGGAAGAGAATTAACATCGATAGTAATTCCTTTTCTTTATTTTGTGCCCCAGAGTAGAGAAACAATGAGTGAACCTTTGAAATGAGTGGGGCCTTCATATCTTCAAAGGTTGAAATTATATAGAATGAATTATTTCATGAATACCCTAAAGCCTCAGATATACCTATATAACTTTAGAAGTTGGGGATTAGTTCTCAAATAAAGGAACAGAACAAAAATTTCTATGTATGTTAGTTTGGATTTATTCAGCAAGGCAAATATGACTGTCTAGTTTCAAATGATGGCTAAGACCTGATATTAGCTTGTGCTATTTACTTCTGAACACAACAAAGTGCTATTTAAACATATAGAACTGGGATTTTGCATACTTAATTTTAGGGACCAAATATGAGGGTGTTGGTGTACATCTTCCACTCACATTTATCCAAAGCATTTTGTGCCCTCTGGCGACCATTTTGAGCTCCATTTTGAAAGATCAGCTGTAACCTTGTTGATATCAGGACTCTACTAGGACTAGTAATAAGATTTTCAAATCATAATTTGGGCTAAAATAATAATTTGCTAATAAAAAAGAAAAAACAAAAAGCAGGGCTAGCTGGCTATGTACTCTTTTGTACACTAGATATCATTTGTATTTGACAGATTTTCAGCTGAGTCATGCTGGATTTCCCAATTCTATTTTGATCCTGTAATTAAAGCATCTAGAATTGATCACATGAGGTAAAATTGGAAAAGAATCTTTAAATGAGCTTTTTGAGATAACTGAACTGCCTCTCAAGGCAAAAGGAATTTTATCAACATGTAAAAATTATACCATAATATCAGAACACCTTATATTACAAAAAGTAGGATAGTTTCCATAATAGATGATTATTAAATACATCCTGTTCAATATAATTTTTACATACAAAAATTTGACAAAGTCAATGGTCTCTTTCTTTCATCTGAAAAGCTTTTCCTACTGTGTCTTATGTTTGGAGGCCTCATTAGAACAAATACATAACCACATTTGGAAGTCAATCACTGCACATTTCAAACAGCATGAAGAAATAGTTGAAACCAGTCAGCAAATCAAGTATTTTGTATCACATAAATAGACATATGCATAAAAAGAGTAATGAAATTAATAATTTAATAGTTAAAAAATCATGAGGTATTCTAAAGAGCTAAAAATAGCTAGAATTTACCTGGATATTTGGAGCTGTCACCAATACTTTCTCCAAAGTTGTCATTTAGTAATAAGAAATTACTTTTTTATTTCATACAAAAATAACGAAAAGGAGTATGACATGTTGTCATACCGCACTGGTCTAGTACTGAGGAGGGAAACCAGCATAAGCTATACTTTCCCCCTGAGATTTTCTTTTGCCATCCAAATACTATCCTAAAGTAGGAGAAAAGACAACTGGTCCTTACCCGCAAAACCACTGCTTTTCTGTATCATTTCATTGTAATATTTTTACTGGTAGTAGCCCTGATTAGCAGTCTGATTTGTCTCGCTGTGGGCAATTCAATGCCCCATGAGGTCAGCTGAATGGCTTTTGTTGATTTTGGTAGGTTTTGAATCAGGACCTAAGAGAGTGGCCTGGCATATTAAGACTAACAAAAAATACAACAAAACAGGCAATATCTGTTCCCAAGTGTGCCATGGATACACTATTGTCTTTTGGGCAGTATCTCAATTTCAAAAAATGTCAGTCTAGTTGGTATAATAGTTGTTACTTAAACTATTAAAATGTTTGGACAATTAATGTTTGTAAAAAGTTTGTGAGTTAAAGGTGTTAGAAAGTGCACAGAATTTTAGTATGGTTAACTGGTCTATTTTTAATAAATCCCCCTTGATCATAATTCATTATCCCTCCGAGAATTCATTCAAGGTTTTTTACTCAACACTTTCTCCTGCAATTCATATTAATTAGCAATATTGGTCTGTTGGTTCTACAGTATTAATCATTTTTCCCTCTGGTTTCAGAACACTGTAATTAAAGCATTCCTAAGAGAACCGATTAATGAATTGACCTGAAATGCCTTCTTATAGATTCTACACAAAACTTACTTCTAATATGTACTACAAAGTTTTGTAGAGTTTCTCTGGAAATCTGCTGGAGCCTGAAGCTTGATTCCCTCTCCCCAAAAGACAAATTGCAAAGAAGCACAAAGTATGAAATCTAAATTTCCTTCTACCTCTGTGTTTAAATGAAGCTCAGGAGGTGCAACATTACAAAGGGTGGCTCATGTTACAGAGTGGCTTTTGCTTATGCAAAAGATTAGTTTCTAATCCTACTATAAGAAGGAAAGAAATACATTTCTGCTCTCATCTCAAACTCCAGTGATTTCATTAATGTTCTCATTATAGGATTGACATTTCATTCTTTGTTTATTTATATCATCATTTTTGATCTTACCCTAGCCCTTGTCTGCTAACTGTATACAAGTAACATTAACAGGAAACTTTTATGAGCAACTTTCTTTTTCTTGTGGTCACCAAGACTCTGTTATTTTTAAGAATTAGAAATCTGGGTGTTTTGAGGGAAAAGAAAACATAAAAATCATGCCAGAAATCATCCTTTAATCTAACATGCAATTTGTAACACAGGCAGTTTGGTTATGTGGGCATTTTCCTTCTCACAGTCCTCCCATTAAAATGAATAAACCCCATTCCTTTAAATATTCTTCATATGCTGAATTCTTGTTATAGGATAAAGAGAGAAGCAAACAGATGTTTATGGAATTGTAATGATAGAAAAGAGAAAGGGCCATTCATGAGTGGATTTGGAGAGGGGTGAAAAGGGTGGTAATATAAGAAGTTGAAGTACATTTTCTTTATGCCTTAGGGAAAGAAATGAGAGCAAAGTAAACTCAATGTGGGAGCACACAAAGTTTGCTTATTTATTTTATGTACTTATACATTAATGTTTGAATAGTTATCAATGCTAATATAGCTTTAAATGTTATGCCTTTGGACTATGCTCAGGAGAGGATCTTTTTTCATTTAACTATGGAGCTAGTAAATTGGATTGCTGTGAGATAAAATTCATATGTAGCTAAATAATGCATTGCTGTAGTGCTAATAACCAGTTTTGTTGGAAAACTGGAGTTTTATGAAAAACTGTCAGATACTTGAAAATGACCTCTCAATGCAATAATCTGAAAATACCACGTAGATTTATGGTAATCTACTGAAGTGGTATCATTTTTCTAGAAATAGAAAAATTCTACCTCTTTACACAAGAATTGGAGGTTGTCCAAGAGTGTGTCATTTTTCTTAAATATTATAAAAGAAAAAAAAGTCTGAAGCATTCCATCCTGGCTAAATGTTAAAAAGTCAGGTTAATTTTTTGAACTGCCCTAATTAACTGAATTTACAAAACTAGTCACAGATTTCAGGAAGATGAATGAGAATGAGGTATGTTGTGAACTATCCAATATCATGTTTGGAGCTGACCACAATGCCTTATTTTTCTTCCCTTGAACCCCTCTATCCAGTTGTTCAACATATACATAGCTCAGCCCCCTAAGGTTGGTATTAAATGTTCTCCACTAAACCCAAGTGAGTTTAAACCTTTGTTGAATCACAAGAATAACTCAGTATAGTAAACTGCCTTCAGCTTGGAGTTTGGCAATGTAATATTAATACAGTGGAATTTAGTATTCCTCCATTTCAATAAGAATGACCCATATGCTTATAGTTAGATATGAACTAAAGTTTCCAAACTGAAAAAAAGAAAAAGAAAAAGAAAAAGAAAAAGAAAAAGAAAAAGAAAAAGAAAAAGAAAAAGAAAAAGAAAAAGAAAAAGAAAAAGAAAAAGAAAAAGAAAAAGAAAAAGAAAAAGAAAAAGAAGAAAAAGAAAAAAAGAAAAAGAAAAGAAAGGAAAGAAAAGGAAAGGAAAGAAAAAAGAAAAGGAAAGGAAAGGAAAGGAAAGAAAAGAAAAGAAAGAAAAGAGAAAAGAAAAGAAAAGAAAAGAAAAGAAAAGAAAAGAAAAGAAAAGAAAAGAAAAGAAAAGAAAAGAAAAGAAAAGAAAAGAAAAGAAAAGAAAAGAAAAGAAAAGAAAAAAAGAAAACCTGAAGTTGTGGAAGTCATAGTTCTGTGTGATGGCCTGAAGACAGCATTATGTGATTAATCCTGACCTGCTACATAAGCTGTTTCATATCTGTGCTTCGAATCTAATATTTAACTAAACTGTATATTCCAGAAAGGCATGGAGTAGAGAATGTGAGCAGAAATGTTACAATGCATACAAACCATGTATAAAATAGTTTGCTTACAATTATAAAACAGTTCAAGAAAAGATTTCTCTTTCAGCCATGCAAACTCACTACTTCCTAGTAGTCCTAAGGTTCCATTCTCAGTGCTCCCAAGTAACTTAGTTTTAAGACCTAGCAAAAGAAGGTCCAAAAGCTACATGTCAGATGCCAGTTATCAGATTAAATTTTTTATGAATTTTAGTTTACCATAATCTTTTTCATATTACTAAGCAAGGGCTCAGTACTAATATCCACAGTTTTACGCCCAGCAGCGGTGAAGTAACTAAGTAAGTGTGCTACTGACTAAGTTAGCCTCAGAGCTGATTTTTATTATGTATGTGCCTTAAAAATATATAGCTTTACAATGTGGTAATTCATTTTTTTCAAGATAGGTGGTGATAAGCTCTGCAAGTCGGTTAATCAGCTAAACAAAGCCAGAGTCATTGGTTTCAAGTTCATGATGGAAGATACAAAAGAACCTCAAACAATTTATGAAAGTGTTAAAATAGTTAAATGATGTTGTCACTATTTTTTTCTGTTTCCTTCCTTGGGAAACTTTATAAAAAACAACAATTCAGCTGGGGAAACTCTGAAATTCAAGATGCTAGAAGAATTATTTCAATTTCATGTGGCAATACTTGCTCTATGGCATTGTTAAATAATTCTTATTTTATTAATTGGAATGACCCCAAGAAATAGAACCAATGACTCCTGAATTTTCCAGAGAATGAATCTTTTCATTGGAACTAATGGTAAGTTACCCCCAGAAAATTGAGTTTATGTTCATAATGAAGTTATGAAATCTACTGCTGAATTCATTAAATTGGAACAACTTTTCTTTCATTATAGTAACAAACACAGCAAATTAATTTTCTCAACTAGGCATCAGTATGTGTTTTTAATAGAGAACACTATTATGTGTGAACAATTAAAATAATTTACATTTGGAGAACATTGATTATGAATGATGTTATTATCCCATTAATACAGCAAAACCAATCGAAACTGAATGTTAAAGAGTTGAAATTGTGCATTTAAACTAATAAGCAAATTATGTGCAGATGTAGATGTGAGTCTGGAACTTTGGTACGAAATATTGGCTGTGACTTGCACATACGATTAGCAAATTTGCTCTGTCCCTTAAGGTCTAATTAAGCACTATACACTGTAAAACAGAAATCTCCATATACATAATTACCCATTGTGTGCTCGCTTCTCTATTTAAAATATTACTTTTGTTGTATTTAATTATGTGTGAAAAATGATGAATGTCACTTTATCTGTGTAATCTTATCAAGTAATCACTCTGCCTGTCAAGAAATGCCAACATTTTAATTCTTTACAAAGGAACACAACTCAATAATGTAAAATTACATTTTTCAGGAAACTTGGGTGTTTTGTACGTTGTTATGATTTTTTTATGTGTATGTTTTGTTTTATTTTTCCCCCCCTAACAACATCTTTTTGGAAAAATGAAGAACTGTATGTAATTAGATCCTTTGTTTTTACTGAAATAGGAAATTAAAATCAGGCAGTCCCATAATGTAATGTGGATACTCTGCAGTAAAGAAAGGGCAAATAAGGTCCTTGCGCTCTATTACTTTCAGACTCCTAAAGTTGTACTTCAGACTTGGTATGACTGGGGTTAAAAAATTTGCCCTCATCTGCAGGCAGCAAAAAACTCAGTGAAATTATGCATTAATCCAGTAAGATTTCTAATATTATCCTTGAGGACTTACCTTGCCTGAAGGTATTCAGCATAGGTTTGCAACAAGGGATAATGGAAAAATAAACAAAGCAATAATAATTCTGCTTAATAAAAATTGTTTACACTGGCATCTATGAAAATAACCTTCCTGAGCTTGATGGCTAGCCTTGCAGGAAGGGTGCTGCTCTATCACTTGGTCCTCCCAAGGAAATTTAGGTCTCATCACACTATCACAGGAAAATGGGGCTGGAAATAGACCTATTGGAGGTCATCTTGTCCACTGCTTTGCCTGAAGGCAGGATCAATGATTTCTGACAGATGTTTGTCTAGTCTCCCTGAAATGGGTACTAGAAGGACTTTTTATTTCTGTCAGTTCTTAACTCTTGCAATTGCCTGGAAGTCAATAAGGTGACTACTCATGTCTTGCCCGAGCTCCCTTTCTTTCATCACTGTGTGATTTCTCATATATTTCTTTAGCGTGAATCCGACTTTTGCCTTTTTTTCAGTGATGGCATTCAAGCCTAAGAATTATAATGAATCTTCACATTATTAATCAGCAAATAAAAATGTTCTTGTAGGTGCTAAGGACCTTATAAACTCCCTGGCTATAGGAAAAAAGCATATTCAGATGAGTAGAAGGTTGTGATTTGAGGTCAGCATACTCCGATAAATAACACCTGAGACCCTGAAGCAAAGCAAGTGTATGAGAATCTTTGTATCCTTTTTTTTTTTTTTCATGCAAAACCAGCATTTAGATTCACTTTGGTGGCTAAGACAATATATTAGTAATTTACTTTGGCAAGAACAGAAGTGCATTTTATATACATACACTCAGCTGAATTATACAATAGAAAAGGGGGAGATTTGTCTGCTAACTTCTAGAAATGACACTTTTGAAAAGCAGGTCTTATTCACATAGATGTGGCTCCAGGTTGCAGCACAGCTCTTCTGGCAGTCAGCAGGTATCTGTGGAAGCTCACCAAGAGGTAATTCATTTACATGCAGAAACCACAGATATGTGTGCAACTGATAAGTAGGTCTGTCCTTCGTTCTCTTTTTTTCTCATTTTCTCTTAATTTATCTACAGCAAGGTATTTTCCATTTGGTCAGAACATTGCCGTATTCTTCATTCAAGCTACTGTGCTATGAAGAAGCATGCACCTTGCATGGCATAGAGTTATTTAGACCCTTTCTCATACAGTTGATATTTGTCATCTTACCTCCTATTTATATCTGCAGATATACCAAGAAGTGTCACTTGGTGAGTCTGAGCTCTCATACCAAGACACCAAGCTTTGGTACCTTCCTGACACAGAGTATGGATCTGTCTGGATGAGGTGAGAGACAACCTGTTATGACAAGAGTTATGGAGTACCTGGACTGTAGTCACTTCCCTGTCTCTTCTCTCAGCAACTCCTTGTTCATAACATGGGTTACCTTCAGTTCCTGTATGACATACCCTTCCAATCCCAGTAGTGGATCAACCCCATCAGTTGTGTCATCCTACCTAAAAAAAATTCTCATTCTCAAGAAGAAAGATGAAGTTTTGGTTTCAATCAGAAATTAGAGGAATTAGTCTATAAACACTTCATGCAGAAAACTTTCTTGGCAGCACTGTAATATGGGTATCAAAGATGTAATTTTTGCATACTGAGTAGACTATGAGTGGGGCTATAGTTTGACTAGCTGTGGGATCATGGTAATCACAGAATTCAGCAAATTACTTTTCTTCTTCTCATTAACTTCAGCTTTTGCCTGGATTAGTTTGAACCAGCTGTAATTCACATAGGCTTTGGTCTCCTTCCTGCACTGAAATAACTGGCAAACAGCACTGTCTACATGGAACAAGATAGCTGAGACCTCTCTTTCAGTTAAAGATTGTTGTATTTTGTTTTGTTTTGCTTTTTTTAATTTGCAGACAGCAAAGCAGCACCAACTGAAATTAATCTTTATGATGAATAAACAATTGATTCAGTCCTTGTTAACACCCAGCAGGATTAATGGGACGGGAAAAGATTTACAGCAAGTAGGTAATCACTCTCTACACCACATAGAGAAAGTACGATTGCTAGCGTATGAAGTTACTGATACTCACTGGCCTGGTGGTCAAATCTGCACCACTTATGGTATCATGCCAGAAGATCAGCTGGGGTGAATTATTGTCCTCCCACTGTGTCAAGCACAATTCAGCTTGCTCTTTGGAACATTTCTTTCAGCAGGAAAGTATACAAATGGCTATAATGAAAAAAAAAGCATAGCTAAAATATAGGTATGTTACTGAATGGTTTTTATCTTTCTAAATCTGAAACCAAAGCCAAAATACTTCTCCTTTGTGTTTCTATCAAGTTAGATTAAAAACATATTTGCAATCGTGAGTTTCTCTCACAACTTAGATTAATAATATCTTTGTAATTGTGACTGAGGCCATGTAGCAATGACAGGGGAGTTCTCAAGTCAGTGATTGCCTCATAAACCAATGAGAAATTGTTTTCTCCCTGGTTCAGATTCCATTTGGATAAATTCAATAACAAAGTGGGTCAGAGAGATCAATTCAGAAGCTGATGCCAGAGAACAGCACATGGAAAAACAGAAATAAATCACTTACATAAACTCTAGCATGAATTAAACTATCTTGTCATCTAACTGCTCTGACTGAAAAGAAAAAAAAAAGAAACCAGTTGCCCTTGATATTTCTGACCCAAATTTTATTAAATATAGACTCTGAAATTGTTCGCCATCTCCCCAGTTTATGTGAATAATAAAAGTTGTTCTGTAAAATTGCATTTGACATCTGGTTATTTCAAGCGATTTTCTAAAATAAACCAAATTTCATATAGTAAACTCTTTAGTGAGCATTAAGTCTTTGTCAGAAAATTTTTAAACAGTCCCTAAGTGTAAATAATTATTACAACATTATTAAGGCAAGAACTTAACAAGAAATTGAATGTCTAGGACTTTCAATGGAATATCTTCATGCGAGAAAGTTAAAAGTTTTCATAGGAAAAAAAAGCCATCTGCTTAGGACGACATAATGTAAACAGCTATTGTGTTCTCTTAGGCTTTTAGATTCTTAAGGAGACTGCTAACAAAATAAAATAATTTATTTAAACAAAATAAATGAATCATAATTAATTTAGAAGTTCCTGAAATTTATGTCTTCAGACTTGTGTAGAAGACTGTAATGGTCTGAGGTGACTTTCCAAACATGGGGTTTTGTTTGTTTTTTTTTTTTTTTCCCCCACTAGCAATGACTTCAGCAGTTCAGCCACATTTTGTAAGCCACCAGGGTCAGACATTTGCTGATTTCCAGTGTTGTTAGATTGTCATTTGGAGTGAATACAGATAGGATGGAGAAGCCTTGGACAGAGTCACTCCAAATCTGACAATCACAGGTTGCATTACAAATGGGATTCATTACTGGGGTTGTTTCTGTACAAGTGTAATTTGACACAACTGAAATATAGTACTGTGTAGTATTGACAGAACACCACAAAGTAACACAAGTTGTCTATAAGACCATTTCAAATGCTATATATCCTAAGTTATTCTTGGGGTTCTTGGATGTTCTTAGTTACCAGCTTCTATCTTATAGTTGTCTACCATTATCAATAGGTTGTAAATACAGATCAGCTATTTATCATACCATCTTCTCCTAGGTGTTATTCTTGTCTTGCTTTCAAACATCTAAATACAATAAACGAGCTATACAAGTGTGGGAACTGCACCTGTATTTTTCTTTATACTGACCATTATGCAGGAGGTTGTAGCGAGTTGGATGTCAGTCTCTTCTCCCAAGTAATAAGTGATAGGACAAGAGGAAATGGCCTCAAGTTGTGTCAGGGGAGGTTTAGATTGGATACTAGAAAACATTTCCTCACCAAGAGTTGCCAGGTATTGGAACAGGCTGCCCAGAGAAGTGGTTAAGTCACCATCCCTGGAGGTATTTAAAAGACGTGTAGATGTGGTGCTTAGGAACATGGTGGTGGTGGACTTGGCAGTGCTGGGTTAATGGTTGGACTCAATAATCTTAAAGGTCTTTTCTAACCTGAATGTTTCTATGATTCTACAATTCTATATTTGGCAGACAGCTAGATCTGCTTTCTATTCAGCTGGCAGTTAGAAGCAAATGCTACATTTCCATATGTAGCTTCCATTGTAGTGGGTCACTTCAAACTATCCTTGACCTATAAGAAGTAATATTCTTCTGGCTTAATATCAGGATGGGGAAATAATTTGCTTCTCTTCACTTTGCTACTAATTTAAAACAAATTGTTTAAATTACATTTGTATCATGCTCTGTCCACCTCCTGAATCTATTAGAGACCTGAGCAGTTGCTGTCGTCAGAGGTGCCTTCCTGCTTGAATGAGATCATGATGAGCCAATTCTTGTCTTTTTAAACTTGCTGCCTGCTCCTTTTTACCTAATTTTTTAAACTGTGTCCTCTCCAGTCTCTGTCTTCCCATTGTTTTCTACTAGGTTTGAGCTGGTTTGATTCTTGTCTCTCACAGATTTTACACGCTTACTTACTCTTTGTAGTTCTCATAATCACATCCATTATCCATACAAATTTATGTGTTTGCTAGTCTTTGCTTTGATCTGGAATCTTAGACAGACTTTCTGCTCATAAATGTGTTTGTTAACTTGACTTGGATTTTTATCTGATGCAGTTAGGGTTCCTAACTTCTGCTTCAGTGGGAAGGCTGTTCCTTGATGTTGTTTTAAAGAAGTCTTACCCTGATGACTTATTCCCAGATAGTTTCCAGATGTCTTCTTTAAAACAGTTTTAGATTATTTAAATTGCATTCCTTGTATCCTGCCTTTGTTATTTATATTTCCAGTTGTGCACAGGCATGGCAACTATATATAAATTAAATGCAAAATTTTGCATTCAGTCTTGCAGAACCAAACAGATTAGTGCAATGTTATGTTGTAGCTGTTAACCACTTTTTTGGTCTCTGCTTCATATCTGAGATCATACAAAGCACCTCATAACAGAGTGAAAAATAAGTAGAAAATAGAAGGGAAATCCAGTAAAAGAGGCTGTAAACCTTCCTCCTTGCTAGCACGCTCTGTTGTGGTACAGGCCTTATTCACACCATGGAAGAGCAGTCATGCAGTTGCCCAGCTCTGGCAGTCCTGCTGGGAGCATAGCCACTCCCAGATTTGTGTGTAAGACTAATTACTTACTATTCTCAAGCCACTGTCAGATGCTTGGAGCCAAACAGAAATGTTATTGGCAGGACTGGAGAAGGCTTTGGATTTGGATGAAGACAAAGATGCAGGCAGGAGTTTGGGCTTTTGGAGACAATGACAGTGTTGTCTTTAATTGAAATAGAATCAGGATTCCTAAATCCTAACATCCCTCATATCCCTTCCCTGCAGTGAGTTGACAGCTGTGAAACTGCTGTGAGACAGTGTCTCTCATTCCCACAAGATGACCGGGCAAATATTTGCTGGAGTGCTGTAATAAGATCCCAAAGTTGCGTGTAAGCTGTGAGGATATTAGTGGGATTCTTCAAGAGAATATTTCTTGTTTTCTTCAGAGAAATCTAGGGAGTTGCATATCAAACACTGCAAGAAAGATCATCAGTGTTGCAAAGCTTTGATTCAACATACCAGCGGTGTTAGAAATAGGTTGTTCAGAAAGACTTAAATAGTTACCATTTCTCAAAGCATGAGTACACCATGAGTACACCATGTTTATGTGGTTACATACTTCCAGTTTTCTTCATGGAAGGTGAGCCTTATTTGTACACTGGCAGATAAAACAAGTGATTGCCTGTATGTTTTCTGTCACCGATTACTCCCTTGCTGGAAAGACTTGGATACAAGTTAACAAAGGGCAAAGAGTAAATTTCAGTGCCGAAGGTTGTCAGGAGAGAGGGTGAATAATATAAAGAAAAAAAATTCTTCAACACTTTGCCTGAATCTAAGATATTATGTTTAGTATCAGAGGAAGAAGAGAAGTCAAGATAGTGTACAAAGAATTTGTGAGGTTTGTACCCTTTCTTTCCATGTAAAAGATACATATATTAAATTTAGAAGTGGAAGAAAATGTAACCATAATAGGTAGCAGATATGATAGGGTAACTGCTAACATGGAAAAAACCTCCAACACTCTAACCTCATATATCTTAATTTTCAAAAATTCTGAAACACAGCATCCCTATTAATGTTTTAATATGTTTGGAAATTGTGCAATTGGAGAACAGTTTTTTTGTTTGTAGGCAAGGTCAGCTGATGACACAATTTAGAAGGAGTGTGGGAATGGAAGATGAGGAAGGTCGTTAAATCACTGCTGCATCCTGCAATCTGTGGTGTGATATATGGCATAGCAAGATGGAGTATCTGCAGTCCACTTTGTAACTCTGCTTTATAGGCATAAATGCTTTCTGAGTCGGAAAGGAGTCTTGTGTGGGATCAATTCTACAATTCCTTCACTGGCTCCATCATCGTTGTTCCAGAGACCAGATTGTGACCTGTGAGGCATAGTCATGGGCTAAGCACTGGGAAGTGTGTTTTTGGTGGAAGACTGGCTAAACTTTGTTGGTTTATTTTGGTGGATTTTTTTGCTCTTGTTTTTGTTTTTGTTGGTTTTTTTGGTTTTTGTTTTTTTTTTTTTTTTTTATAAGACAAAAGACAAAGAAAAAAAGTTTTGAAAAGTTACATAGAAGCTGTTTTGATTTGTGCTTTTATACCTTTTTATGCAATGTCAAACTTAAGTGCTACCTAGTATACTTTGGGCAAATTACTCTTCAGCAAAGAAAGTAAGTAATTTTGATGTATTCAGTATTAGATACAGAAATGTCTATGAAATGAGAACATACTGTTTTTCTGTATAGTTCTAATGGCTAATAAGACCAGATTTGAATGATATAAAAATATTAAATATTGATAGATTGTCATTTTCTGGACATATCTCAAACATAGTAAGACAGCACAATCAGCCTCATCCTCATAAATAACTTTATTCTCCATTTAGACTCTGAGATCTTCGTTTATTTTCAATAATGATCATAGAATCATAGAATCAGCTAGGTTGGAAAAGACTTTGAAGATCATCAAGTCCAACTGTTACCCCAGGACTGCCAAGTCCACCGCTGAACCATGTCACTAAGGGCCTTGTCTACATATTTTTTGAGCACTTCCAGGGATGGTGATTCCACCACTTCCCTGGGCAACCTGTTCCAATGCCTGATTATCCTTTTGATGAAGAATTTTTCCCTAATATCCAATCTAAACCTCCCCAGGCGCAGCTTAAGGCCATCTCCCCTTGTCCTATCACTTGTTACTTGGGAGAAGAGACCGACCCCCAGCTCAGTACAACTTCCTTTCAGGAGAGCACTCTGAGCCTTCTCTTCTTCAGACTTAAAGCTCTAATAATGATTTACAATTGAACAGGTAGTATGAAATTCCACTGACAACTCACTGCAACTTTCTTTGTTCAGAGGTACGGTTAGTTACACTTTGTAGGTCAAGGTAACCAGATTTATAGATATTAAAAATCAAATATAGGTTCTAAAATGTTCTGTTATATATATATAAGGATAGTATTTTAGGGAAGATGGGGTGGAGGAAGCGAATCTGTTCAGTACAGATGTAGGTGCATTAGGTCAAATCACTAAAGAATTCTATAGTTTATATTTTATTTCAACCTATTGTTGTGCTGCTAGTTTTCTGATAATGTTTTGTACTTTTTTGGTATTTCATTATGTAGACTTCTTTAGACTAATTAGGATTAATGTCTGGGTTTTTTCTTGCTTGGCATATATTTTTGTCTTATTTCAAAGAATTTTGTTTATTAATAACAAAATTACAAGTTAACCATTATTTCAGGGTCTACAGAGCAATGATACATTGTTGACACTGTGGTTGTTCTCACAGGAATAAGCATCGATGAGTCAATAATTAGCTTTGTAGGCTTTTGCTAATGTCATAGATGAGGCACCTTATATCAAGCAGAAAATATCTTTTCTAAAAGCCTATCTACAATCCTTTTTTCTTTCTCTCCATGACCCCCCCCCACACCCCCCCTGACTGGAATCATAATATAAATACGCTTGCAATCATGTGAAAGTAAATACATTGGAGGCCTTTTTGATACTTAGTTTTTAGCAAGGTTCGACTGTATAATGCTGCAATGTTTGCAAACATCTACCTAAGTAAAATGAAATGGGCTGAGACATAAATTCTGAGAAATACATGCTCAAGCTTCATAGCTTTTTGTATTCGCAACTCAAAACTAGACAAAACATATTAGGTTGGGTATAACTTCTCCTTTGTGTTTCAGCTGTGACTAAAAAAATCAGCTTAGAAATGTAGGAATTTACCCCATGTGATTCAGAAATAAGGAAAACGTGAATCTCATGAGAACTGAAACCAGCTGTTCTGCTTCTACTCACTGAGCCTAGAGCGACAGATGATATTGTTTGTAGAGATGCCATCCATCAGATTTAATGACCTCTTATTAAACCTGTTCTTAAGTATTCAATAGTAAACCGTATATTTAGTCATTGCAGTACAGCACTTTTCTCCTGTAAGTAAGAGGAAATAAAAATCACCTGTAAGTAAGAGGAAATAAAAGCCAGAAAATTAAGACTCTAGGAAAAGTATTGATTTTAAAATACTGTAAGTGAAGGCAAAAAATGTTTATCAGTACCTGTGGTTACACCTATAAAGGTTTGTCCTGTCCATTATAGTTGTGGTTGTGTGAAATAATTCATATTTTTCCAGAAACCAAAAGTCCAATTTTATTTGCAGCATAAAACTGGCTACAGAAATTAGTGGCTGTGAGGGAAAGGGCAATTGATTTAGCTAGTGACTGTGCTATGATCAAACCTGGTACAGCCATCAAAAGATTTTTGACACTTTGATACTAAAAAATGTCTTGATTATACTGAGTAACAGATGATATTACCATCTGTACTAGTTTCAGCAAGATCATAGGCATCAGCAGGAATATGAAATTTGTACTTGTATTATAAATCCCTCTGCTGTGCTTTCTTTTCTTTCTCTGTTCAGATTCACACCTTCTTTCCTGCTCCTACTTCTAATTTTCTCATTTGGGTTTCATTTTTTTGAAGAGCAAAAGGATCATCCCTGACAAAGGCAGTCTCATACCAGTGGAATGGTAAAGCAGCTCACAATGTCATAGCATTTTGTACCTAACAGTAGGTATAAATATACAACTTGTTCTTGAAAAAGAGTGAAAGTGCTTTGCTGAAGCAATCCCTCCAAAAGTATTCCTCTCAAAACTCAGCCAGATGTCCAGCAGGAAAAATTTCAGCTGAGAGTTAAAATTTTCACATTTATAAATTTCTTACATAATTTTTTTAGCAATTTCTACCAAGACTGTTTAAAATAAATAAAATCATATCCACTGCCTAGGATGCAGATGGAAGTTCAGAATAATGATCTTAACAGTCCTTTACAACTCTGGAAGGAGGGCCTTTCCATTTAATGATCTCAAAGCATTAAACAAAAAACACTAAGGCTTTTTAACATGCCTCTGAAGTAAAGCTTCTTAGCTTTGTTAAGACAATGTAAAAGATTATGTGGTTTCCATTAAAAAAAATCTAAAATGTCACAAATAATTTTTATTAATAAAAATATTTTCATTAGTTTTTTTGTCCAGATCTCAGAAAGTATTTTATCCAACTACCTACTCAAAGTAGGGTTAGCCATGACATCAGAGCAAGTTACTCAAGTTTTTAACCAGCCAGATATTGAAAACCCACAAGGATGGAGATTGCAGAGCCTCACTGGGCAGCCTGTTTCTCTGTTCAACTATCTTCTTTGGGAAAAGGGTTTCCCTCTATTCAGATTGAGCTTCCTTCTTTTAATTTCTGCTTACTGCCTCTTGAGCTCCCACCATACAGCGATGTAGGCCAACTCCACCTTCTCATACATATCCCCCAGGTACTGGGGGAAAATTGCTTCTAGGCCTGCAGTCCCTTCTCTCCCCTCTCTAGGCAGACTAGTCCCAGCTCCCTCAGCTGCTTTGCATAGAGTAAATGCTCCAGTCTCAACTACCTTGGATAAGACACTGGTTTAGACCTATTTAGTTAGCTGTAGTCCCAGTGGGAATGAATTTGTTCCATTGCTTTCTCTTCTCTAGTTTGCTCTTTGATTATTGCATTTTATTTTATTTCATTTCATACATTTTCTTTTAATTTTATTCTGCCGTTCTTACTGTTTCACATGTTTTCTTTTATGTTATTTGTTCAAGTTTTAGGAGCAAAGATTGAATATGTCAGAAGAACAAATCAGGTGTATCAGAGAAATTATTGTAGCAAAGCTGCTTTACTCTAATTTTCTTGAAATACCTATTTCTTCAGAATTGTCTATTTTGTAGAAATTTCACTTTTATCCAGGGTTTGAGTCCTAGGCATTTCTTTCCCTTAAATTCCTTTTTTTTTGGGTGGTTTATGTCTAAGACATTAAATAAACAATGTTTCTTTCAATAGATTTCCTTTTGTTTCCAGAAGGATGAAGGAATTCATCAGATGAGACAGAAGGTCTCTATATGATTTTTAAAACTAATAGTCTTTCTAGAAGAGAGGATAAGGTTCCCTACTAAAGTATGATTTTTCAGAATGTGCTGATCACAGTTCCCACTAACTTCAAAGGAATACGTGCATACTTGGCACCTCTGAAAACTTAGCACAATGCCCTTTCATTGCGCTTCTCCAGTCTGCACCAAACACAATAGGAACCCAATAGGAGTAAAGGAATTTATCCTGAAATAGGTGCACATATGGATTCAGGAAGGAAAGAAGGGTAACGTCTGTGTTTGTTAGCATAACATGCTTGCCTACTTGGTAATTCATCTGATCCTGTATTAACTGTTTCTTCCATATGACCAACTTGCTGGTGATGGCTTTTTTGGCAAAACTACGGTAGATGATATGAAATGGAGACAGAGTGAAAAAAAAAATGTATGGAGGGAGTTAAGACTACATAACATTGATTAGAACCAAATGACCTATGCAATATGGGTCAGAAAAACAAAGCACTGTAAAGACATTTTACTTTCCGTTGACAGCTTACAAAGGAATCAGGCAGTGCTTCTGAATTCTTGTAAGACATAATCCTAAATATGAAACTTACCAGTCCTTTAAATGGAAACTTTAAGCAAAGAAAACTTACTATAGCATGAAAAGAGAGGAGAATTTGTTGGTTTGACATTCATTAACAGAACTGCATAACCCACCCTGAATGTCAAACAGCAAGGAAAAGAAAGAAAGGTCTAGATGGCTCTCATATAGTACACCCTGACAAACCAGGCATGACGAGGGGGAAGTCTTCAGAGAGAAGTGGCTAAAGCATCTGTTTTATTTTTATAGCAATTACCTTGACATTCAAGGCATAAAGACTTTCGGAACACTGTCCTTAGCATTATTAGTCATGTGATATGCTACCTGATTAAAATCTCTACTTCACCACTAGTAGGACTGTGTAGAAAATAATCCTTTCCTCTGGGGCATTTGTGAGACTTGGTATGTTTGAAAGTCAAGAGACTGATAAAAAGCATCAGTGCAAGAATGTATTGCACATCTTCAGCTAACACAGTCATGAGACCCACATACTTCCTTCATATTTCATTGTGTGGAGACATAAAGATAGCAGAAATGTGAAGTTTTTAGAGTCACTAAGCTGGACACGATAGAGCAAATAAGGAAAGGGAAAATCTGGTATGATTACTTGCCAGACCTCCTTATCTGAATTTGTCTTAGCCTGTTTAGAATTTTTTTCCTCCTTATTAAACTGTAACGTCTTTCTAATGACCAGATGTCTATTTCCTGATTTGTTTTACTTGTGCTTATATTTGAATAATATGATGTAACCTTAATTTTTCTACTGTTAGCTTTAGCAACTAGTTTTTCTTTGCAGAACAAAATAGGCGACTCCAGCAGTGTTAAGGCAATACAAGTGTGGTGTGATGGCAGTGGGAACCCAGCATGCTCTGTGAAGGAGTACAGTGTGGTAAAAGACAGGGCACAGAATGACACTGGGAGATCCCTCCACAATGGTCAGTTAGAGAAATGCAGACCTGGGAGCTGAACAAAACTGGTTTAGGGATAGCAAAGAGAACAAAGAATAAGGATATGGGTTAAGCAAAACATACCATAATTACTAAACTCAGGTATAATGTGAAGAACAAGGTATGAATTTGTGTAATCTATACAAATGTATGAAAATATCCCCACGTGGTGCCTAGGGAAGGTGAAGTAACCCATTAGCAACATACTGCTCCCAGCAAAAGAGAAAAAGAAATCCCATCATCAACATCATTCTCCTCAGGGATGCTGTTGACTCACTGCAGCTGTCTTGTTCTTTTGGAGGAAGATTGGCTCTGTTGGCCTTAGGATAGAAAGCTGTGGTGGAAAACCGCATATCCAAAGAAAAATTATAGAAAATGGAAAGTTTTGCATAACAATTTTTAATGTTACTGTTAATAACATTTGATTTCTATTAATTAGAGAATTTGAAATAGAATAATGTTGAATAAATTTGGTGAATATTAATGTACTTTTGACAATAGAGAGATAGATAGATAGATAGACAGACAGACAGATAGATAGATAGATGATAACTTTTTTTCGTATTTTAGTTAGATTTTAGTAGGGCTAACAATAAATTCTTGGCTTAACATGTATGGTGTTCTCCTCTTTTGACTCATAAGGAGAATCAGAAAGTAACAAATAATAAAATTACCTAATGGTGACTTATATCTACTCTATGATATATGAACTATAGCAACTCTGTACATCTGCTTTTAGCCAAAGCAAATGCAGGCCAACTTGATTTGCAGTGAATATGAATTATATTCCATGGTGAGATTTGTTTTTGCAGATCATGGCTAATGGATGAACAACAAACTATTCTACAGCTCAGCTGATGTCTGATAACTTGGTGAATCACAGTAGCTGGAGGATTAGGTATCAAAATAGCCAAATTCTAGACCACATCATGGTGAAACAAAGGTAAAAAGAGGCATGTAACATGTCTAAATCTGTTCTAAAAACACTTACAGTTAATCCAATGGAATGCTAGTATGACTTGTAATGTAATTTAATTTTTAGACAATGAAATTCCAATTTAAGATCTATGCAAGATTCTATATAGAAAGTTTTGGTTAAAATAATGTCATTCTTGGTATATGAAATTACAGTATCTTAAACAAATCTCAGAGCAGCTCTGCCATACTTCAAAAGCAGAGTATGGACAGCTGAAAAACTTTAATTCCAAATTAACTTGTACAGAAATTGACACTGAGAAAACAAAAAATATGAACTGTCAGTGGTAATATTATTGTGCACTTATGTTTATAAATTCAGTCTTAGTCTGTGCTACCTAACAATGTTAAGACAAAACTATAAAGGAAGCTTACAGTGAGAATTTGAAACAATAAATTTTTTTTTCCCTCCAAAATAAGTATGTCTTTTGAAATAAAATATTTTTCTAGAAAGCTTTCCCAGCAAAATGACTAAAACTGACAGGCCTGACCAGAAATGAGTTGTATGATTCAATGCACATGTTAAACCTCAGAACAAAAGTCAATAAAAAGGCTTTGCACAGAGAAAATACCCACAACCACCTTAAATAATGCACCCCATTTCCATAGAAATCAATTTCTACGTTGAAGTGCAAGAATCAAGTGGCTTAATTTCTCACTTGTCTGTAAGCCTCTGGGATAGAGAATGTTAGTTTATTTAATGCATGTATACTCCAGAGTAATTTTCCCCATATTTATTTTCCACTGGTGCACCAATCATATTCATCTGACAGGGATCTGGAAAGCATAATCTTTTGGATTGATTGTAAAAAATGAAATACACCAACCTTTTCAGAAGGTGATGGGAAAAAAGAAATCCCTACACAACTGAAGGCAAGTACCATGTTATACATATTTCCATGTTCCTATTTCCCTAAAGAGGCAGAACTTTTTCAGTAATTCCCTACTATTCCCTTTAAACTCCCAGAAAGATGGATGTGCAGTAAAGCAGAATCTTAGGCTCCAGATTACAGTACACATGTCCAAAATGATATAGCAAAAATAAACTATAAAGCAAGGATAAATTAAAAGATAAGTTATTTCTGTGGCCAAAAAGCAGTCAATTAGGATAACATAGTCTAAAACAAAAGGAGAAACTTCTCCTAAAAGAGATAGATAGTAAGAGGTAAGGGATAAAATCAATTGACAAAATAAATCTGAATCTTTGTCTACGAGTTCTGAATCCTTCTGCTACTAAAAAAATAAATTCACATTCTCAGTCATATATTTGTATTCAGCTTTCACACTCAAATCTTCCAGTAATGTCTTCTGATGTTAGGTGGAGGCTGTGGGTGTGCCTTGCCTTGTTTAAAAATATGTCCAGAAATCAGTCTTAAGAAAGGAAGAGTGGAAATGAAGAATAAGAGTGTACTAGAGGCTAAAAAAAAAGGAAAAAATACTGGATCTTTGGGATTCTTTAGTCATATATGATGCTAAGCTATGTACATCAGTTCTACATTTTCAATCTGTAGAAATAAAGAGGTCTTTTTACTACTCTCCTCTGTTACTGTACCTTCTAATCGTCTAAATCAGACATTATTATGGAAAAGGGTAAAAGTGTAAGTGTGAAAGTGTCTGAAGCCCAGTTATTTAAGGACTTCAGATACGGCTAATAAATCTGGAACAGCGACAGAAGGCTGTATAGTTGCCTTCTTGAATCAGCTACATGAATTAAAAAAAAACCCAAACAAAACCAACCAAACAACAAAACCAAACTTGTTTTGTAGTAATCCTCTTTATTTGGGGTTGGATTTTTTAAAATTTTTGTTGGTGTTCTTGTCAAATGGAGCAAATTCACTGACTTCTATTTCCTTGAGGAATCACAGAGGCCCTGTAAAGTTCTTGCTGATGAAGTAGCTAATTTCTAAATATTAAATAATTTCTGAGATGTACTTTGTACAACCTGGAAACATCCAAATCACTATTGAATGTCTTGTATCTTGTCTGCGTAAAAAATCACCTGTATCCATACATTAATGAACCTCAAACTTCGTCTTCCCAGAGAATATTCCCATTCTCAAAATAATGTAACTGCCAATAAGAACAAATTGGTTTGAGAGAAAATGAGAGCTGTCATTGTTAATCGTGAATTTAAAAATATTTTGGTTACATGAATGCCACCTGATGCAAAACTTTTAAGTTTGGGCTAACCACTTCATATTTTTAACATCAATAGAAAGAAAAACGTCCCTCCAGAAAATGATTCACCAGCTTATTTTAGACACTGATCCCAGGCTGAGATGAATCACCCTCTGAAAGTGCTCCCAGTTTCTGAAGACAAGTGAATGCATGAAAAAAAATCTCAGTTCACATTTTCATTTAATTTGCTATCCCTTGATGATTCAAAGAAAAGCTAAAGAAGAGCACCAGTAATGGTTTAGGAATTATTTAGGATTTTTTAAACAATCATTCATTATTCTGGGGACAGTTGCCTGGTTTTTCAGTTGATTTCAGCACCAGGATGCCTGGAAAGAAGGCATTAGGAAAGAAGGCTTTATTTTAGCCATACTACACAGCCTTGTTGGTGCTCCACTGCATCCAGGACAGTGGGCTCTCCTGAGCACTAAGAATCCTATTTCTCAGGAAAGTTGATTTTATTTTATTTTATGAAGGTAACAGATTATTATTTATTATACTATTACGAATTTCACGTGCACCAGAGGAAGGATCTTATAGCTTGCCATTAAATTTCTGATAACTATTGATAAAAGAATACTTTTTTTTTGAAAAGTCAGTTTTCTACATGTGAATAAAAAAGTCTCAGTAATCTTAATGAAAAATGCTAGAATTGCTAATATTATCTATGAAATCCAGAATCATGTCTTTTTTTTAACTAGAGAAAGTGTAATTTATGACTATTAGAAATGAAAAAAACAACCACGCTAACAATTATTACAAATGTAAAAAAATTTTGTAAGACTTCTTGATGGACAGCAAGCAGTCAAGAATTTTTAAATGCCACCTTTATAATCCATTTTAAAATATTCCTGGATCTGAGCTGTTGTCTTCTTTGATAAAGATGAATATGTGTCTGCGTGTATGTTATCTTTATTGTATGTTAAGGACTGACCACTCAAGGAGGCTGACTTTGATACAACAAAGTATATAACTGTGAATAATTTGATTGGAGAATAGCATTTGGCAAAGTAGAGTCAGTATCTAAGACAATCAGGTTATATAAAAGAGAATAGTAAAAATAAGAAAAATATGTAAGATTTTCAAGCAGAACCTCATAAAGGGTGATTATTATTTTTTAATTCGGCTTATCTGAAGAAAATTATAAAACTTTTTATTTCTTTGTCTATTAAGTCTAAATACATAAAGCTTTCGAATAGCCTCTGAATGACCATATGTCTGTAATATTATTATATCACTATTTGTAAGGCATATTATCAGCAGTTTTCTCAACCTTTGATGTCTTTCATTTTGAAGATTTAATACTGTTTCTTTACTGGAGAAAATCATAAAGCTTGTGATGAGTAATAGACAGCTTCTGTTCAGCACTAATGTGCTCTGATATGTTCTTATTTTTAACCTTTTGCTCTTATACGGACTAAGGAATCAATTAGACTTACAGTATAAGCATATTATCCTTCCAGAACAACTAAACCAAAATCCATACTCTGGGGAGACGCTTACTGCCAGCAAACTGGACAAATTAAGTGTTGGGACCTAGGTTTTACTTTTTATGTTTGAATAGCTTCTAGGTTTCTACAGTCTGTGGATTTGTAGCACCTCAATTACGCAATTATCTGAGGCCTTGCACTGTAAACAAAAAGCATATGTAGCCCAGATCCTCAGCAATAACAGAGGTCACTAGCAGTGAGCAAGGCATGTCTTTGCCAGAAAAACAATGTTGCTGCACCTGCACCAAGTAGCCTTTGAAGCAAGGGTTAACTGAGAGGTTAGCATGATGGTGCACTAAGTAGTTGAAGATGATATTGCAGCAAAAACAGTCACATATGCAACTAATTTAATGTAAACCCAAACAAAGGAAACCTTTAATAAGAAAGCAGAGAGCGTGTCATTATGTGTGTGGTAGGAATCCTTTTAATTATGCCACAGTAAAGTACTTCCTCCCTGCTATATGCAGTAGACTCATAGTCAACAGATTTGTTGCCTAGTGAATTAAAACCAGATTAGGAAAGGCTACCACTGCACACTCATCTTGTTCTGATAAGACTTAATAAAGGTTAATTTGATCTGCTTGTTCATCAAGTGCTACTGGAATCTGTGTACATATGTGTGTGAGAGAGAGAGAGGGAAAACATCAGGAAGAAGAAATAATCAGGACAAATTTCATGCAGGGCCCCTGATTTGGCAGTGTGTGGGTATTGTCTGAACGTACAAGAGTTACTGAAGTTAAGGACGCTTTGCATTTGGGACTGAAACACTGGGGTCAGATTTCAACAAATTTCCAGGTGCCTACAGAATGTTCAGAAGTGTTTCTAGAATTTTTTAAGCAGGATAAGACTACTTTGACTTTGGGAATGCAGCCCTCTGAGTTTATCTGCTACTTTGAGTGCTTAAGTTCATTAGGAATTAAGCAGCTTTATGAACTGAGACCCAGGGGGCTGCCTTTCACAAAGCTCCCCTTTGCCCATGCTGCTTCCCTGTCCCATTCTGCCCAACCACTCTTTCCAGTTCCACCACACAGTTTTAAAATCATCCTTTTCACTCTGTATTGCCTTAAAATATGGGCTGGTGAGATCACAAAGAAGACATACTTAAGGCTACAACCTTAAGACAGAGAAATGTCATCCTTAGTAAGAAATACATACACAATTCCTCCAGACTGACTTCTTTACTGAGGTTATTTGTATTTCCTAAACAGTAAGTTTAGGTAATGACTTTCAAGTGGTAGTCCACAAACTTTCAGGTTCCATGGAATATTTTTGCAGGGACATAAACAATAGCCTTTTGTGGTGATTGTTAAACCATACTCTCCAGTAATGTTGGAAACAACTTTTGCTAGGCTTAAATTAATTATCCGTGCCTCTGCAGTTTTCCTGGAAAATATTTATTGTGTCTACAGTGTAGAAGAAAAGCATGAAAAACATTACAATAAGGTATGTATTTTTCAGATCTTAAATAATTAGCTACTGGCTCAGGGCCAAGGCCCCATGAAAAGGGGTTCCACCATAAATGCATAGAAAATCTGATACCAAAGGAATGGTTTTCTGTGCATGCACCACATAACTGAAATGTGTATTTGCAAAACAATACCAGAGAAGAAAAGGCTCTTGGGAGACCTTATTGCAGCCTTCCAATATCTAAATAAAGCTGGAAGGGAACTTTTTGCAAGGTCATGTACTGATAGAACAAGGGGGAATGGATTTAAACAGAAAGAGGATAGATTTAGATTAGATATTAGGAAGAAATTCTTCACTATGATGGTGGTGAGACACTGGAACATGTTGCCCAGAGAAGCTGTGGCTGCCCCATGCCTGTTAGTGTTCAAGGCCAGGTTGGAGGGGCTTTGAGCAATCCGATCTAGTGGAAGGTGTCACTGCCCATAGCAGGGGGCTGGAACTAAATGACCTTTAAGGTCACTTCCAACCTAAAACATCCCATGAGTCTATGATTCTAGGTCACATAAAGTGACAATAGACTCTACATCATTCAGCAGAGTCCTCCTAGCTTGTTCTGTTAAGTCTTAGTTATAAATGCATTTAAGAGTATGCATTCACAACCTATTTGCAGAGCCTTACAAATAAGATCTTGGCTCATTTTACTGTCTTTTCAAGCAAATTATGAGGAGAAAATGATACAAGACTTTGTATCGTTGCTATGGTGCAGCTGTACTCTGTAGACTTTTCTCTAAGGTTGCACAAAATTTCACCAACACAAACACTAGATAATCCTGGGTAAAATGGCCAAGGTATGCACAGGACTGGGACCTGCTATGGACCTAGTCATTCCCCAGATGCAGGCAAAGTGGCAGGAAGGGTCAGGAATCAGGAGACTGGTGGATGTCTAACCAATATTAGGTCTTACAACTTTTCTGACAACCATAGCAGTAAGCTTAAGGGTGAGGACTTGAGAATGAAAGAGACCTGAAAGTCTCTTTATTAAGCAACTGAGAGCCAACACACAGTGTTTTCATCTATAAGCTTGCTGAGAATAGCAATACATTCCTGCATGTTAAGAACCAAATCTGCCTGTAAACAGGACATTCTCAGGTGAGAAATCACAGATGCACTAGAAGGCACTGGATTCTGTATAGGATAGCCTCAAACCATGTGAGTTTTGAGAATTTGTCCCTCTAAATTAGTTTGTTGGCTTTATCCACTCTAATAGAAAACCTTTCATCATACATTATATGATAAGAATACACTGAAGTTTGAGATTCAAAATTTCAAAGTTGTTTCAGATACAAATATCAACCTTTTATAAATATACTGAGTTTATTTTCAGCTGTATTTTCTATGTATTTTCTGTGTGATCTTGTGTTACTCTAGATGATACTGAGAAGAGAAAAGCAGCAACTTAGAGAAAAGACAACATACCTAACCTTTCAAATATGAAATTAAAAACTCATCATAGTACAATATTAATGCTAGCAAGAGTATTTCTTTTACTAAAAATGGTGAAATGAGGATGCCCGTTTCATCAGACTGGAGCTGCCAGCTGCTAGATTTTTTTTCCAATTGTGCCCTTATGTGCAGTACAATTTCTGAAGGGTTTAGTCCTGTTATTTGGAATTTCTTTTAAACAAATCAGGACGTTGGAAATATTCCACTGAATGACACCTTAGGTTTTTTTTAAAAAAAAAAAAAAAGAAAAAAAGGAAAAAAATATAAATTTCTAGCAGCCTTGGCAGCTATGGAATATACTTGAATGTTTCCCTCAGTATTTTTTTGCACTTGCTTTGTGCAGTTAGCAAATCCTGTGGTTAGAGCAGGAGCAGATGGAAACTAGAAGAGAAGGCAGAACAGAGCTACAAAATGGGCAGCATCATAGCGTTGGTGGTATAGTGGTGAGCATAGCTGCCTTCCAAGCAGTTGACCCGGGTTCGATTCCCGGCCAACGCAGTTGCATTTTAGACAGGTTTACAGGGGAGGTGCTGGTGCACCAGCGGGAGGTGCCGCCACCCAGAAGCACCTCGGCAGGCTCGAGAAACGGGTTTAAGGGAAGTACAAAGTCCTGCACCTGGGGAGGAGCAACCACTATATGCATGGAGTCACCTGGCTGGAAAACAGATTGGTAGAGAAGGGTTTGGGGGTCCTGGTGGACATCAAATTGAACAGGAGCCAGCAGCGTGCTCTTGCAGCAGAGAAGGCCAAGGGTGCCATAAGCTGCATGAGACAAAGACCTATATTGTTGGTAGGTGAAAGGAGATGCATTGCTGATGCTTATAAAGGAAGGAAGTAAGGAAAGAAGAGAGGAATGCGTACATAAATCCACAGGCGTACACCCATATGTCTTTGTGCCTGATAATGCATGTTAAGCAGTATATTTTTTCCATTTCTTTTCTTAACCTCCTTTAAAAGACACAAAAAACAAAAAACCAAGACCAACCAAACAAACAACAACAAAAAAAACCCCGCTGAAAAAATGTAGTGAATTTTTATACTCTAGCATCTGTTTTGGATATCCAGAAGGAAAAATACACTTTTAAGAAACTTACAAAAATTCTATTCACACACATCTTGTCCTGAGATTTTTTTAAACATCAAAGTAAGCTACAAGTTAATTCACTTGCATCCAGCTGCATTTGGTGGTATGCTCATCATATTGAGGAGACCCTTTTCTGTTTCCATCTTTCACTGCTTATGTCAAACAGTTTACAGAGAGGCAATACAAATTCGGGCAGAGCGCTAGGAATGCCATCAATGAGTTTGGGAGTTTACATTGTGTTCGTGTGAGGTCACCATATGTTGTCTTCAATGATCAATGGCCTAGTGAATGCTTTTAAAGCCAGAGGCTACCCTCAGTGATTTTAGTTACTCCATGTTAGGTTACGTTGTATTAAGAGGGCTCAGGCAATTCTACATCTGCATTTTTATGTAAGGGATTTGTGACTGTTCAGTGGTTTTTGTGGCGTTTTCCCGTACTAATAACAAGAAGTCAGGTGACCAGTAAGATAGATGATATTTAACCTAGTGGTGACAGATGTAGCAGAGGTGAAAGGGTTATATCTATTAATAAACAAAGTTTGAAAGCCTTTTAACACCATCTTTCACATCACGCTTGTCTGACATTTTGCACAAGATGACTTCCACAGACTTATTACAATGGAGTGGGGGGAGAAAGCCAACAACTTGTGTTTTCTTCTTTTTGTAAAAAAAATAAAATTGATCATTAAGAGTTTTATGTTGTCTTCCTTAATGGATGAATGAAGTGCTGGTGATACTGCAGTTAGAATTTCACTTGGATGAAAAAATGTGGTAGATTTATTTCAGTCCCAGTGGGTGCTGACATTTTAACCCGCTTGTCTCTGATTTATTCAGTCCTTGACAGACCTGAAAAAGTGATGCATTTTGCCTGAAGGCTCTGTAGGTGAGGCAAGTTGACATATACCTTTTCTTTCTGTTAAGGGGGTGATCTCCTCTGCAGTCCAGTGTGTGAAGCAGGGGAAAATGGAAAAGGAAGATGCTCATGATAAGAATTTTTCTTGTTTATTTCAAGTTCCTTGGGTTTGTTGTAAAAAAGAAATCCTTGGAATTTATCCCATATAAACTCAGCTTTTAAAGGTCAGTGTCTGAGTGATCAATAGTAAACAACAGACTGTTAACAAAAGAGATATTTGTAGCATGGTAAAGCTAAAAGTAATCTGGGATGTTTTACCGTTCTACTCCAATAGAAAATACTCAGACCTTACATAGATAACTATCTTGCTTAATTAGATGAAGCACATTTCATACTTACACATGACAAATTTAGGCAAATTCCAATATATCTGATAGCATATGGTCCAAATCCTAAGGTCTGAGGTTTGGCTTTGTGCTGCATCATGGAAAGATCCTGGTCTAAAAGCGTCATGAACATCAAAGAATTGCCATAAAAAAAGTTTGAGCCTGTATTTCTGGGCTATTTGTGAAAGTGGAAGTGGAAGAATCCAAGGGAAAGAGAAATGAGCAGGATATGCTCATAGTGTACTTGTAGAGAAATATCCTGCTGCAATAATTTTAGGAGAAAGGACAGGGTCCCACCATCTCTGCTGGGATTGTACACGAGTTTACTTTTCTGTATCTTGAAGAGAAGAACCTTTTGTTCCCAGCTAGCACATACTGCTTATTGTTTTATCACTACCAGCTTGTATTAGTCCTTGTAATAAATCTTACGCTCTTAAGAATATGTTTATGTATATTCTCATTTCTGTAAAACTTCAGGATACATTTGAAGCTAGAACCAAGCTTACCTAAACTGAGACCTAACAGGAAACGTACTCCCCAGGGAGCACATAGTTTCTCCTCAAGGTCATGAAGATTTGGCTGCCTCAATAACTCTCTCTCCTTCAGACTCTAGCTTGCTGGGGGGATGTGTTATTTTGCCAGTTCAATGTCAAGATGTGCAGAATAAGAAACACAGAATCAGGAAGGTAATTTCTTCTACAAATGGCCATGTGCATAAAACTGGGATTAAATCTCCTGCTATTTAGCTATACAGTAGTTCATTTTTGACTGGAAATCAGTTGAGGGGTTTTTGAAAAATGAAATAAACTTAATCAGACTTCTGCTGCTTCTTTGTCTCATCTATGGTTAAGGGGGTGAAAAACAAGTGGAAGACTTTTTTTCATTTATTCTCCTGTTTCTTGTAGACATTTACAAGATATTAATAGTAATTGGAGCATAAGGCGATCTAGAAGAAGGAAAAAATAATTAATATATTATCCTACATAAGTTACCTTAGGGAGTGGCATTTTCATAAGCATAGAATCATAGAATGATAGAATCATAGAATCATAGAATCATAGAATAGTTAGGGTTGGAAAGGACCTTAAGATCATCTAGTTCCAACCCCCCTGCCATGGGCAGGGACACCTCACACTAAACCATGTCGCCCAAGGCTCTGTCCAACCTGGCCTTGAACACTGCCAGGGATGGAGCATTCACAACCTCCATGGGCAACCCATTCCAGTGCTTCACCGCCTTCACTGGAAAGAACTTCTTCCTTATATCTAATCTAAACTTCCCTGTTTAAGTTTTAAGCCATTACACCTTGTCCTACCATTACAGTCCCTAAGGAAGAGTCCCTCCCCAGCATCCTTGTAGGCCCTCTTCAGATACTGGAAGGCTGCTATGAGGTCTCCAGGCAGCCTTCTCTTCTCCAGGCTGAACAGCCCCAACTCTCTCTGCCTGTCTTCATAATGGTTAGGGTTAGAAAGGATCTTAAGATCTTCAAGTTCCAACCCCCTGCCATGGGCAGGGACATCACACTCTAGACCAGGTTGCTCAAAGCCCCAACCAACCTGGCCTTGTACACTGCCAGGGATGGAGCATTTACCACTTCTTTGGGCAGCCTGTTCCAGTGCCTCACCACCCTCACAGTACAGAATTTCTTCCTTATATCTAACCTGAACTTCCTCTGTTTAAGTTTAAACCCATTACCCCTTGTCCTACCACTACAGTCCCTAAGGAAGAGTCCCTCCCCAGCATCCTTATAGGCCCCCTTCAGATACTGGAAGGCTGCTATGAGGTCTCCACACAGCCTTCTCTTCTCCAGGCTGAACAGCCCCAACTCTCTCAGCCCATCTTCATACGGGAGGTGCTCCAGCCCTCTTATCATCCTCATGGCCCTCCTCTGGACTCGCTCCAACAGTTCCATGTCCTCCTTATGTTGAAGACACCAGAACTGTGCTCAGTACTCCAAGTGAGGTCTCACGAGAGCAGAGTAGAGGGGCAGGATCACCTCCTTTGACCTGCTGGTCACGCTTCTTTTGATGCAGCCCAGGATACGGTTGGCTTTCTGGGCTGCAAGTGCACACTGAAGCCGGCTCATGTTAAGTTTCTCATCAACCAACACCCCCAAGTCCGTCTCCTCAGGGCTGCCCTGAATCTCTCCTCTATACAACTTGTAATTGTGCCTGGGATTGCCCCAACCCAGATGTAGGACCTTGCACTTTACATTTTTGAACTTCATGAAGCTGGCGTGTCAAGGTCTCTCTGGATGGCACCCTTTCCCTCCAGCATGTCAACCGAATCACATAGTGTCATTGACAAACTTGCTGAGGGTGCACTCAATTGCACTGTCCATGTTGCCATACACAGCTAAATACTGGTTTAGCTGGGCATAATGGGTCACCAACTGCCTGATAGAAAGAATCAGTAACACAAAGAAAGCAGAAATCCAGAGTAGGTTTCCACTTTGCACTCCTGTCTCTGCATTTATGTATTTTTATTTTCATCTGAGGCTGTTGAACTACTTCAGGATTATTAAAGTTAAATGTCATAATCCAGTTTCCAACAGTACAAGGGCAAAATTGACTGTCTATGGACCATATCCATATAGATACCTAGGGCCTCATCCAAATCTCCTTCCAGTCAAATGACACACAGCCACTGACTCCATAGGAAATAGTCTGACACCATTAGCTGCAAACACAACCAGAACAGGAGATTTTTTTCTCTCTGTTCTGTATGTTCAAAAAGCCCAGGCATGAATTTCCATTTGGGAGACACTTTAAGGTATTATTCAATTAGTGACTATTTTTCACTCCATCCCGGAAAGTAAGTTTTTGATTTTGCTTGATATGTAGACTAGTGTGTCTAGATGGTTTCTCAGAGAACTAAATCCTCCCACAGTATTTTCACTACATTTCTGTCTGATGCTTCAGAACAGTTCAAGTATAATAATTAGCCTCAGTAACTCTGTCCTGACTCCTATTGAGTTTTCAATTTAGAAAATGAAACCTGAAATAGGGATTTATGTGCCCTGAATGGCATATGATCATTTTTTGAGAAAAAAACAAGCAAACAGAAAACCCCAACAAAACAAACAAAAAAACCCAAATGGAAATAAACAGAAACAAACAAACAAAAACCCATTAAAAAAACCAAAAAAATCCCAAACTCCACCACAATGTGCTTAACCTCTTCTTATGAAATATTCCCAGTCACATGAGTGCTTTGTTGCACGTATTTCTCTGACACTCCAGAGATTGTTCCAAAGCAAACATAGCATAAATCATTAGATCCTTTAGTCATTCTCTGATCAATTCATTGGAACTGAGATTTTTCTATACTCGTACAGGAAAACTAAAAATATAAATAACGCCATTTTCAAATTATTCTTGTTTCTCTTTGTGCATTCTTGGTAATTCTAGAAAAACCTTAAGACAGCAATCCTTGGTAGCTACTATTGAGAAATCAGGTATCTCCAGAACAGCAAGTTCTGTCATCTGCAATTTCTTTCTTCCAGGTTCTGAATTTAAGGTGTTTGTGTCACATTTCAAGGAAGTTTCTATAACTTCCTATATTAACAGAGAATTTTATATTTTTACAGTTTTGCTTTAGGACAAACTGTTGATGACAAATACTTGTGCTCTGCAGGTCTTAATAGACACTGGGATGCCTTCTTTTTGGAGACTCGTGAATAGGAAAAAAAGCAGCTTCCTTAAAAGAAATTATGTTTATTAGTAAGTAAAAAAATGTGTTGGCTTAGGTGCTTCTACAGTTCCTATTACCATAATGTTTGAGCAATTCAAAGTCTTTAGTGTATTCTGTGAAATAGTGAAGAACTGCCATTCCCCAGAAGAGGAAAAAAGGTAATGTAGCTACATCTTGTGTCTCTGAGGCATAAAAGAAGCCAACTGGGTGCCTCAGGAAAATCTGTGGCAGAACAGCTACTTGAATCCAGGTTTTCTAATGGTCTGACCAGTGGACTGTTCTTCCTCGCCTCAGTTGGAAAAGATAATTTAAAACTGCATTTCTAGCTTTTGGTGCCTCAGAAGAGTTTCCCCTCAGCAACTTCTACCAGAGCCTTGTATTTTGGTGCCTCTGTTATCTTAGTTTCTTTTCTCCCTGTGGTTTTGTAGACACCTCCCTCCACTTCTTTCATTCTACCCAGTCCTAGCTGGAATCTGGCCCCAGCCTGTCTTTCAGTGTTGGGAAGAGGAAAAGACAGATCATTCGTTCTCAATGGTTTTCTCAGCAGGTTATCCTAGCCAGATAAATTAGTCCATATTTAAAGCCCTAGGTCAGAGGGCTTTGCTTTGTGGACTGTGGGAGGGTCTGTCTTTCTGTGCAGCGAAGGCAAGCCCTTAGAAAATGCTTCAGCACAGGCAATGCTTTTGCTGGCAATTAGAGCCAATTTGGTATAAAATTATAGGTCTCTTGTCTTTGGACGAATATGCTGAAACAGTTATCTGTCCAACAATTTTGCGGTACAGGCATACATTCAGTACAGAGCCCTGTGAATCCATGAGAGATTTTCACAGGAAAACAGGGTTAGAAACATCAAGCTCTTGGCTACCTCTAATTAGGTATAGATTGTTTTGCTGACTGCAGTGTTTAAAGCCTTTGGTTATCTTTCATATATGGTAGAACTAGTAACCCATTAGGGTCACAATACTTTTGTGATGTTTGACCCTCTCTAGATCCTGTTGGTTTCATGCCAGAGAGGATCACCCTGCCCGCATGGGGCAGGTCATCTGCGTGTCATCTCTGTGTCCCACTATGCTGCTGGAGAGGGGCTGGGATGAAACAAAAAAGGGGGGAAATCTTTCCTCTCTGTCCTCCTTTCCATCTGCTGTGCTGGGAGGCTTTGATCCAGTTTGTGCCTTCCTGGAGCTTTTACTCATGTTATATTTCAGTAAGACCCATGTAGGAGACTCAATGGTATAGTTTGATCAGAGAAGGGTTAAAAGAAGTTAGTGGCATGACTTTAAGCAACCTGAAAAATCTGTCCAAAAATCTGGGTAAACACCTAGGTCAATTAGACCTCACTGAGCTCCATGCTGCCACAGATGACTGGCTGCAGTTACTGGCTGGCTAATTTAAAATTGTATTATGTATGAATACACTATACTGCTGTAACAGGAGGGTAAACTTGGCCATGGTTTAACTAGAGTATTCTGTGTTGTGAATCTGTCCAGATAATTCAGTTTGATCACCAGTACGGAACAACTTTTCATTCAAAGGCTTTTGTTTTACATTCAATGTTAAGTTTACTTAATATAGATTACAAGATACTCTAGGGACAATCAATTGCCATCACTGTTTCATTTTGTCTTGCAGAAATTAAGTTAAATAATGTATCTAAATCCTTAAAGCAAAGTGACAGTGTCTGTTCTGGCTCCATTTTCACTTGCTCAGCACTTTTTTTTTAGGAGAAGAAACCTCCTCATGCTTTCGCAGGAATTCACTAAAGATTAGTTTAGATTCACTAACAAGGGAGTCTGGTGGAAACTCCATAATGTTCCAATTTTCCACTTCTTCACCACAGATGTATTTTCTACCTATGGCAATTACATGCATCAGGATGGATCATAAAATGCTATTCACTAAATTTAATTTACAATCTTTTATATATTTCCATGTTAACTTTTGATTTTGATGGAAAAAGACATAGCCTTAAACCTATCAAGCTCTCTAAAAAGCCAAATACTTTTTTTTAAAAGCAAATTTATCTTCTGTTAAATATGAAAAGAATCTTCATGGAGTCAGCAATGCCAGGATTTCAGCAGTGAACTTATTTTTAGACCTCATGAAATTGAGTTTAGTCAGGTCTCATCCTAGGCTTGAGCATAATAACCAGACACAGTTTGCCAGGGATATCCAGATACGGTAGCTTCAGGAAAAGATTACTGTGCCTTCAAACTGAACCAGTTTCTTCTGGGTCATACATTTAAAGAAACCCAAGATATTTTGACTGATATTAAATGGAAGCTCTATCAGAAAACAATTATACTATACAGGATCACATCAACCATATGTCCAAATCTGGTCATGGTCTTCCTCAGACCTCCTGAAAACTGTTGCTTGCAATGTCTTTTTAAGATACCATAGATCTGTAATACTAATAAACAATAGTCTGAGAATTTATTTACCTTAATTCTTAGATGGGATTTCTGAATCATTCCTTTTTTTTGTCCATAGGCACAAGGGTGAACTTCTATCATATTTGCCACTGTAGAAAATCTTCAACAGTGGCAAAAAAAGGTAATTGTCTATATGAAAAATTAATGTTCGGAATGCATTAATACACTTTAATTGGTTTTCAAGTGATCAGCATGAAAGTCTGATGGGCTTTTACAAATACTCTGTCAAAAAAGGTTTGGAGATTTCAGCAGCAGCTGGAAAGAGCAGCAGTGTGTGCCCAGCCAGCTGTGGAGCCAAGAAGCAAATTTTCTGTGCAGCAAAGTCTAAAACCCTTTGGTCTAGATATCCTCACTTACATATGCCAAATGAGCGAGTAAACTCAGCCCAGCTAAGTAATAGCAACCTTTTGTATCCAGAATACACTGCAATCTGCCCCAATTTTGGCAAAAAAGTATTAACACTTTGTTCAGCAGGGTGTAGAAATAAGTGACCTAGGCAGGGCCATGAAGGCTCTGGTATCTGTGATACATCTGCCTATATGGACAAAGTCACCTGCCATATGCATTTGTTCAATGCATTTACATGGGTAGTAAAATGTTCCCTATTAAATAATATTCAGCCAACACAAAAGCAGTCTATGGCATCCAAAACAAACTTATTTCTTAGGTAGTCAAGAAAAACCACAGGGTGCAACCAGAAGGGGACCAAAACCGTCTTAAAATGTTGGTTGTTGCTGTCGTGAGGCAGAAAACAGATTTTTTAGGTGCCTGTCATAACTGAAAATCTGATCTGTGCTCTTTCCAATGACAGCTAGCTGCCATCTTCCCATACTACCTGGAAAGAAAGGAAAAACAAAGTAGCTATTTCACTGTATAAAGAATATGGATATCTAATTAACATTTTTTCAATGGTGAACTAAATTTTATTTTCTGAAGGAAGCAATATGTTTGAAACTATGATGTACCTAATTGTGTTAGATCCTCAGTTTATTTAGATCTGTGCTGGTCCACTGAATTCAGTTGGGTGGTACAGACTTCTGAGAACTGGCACTTTAATTTTAAACCAGTAGCAAAAACCTGCCTGCTCTCTACATTTATAAATTATTGACACAGAATCAGTGAAACTGTGCAACAGCTAATTGGCCCCTCTGGTCAATTCTCAATAGTCCTGAGAAGTTCATTGGTTTCAGATAAGGTTTTTTGCTGAGCTGTAGGCTGAAATACTGCCAGAGTTTGAACAAGTTCATGTTCTTTGTTTGCTTTTTAAATAGCACATATCAAGGCCAAGCCTTGGCAAGGAACAATAAGGTCAGGATATGTGCTTGGTAAGGAAAAATGTGAGATTTAGAATTGGCTGCTAGCATGGATTTGGTCTTGAAATATTGTATCTTAAAAAGCAGAGGTGGAATTTCAACTTCTTATAGCATTTGTAGTTGTAGATTGAGGAATTTATCTATGAAGTTAAAAGTGTACATCTTCAGAATTATCCAACTGTGTATTTAAATATCAGTTGGTTTACTATATCTGTATTGAGTATTAATATCACACTGTTATGATTCTTAAAACATTTACACTGACCTCTGTTCTAAATTGAGCAATAAAGTTTCTTTGCCATCAGAATTTTCATCTGGAGAACTTTTCAGCAAAACTAAAGATAAACTGGATAAATATCTCCTCATATAAAACAAATTAAAAATAAAATTATTAACGGAGTCTTTCAAACTGAAAATGAAAAAAACTAAATTTTGCTTTCTGTTACCAGGGAAACCTATACGCTGTAGATAGGTTACAGGCATGCCGTCATTTTGTATAAATCAAAGTCTGTGTTAATTATCTAAATTTTGTATTGTATATGTGGGGAGAATAAAACTCCTCTAAATGGGATCCACAAAAGTGTAACCGGTATCAGCTGGAAGAAAAAGTGGAAAAAATTGCACACAGCAACCTGGAAAGGGTCAGGCTTCTGTTACTGGGCTGCCTTCATGGGGTTCAGACAGGTGAGTTGCCTCTAAGAGTCAGCCTTAGCAGCTTAATCTAGGCTCATCACTTTTAAATTTGAAGATTATTAGAGACCATCTTCCACTAAAGATACAGACTCCTGCAGAAAGACTTTTAGTTTTCAGGCAAGAAGCGTGTTTTCTATAACTACTTTTAAAAATTTCTTAGAAGTGACTCTGTAGTTCTTCAGATTCAAAACATTCAGCCTAAGAGAACTGCAATACCGTCCAAATTAAAAAATCTTCTTCAAAGAAGAATGAAGAAACATATGTATTCATACACCAGGAAATGTTTGCTCAATTCAGAAAGTCAAGCCTTCGTATTATAAGTCACGACCAGTTACAAATATTTCAGAAGCCAAATATTACACGTTCTCAGAAGACCCTAGTCAACCTTTTCCATATTTACTAGTTATAACTTTTCCCTTTGAAATCAGCTTGACTGTGCGCAGCTGTAAGCAGAGATACTAGTAAACACATTGGCATGGTAAAGACTTAAAATGAAATAATGACTGCTTTGAAGAGAGGAGAAGTAAAATATGGAAATAAGAATTAATATATGGCCTGATTATTGTATAAAAATGAACTTATTAAGCAAAAAGCTTATTTTATTTCATTTAATACGATTTTGGTAGTGTATGTTATATTCTAAAAGCAATTTTGATAATATGTACATTTCTAGTCCTGTGCAATCTGCTGTTTGGGTTTGATGTAGCAGGCAGTCAGGGCCTTGGCAGAAACAGAGGCACCTTTTTGCTCCTGCAAGGTTGCTCTTCCATCTAATTCGTAATGTACCAACACTTCCACAGGAAAGGCTGGGTCTAAAGGCCAGACCAGTAAGTGAGGAACTTTTAAGGAGAACCTGCGTGTTGGTGGTTTCATTGATGTAATGATTTGCAACAAGTCAAAACAGAAAATGTTCACACATATAATTTCTTTTTATTTTGGAGCTGGCAGATAAGATATGATGCCAATACCATGAACATTTGTGTTAAACAAAGAACCAGCTTTTTAAGGCAATGAGGTATTAGCTTCTTGTGTCCTGACCACATGCCAAATTAGGTTAAATACATTCTGCCAACTTAAATCCCTTTGGCAGTTTCAGCTGCTCTAGTTACTCTTTGCTTCTCCTTCTGGGGCCAGAGTCTACCACTGAATGTGCATGTTTCCACTGACTCACATCCAAGGGCAGATTTTGGCTGCTGGAAATGGTTGTGTACTGTAATGCTACTGGCCCAAAACTGTTTTCTTCCATCCAAGGGGTAGCTCCATTGCACTGAAATGGTGATCCTTTTATTCATACAGGGTGTTTGGAAAAGGAATAGGGAAGAGGAATAGAGAGAAAGGAATAATAGAAGATTGAATTATGAAGCCTGCAGAGAGCATTTGACTGTAATAGGGTCCTACTGACCTTTTTAAAATTGAGAGGCTGTGATGTTTTTACAAACTGCTGACATCCACAATCTTCAAAATTTGGACAGTCATAATCTGCAATTAGGGGCTTACTAATGACTTCCTTATGAAGTTAAATTCTTGATGAGATACAGATGCTTGTCAGGATCATACCAATGTTAAAAGAACTCTAAGGAGTTGAATTTGTGTTCTTCAATCCTTCTTCAGGGTTTTGGGCATTTCTAGTTCTGATTTCTTTTTCATTTCTAGTGCTGATGAATCTGTGAGGCTAGAGACAGCACAAAGGAGACAGTAGGTTTATTACCCTTGCATAGCATACTCATAACATTTTTCTATTTCACTTCACTTCTCCTAATTAGTGATATGTGGTTATGTGTATGTTTTTTTAAAGGGCAGAGAATTCTTGCATATTGAGTTATCTATTTTTAATAAAGCTGAGGGCCTGCCTCTTCTCTGACCTACAACTGTAGAAATTGGGATTCCTAAAATGGCACAAAGTTTGGTAGTATAAACCCAGACTGTGAGCAGAGATGGCCTTGATGTGATATCAAAACAAATAAAAGGTGAGAATAATAGTTTCTTACTAGGAAGCTAAACAATGAATGGGGATTAGATAGCAGGTGCTAGCAGGTGGAGAAATAGGGAATATGGGAGTGCTATAGAACCATCTGTTCATGCTGCTTTTGCACCATTAGCCGGGTGTTTTTATTGCAGACCTTTAAACATCTGGCTGTACTGCTGGGTTGCAGACTGCACCCCTTGTTTGGAGAGGAAAGTGTTAGTTTTGTAGTGGAAGTTTTTTGCTCTGTTTCCTTTCCTCTACCTTGCTCCCATCTCTAACCTCAAACTCTGCCCTTTACCTAAAACACAAGAACAATTCATGCAAATAGCATGTTTGCTGAAGACAGTAGATGGAGCAACAGAAAACGTAAATGTAGCATATGTTTTCTTCTTATTAAAACCATTTAGGAGCTAATCCGTGGCCTGATATAATGCAGGTTTTGTTTGCATTTGCCTCTCAGTGGATATCACAGCAACACCAGGGTAACTGCCGTGGACTGAGGCTTCAATGTGCTTGGTGTTGCACAGCCAGACAACAGAAAGATGTTCTTTGTCTCAGAGAGCTGTAAGCTCTCATAGAGCTTACAGGAGCATGATATTCACCTGGGAATCCATGACTTTCTTTATTCTTCTATACTTGAAATGTTTTGGGGTTTTTTTTCAGCTTGATGACCAGAAAATGGTAAATAATAATAATAATAAATCTGTCTCTAAGTCATTAAAATAATGAATCACTTTGCAAAATACAGTTTTTCTATAGAGTTTATGCATTTTTTTGCAAGCAGATTTTCATTTTCAAGATTGTCAGTTTAAGCTGCATCCTCCACATAGCTTTTCTTCTGCTGCTTCTTGCCAAGAAAACCAGCTGGAGGGGTTTTGTAATGAAATAAGATGGATATCTTTTCTCTTTTTCCTTCGTGATGCTGTTGCTGTGCACATCTCTTTGCTACTTAATATTGGCTCTTATTATAGCTGTGACTATAATTGTATGTTTTGGTATATCTTGTACTTATTGTAGACTAGAACATACATGTTACTATATAAAACTACAGACTGAATTTTTTCATAAGTATATATGGGCATATAAGACTAAGATTATAAAGCCAAAAATAGATTTTTCCAAACTTTCTGTTCTGATTGCTCTATATTGTCATGCAAACAGTGGAATAGAATGCTCCCTGTATAAATCAGTGAGAAGATATTGTGCTTTTACTAGAGGAAGTTAGGAAAATAGTGTTTTGGGGTTTTTTCCCCACTTTGTGAGGTTTTGTTTAGCACAAACACAAGTTTAGAGCAGGTATCTAACTCTTTGCTGGCTAATATTAGGTGAAGTGAATAACTCTCCTCAATGAATACAAGAGCTAACAGCTTAAAATATGTATACAAACTTACAGAGGGCAGGCAAAATTTGCAGGTGAAGGAGACATCTTTTTACTAGATCATTCTCTATAGCTGGGAAAAAATAACCAATTATTGGCTATGAAGTCTTTCTTCATGTCTGAATATGAGTCTGCATATGCTTCTGAGACAACCTCCTGCTCTTTATATATGGATTTTGAACTTGAAACTCATCAGCTTCGGGAAGTGAAAGCCAGTATTTACAACTGCTGTATGTTATTACCCCACCTGGTAAGATACATTGAGTATTTTTATATGCCTTTTAATTTTTTTAACATCTAGAGTTCTGATCTGAATATATCACAGTTTACTCACAAACCCCCCTTTTTATGTGGTTTCAGTTAGGAGTTGAATCCACAAGTGATGTAATCTGCTAGACTGCACCGGCATTGTGTTGATTACATCCAGGAACTTTGTCAGGAAGTCGATAAAAAGTAACACGTCACCATCTCACTTAGATAATTTGTACTATGATTATAGGATAATTAACCACCAGCAGAGGAAGCATTTGCTGTAGGAAAAGGAATAGTATTCCAGTTATATATACATCATAATAAATGAAATGTGCAACTAAATAGATTCATTTTTTGTGACAATGTAATCTCTTTCATACAAATTCCTGAGCCTTACTAAGACCAAAACCAAATGTCCTTTCACCAATTTCCAGTTGTTCAACCACTACTGAACACTCCTATTATCAAAGCTTTATGCTACTGTACTGTGTGGGGTTACTTTGTCTTAGCTTAGATAACCAAGGCTCCCAGGATTTCCTTCTTGGTTGGGGGTGGGTGGTGTCAGAAATCTGCAATGTGTGCTTCAGTTCATTGCAGTGCAGGTGAGAGAAAGAAATGAATGACACATCTGTGGAGATGCCTCGTCTGTACAGGGAGTCTGGGGGATCAGATAGACACTTCAAATTAGGTGAGAGAAGCTTCCCAGTTTGCTGTCATAGTAGACTGTCCTTTCAGTATAGAAAAGACAGATTAGCAGTCATTTTGCTGTGGATTCCAGTTTGTGAATGCAATGTATTTTTACCCCAAGACATTATTATACTATAATAAAGAGATTTAAACACCATGAGGTTTAGCTGCCAAATATATACCTAGGATCTCAAGTGAACTTTTTGTAGTTTATGCTGAAGTCCACTTCCCATACCCTTATTCCTCTCAATAGCTAAGCTACTGAGATTTAAATGACACCTGGCTGCAGTGCAGACACATCTATAGGCAATGATGCATGTCATTAAATACATGCTTTGTGCATCAGAGGCAGGTCTGCTGTAAACCCCCTCAGGGAAGTCTTCTCCAAGTCTTTTTTTCCAGCCACTGTAATCTGAAAATACAAGAACATTCAGAACCTAGTCTGAAAGAAGCCATTTGGACAATGATAAGAAGGTTTGCAGATTTTGCTATAAAAGGTATATTTTACTGTAGATGATTCAGCTGGATTAGCATTCTTCTCTCTCACAATATAATTTAAAGTTCCTTATGAAATGAGAACCAGAAATTATAAGGAACATCCACATTTTCATTTGCTTGGTTTATTATGTTTTGGATGACAACCACATCTGGGAAGTTGGGAAAAATACCTGTCTGGCATTTTACTAAACAATATAACCTCCTCTTTCAGCTTCAGAAGAACTACAGGTTTTATTTCCTTTATTTTTATTTTTTTTAATGTCTTCTCTCAAATGAGATAATATCAAATACCGGAAATCTGATTTTTTACAGGATTAGATAATTTGGGGCTCTTAATTTCTTTCAGATACATGCAGAAGCTTTTCTCAATTACTCTCTGTTAGCAAAATTGTTTATCCACTTGTCGCTTTGCATTGTAATCCAGCAGGTGTGTTGTTTTCTGGCAAGTCAGCAGGCTGACCAAAACCTGCTTTTGCCTCCTGTTTCACTACCCTTAAAGCTACCTGTATGAAATCTGAGCTGATGAAGCACACATGGGAAGCACCCATAATTATAAGACAATTAGTCGCACAAAATGAGTACTAAGGTTTTGTGTTTTGTTTTCAAAAAAAATACCTATAAACCTTGAAATGAAGATTTGTTATAATTAAGTTACTGATTGCCAGTAATCAAATTTGGTCAGGTGCAGTCTGAATGTTCAGGAGAGAATATGAAGAAATATGCTATATGAGCACTTAGACATGCTTGTAGTCTTTACAATGCCCTGTTCCTTACAATTTTCTTACAGTGCTTAACAATGTAAGGACTATTTAGGTAAGAGTGCAGGGATCCTTATGTAATGACTGGGATAGGAATCAGTCTTTTTTGTACACATTTGGAGGTGAGGGTGGGAAGGAAGCCAAATGAAGTAGACTAGTTGACTCATCTTCCCAGACTGAGAAAGCATGCTCTCAGTCAACTGGAAGATACAAAAACATCTTACTAAATGGATTACACAGTGGTTCATTCTGCACACTTCCATCCTTCCTTTCACCATTCCAGATCTGAAAAAATAAACCAAACCAAACCCAACCTGAGGTAAAGACTCTTTATAGCACTAAGGAGAAAAAACAATTTTCATTTAGCTACTGGTAATTTGACAGTTGTTCTGCTTTGACACATTTCAGGTTTCTCATAGGGCAGGAGAAAGGGAATACTGAAAAAGATAGATACTTGAGTACTTCTCTAACTCTATGGAGTTTTACAGATTAGACAGTAAAAGGAGAATATTTTCTTTCTTTTGGACTAAAATTCTCTTGGCAAGAACAGAGCAAGTGACTGTTCTCTGGCACTCTGGGCCCACTTCATCTTTGTGGTCAATGCACTCAAATCGGTGATTCTTTATCAATACAGATGAATTTAAATCATTTGGCTGTTTGCAGCCAGTACAGCTTAATTTAAAAGCTATAATTGCCAAGTAAAATACAGCTTTAAGAAGGCTCAGCATTTTCTTAAATGGGTAGTTTTTACTAGCATCAACTTAAGTAATCAGAACTGTGATGAAACATATATTTTTATAATACAAGGTTGTCAGAATTAACATAAAAGCCAAACTCATATATCATTAAAATTTAAAAATGTAATTATTGTCTTTCTCATCCAGCAATAGATTACAGATACTAAGCAAACTGTTATTTCTGTTTATAAAATGTCACCATACAAACGGAAAATTCTAAACCAGGTAATTTTATGATGCCATTACAAATTAAAAACATAACTTTTTAAACTATTATATCTTATTACAATGTTAGGTGATCATGATACTCTTACACATGTCTGCAGTTTATCCTTCTGTAGGAAATAATGTCTTGTATTTTTATAAAAAATGGGACTATAAAATAATTATTTTTGTCCCTTGTCTGTATCTCTGCTTCATGGTATTTGGGTTGTATGGCGAATGCAGTTTGCTTTCCCTCGAAAAGTAGATTTGCTTCTAGAGAAAGTAAGTGAGGCATAAAATAGCTGTGTTCTTTTGGGAGAGAGGTAGCAAAATAGAAGCTAGTAAACAGCAGATTATCAAACACGGATTTCTGGCATCTGCTTTGTTATATGACGAACTGGTCTCTGGATTCTCCACCTTCTTCTCATGCAGAATGCCACTGTAATTGAAAACTTTTGTATATTTATTATGCATTTGATTATGAAATGCTCTAAGAATTCCAGCAGATTCCAGGATTATGTCATCCATGTGCATCACTCTTCATCAGCTGATTCATGCTCTGGATATCATTATGGATTGCAAGCAATGCACAGATAAGTTGCAAAAAAGGAGATTCAAGAATAAAAGGTACAAAGAAACAGAAAATCAACAGTCCTTACAAGTGAATTAATGTCTTTTTTTTTTTTTCATGCAGAACTGGGATTAAAAACCACATAAATTGACAGTCAAAGATTGGTTAATTTGTAATAGTGCCTTTTTTCCCCACAAATTTCTACTAACCAACCAATGTCCTTGAAGCTGGAATTTCCCATGTAATTGTGTTCTACAGGTTACTTATTTTGCATCCACAAATAAAAAAATTAAAATAAACAAGACACAAGTCAGTTACAATATATAGTCTTGGCCATGGTAGCAAGAAATTGCCAGCAAATGTCGCATTCTTTGTTCATTAAAGTTAAAAGGAATAATATTGAAAGGTCCCACAATGGAAAGAAGGCACTCCAGAAACATTACAAAGTTCCAGAAGCTTCCTACATTTAGATGCCAGCAAAAAATAAGAAACATCATTGCAAACAAAGAAAAAGATTCCTCAAGATGTGATAATTAAACACCTAAGAATTTATATGTTGAATTAGTTGTGTTTGTCTCCTGGGTCAATTTTGCTAAGTTAGAAGTCATCTGACTATCTTGCAAAGTGTTCTGCTTTGTATTGTTCAGTTAATTTTGAGTTGGTTGTAACAGCAAGTTTTTAATCCACATATTTGCCTACATTCATTGCAATATTATCAGCTAGCAGTGTAACTAGCTAATTATTTCTAAATATTGACATACTACTCTGTATTCATGTAGTATGTTCTTGTTTCCCAAAGGCAAAATGTGTTTTTTTCTCAAGCATCATTATTAATTTCTAACTTCCATACTTCCTGATTTGTTTCCTGTGTAAAAGAACATTAATTTTTTCTTAAGAGTCAAAAGTATTATTAAGCTGAAATAAGTTTAGACAGAAGTTCAGGACAGAACCTCAGTTTCAAACTTCCTGAAGGGAAACCTGATTTTTTCATGACAGAAATAAATAAACTTGATCTAAATTTTTGCCTAAAGCCTGCTTTCTAGTATTTTGATATGAGAATGATGCATTGCATTGAAGCTAAACCCAACATGACAGTTGAAGAGGAATTAATCTTGACCTGGTTAATTATCACTTTCTTTTATTCTTCCTGCCTTCAATGTATTAACGTTTGTTAAGAGGTAACTCCATGAGACCTCGTGGAGACATTATTTTTTACTTCACACTATAATCTGAATTACACATGATCAAATACCTGATCCATAGCATATAGTCAGAGCTCGTGGGAGGTTTCTGTGTGTCTTATTTTATTCTGTTGATATTTTCCTAGGTATGTGTAAATACAGAAATTGCTATATTGGATCTTCATCATTCCAAAACCTTGTCCATATCAACTGTCTATACCTGATGCTTCCGAGGAAGATGACATGACTTCACAGAAGAAACAAGTAACCTGTTCCCCCACATTAGAACTTAATTTTAATAGTTACACTTGTAAAGCACAAAGATAAATGCTTCTTTTAACATTTTTGGGGATAATTATCATAACCCAAGATATTCTTGATACTCCTGTACATGTTTGGGTTTTTTCAGTCTGTTTCACTGTACTTAAATTCTTGAACTCAACAAATTTCCCATAACAGAAATTCTGCATTTTAATCTCTTTTCTAAGGATAGCAAACCTTTTCTTCATTTTCTGAGAACAGGCCTTTTCTTTAATTTTTATTGGCCTTTTGTTATTCCCTGTGTTTTTCAGTAGTCTGTGAAGGAATAACCAGTGTGAACATAGTATGTTAGTGGAAGATACACCTCTGATATCAATAGAATTATCTTTTTTTTTACTCTCTGCTCCATTTCTTATATAACTTACTGTTTTGACAACTTAACAATTCACACCAAACAGAGGGTAACAAGATTCAAACAAAATCAATTAACACTTCAAATTTTCCCATACTCCATCTGTTCTCATAGTACAGGTACAAAAGCTGATATTATGAAAAGACAAGACTCTAAAATTAAATTTTATTTACTTCTATGCAGTGGGAACTTCTATGTAGTAGTTTGTCTGAATACTTCTGTAGTGGAAAAAAATGTTATTTGTTCAGTCAAACATGAGTCCTGCTTGAGTCACAAAGGTAGCCAAGCTCAAACCAATCCCTGTAAGACACTCAGAAACACTCACTGAATTTCCATGTCTTCTGTCTTGATTTCAGGAACCATTGTTTGGGTGTCCATCTTATCTAGCAGACATAGTTTGTGTCTTAAAATAGTCGAAGGAAATCAAAACCAGCTGATTATGTTGACCGCAGCTGAAGCTGAAAATTTACCTTTCTTCAATATATTAGTAAAAGTCAACCTGCTTTTTAAAGGATCTCTGGATTTTCTTCTACCAAATTTAAAACCTGACATATCTGAATGATCAATGATAGAAGATTAATAGTAGGATTTCTATCCTTCCTCACTTTTCACACCTCATATATTCAAAATGTATTGAAAAGATCAGGAATTATTCTGTATATTTTATATAATGCATTTAACCTCAGAAACGAGACATACAAAGATTGCAGTTTTAAGAAATGTTTTTTGAAGCCAAGCTAATGTCCATAAATGGTCTGTCAGGATTTTATTACTTCTAAGAAAGATGTTGCAATCCATAAACAGTAGAGTTTTTTATGTGAACAGAAGCAAAAATTAATTGCAAGTACAAAGAATATTATTTTTGTTTCTTATTGTAGTATTGTGACTGGCTGTGTCTATCTTTCATTCTAAGGTATTACTAAAATTAAAATAAAATGCTGTCTGCACTTGGATAGTGTCTTGGGTTCATCTATAGCAGTCATTTTTTCTCCTTCTTAGTAGCTGGTGCAGTGCTGTGTTTTTGGTTTTCAGCCTGGGAACAATGCTGATAACACCAATGTTTTCAGTTGAGCAGTTGTCCACCTGAAAACTGTTCAGGCTACTGCACATGTGCTCACCGTTTGGAGCAGCCTGGCTGTGGGTGGTGCACGCGTCTGAGCAACATAGGCAAAGGGAAGTGCATTATCCCCCTCTACAGTATGTAAAAGTTCTGATTGTGCTGGGCCAGCCCTGTTGGCAGATCCCCTCATGTTGACCAACCAGCTGGCTTTTCACAAAGAACTGTTGTGGTTTGAGCCCAGCAGGTAACTCGGAACCATGCAGCCGCTCGCTCACTCCCCGCTTCTTCTTTCCTCTGCTCTCGGAGAGATGAGGAGGAGAATCGGAAGAATGTAACTCCCATGGGTTGATATAAGAGCAGTTCAGTGACTAAGGTATAATACAAAACCACTACTGCTACCACCAATAATAATAATGATAAGGGAAAGAACAAGGGGAGAGGATAAAATTGCTCACCACCCGCCGACTGATAACCAGCCCTACCCAAGCAGCCATCTGGGCCTTCCAGGTAACTCCCCCCGGTTTATATACTGGACATGATATGCTGTGGTATGGAATACCCCTTTAGCTCGTTTGGGTCAGGTGTCCTGTCTCTGCTTCCTCCTGGCTTCCCCTCCTCCCTGGCAGAGCATGAGACTGAGAAAGTCCTTGGTCGGAGTAAACATTACTTAGCAACAACTGAAAACATCGGTGTTGTCAGTGTTCCCAGGCTGACAGTCAAAAACACAGCACTGCACCAGCTACTAAGAAGGATTAAAAATGACTGCTATAGCTGAACCCAGGACAGATAGGTTCGCATCCTTTGTTCTACTTCTTATCACCTGCTAAGCTATTCACTACATATCTGTCTGGTAAGAGATACAGGGTAACTTAAGTATTTGCAGAAATTCCTTAATTTTAAGTTAATCTGTGATTTAGTAGAGCAGAGGTTCCTTTCATGTGGTTAGACAGTTGTCTTATCCTTGTATCTCTCTAAGGTTTGAGGATAAAAAGAGCCTGTGATGGGGCACCACTTAAGTCAATAGACTTTTCATTGATTTTGATGGGCTGGATCTCCTTGGTTTTCTGGGTTTCGTTTTCTAGAGCTAGTTGAGAAAGCTGATCCGTTATGCCATCTATTCTCTTTCCCATATCTTCCCTTATCTTTCTCCCTCTCCTTTATCACAATCAGGTTTATTTTCTCATAATAAGACATCATAGTGTTTGGTTTTTTTTCCCACTTTCTCTTTGAACTGTCCTTTATTCAGAGAGAATAGTACTAGTTATGATTACACTGAAGTTTTATTTAAATCTATGTGACTGATGAGAAGAATTAATAAAGAATATCAACCACTGTGTCTGATGATGGGAATAGGTGACATATCTGGGGATGCAACTTTCATCTCCTGCACTTCACTGTACCTTAGTAGCAGGGATTCAATCTCAAAAGGTGAAGGATATTCACAAAGTTTCCGGAGAAAAGAACAGGGCCTGGAAAACATAATACTTACCTAGTAAATGATGCTTTTTGTTGAGGTAGATCAACTTTGTATTTGAGCAAAAATAATTTTTGTCCAACACCATCATCAATTAATGTGGTGTGACCCAACGAATACAATAGATTCAAAAGAGTATTATCTGACTAATACACCAAAAAGGGCTTTTTTCTTCCACATGGTTTATTCTGACATTTAAAGAGAGATTACCATCACCTAACTTTAGCCACATAAAAGTTCAGCATTCCTTGGTTCAAATCCCTCTACAGACAGACCTAATGGAAAAAAAAATAAAACATGCTTTCTACTAAAAGCATCTGGCTACAACAAATGAATTATTCTCTATCTCCTGAGTTCAGTTATAGCAGTCATTTTTCTCCTTCTTAGTAGCTGGTGCAGTGCTGTGTTTTTGACATTCAGCCTGGGAACAAGGCTGATAACACCGATGTTTTTAGTTGTTGCTAAGCAATGTTTACTCCGATGGACTTTCTCAGTCTCATTCTCTTCCATGACACTCTAGAAGCACATTAATCTCTGCATTACCTTAAGGGAGATTGGGAAGCTGTCTTCGACCTCATGACTTTAAAAGATTCAAGTTAGGTAAGTAATTCAGTTTAGATTAATTGTTATAACAACATAATCTTCTGCCTATAAAGGTACAAGCCTCTATATTTATGGGACTTTGGAGGGTCAGTGTTGAGGACAAAGAAAGAAGACACCCTTAAAAATGAGTAAGGGCTGCCAGTAACCTCCCAAATCTCTGTGGGTTTATATTGATGGTTGTTGCTGATGCTAGTTGCTCTTGCATGCTTCCATACAGCTCTTTATTATCAATGTCCATACATTAGGAACAGAACTAGAGAACTCTCCAATCTTCATTGATTTCATTTATAACATTTCCAAATCGAAAACAAATAGTAAAGATATTTAACATTTTTATGTCAGGAATGTTTTACAGCTTTTTCATCTTGAAATAGCTTTCCCTTTCAAAGTATTTTTCAAAATACTTAAAATGTCTGAAAAACATGGCAGTCTAACATTTTAAATGTTTCATTTTTAAAAAAAATTTTTTTTTTTTTTTTTCTTGAAATTATGCTTCTTGGAAAGCTCTTTAGTTTTTTTAATCTGGTTCAGAATAAAGCTAATTCTAAAGCTGTAAATCTGTGGAGTGGAAATTTCAGTGTCCATGTAACTAAATTTTTCTGAACTATACAAGCCTTTGACAGTACTTTGGTTTTTGCTTCTGCAGTTTTGACAATTAAAATATGTAGTTTTCAAAGAATACTTTAATTCATGTTTTTCTTTTGTACAACCACAGTGAATCAGAAACATACTTTGTGAAATAAATGAATCTATGGATATTTAATATTTTTTATAGCTGAGAGAAGAATCATACAGAAATACTTAAATATTTTCTTTTTCAAATGATATTCAGTGTTTCAAAGGAGAGGATTGGGGTTTTTTTTCACATTTACTCATCTTATTTTTGGCTGTCAAAAATGCGAAGGGACAAAAGCTTCTATTAAACCCTACTGTTTCGTGAAATAAATAAAAAAAACAACCAAACTATACAGCTGTTTTTACAGACTGCTTCAGCTCCTTGAAAAAGTTATTTACACTTTTGTATTCACAACTATATTAAATCCTCAAAATATGTTGACTGTCTACTTTAGTTCTTGTCATCAAAATTACTTAAAAGCCTTCCTGGTAGCATAAACAATTCTCCAAGGAATTTACATATTCCCCAGCATAAGGAAATCCATTTAGCAGCACAGAACACAAGACGTCAACACTTTTCAATCACACGCTAATTAAACTGAACTATATGTTTGCAGAGTAAATGTGAACAACATGCATAAAGAACAGCAGACTTCACTACCATTGTTTTTCAGACAGTGGCTACATTTTAGTTCTACTCTGTGATTTAGTCCATGATAATTTAAAAGGGACACTTCTAAACAGTCACTATGTTTTATGGAAATCCATGAACAATATTCTGCTTTGAAAACATTTCTGCTTATAGCTCATACTATTTTTCTCCATAAGCATTGTTTTACTTAAATGCAAGGATCTTTATTGATAATAAGTGCATATATAAGCATTGTTATTTCTTTAACTCAAGCCATAATCTTCTGTTTGTGTTTGAAAAAAACCCTTTTTAATTATCAGGTCTCTAACAGGCTCCTCTTTCATCCTTCCTTGCCTCTCTAACCTCCTTTTCTGTAAAAGGTGTAATTCTATGCTGTGTAAGAACTGTTTATTCTAATAAAGAGCTGATTTACTTGTTCCTGGAACCTGATTATGTTGACATTAAAGTTCCTGTTATCGTAGCTTAATTATATAAATTTACAGAACTTAAACTTAGACTTGGTTTAGAGGAAGTTTAATTTGAGATCCCGTTGAGTTACAGGCTTTGCCTTGGCTTCACATGTGTGAATAAAGATAATCTTTTGTATGATTTCCTCATAGACACATTAAATTTATATATCTTTACATAGAATATTTTGGGTTTATTTTTTTCTTATTGGGGGTTGGCGTTTTTTTTGGGGGGGATAATGGTTTGTTGTTATTGTTTTGTTTGGTTTTTTTTTTAAATGGACAGACAACTTTAACAGCTTGGCTTGTATTTTTGCTTGTGGAGAATAGCCAGGTCCTTGGCTTGTCTGAGTTTTGATTTATTTGCAAACATGCCCAGATCTACTTAGAAATGCCCATGGGCGCAATGCTTCAGGGGGGGAAATAAAATAAATAAAAATTTAAAACTTTTCATTTGCAAATTGACATTGTTTCCATAATCACATTGTTGTTGCCTCTTTTTTTATTTACTCTCGTCCCTTGTGGAGCTCTGGCCATATGTTAGAAAAGAAGTCATCCTTTGTGCAAGTAATCCATGCTGATAGATATTCACTGTATGCTAATTTACCTAGAAAGGACATTACATAATTTCTGCATAAATAATTTAAAAATGCAAGCGTTAGTAGGGTAACAGTTCTTAGTCCAATTCCTCTACTGAGCTATAGGAACTCTGGAAAACAAAAGGAAAAAAAATCTTTGCAAACACCTTTCTCTTCTTTAAAGGCTATGATGTACTGGTACAGCTTAATTGTGTAAAGAAATAGAACATTGTACTCAACAAAAGCAATGAATAAATAATATGAACTTTTATGCCTGGCAGTCTATGTGTAGTAATTAATATAAAATATGAAAAGATACAGTAACTACCAGAATGAAGACGTAAGATCTGAGTTTAGAAGATTAAAAGCATTCTGGTTATTAAACATTCTGCAAATTGTCAGCAATTCTGAATCGTAAGTGTTCAGATACACGCAACCAAGAGAAGGAAGTCAGTATTTTAGCTCAGAGAATATATATCAGTGATTTACTGTCAAGTGAAAACACAGTTCTGCTGGGGTCTGTTCAGATCTGTTTCTACTCAGGCCTTTACCAATGACCTGAGTAGAGAGAAACCTGTGTTAAGCCCACGAGTGGCGTGAAGGTGAGAGGGACTTTAACATACACTGGGAAACAAGACAAAATCAAAACGGGAACAGCAGACTGGAGAAAAATAGAATGAAATGGAATAAAGCCCAGTGGGAAGTGCCCAATTTAGGAATCATTGACTGCACATTGTAGTGTGGAATGAAGAATCAGGGGTTGATTTACTTCTTCAGGAGAGGAGATGGAAGATCAAATCATGAACTGAATATAAGATTCATGGAAGAACGGTTCCAGCATGAAGAAAAGAGAAGGACAATTGTCTTCAAAACTGTTGTAGAAGGGAAAACAATACTCTTTTCTCCAGCACATAATAGCTATGACAGGAAGAAATGTGCTTAAAAGGAATCAAGAAACAGATATAGTAGGTGTCAGAAAAATATCCAAATGGTAAAAAGACTGGAAAGACTGGAAAGAATCTGCAGAGAATTCTAAAGTCCCCAACACTGGAGTCTGTAAAACTGGACTGGAAATATATTTTTGCATGTCACTGAAAGTGCGTTCTTCTACATGTCCAGATGGAGTGAAAAAAGCCATTTTTAACAATTCTGCTTTTGATTTCATGATGGAACAGGGGTGTACAAAGATTTATTTTTTTTTATTTCCCCCTGAATAACAACTAACAAGCCCTTAAAATAGAAATACATTTCCCTATTAAGTTGTTTGAAATTTGGGTAACGTCTAGGTCTTCTGTTCTTTAATCAAATCACTCTTAATCTACCTGTATTAGACCCAGTTAGATATTACCTTAAGATTTAAATGTTGATACTACTCTAAAAATTTAATTTCATGAAGTATGTATGCTTGGATGAGAGATTTTTTCATCCCCAGCAGCACTGAATGAAGACAAATTATTTAAATGCAATGTTATATCAGGTCTAAATTTCTGCAGGATTCTATCATGGTTATTTAAAGCTTGATTCTGAGTGGATAGAGGCTAAAAAAAAGATTCATAAAAGTTTTACAGCCATTGGTTCTAACATTACGCTTTCTGGCACATTTATATTTTGCTTTAAAATAATGAGACCAGATTAATGTCTTGTGCAATGGCACTCACTCCACTGAAATTACACCCAGGATAATGTTGGCCCAACATTGTTTGAACAGCCCCAAATAAGGATTCTCTCAGCTATTAGGAGAACCAGAAAGGGAAAAGGGAGAAAGAACAGATGTTGACTCATTATTCTTTGGGGACTTGTCTGTTTTTCAGGACATCAAACAATTACAGAGAATTCAGCTGTTGTTAAGGCAGATTTATTTTAACTGAGTATATAATTACATAGGAATTTTGCTTTGGAGTGGCATTGCTCTTTGAGAAAAGAATTAAAATCTACAGGATGGTGGAAGTACATTTAACAGGTAATGCTTTCTGTTAACACAGCACCTCCACAAAAATGAACAATACAGTCTATTTTTAGAAAAATTCCAATTAGCTCCTATTTATTTATTTTTTTTTTTTTTTTTCGTATGGATAGAATTGTGACAGCAAGTCTTTGGAATTCTGCTGGCATGGAATCCTACATATGTGCTACTGACACATAAGTACTATCTTTGTGATCATTCTACAATCCTCTCCTGGACCCCTGCCAGATTTCTTTAAGTGTTTGATGTTTCATCCATACCCTTGGAGATTACCACTCATTAACATTATGGTTACTTTACATCACTGTAGCATTATGAGGGACCTTTAAAATATCACTCATTGTGACACCTTCCTATATCTGTATGGTGAAAAATGGCCTTAGTGCACATGAGAATTAAATTTTAAATACTAGGGAAGAACTTTTCCCACACATTCATGGCTAGGCCTGGGACGTGTCTACTCTACCTGCAAAATGAAAGAAATGTGTTCCTTCATGGTTATGGACCAAGTTGATAATGGTATCAATCAATCACACTATGTCTCCCCAGCGGAAGTAGGTGGACTACTTTGTTCACAATAAAAATTATCAAATTAATGTTGTAAGAGATTATCTATTACATGACTGGTATCACTGCACAGATTTTCATGGAAAGATACAAGGTTCTTTTCCAACAGGAAATAGTATGAAAACAAGTATTTTGTGGGCAGTCTTCTTGGGGGGGGTAAGGGGTGGGGGGAAGAAAGGGAAAACCAATTATTTCAAGTTGGATTTAAGTTTACAGTTTCCTTTGGAGACTATCTGCCACTAGTTAATCTTCTACTGACAAGCACCGACTGGCTTGAGGTCCTCCTACAGAGAATACTTACCTGAAGGGTAAGAGTTTCATGAAACTTGTGTTGATGAAAGTGGTGTCAAAACTAACACAATTTTTACTTACAGCATGTGCATAAAAGTTCACGATAGCAGACTGAAGATTGTTGCTGTTTCACTGTTCCTGACAATATTTTAAGTTACACCTCTAATATAGCTATCTTTTTCTTCTCAGGACTTTAGAGACAATAATTTTAAGATATTACTACCTAATAGCAGGCAGCATGAGACTCTTGATAGTTCACTGGAGACCAAAATAATGTAAAAAAAAAAAAAAAATAAAATTGAGGTTATCAGACATCATGATGGAGAGAAAGAAGATTTTTCCCACAGCTTATTTCTTCTTTAGTGTTGCTGATGAGACGACAGCAGACATTTTTTTCCTCTAAGGGCATGTGACTTTGTGTGACGTGGAGTTATTAAAGCAAAACCAAGTACGCATGACTTGAAATCATTCTCTGAGGAGAAGCATGTATCTTCAAGTAAGTAGATTCGCAAAATGTTATATATACTTCCTTCCAATTGTCTATTTAAGTCATGTAAGATGATGAGAATGTAACATCATGTAACATGATGAGATTCTACGAGAAAGGGTACTATTACCTAAGAGGAAGAAAGACTACCCAGATATTCAGACATATATGACCAGTGAAGCCAACCACTTGCTGATGCTTGTGTTCCTCAGGCCCATAAAAAGAAAACCCTTGGTAACTAGACAGACATTATATGATGTCTAAAACCTGAGCTCAATAAGTACTGGAGTATGATACTTGGCTAATCCCTTTGCTGCTTATACTAAAAGAGACAGGTAGAAAAGCATAGTTATGAGAATATGAAGTCTAGGATTTAGTTCTGCTGATATCAACTTTGCGAAATAAGGCACAAGCAGTAATGAGAATATTTTTTTGTGAGGAATAGAACTAACTAGAACTAAGCTTTATTGGTCTCTGTGACCTACAGAAATGTTCTGCAGCATCGAATAAGGTGCAAGCTCTGACCAAAGTTTTCGCTTCCTGTAGTGAATTGACAGTGTCAACATCTTTCCTCTGCAGAGTCCTTGTTATCTAATAAAGTTAGTGGTCAGGCTGCACTAATAGGTGTCTCTTCTCTGCCCAACCACTATATACGTGAAAACATGTAAAATATATTTGAGATTGTGGCTTTTTTATCAAATCAAGTTGAAAAATCCTAGTAGCATGTAAACATGCTAGTAGCAGCAAACCATCAGGATACCAATTTCAGACACATACGTATAATTTGATCTAAAGAAAATATGCATAAAACCTAATATCAAACTAGAGTACAAAACCTGAAATAATTCAGTAATAATTTAGATGAGCACTTGATGCAGATTCATACATGCATATTTATCTGTCTATTTATCTGTCTACCTGTCTCAAGTGTTTTTGTGCATAACACTTGCAGGAAAGTAGAAGTGGTAATTGTACTCAGAGAATTCTCATACTGATCTCACACAGAGATATTTCTGGTATACACATTTTCTGAGATGATTGTCTCATAGCAAATCCTGGTCCTTAACCACTTGCTGAAATCCAAACCACACACAATGAACACGTGTTTTTAAAGCTTTGGTGTCTGGCATCTTGGCTGTTGCACACTGAAAAACTAGACACTCTAAGATCATTTTCTGGATAGGGATGAAATCAATTACGTTCTCCAGCCTAAATATATACACAGTTAGAAACATTCATATTTTCTTGATAATTTTCCTTGAATGAAAGTATGATAGATATGACAGATTAATGCATGTGGACTCAGGCAACTGCTGGCTGATCATATTGCTCTCACAATAGGTTGCGAAACAGATGATAAAAATGTAAAATCATGTTACTTCAACCTCTGTGATGAACTGAAATTACAAATATTTCAGGCTCTGAAAGGAGATTAGAGTCAAAACAAATGTGCAGAAAGTTGTTAGGCTAATATCCATCTTTCATCAATGCCAATGTTTAACTAATGTCCTGGTATAATTCCAGGAAAAAATGCTGGTATTGTAAGCTGACATACTAATGAAATGCATACTGGAGTCTTCTTTCATTTCAGCAGTAAAGATCCTGTGGTACCCTTTATTATCTGGAAAGTTCCTATGACTGATGTCAGCAGCATATGAGGGCCAAGCTGACCAAGGTTTATGCCACACTTCATTTATAGTCAATGTAATAATAATAATACCCTATTACCTTGCCTAATGGATGTCGTGCAAAAAAAAATTGGTATTTGTGACAAATAGCTTCTCATATTTACCAGTTTCATAGTGTATGAATTGTGTGTAAGTTTTCAGGCTCCAAATGGAGCCCCCAGAAATCAAAACATCTTAAAAACTCAGGTTTTACTCATATACAGGAGTATGGATTGAATGGAACAATTCAGCCAAATAAGGGTTAAGCCCAACCTGCCTCAGAAAGTTCTGGAGGCTTGTATAAGTCATACTAACTTCCATTTAGCAAAGCTAGAGCTCGACAATATTTTTCCCACACTACACCTCCTTTTTGTCTGTGCACAAAACAGAAATCAAATGCACAAATATAACAAGGTTTTTCTGCATCTCCAACTCATTTAGAAATGAGAAATTTCACCAGAAAAGTTGCTTCTAGAAAAATCTTAGCCTAATTTGCAGATTCCAAAGAAGAAAAATCAAAAAATCTAAAGGCTCTTTTCACAAAGTCAGCTTTAAGCAATTTCTTGTATAAATTTCCACATCTAGTTAGGAGAATAGCTACATATGTGCATACCAGTTTAAATAATGGGATGTTCCACATATACCCAAATAACTGACCTCTGTGAGTGTTTTAGATATTTAAGCCCACAGTTCAAGAAGGCACAAAATATGCACATACTTTGGTGTAACTGGCCACAAGTACACCAAATTATAAGTTAATTAATTACTTTTAATTAACCTGCATACTTATCAAACAAATAAACATTGTTTATTTGACTGGGGCTAAAGTAAGCTTACGACAAACTCTTCAGATTTTTTCCTGGTGCTTTCTCATCACCTGGATTAAAAGTCTTCTCTAATTGGTGTGATCTTTGAGGAAGATGCCAGAGCCTGCACTTCACTCCTGAAGAAATTAAACCCCTGGAAAACCTACAAAGTGTTGGATTCCAAGGGCATTAGTGTTAATGCTAAGGACTAAGTAAAGCAAGTAACATGCTGAGCCCACTGAAAACACCAATTACCTCAACCAATAATAAAAGTAAAATAGTTTGTGGGAGTGAATGGAGCATTGTTGAAATTATGACAGTGAAGTGCGGAAAAAAGCCTATCTTAGGATGTTTTACCTCTATGTAAATAGTTTGCTCTTAGCATTTCTTGGGTTTCTGATGACATCCATGTTGCAATCTAAAGGCAAATAGGTGAGATCAACAGGAAAAGTTGCTTGCTGATTGTAAATGAACATATTTCGGAAACTAGTATTAATAACATTGCTAGAAAGTTCCTTGGTCAGAGCTTAGGGACTACACAAAAAATTCTTAATTAGAGACTAAACCATAAAAACAGAAACAAATTTTGCCTACAATAAAATATTAAAATAATTTTGTTTATCTTCAGTGCTGAATTCCATTTACAGTTACATGCATGTTGCATCTCCTGTAAGCTAGTAATGCAAAATTTGACATCAACTACACTGCTGTGGATCAAAGAAATGCCTGTGTCCCCCCTTCCTCTTATTACCTCACAGATTTATGAAGTCTGAGACCGTTTGGGTTCATTATCAGATAACCCTGATGATGACTGCATCAATTTTCGTTTTTAAAACTTTTTTTCCCTCTTTTTTCCCTATTAACCATCTACTTGAGTATTGCTAGAGTACATTCCTTCAGCCAGGGTATGCCTTCAGCATGTGTTCCCTAGGCTTGCCCTCCAATTTTCTAGTGTTTTGTTTCAAAGGACTGTTGTATTTACTTAGGACAAATAGTGATCAGGACTTTCCATGTAAATCTTTTTCCATTTGTCCTTCTCCTTTCCTCTTTTAACCCATCCCAAATCTTTGCAATATATTTGTAGTATGTATTCTGTCATTTTATTCCTGCACTGTTTGCCTTTCTTCAAAATCAACATACTCCTGTAAATAATTCTCTGTAGGCTACTCACCAGCAACCATCACTCTTTCAAGAATCAGTACTTCTATTTAAACCAATGTCTGACAATAAAAGCGCACTAGAATGAAATAGAGATAAACTGTCATCTGAAAATAAACACCATTTCTGGCATAAAGAGAATGTGAGAGGCATGACAGTGTGCTAGGCAGCAAAGCAGGTAAATCTCTTTTCCATTTTGCTACTCAGAGACCAAATGTATGACTTCATAGCAAATTCTTCCTTGAAAAAAAGAAAAAAAGCTACTTCGTTGGAGTCTAGAGATCCAAGGGAGTCCTTATTCCCAAAAGCATAGGTGTTACATTTACCATGGTGGTTTTGGCAAATGCTGTAGAAAACCATGTGTCTGTCTTTGTTGTATCAGTGGTGAAACCTACCAGTAATATGCTTGTCTAACTACAATACTTTCCATCGGTTTTCCTGCTGTGTGTATTGCTACTACTATGGAAAGGATCAATAAATGAAAAGGAGTCTGGCACTGATTTTGAGTGCATCTGTATAAAGCGGGAGGAGAGTTCTTTTTGTTCCTGAAGTCCCTAGATTCATGTGACATGACCACAACCTGGAATTCAGTCTTTTGGGAATGTTTGACATAAAATGCTAGTATAGAATTCACATAATTTTTTTTCCCTTTAATTACAATGCGTGAAGATTGTAATACTGTTATGTAGAAATATCAATTTTAAAAGAAAGGTGTGTTTAAGAGCCTGAGTTTCTCCCCTTTGTTTTGCGTGCCTCTGGATGCAGGCTGTGAACTTGACTGTCTTGAAATTATAGTTAGACCCCTGTGCCGGAATGTCCTTCAGGCACAAAACTGCCTCTTACAGGAGCCCACAGCACTTTCCTCCAACCTACTTGATTTTAAACTAATGCTAAAAATCTAAAGAGAGCCCCCTTTTGGTTTAAACCCCTCTTAGGCCTATATTGTGTTTCTGTCATAGGAGTGATTCTGAGAGGGACTAATTAAAAGTCTGATGAATGTGTGAGGGTTAAACTCACAGGCTCTGCTCATTAACAGTCACTCACCTAGAATATTTTGAGACTTCTTTGCTGTGATGA